>NC_142515.1:120552500-121197500 GCF_057876585.1 Rhinolophus sinicus | reverse complement strand
TTTTTTCCAAATAAAAATTATTAAAGGACATAGCAATTATTTTATGAAATTATGAGAGGAGATAATGTAGTCAAAATATCAATTAAGGTTTAAAGGCAAGAACCCATAACAATACTGCCCTTAATTATCAGTACAATCATGATCTCATGACGTCCTTTCTCTGAACTTCAATCACCATATATCTAAAGGAAGAATTATTCTAACTGATCTCTATATTTATTTTTTTATTCTATGCTGAAGATAACTGCTTTCTTAGAAAAGTTGATATTTCTGACTGGTTGAATATAAAAATATCCATTAGTCTACCTTAGGAGAGCAAAGTAAACCTCTTTCACTTCTATTCTATGTAATTTACTTATAAATTAGGAAAAAAAAAAGAATGAGACATTGGCAGATGTTTAATTCTTTAAGACCTCTGCACCGGTAATTCTCTGAAAGCATATCACAGGCTTTGTTGTGACGGAGCCAAAGTGCACCTCAATGCTGTCTAATCAGACGGCTGCTCACCAAACTGAGAAACGCATTTTGCACCATCTTTATTTATTTATTTATTTTTGTACGGTTTCCTACAAATGTGACAGAGCCGGTTAGGGCAGACTGTTTAACAGTTGCTGTAGAAAATCATTGAGAGATAAAGCCACAGGTAAATACTTTCTTAAGCAGTTGCTCTTTATGCACATAACTTCCACAGTTAAAACTGTGCTTGGTCAAAATACTCATAGTTATAAATAGATGTTGATATAGCACACAGAGATCCAAGGAGAAAGTCACTGATTCTGAGTGGACATAATTTGACAAGAAATTTGGCCTAAGAGGCAGGGGCCATGTCTTGATTTTGCAAGTAATTTAATAACCAGGAGCCCCTTAATCAATAAGAGCCATGATTTAATATGTGTAAATAAGCAGTTCATTCAATAAACATTTGTTGAGGACACAGAGGTGCCTGTCACACACTTGTGCTAGTTTCCTGAGATTAGAAAAATGAAAGAAAGCTGCAATTCAATACTGGAGAGTGAGAAATAAAATGACAAGTGAAGGCTCTGGGCTGGGAAGGACTGTTCTGACAGTGGTGTGCATACCATGCTGTGGAAGTAAGTGAGGAGCAGCCAAACCTGCCTACAGGAAAATGATTTTACAAGTTTCTGGTGTCACCGTTTTTTGTGCTGAGTCTAAAAGTGCTATAACCCTGCCCTGTTATCCGGGGGGGGGGGGGGGGGGGTACGTTCCAAGACTCCTAGTGGATGTCTGAATCCGCAGATAGAACTGAATTATATGTATGCTATGTTTTTTCCTATACACACAGACCTATGACAAAGCTAAATTTATAAAGTAGGCACAGTAAAAGATGAAAAATAACATAATAAAATGGAACAATTATAACAATATACTGTAATAAAAGGTATGTGAATGTGCTCGCTTTCTCTCTCTCGAAATATCTTATTGTACTGTACTCACCTTTATTGTTGTGATGACGTGAGATGACACAGTGCCTTATCAAGGTGAGAACTTTCTTCAGCTTTTCACTTAAAGGAAGCACTTCCTGGCAACTCTTTGGCATATCAGAATTGCCAGCATCACTACTCTTGCACTTGGGGGCCATTATTAAGTAAAATCAGAGTGATTTGAACACAAGCACTTAGATACTGCGGCAGTCCATCTAGTAATACCCGAGATGGCTACTGAGTGAATAACGGGTGGGAACGTCCACAGCATGGAGATGCCAGACAAGGGGATGAGCCACGTCCCGCGTGGAACAGAGTATGGGGCACGAGATTTCATCACGCTACTCAGAACAGTATGCAATTTAAAACTTATACACTGTTTATTTCTGGAACTTTCCATGCAGTATTTTCAGACCTTGGTTGGCCACCAACTGCAGAAAGCAAAACTACAGATGGGGCGGGGCAGAGCCCTCTGAAAGGAAGGTCAAAGGGAAGCTGATTGGTGTGCACAAAAGTGTTGCACAGAAGAATATTGCCAGGAAAGAGTGAGTGGGAGCTGGGGTGGATATCTGTGTTCTCCAAAATTTCATCCAAATCTAACACACTATTTAAAACATCACCAAAACATATTTAAAGCAAACAACTCCTCCTCCCCTTATAAACCTATCTGTAGCACATGCATCATTAATATCATCAACAATTGAAAAGAACTCAGTATAAATTTCCTCCATTTGATTTTCATTAGATAACCTAAATCTAGGTGGACATCCATCTGAAAACCAGATTTAACCATTCACATCATCTCCCTCATTTACTGTCTTGGATCTTGATTTGGGATTTGCCCTTAATTCCCTCCCATCATGAACATAAACAGACAAAATCTCTGGTCTCAAAATATGTGTACACTACCTTGAGGAATGTTTATCTCTCTTCACGTCATACCTACACTTCCAAGGATTTCACCTGTCTTTGGCACTTTCCCACATTCCCATTCCTCTCTCAGCCTAACCCACTGAGACTTTTACTTTGGCATTTCACTGAAGCTACTATTGTCAAAGATGCAGTGCTCTTCCAACTGCCCAATCCATGGATTACTTCCACTTCTGATTTGATTTCACACAGCCGTGATGTTATATTCTGCTGTTTATTACCTCCTTCTCTAATCTCTTTGCTTTCTTGGTTTCTTCTGGTTTCTTCATGCTTTGCTCAGTCTCTTTGTGGGGTTCTCACCCTCTTTTCCCCCCTCTTAACAGTTACTATGCATCAACAGTTGTTTTCACAAGTTCCATTAACACTGATGGCTACCCTTACCACTTATATGTTGTCCACTTACCAATATTTAGCTTCTGTCCAATCCTACACTGTAAGATTCAGATCTACTATGATCTTTCCCTAGATAAATTCCCAGCAACTGAAAACAGCATTTTAAAAACTGCACTCAATAATTCTCCGTTTGCTATCCATTTAATAAGTGTATCAATATAATTAGTAAAGCAATATGGTCAGGATACATATGCATAACAAGTGTTTATTTATATATCTATATCATCTATGTATCCATATATTATCCATATCCGTATGTGGATCATATCATGTACCTATTTTTGTATCTTTAATTTATTATAAGGTATATATATATATATATATATATATATATATATATATATATATATAAATTTATTATTAGAATTGTACCTTACACAGTCTATGTGAGACAACTGTTTCTGTTTCTGGTGCTGGAGACTGAGGTCTGAAGGAGAAGCAATCAGGGAAGGGAAATAGAGGTAAATTGAAGAAGGAAAGATAAATAGAAACCTGGTAATTTGAGCTGAGAACCATGAGAATTTACTGGAACCTAGTAAGCTTTATCACCACCTCCAAATCTGCAACTGGAGGATGGGTGGCCTTCAGTACAAACTTTCACCTTCCATCATGGAGATAAATGGCCCAGAAGAGTTAAAATAGGAGATTCAGCAGGAGCTGGGACTGCTATGGGCCCACTAACTGCCCCAAGCCCACCAACAGAGAAATATCAATATGCACGATCTGCCACAATAAATTGCGCCCACTGCAAAATTTTTGAGCACAAGGAGATGGTTGCTGCTTCATTGATTCCTTCAAAATTTTATGTAAAATATCTCTCATGGTTCCTGCTAACTTGGAAGTAGGAAGAAGGCTCTGAGAAATATCATTCCATTTAGCTAAGTTGACTTGATACAAATCCACCATAATAGTGTCAGTGTTATTTCAGAAAACTAGGATGCCCCTTCAACTCCACTTACTCTCTCCTTCCACATTCATACTCTTGATAAATCCTGTCCTTTCATCTTACTAAGTATTTATCATTCAGGACTGGATTCTCACCTATACTTTCTCTTCCTTAGTTCATGTATTTATCACAATACATGTTAATAACAAACAATCTCTGATTTTTCTTAACAAAGCCTCATTTCTTCCAAATGCACCCTCCACAAATCCATTGTCTTAAAAAAAAAAAAAAAAACTAAAAAAAACACACACACAGATTATACTGGTTCTTCCATATTACAGCCTTTGTCTACCCACCCAATAGTCTGCCCTCCAGCCTCACCAAATTCACTGTGAGATTTAAATCTGAAAATTATTTTATATTGGTTATATTTTTATTGAACTTACTATTTTAGATGTGAATTTAGTATGTAGTTGTTAATACTTAAAGGCACTTAGAAACAATGTCACACATTAAAAGGATGGGATAAAATCTAAAGAAATCCTTTAGAGGTAATACACAGCACAGGGAATGTAGTCAGTATTCTGAGTGATTCTGAATGATATCGGAATAACGTTTCATGGTGAAAGATGGATACTAGACTTATCGTGGTGATCACATTGCAGGTATATAAATGTTGAATCACTATGCTGTTCATCAGAAACTAAAAAACTACTATAATATTGCATGCCAACTATACCTTAGTAATTTTTTAAAGAACCCTTTTAAATTAGGTCCCTAATTTTCAGTATGCATGAATTCATACTACTTACAAAGTTGTACAATCTTGACAATTTAAAAGAAAACCACAATATTGCTTGAAAGACAACTCTGAATTCTTTGAAAATTATTATTGACTGAAATATTTAGCTTCAGTAATGTAAAGTGCCATGCTACATGGAAGAGAACAGAGTTTGAAAGATAAGAGAGCAAATTATGAGGAATATGGAGTCAGAATTCCCTCCAGAATCTAGACCCAAGAAACAGTATCTTGCTCTACTGTGATTTGCCTATTTTATAATCTCCATAAATATCTTTTTGCTTGTTTTTAAATTATCATTATTATTATTTTTACATATGATATAAAATAAGTTTTACGTGCTATGAAAGTGGCCTGGGATGAATAATTGAATTATTATAGCCAGATTGAACTGCTATATCCAGAATATTGGGTTCTTTATTTTACAGGAATCTTGGACAACTGGGATTCATAATCAAAATACTGGAAAAAGAAAGAAAAGGATGCTACTGTGGGAGATAGTCATATTAATGACTTCTAAAAGTCCTGGTAGCTATGAGCCTATGTAGTTCCACAGTGAGTCTGACCTTGATCATGTAACTTATTTTAGCCAATGGAATATCAGCCAAACAGACATAAATGGCAACTTTTTAAATATTTATATATCAAGGTTTGTCTTCTTGGAACGCAGTTGCCATCTAAGGAAATCCCAGGGACCCTACAGGACAGTCAAGTGACTGGTCATCCAGGATCCCATAGTCCCCAGTGAAAGTATCAACTGGCAACAAAAGCCTGAGGGAAAAGAACTGGCACAACATAAAGCAAAACTGAGCTGTCTCAGTGCCGAGGTTGGTGACCTACAGAATACTAAGCATATAAATGGTTGATATTTTAAGTCACTAAGTTGTAGATGATCTGCTTTACAGCAATAGATAATAAATACAGAAATCGGTAGTGGCTTTGGGGTGTTACCAAAACAGAAACCTAAAACATATGGCATTGCCTTTAAGATCAGGGGCAGGTGCGAACAGGAATGCATGAGAAGTTAGTTTTTAATTTCTAGATAATAGTAGATGGTATGTCTGAAACTATCATTGGAAGCTGAAAAAAAAAAAAAGGAGACTTATGTAGTACTGTGTATCCCCGAAAATAAGACTTAGCTGGACCATCAGCTCTGATGCATCTTTTGGAGCAAAAATTTATATAAGACCTGGCATTGTATTATATTATATTGTATTATATTATATTATATTATATTATATTATATTATATTATATTATATTGTATTACATTACATTATATTAACCCGGTCTTATGTTAAATTAAGACCAGGTCTTATATTAATTTTTGCTCCAAAGGATGCATTAGAGCTGATGGTCCAGCTAGGTCTTACATTCGGGGAAACACGGTAGTAGAAAATATGGTTGATAACATTCCTTTAGTAACTTAGAAGAATTAAAAATAATAACACAAAATTTTGTGGATCTGGCTAAGCAAATTTCTAGAAAAATGTTGAAAATATTAGTTACATATTTCTAGATGCATATGATAAGGTAATTTCATTCAAAAGTTACTAAAAATGTAAACATTCACAAGCAGAATTTAGAGGAAATATAAAAAACTAGGGACATGGTAGGTTGGAAAATAAAATGTTCTGTATCTCATCCCCATTTACTCCATTAAGCAAAATATTCTCAAAGTGAAAATTGATCTCAAGGGTGTGACTGTAAGACTCTTTGATAAGACCTTTGAAAATTTCAGGTAGATGTTTGAAGACCCTCTTATTCATACAAAAGTATTTATAAGAATCTAAGTGCCTAGTCCCTCCGCAGTCTGACAAACCCAAAGTAGAGAAAAGATAGTCTTAAGAAGAATTATGAAGTAGATTTTGAATCATGGAGTAGATATCAATAAAATGCATCTGAAGAGTTTAAGAGAATTGCATTTTAAAAGAGCAACTAATTATTGGACCATGTGAAAACTGACATGATTTAAAATGAAAAAAAAAAAAAAATAATAATAAGTCTTCTGCTTTCCCACTTTCTACAATAAGGAAACATGTTGAGATCTGTTCATCTGCAAACACAGGCCACTACTTACAGAAAAGGAAGAATCTCCCAGAGAGCAGAGTCCACGTGACAGATATAAGCACCCTGGGGAGCAACTAAATATGGAGTTTCACCAAAGGACTGGAACTGGGCCCTAATCAAAGAAAACAGTCTGTCCCTAGAATAGTGGGTCTGACAATACCTGGGGCTGAATTTTACAATTGTTATGGACCAGTGTTCCTCTGTGCTATCCCTTACTTTCAGTTTTAAAATAGAAATGTAAAAATCTATGATCTTGTCCCTGTCTTACCTTTGCAAGTGGAATGTCTGGGACAGACATCTTTTCATTTCAATTCTAAAGTCTATGAATGCAGAGGAGAAATACTCAAGGAGCTACATCCAAGGAACTTCATCTGCATTCTGGTGTAATCCAAATCCTGAGATCATGTGATTTAGACTTGATGCATGACTGTTTGAGATTCAGGATATCTTGGGAAGGAAGAAGTATATTTTCCAAAGAAGTAGGGTTGTGGATCATTAGGGCCACCTTCTATGGTAGGTTGTTACATTAATATCCACCAGTGAATTAATGATACCTCTCTGTTTTCATGAACCTTGTGTAGTCTCTTCCCATACTGCATCTAAGCTTGGTTATTTAGCTAGTGTTAACCAATGAGACACTGGAAAATGTGACACAGAGTCTTCAAAAGCCCTCATGCACTGGGACTTGTCCTTTTGGAACTCAATGACAGCCTCAGTCAAATGGTGCACATTTGAATAAGAAATCGGGGACCAAAAGAGCTCAGCAAATCTGCCACCTGATGGCAAACACGTGAGTAAGCTTTGCCCACATTACCTGGAGCAGAGACAAGCTATATCAGCTAACTTCTACCCAAATTCCCAATGCACAGAATTGTGATTTTTAAAATACGTTGATTTTTTAGGCATCTAAGTGTGGGAGTGGTTTCTTAGGCAATAATAGATAAATGAAGCCACTACTAAAAAAGCCTTATTAGTGTCCTAACATAAAATATCTGCTTACTGCCATGGTCAAATAAAAGGAAACTATAATACATTTTGTGAATATTTTAACACATTTACTTCAAAACAGAAAAAAACACACAATTAAATATGTCTACATTGCATATATTAGCAAGAAGATATTCCACTTATATCTATATGGAGTCACACAACGAAATAAAATGAATTCTCAGAGAACAATCCATTTTCATAATGCATGTTTATAGATCAGTGTATATTGATGATCGATACATTAGAAGATCATAAGTGTATATCCCTCACTCTAAGAAATTTAAATATTTTCACAAGGCAAAATTAGACTATCTATCTATCTATCTATCTATCTATCTATCCATCCATCCTATCTATTATCTACAAATGGACTGCACTGGTATACATTATTAATGAAAAATACACAGTTTTTTAAATAACTTTAAAATCTCTAAGAAAATTCAGGACCATTTTGCCTTATCACAATGGCTACAACATTCAGTAAGCGTTCAATAAATATTAGTTATCATTATTATCAAGAATACTATTGTACTAGCAAAATTTCCACACATACTACAAACTATTTAAGTCAATTTCATCTGTACCTAATTCCACTAAAATTGACTCTTCCATTTGTCTTACTCATTCTTTGGCAATCAGAGTATGTGTCTGATGACAATTTTTAAAAATGTGACTATTTTTGTAAAACCTCTCTGCAAAGTATATAAAATGCATTGACAATAAAAACTTCATAGGGGTGCTTTCATTATAATTAATTTGCAACTCACAAATGCTTTAAAGACAGCTTTTTAGTGATAAATCTTGAAGCACAGCAAGCTTACGATACAGTTTCCGTGCTCATCAAATGTAGACTGAGTAGACCATTATGATGGCAGTTTTGAAAGTTAGTACATCTGTGTGAAGCACTATTATAATGGTCTGTATTCACATTGCATAATTGCAATCATTTAGAATTCAACAGAAAGTCTTTCAATTAAAATAATGTTTTTCTAACTTTAAAATAAGATATATTAAGCTTTTGTTTCTTGATCTCAGACACCTTCTTATTCGTTTGAAAAGTCACTTATGCACATAATTACTTAACACATTTAATGTTTGTGATGTGATCTTAACAGGAGACTTTTAATTAAAAAGTAGGAAGACACAATATTATGTTTCATATAAAGAGGTTAAATCATGGCAAGATAAAAATGAAAATAATAACAGTTTCTTCTCTCAATTTAATATTCACAATTTTAACAATAGGAAGCATATACTATTTTTGATCACTGTCCCTTTGTAGGGATCCCATATCCCCCTTGACTTAATTTTGTTTCTATTCAAAGTCCACTAAACTTCTGCCACATTGACCATAGGCTATGTTGATTGTGGACACGGGATAACAATACAGGCTCAATAAAGTCACTCAAGATAATAGGAGCTAAATATAGTTCACTTCAGAAATATATTACTGCTAAACTCAAAAAAAGACTTGGATATTAATATGTGCCCTATTTGAAGATACTGATCTTTAAGCAAATTCAGGAGGTAGGTTCTACTAAAAAAACAAACAAACAAAAAACAACAACAAAACAAAACAGGTAATCTAACCCAAACTGCTAAGAAGCAATAGCATTATTAGCAAATTGTGGAAAAGACAAGGGAAAGAGAATATACGACCGGTGTTATATAGAAACTACTCCATAAGTTATGACCAACACACTTTCTACTAATCTATCTCTTCAGTCCTCAAATGCATTTTCATCTAAGTGATAGTTTGCTTCACATTGATAGCGGATGAGTAAGACATAGTTCCTATCTTCAAAGCTATTGCAGGGAAACACATTATGCTGACCGCCCAAAATAATTAGGGCTCATGACAAATGTATGAGTGGGTGCTATGGATACATAGAGGAAGGGGTTCTCTCTCTGACTCTGAGATCAGGCTGGGCTTTCCAGAGAAGGTAATGGATGGACTGGAGTTTTGAAGAATTAGTGAAAAATAGTTTAATGGCAATAAGCAGCCCAGAGAGGGGTGGGAAGGTAACATATGTGAATATTTGAAGTTATTCAATTGACGCTAGTAAGGACTTAACTCTATGTGGATAATGGAAAGTGAAGCTAAAGTTATTGCAGGATGTAAAACACAATATTTTTATTAGCAATATTATTTTACAAGTATTTTGCAGATTTCAATATATATAATTAAATGTATTGAAGTTGAGAGAGGAGAAAACATAGTATTTACATTGTCTTGTATTTGATCACATAAAATAAATAAGCAATGATGACAAATGAAATAAATTATGTAAATTGATACGGGGTAAAAAGAGCAGAGTATTTAATACAGTGTGCAGTAGGGATTAGCCTAAAGGATAAGGAAAAAAGGGAACCTATCATGGGGAGAGGGGGAGTCACCTTGTTTGAAAGTGTAATTCTACTCTTGTTCAGGTGTGTAACCAAGGAAATTTATTGCCGATAACCAATAGGCTCTTTCCATAAAGTGTACTGCCTTATTATACTTGTTCTCCTTGGTAAGATAAATATCCTGTCTCAGTTTTCTCTTCCTGACTGCTTCAGACACTTACAGATGTTCATGGAGTAACAGTTAAGAACTATCAATTACAGATAGCCTTTAATAAGCTTTTCTGGCTTTATATAGTCTGTGTTTTATATGAGAGGGGTAACACATCCGGCCTTGTGTAATGATTATAGATTAATAATGGTCAGTAGTTTGATAAATTTTTATAAGTTTCAAAACCAAGGAAAATTAAATAATAAGTAAGTAGATAAATACATTCATGGTAAACTTTTTTTTTTTTTTTTTTTTTTTTTTTTAAACAAGGTACTGGTTTAAACAGGTTTAGGATAATGATGACCTCTAGTAGGGAGGGGATAATTTCAATATTATTGAAATTCTAAAATTTGTTGGTGAGTCACAGGTATTTATTTATTTTTTATTATGCTGATTCAGAAACCACATATATGGTTACATATATCCTTTTGATTATTTCAGTATAACACAGTTTTAAAGCATTGAATAGACAGTCAAAAGATCTAGCTTCCAGTTTCAATTTGGCCATTAACCAATTCTGTGATGTTTGACATAGAACTGAACATGTTCCAGCTATAGTGTCATTATATGTAAACAGCTAACTTCTCCATAAATTCTACTATATTGTTTGCATAAAAATTCTGACTTTATATATTACACTTAACATATAATAGAAAAAAACTGTCTTAATAATGGGGTCCTGGAGAGCTGTGCAATGTTCAAAAATAAGAATTCTGAAGTCAGACCAGATTTAGGCCATGTCATCTTTTACCGTCGTGACAATGAACAAGTAACATGATTATGCAAAGCTTCAGCTTTGTATCTGATATTAACGAATAGCTAACATATATTAAGATCTAAGCATATACCAGATATTATGCTAAATGTATATATTATTTTTTCCCTCTTAGTATCACGATAGGCAATGAAACATGCACTTCTGTAATATCCATAGAAAAATAAAAACTTAGAATGTTAAGGTCCCATCAGGGACATTCAAACCCAAATATTTCTTTCTTTAGAAATCTTAACTAGTATAAAACTTCTTTTTCAATAATAATAACAGGGTTAGAAAGTGTGTGTCACAAAGAACTCAACAAACATCGAATGTTATATTTGACAATCATTCTGAATGTAATCGATGTCATGATATCACAGAAAGATTGTCAGCAACGTAGTAGGCCATCGTCACAGTAGTAATCATAGTATTAATAATATGATTCTACCCTGTATATCTCACCCAGTCATGTGATTACAGGGATTTTGGCCAAATAAACAATTACATATAGATATTTATTTGAGAAATTAAAAACAAGGTAAGCAGAAAAAGGGGCAACAAGTCGTCTCAGAACAGGATTTCCCCGCTGTGATCGTTAAGACTGGACTTGTGTTTTGGAGTTTGTCCCCCTTGCTTCTTGGCCTCAGCGGGGTATACATGATAGGTGGGCCACCCACTGCATTCCACTGCTGAGGTACCACAGCGCATGTGCCATGCCTGTCTCAGCGTGTTTTCAGAGACATTGAATAGATCTGTGTTATTGCCACAGTAATCGAGAATTCCATGTTGGAACATAGATAGGTATCCATAAATTTGATTTGTTTCGATTTAATTCAATTAGAAACATAGAATTTAAGAGCGGTTAGTTATTTTCATTAATTGTGAATGACTACAATTGCCCAAACAATTAAAAGACTAAGTCAACAAATTGGGGTTTAAAAATAGTTACATTCAACTATAAACAGTGATAGTAAGGATAAACAGCCATCAACAGACCACAGCTCTCAGAAATGTTACAGAACTAAACTTCCCCCATTTTACTTTAAAAATCAGCATTCAGGGTACACATTACCCATGTTAGAGTGTGAACTTATATAGTTGTTCGTGTTTACAAACAATACACATTGTACTGAAGAGAGAACAGTTACTACATCACATATGTAAAACACAATGAATGTCTTGCTTTTCCAATCTTAAATGACCTTATGAGAATCATCTGTGGACTGAAGGATTTTTATAAAATCTGATTTTGTACAAAATCACTTGGTTTCTTTCTAGCCATCTGTCGTTAAAATAATAACTAGCTTTAAAACAATCGTCAATAGATTGGAGAAGAAATACGTTTTCTTCAAAGTTATCAATGGTGATATCTAGAAGATTTGTCAATTAAATGTTAGTTTTCCACTAACACACTGCATCAGTAGGTAGAGGTTTCTCAAAAAGGCATGAGATCCTAAACGTTGTCATTTGAAATACAATGATATTCATATGCTCGATAAGAATAAATAGGAAGCTTCACCCTTTGACTGAGAAGTGGGGGTGACGTGGTAAGGAAGGTGGGCACGTGCCAGTATTCACTTTTTAATTGCATGAACCTTTGCTCTAAGTGCCCACAAAGAAGAGCACACTTGACTCTTGCTAACTCTCCTTCAGCCATGGTCGGCTCATTATATTTCTTTCATACATGGCTGTTGGCAGACGCAGACATAACATTTAACATGCACTGAGTCTGCTTCAAGCATTTTAATTGGTTTAAAATTGTTGGTAGCATCTTTTACTGTATTAATTTATTGCTTCAGCTTCAGTCAACTGAAACCTTTGCCAGATGGTAGTGCAACCACTGCATACAGAAGAGGAGACTGGAGGTATTTATAGGATGCCAATGCCTCCCTTTCATTAAGGATTCATGAACTTTCTCTTAATGATTATATTGAAAAGGTACCACAAAAGTTGAGATTCATGCCTTGTGAAATTAATAATCTAATTTTGCAAAATGACAGCTTTGTTTAAAAGTGATGGAAAGCATAGCTTTTGAGCAGCTAGTAATGACTGTAAACAAAGAATATCCCTTTGATGGTTTTGTTTTGTTCAGATTCAATGAAATTCAAAAGTGATAGCCTTTAAATTAAACACCCCTCATAGCAGGGAATAAGAGAGCATAGTGTTTGTTTATGCCGTGACTTTAAAGCATTACATGTTTATTAATTTATTTCTAGAAAACATGCTGTGCAGTAGTTATACAATAGTCAGTGTGTTTCACAACAGAATTACCTTCAAATTGTTCACATAAAAGATAGTAAGTTATTCTCAGGTAGAATGTGCAATCCAAAATCAATCAATCAATCTCTCTCTCTCTCTCTCTCTCTCTCTCTCTCTCTCTCTCTCTCTCTCTCTCTTTCTCTCTCTATCTCTCTCTCACACACACACACACACACACACACACACACACACACACACACGAGCACCAGAATAGCATTAAAGCTATTTTCAATTGCAGTCAATCAAAATTTGTAGCTTTTAGAATCTATTGCTCAATATTGCACATAAGCAACTTAAATGCAAATTATACTGGCAGCACTTAAGGGAAGCAGACTGTGTACTTTTGAATACCTTTCCCTTGGAAAATATATCTACCTATCATCACAAAGGTAAAATGTGTACTCAAAAATGACCTATATACATATTTATAAGTTGTACCCAGATGGCCAGGGTCAAAACACTCCAGGCTGAAACTCTACCTAAATACTGCAAACATTTGTGTATCCATCAGTTTTCATTGTCTAACAATATGTGTCTTTATGATACGGTCCATTAAGTGTACACAGGGCATCACTGCTGGGATCTCTGCCTACAGGCAGAAACTTATCTCAAGATATTTGCTTATAGGTAGATGAACCTACAAGCCTTTCGCCTTGTCAGGGGGAAAAATAGGACAAATCCTAGTAATAAAAATTAACTTCCATGGGCACAAAGAGACAAGAAAAAGTTATAATTCATAAAACTGATCATTTTCATTTAAAAAGTAGCATGTTATTACATAAAAACAAGAACAAAGATTTATTGACAAAAATTATATTATTGATAGAAAGTGGCAGGGAGGGAGAGGAGAGAGATGGATAATGGTATAAAAAGGGTATTTATATATCTGAGAGAATGTGTTTTACAAAGTTTATAATTGCCATAGGTTCATAATTTCAAAGTAAACTCTATCTTTTTGCTAGAAAGTTCACTTATTCCTGGTCAAGCATGATATGTTTTGAAGTAAAAAGCTTGTCTGACTTTGCCTTAATACTCAAAAGATCTAGTCATTGTTATTAACATTACTTGTATATTTTCAAATCCAAAGTAATTAATAAAGAAAAGCAAATATATATCCTCTCAATCTATGAATTTCCCTTTTTCTTTCTGCTTCGCTATCTGCCAATAATGCTATCCTACAAGGCTCAAGCTTCTGAAACTCTTCGATAAAAGTATTTGAAAACAATTTTTAAAATGTGTATAAACTATAAAGTGTATAAATTATTTTGTTTTCCTAACAATCATTGTTTTCAAGCTTCTCAATTTGTTTAGGTTTTGTAAAATCCTGTTGGGTTACAACAAAGAATTACAGTCTTTGTGAACTTTTATAATTCACAAAGTCTGTTTCACAAAACCATTTTTGCTTGTTTTCTTGTAATCCATTAATTGAGCTATGATTTTCATAACATAAAGTGTACAGTTCTAAATTTACAGATCAGTGTGTATTGATGACTATATGTCTTTATTTAAGCACCACCTCAATCAAGATAC
The DNA here is from genome assembly GCF_057876585.1 of Rhinolophus sinicus. Lineage (NCBI taxonomy): Eukaryota > Metazoa > Chordata > Mammalia > Chiroptera > Rhinolophidae > Rhinolophus > Rhinolophus sinicus. Next base: position 121,182,891 of record NC_142515.1, on the reverse strand, counting down.
AGAAATTTTTCATTATCCCCCCCAAGCTCCCCATACAACCATTGAAATCTATCTCTGCTCCTCAACCCCAGACAACCACTGATTTCATGTTTTTCATTAAATCTTAGTTCTGCCTGATCTGAACTCAATATTAATTGAAAACGTACAGTGAACATTTTATTGTGTATCAGGCTTCTATTACTCAACCAAATTATACTATTTATTTATGCTTCTAGAAAAATCAGTAGTTTGCTCCTTTTAATTGCAAGGTGGTATTCCATTGCATAAATTTACCCATTTACCTGAAGATGGACAGGTAGTCTTTTGTCAATTTTTGGTGAAATGATTAAAGTTTATGTGAACATTTCTGTACATATATTTTAATTCCATTGCAGAAGATAATGAGGAATGGAATTACTGGATCATTTTATAGGTGTATATTTAACTTTAATAATCTCTAACACACTTGGTATTAACTGTCTCTTTAATATTAGACTATCACGGGGGCGGGTTCTGAAGTTGTATCTCATTGCAGTTCTAATTTTCATTTCTCTAAAGCTTAATCATGTCAAGTATATTTCCATTAGTCATTTATACATTTTCTTTTTTTGAGGTCTTTTTTTTTCAAGTAATTAATTGTGTTTATTGGATTACTTGTAATTTTGTTGATGATTTTAAAGATATATAGATATATTTATCTACACATCTATCTATATCTTGATGTATCATTCTGGATAAAAGTTTGTATCAGATGTTTATATGGCAGGTATTATGCCCTAGTATATGGCTTCTCTTTCCTTTTTATTAACAGTGTCTTTTGAAGAACAGTTTTTAGTTTTGATGAGGTCTGCTGCATTCTTTCTTTTTCTTCTTTTGTTAGAGCTGTTGTATTCTAAAATGTTGCTTTATTTTTTTCTGGAACCGCTATAATTTACATTTAATTATATGATCCATCTGAATTTAATTTCTTGAATGATATGAGATCCTGGTCCAGAGTTATCTATTGTTTTACACATAGTAGATACCCAGTTTGTCCCTCCCACTTCATAAAAAGTCTACCCTTTGCCCAGATCAATGTGTACTGACAAAAATATGCCTTCATTTAAGCACCACTTCAATCAAGATATTGTACCTCTGGAACTCCTCTATGTCAGACTTCTCTTAAGCCATTTGGTTGCTCTGAGCTTTTTGACACCTTTTGACTTTCCTTCATTCTTTGTCCCATACATTTATTCTCATTCATCTTTATGCCAAAAATTAATACTCCATTTCCGGACTTAACCACCTCAGTCCCGCTTTAGATTATGACCCCCATCTCTATCTTTTTTAATGCACCGCAAATGTAGGAAAGAAGTGTTCAATTCAGTTCTTACACCCTATCTAGCTCCTTGATACTTTCTAATATAATTGATCATTTAAATATTTTATACCAGGCATTATGAAACCATTTTGTTTCAGTATCTATTCCAACATATGTATCCTTAACTTTTTTCAAATTATTATTATTGTTTCTTTGTATATAAATATCTTACTGAGGAAACAGAGTCAAGAGGGACTATCATACTTTTATTTTTATTTTTTTTTCTGGAATGTGTGTGCTTATTTTTGAGGCACAAATGAGTTCCTTCTATACTTTCTGCTAGGCTCACTTTTCATCTGCTCTGCAAGTCTCAGTGTACTGTCAGTGTTTCATATAAAGTATCAAATATTCATAAACAAAAATAACATGTTCTTCAAAAAATGTTGACAGTGCCAGAACAGAAATACACAGTATTTTCAATCACATAATTTTCTTTTTTTCTTTTTCATCTATTTAGTCCCAGCTTTTCACCGAGAAAACCCAATTCCAAGCAGATACTCAAAGATTTTAGCTGTAACACGGCAATCAAATCTCACCAATAGTCTGTCTCAATTTCATGTCTCACCTTGTCTCTCTGATTGAGACACATGCAAAATATCCAGCAAATGCCATCACAACAATTACTCTTAAACTCCCTCCTTATTAAAACAACATGCAGCTAGTTGGGCAGAATTAACTTTACATTTGTTTTCAAAGATGATGTGGGGTTCCAGTTACTTGGGATCCAAGCCAATCAGATTATTAAGGTAATGAGGACCAATCTAATTACCACATGTTGTTCCTCAGATAACAGGCATTGCATGAATAGGGGCTCAATAAGCACAAAGCTTTGGAACATTACTCCACGGTAGTGAGGGTAGATGGTCTCCCTAGACATCTTCAACTAGGAAGGATCCAACCTGAACTTGAAGCCAATATTTATATGGGGACAGATATATGAGGACCTGAAGAAAACCAAGCCAGCTTCCAGATCAAGCCATGTCTGTTTTCAGCCCTTTCACCTGAGTAACCCAAAAAATGCTCTGGATTGTTTAAGATGACTTACTTTTGTTTTCTGTTAGGTGCAACTAAAAGCAATCTAATTGGCAATTAGCTACCTATATCTTCTGTAGGAGGAAATGTAACTATGATACAAATTAAGACTTAGACAAAGTACAAATAGGGAGAATGGCTAGTTTATCTGAGGTCAAGGAGGAAGTGAAAACACAGTCAGTAAATCAGAGCTTTTTTGGGAAAAGAATATCCATCTAATGGAGATGAGCCTAAATATACACATCTGTTTGATCACTCATTTGTCAACAAATGTTAATTGTGTACCGATCATATGGCAGGTACCACAGTAGGCACTAGATATTCAGTTGCAAAGAGGTCCTACCTCCCAGAATTCATCATCTAATTTCCTTTCATTAAGAATTGACATTTCTACATAACAGTGACAAATGGAAGTTATAGTTTAATTGTTAATTGACATTTTAAAAGCACTTTTATGGGCATTCTCTTGATAACTCAATTTTTAATAATATTTTAATATGAATTTCTATAATAAAATTCCTAGTAATTGGAAATTCTGAATGTTAGCATTATCATAATTTAAAATGCATTTTCAATTTTCTGAAATTTGCAAAGATTGTTACTTTCATAGTTTCTAGATGCACTTGAAAACAGTGGAAATAATATTATAAACACCAAAAAAAAAGTTATTGTACATAGGAATCTAATATTTTGACAATTTCATTAAATTTTCAGAGTACTATATTAAATTATATCATTTAACATTACTCATATGTGCAGTGGAAACAGAATCTCATGGTATAAATACAATAAGCTGGTGGGAAATATGCTGCAATATGTTTAGAGTTAGAAAGAACAGTTGGAAAAATATGTATCTCTGACTGTATTTTTTGTCAAAAAGTATGCAGTCTTATAGTGAGAAAATTAAAGTTATTTAGAATTAAACATTTTTCATTAATTTTAAAACTGAAGAATCATTTCATTAAAAAAACTCTTTTCTCAACACTAGAAAAGTGACTTTTTATACTCCACATAATTCCACTGATACCCATTCAAGTTGCTACTTGTATTAATACTTAATTCTTCATTATTGCTGAGTAGTATTCAATGGGATGAATGTACCAGTTTAACAGTTTGCATATAGCTGGCATTTTTTTTTCTGACTTTGGCCATTACAATTGAAACTTAAATGAACAATCAATCACAGGTTTCTTATGTAGACATACTCTTCACTTTTCTAGTATAAAGTGCCCCAAAAAAGATGGTCAGGTCGAATGGCACATATATGTTTTTTTTAAGGATACTACAAAAATACTTTCCAGAATGGCTGTATCATTTTACACTCTCATCACCAATGTATGAGAGATCCATTTTCTCCACATTCTTGCCAACATTAGGCATTGCCACCATTTTACTCCGGTTAGCTGTTGTAACAGGTGTGTAGTGATAACTCCCTGTGCTTTTGATTTGCATTTTCCTCATGCAGAGTGATATTCAGTATCTTTTCATGTGCTTATTCACTACACATATATCCTCTTTTGTAATACGTCCCTTCATCTTCTGCCCATTTTTAACTTATATTTTTTTGTTTATTTTTTTACTTTTGAGTTTTGAGACTTCTTTATATATTCTAGATACGAGTCCCTTGTCAGATATGTTTTGTAAATATTTTCTGCCAGTCTGTAGCTAGTTTTTTCATTGTACTAATAGGGCACTTTGCAGAACACATTTTTGTTTTCTTTTCAATAAAGTCTAAAGTGTTGATTTTTTAAAAAGGATCTTCTTGTATTTTGTATCAAGTATAAGAACATATTGACGTACAAGGTATAACAGCGTCTGAGATGCCTCCATCTTTACCAGTTGCTAATACTATAGTCACCCAGAGAATACCATTAATAGTTCTAGGCTTCTAGTGAGTTGCGTGCTACATTCTCTGGTCTTATCAATGTACTGCAATATGTTGTATTGCCTTCCTCACATTGGGTCACTATTGGGCACCTGGACACTAATCAATTACAGTGTATTATTTTGATGAGACTGACACTTCCTTACATTTCTACCTGTAGCCATCTCTGTTTAAAAGAAAGCAATAAGAATGAGAGTATAGTTTGGGGCCTTATAAAAACACTCTGAAACAGATCCCCAAAACACTTCTGTCTCTCTTCTATTTATTTTCTTATAAACATTGTTTTTTTGGCCCTTGTATTCTATTTGGCATACAGGCTGTTATCCCAAGGAAACTGGGTTGCGACGAGGACATAATGTAGTACAGCTGTATTTTATGTTAGGAGTCGGGGTAGGAGCATCTACCCCAACTTGAGGTGGAGAGATTCAAAATTTAATACCAGGATGCATTTGAGAGGTTGACTGCAGCTTAGTCATTAGTAAACACCATAGGCTTTCCTGCTTATGCTCTTTATTCTGACTCTAGCACCATTACTTGAAATAGGATTACATGAATAAAACCACGAGCGGCTCCTTAGTTCATCCTTTTACTGCTACACCTAATAACAATCCTCATTTTCTTTTTATGACAAAAAGCTTTTCTAGGTTGAAGAAAAATGCACATGTTTTATAATGTTCATAATGTGTTTTTTAAAGCAGGACTTCAGTGAGAAGCTGAGCATTTTTAGGTGCTTTCAATGAGAATAAAATGGTAATAAAACAAGACATTTCAAACCTGTTTTTAAAACTACTGCAATTGTGAGAAGGTAAGAAGCCTCTATTATAGACACCACCACCCCAAATTCACTATTATAAATGTATAACCAATGTAAATCTTTAAAAGAGGGGAATTGAAATCAATATTCTCCTAAACTCTTTTAAAATAATGTGGGGAAGTCCACTAGTCACCTACAGAAATCATTATATGTCTGTTAATTTTAGTTCATTCATGACACTTTAACATAGGCAATTAATACTTCTATGTATAAAATCATTTTTTGTTTTTGAGGTGGTTTACTTTCCCCTGAAGTTAAGTTCTTTTCAATGTAATGACACATATGAGCAGCATCTTTTTAGTTTTTCTTTGCGTCCTTCTCTCGTGCAAATGACCTTCCTTTTACAGTCCTTGTTCATACAGTGGAGAGAGTGCACCCCATAAGCAGAAGCCACTCACAACTGGTTCAGGGAAACAATTTATTTATGTTCCAAATGCATGTTTGTTGAAGGATACTTAAAGAAAACAGATCAGTAAGGCAAAAGGCACTTTTCAGCTTAATCAGAATCGGAGAAAAAAGACAAAGTAAGTCCTAATTTTGTTTCCTGAACATCTCTGTCATCCATCACGTTTTTTGCTAATTAACTAATGCTAATTAAATTTACATTTAGCCATTCTCTGACAAAATGTTTACTGATATGTATCAAAAAGGCATTATATTGTATATAACTTTAATAAGCCAATTCCATATTTAATCTATATTTAGTTTACTTTTTTAAATATTGCAATGATATAGATCATATTTTCTAAATGGTTGAGAACAGTAAATGTAAGTGATATAATGAATATTTTTATATTTGTGTAAATTAGATTTCCATTGCCCATGTCCATTCAGAATGTCAAGTGAATGGGTTTTCTGATCACCATATATGCTGTTAAATTAATCACTTGCTTATGTTTTCTGAGGTTGTTTAATGGAAGGAGGCAGAGACAATTTTAGATGGCTTTAAAGACTTAAAAACTAATCAGAAAGCATACTTTCTATTTCCCTTGAAAATAAATATTGAAAATTAATTGGGATTATAACTAGGCACCAAGTAAATTATATAGATTATCTCATAATTACATTGTGAGTACAATTATCTTCATTATACAGATGGAACAGTGGTGCCTTAAAAAAGCTAAGTAAGTAGTACAAGGTCACACTGCTCCTCAGAGGTGCTGGGATTTGAACACAGTAATCTAAATGGGCCTCCCAATAAGAGTATACCCATGTACCACTTCTATAATTAAAAATAGCATCTTTTAAAATAATGAATTAAGAATATTATAAACAAAGATGTTTAATGTGTTTTTTGATTATTTGATTCAATTGGTATGTCACTATAGCTTTAATATGCATTTCCTTAATGACATGACCTATAGCATCTTTTCATATGCTTACTTGCCATCTGTATATCTTCTTCCGTAAGGTGTCCATTTAGGTGTTTGCCTCTTGTTTAACTGAGTTGTTTGTTTTCTTTTTGTTGAGTTTTAAGAGTTCTTTGTATATCTTGGATAGCAGTCCTTTATCAGATGTGTCTTTTGAAAATCTTTCCTCCTAGTTTGTGGCTTGTCCTCTCATTCCAGTGATCTTGTCTTCCATTGAGCAGAAGTTTTTAGTTTTAATGATATCCAGCTTATCAATTATTTATTTCATGGATTGTGTCTTTGGTATTGTGTCTAAAAAGTCATCATCCTATACCAAGGTCATCTAGGTTTTATCCTGTGTTATCTTCTAGGAGTCTTCTACCTTTTAGATTGAGATCTATTTGCATTAATTTTTGTGAAAGGTATAAGGTCTGGGTCTAGATTATTATTTTATTTTCCATGTAGCCGTCCAGTTTTCCAACACCATTTGTTGAAGAGACAATCTTTGCTCTATTGTATTGCCTTTGCTTCTTAGTCAAAATCAGCTGACTATATTTATGGGGGTCTATTTCTAGGTTTTCTATTCTGTTTCATTGATCTATTTCACTATTCTTTTGCTGATGCCACAGTGACTTGATTATTGAACTTTATAACAAGTCTTGAAGTTGGGTGGCCTCACTCCCCCAACTTTGTTCTTCTTTTTCAATATTGTGTTGGGAATTCTAGGCCTTTTGTTTTTCCATTTGAACTTTAGAATCAGTTTTTTCAATATTCATAAAATTAAAAAAAAATTCTTGAAATTTAAAATAAAAATAAAAATCTCCCTGAGATATATTTTTAAAAACCCCTTTATTTATAACCATGCTGCTTGAATTTCACAAGAGTTAAGAGGAGGTTAGTATGAATTCAAACCTGTGAACTAGGACCCACAGACTAATATAATGTTAGTTTTACATTGATGTGGGCTATTTCATTAAAACCATCATATAAGTATTAAATTAATAAGAAAAATGGTGAGTATACATAAACATAAAATGACTTAGGATGATCCAAAGTAATCTATATTTGTAAAAAATTATACATATATTTTCATTCATTTGGATGTATGTTTCTATTCCAGTTACAACTCTAGAATGAGATCATTGTACCCAATGGCCCCAAACATGTGTGGTAGGCTAAATAGACCCCCAAATGAGTCCTCAATCTACTCAGAACACATGAATGTTGTCTTATACAGCTAAAATAATTTTGCAGGTAAGATGAAGTTAATGATTGTGAGACGGGGAGATTTTCCTGAAATATCCAAGTAGGCCAATATAAAATCACATCAATCCTTATAAGAGTGACACAGCGGGAAGTCACTCAGGAAGAGAGAGTGAAATGATCACAGAGCAAGAGACTGGAGTGATGAACTTTGAATATGGAGAAAGGGGATACAGTCAAAAAGGATAGGTGGCCACTCGTAGGTTAAAAAGGCAAAGAAATGGATTCTTCCCTCAGAGTCTTTAGAGGAAACCAGCTCTGCCCACCTTAACTGCAGCCCAATGAAACTTCTTTTGGGTGTCTAGCTTCATGCATTTGTCTTTTTCTCATCTTTTAGCTTGCCCCAAGAACAACCAGCTGGGAAATTATTTTTAATATATTTCTTATCCTTTTTATATCCTATCATAACGCTTTCCTTATAGCCAATAGTAAGTTGTTTCTAATGATGAAAACGCTTTTATACTATCAAAAACATTGGCTTCCTTTAGCAACATAATACTTTGTATAGTGTAGAAAGCAGATCACAGTGTGACAAAGGATATATACATGAGAGAAAAACACTAAAAAACAGTGATATTTAAAATAATACTTTGAGAAAAATAGGAGTGGAAAGGTGCATACATTGATTCAGATTACAGTTGAGTGTTGAAGAGTCTGCAGAAAAATCAAAGGCTGAATAAATCAAATGCTTGTCCCAAATCCATTTAATGAAATATTTTCAAGATAGTATTGCTTGATTTCATTTAGCTTCCCGTACTTTTTTCACATTAAATAGCAAAATTAAATAAGCAATTACCAACTATTCTGCAGACAAAAAATTGAAAGTAAAGTAAGCATAACCTCATCAATTCTATATTTTTCAGCAAAATAGTAACCATATACTGTCTATGTTTGTATCTATATTTGTACTTTGAAAAGATTAAAAAGGGCTTCATTATTTGTCGTCTCGAAGCAATATTCTTTTAAAATTACTAGGAATAGCTAAGATACGGTTCTTTATACTTCTAATAAATTTGATGTTTGTAGATAATAAATTGAAAGGAGATAAGAAAATTCAATTTTAAATAAAACTTTTTAATATGTAGCATTATGATCTAGCAAGTAATTCTCCTAAGCATGTGGCTTAATAGGAAGAGATATTTAAGAAAGAGAAAATTATGTCTAAAATGTACCCCATCCCTTCTTTTATTTTGTTAAGAAAATATTTCTGTATTTAGCTTCTTAATTTTATTGCTTCCATAGTTTGTAACATGGTGTCTTTATTCATCATCTTTCCATGAAAATATGTACCATCATTTCCTATAACGTAATTCTAAATTAAAATCTACATTGCCATAAATATGTATATACTATCAGGTTATGAATAACAAAAACAAACAAACAAACAAACAAAAAACCTCTTGCTTTTTATCCTCAAACAACAACAACAACAAAAACACAAAATATCTCCTTATGCTTAAAATGGAATGATGGGCAATGAATTAAAATATTAGCTTTAAATAGATTGAGATTTATAATTTGCAAGATGCAGAGAGTTAAATGGCTATTTATTGATGCCATTACAATGCCTATGTCACAAATAACTCTAATGAGCAACAAAACAATAGTTTATTTTTTTACAAAATCACGTTCTTTTAATGCTTAAATTCTCAATGTCCTCATAAATGGAAAATTATTCCTAAGTACATAAGGCACCAATGAACTTTTCAATTTATGCCTGAACCTACAATTATCACAAGGTGCTACAATAAATATGAGAACAATTACTGGAAATAGTAAATTTGCAAACAAAGAAAATGAAATTTCATAGGTTCCTACTATGTAAATACTTTTTTTGGTAGATTAGCAATCTTTGCATTAATTTCTCTACTAAGCACAATCGAAATGCTCTAGGATAATACTTCACAATATTTTTTATATATTCATCTTTCCACAATTATATATGTACCCCATGAGGCCAGTGGCTAAACAAGTACAATGCTTTTCAACTAAAAGGAAATTAATGAAATTATTTTAATTTATGAATGTAATAATAAGTAGGTTAGCAATTATTGCACTTTTAAAATTATACGATTTCCCACTATTATTTTATTTCTGTTTACTTTCCAATATATCTGATAACATTGACTATCGTCTGCCTAGATTTTCAGGACTCCATGCTTTGTGAACACCTGACTAGTTTCAGTCTTTGGACTTCTGTTGACATTTCTTTATAATAAGTCCCTTAGAGACTCTGCACACTCCTACTACACACCTATCAAGAGACAATTCCAAGATATGCCTCTACCCTGGGTACCTTCCTGTCACAATGTCTATTCAGTTCTGTCTGGGATATGTCCAAAAAGTAAGCTCGTAATTTTTACTCCAAAAAATGTTTCTTTCTTTTTTCTTGCCCATCACATTGATACTTTAAATATCCCAAGTACTTTTGTTCTCCACAATTTATTTTCGATTTATTAAGTTCCACTTCTATGGCCACTATCCTTGGCAGACCATGATTTTCTCATGCCTAGACAATCACATTAGAGTTCTTTGTAGTGTTTTGGCTGCTCCTGTTCCTAGTATAGTACATAACAATTGGAATTTCTCAAATGTGATTTACACAAATATCACTGTATGTTGTATTTTGCAACATATGAAACATGTAATTTGGATTTCAACAGTTAAGCTCTTCGGCGGTTCTCTTTTATCATCTGGATCCCCTCCCATATTTTTTTCCACATCCATACCTTGGTTTTGTTTAATAGACCAGACCACTCATTTCATGCAATCTGTTACATCTGCTATGCTTTCAAGAAATCTTGTTCATTCAATTGTCCCTATACAGATCTTGCCCAATTTCTGCACTTTTGCCTTATATTTATTTTATGATCTGTTCTGGTTATTGTGTCCATTGGATTCATTCTGTGACCACCTCTGCAGTATCCTGTGCCCATGAAATCGATCTCTACAGTGGCTTCAAGTAGTCCAGTTTGACCCCAAGTGAAAAGAAGCCCCAGCAGGAAATCTGCAATCAACAGGAAGGAGGTGAGATTTTCATCTCCCTCACCTTCTCTCTCAGCTAAGCTGCAGAGAGGACATGGGCTCTGTTCTTCTATTCATGGGCACTGCTACTCCTATCACAACTCTCTTCTCACACAAATATAGATTTTGCCAGTTCCTAATAATACAATTCACTCTGGTAGCGCATAGCGTATGAACAATTATTCTCACTCTTGCTTGTCTCTGGATCCGCCCTTATTATTTTTTGCCATCTGTCTCCTGAGACTCATGATACAAATCAACTTCTCATTGTACCTATTTATTCCTTTTTATATAAGAGCCATTTCCTTTTCCCAGTCTGTGTTTATGTATTTTGTAACAGCTTAGAGTTCGTATTTAAAATTTAACCCTATTTCACACCACACACCAAAAGCAATTTCAGGTGAACAATAGAATTAAATGAAGATAATATAGGAGAATATTTTTATCATCTTCTTAACAATTACAATGATTTTTAAACAAACCCTAACAGCACAAAATGTAAAGGAAAATAATTGTAATAAAATAATGCATTTTGTATGTTTCATTTATTTAAAATTAAACAACTGGTAAAACTGCAATAGACTGATAGGATTTAGGATAGCAGGTGCCTTTGGGGAAGGAGTGAGCAGGAACTGGGACGGCGGGTGACATGCTGGTAGCTTCTACCCCATCACCTGATCATTGTACAAATGTTATTTTTGTGAGATTCCCAATGTTTTACAAACACCCGTTATGGACCTTTCTATTTAACATACTCCTCAATTGAAGGGAAGCTTAAAAATCTATCTTTCATAATTACTAACAGAACAGAAGAGATAATAAAATCAGTTCCCTAAGAATGTGCAAGGGGATGCAATCAGAGCACGAGTGAAGAAAACAAAGAAAAAGAAAACTGGCTATGAATGCAAATAGATGTATATTTGGAGGTGGGAAGAAGAAGATCTTTAAAAAGTTCCCATATTATAACTACAATTTTCTCTCAATTAGGAGTATGCCTTAAGCTCAGATGAAACATAGTGACACTTGTAAAGAATGGAAACGTTCTGACCATCATGGAGGATAGAAAATCAAGCAGATTGTAACTCGTAACAGTAGCAGATGTAATAATTTGACCCGTTAGCCATGTTAGATAGACGCCTGACAGCCTTTAAGCCACACCCCCCCTTCTTTCCCTTCTATCTCACATCTGCCAAGATAGTAAGTAATTCTGGGTACCGTTCCTTTGACTTTCTGCAGAAGTTTAATCATGTAAGCGCCATCCAGAGTACATGCCTAATCACCACTGTGGACCCTCCCTCTCACCAACATAAAAACCTCAAACCAGTCTCCTTTCCCTGACCCCTTGACACAATTTTTGGACCCACTTCAGAGGTCTGCTGCTGATCTCTCCCAGAAAGCATCATTGTGTGAGTAACAAACTTATCATATTGTGTTGGAGCCTGTGGTATCACCAGCCTCAACATCCAAACAATATCAGCCTCAAAATATGGTTGGAGGGTGGGGTGGAGAACTGACCCCACCTCAGGGGGCAGATGGTTACAATGGGATTGCTGGGTAGCACTGGGGGATTATATGACATTGTTGTGTCCAGATGCTCCTGCTTCCTCATTTCAACAACAGCTCAGGAAAGTGCTCCATTGTGTAAGGTAAACCAACAAATAGTTAGCAATACCCTATCATCTGCTTGATTTTACAAGGTATGAAATTCAGATGAGCGCAGAAAAATACTTCTCTAACTCTGTGCTAAATGCCAGTATCATTAATTGTTTTATTATTTGTTTTATTTTCCCCTGAGTATTCCAACTTAAACACAAATAGTCTAGTGTCTTTTACTGATACGGGCCTTCAGCAGAGAAATCTTGCCAATGCACTCCATATGCAGATACATATGCTTTCAGATTTCTTTCTTTCAGGCGATAGAAGGATAATGTAAGCTGCTGGGAAAAAATGCTTTAATTTTCTTTCATTTTTACTGAAGGCAGGCAGATAAACACCTATAGGTAGATTTCTACCTGCAGGCATGAATATGCTTTAAGAGAAAATCTCTTAAGTTACACAAGATGCTTTTAAAAAGAATTATTTAGTGTGTTAGCTAATTATAAACCTGCTCTGAAAAAAAATAAAAATGTTTACTTTGAATATACTTGGAATATACTTTCCAATTCCTTTACCGTGTTGCAGTCCATTTTCTCACATCTTCAGGAGATAAAAGAAAGGAAGGCAACGTATTTTGTTAAAACCTTATTCAAAGCTTTTATTAAAAACCGTATCCTCACTCTTGGTTTTAAATCTCAATTGATGGTTGGTGTTTTAAATATGAGTTTTTCAGTGTCAATGGAATCTGTTCAAAATAATGATTGAATAAAAAAAAAGTAACTACATGGGGGCTGGCCCGGTGGCTCATGTGGTTGGAGCTCCGTGCTCCTAACTCCGAAGGCTGCTGGTTCGATTCGCACATGGGCCAGCAGGCTCTCAACCACAAGGTTGCCGGTTCAACTCCTCCAGACCCGCAAGGGATGGTGGGCAGAGTCCCCTGCAACTAAGATTGAACACGGCACCTTGAGCTGAGCTGCCTCACGGATGACTCAGTTGGTTGGAGCGCGTCCTCTGAACCACAAGGTTGCCAGTTCAACTCCAGCGTGGGATGATGGGCTGCGCCACCTGCAACTAGCAACGGCAACTTGACCTGGAGCTGAGCTGTGCCCTCCACAACTAAGATTGAAAGGACAACAACTTGACTTGGAAAAAAGTCCTGGAAGTACACACTCTTCCCCAATAAAGTCCTGTTCCCCTTCCCCAATAAAATCTTAAAAAAAAAAAAAAAAAAGTAACTACATGGCATTTAGTTCTGAAATTCCAAAAAATGTAACTTGTTATTGAGGGAGCAAATATTTATATTAAAAATACAATAGCTTATTTTGGCTCTTTTATAGAAAACCACAGAAATAACAAGAAAATACTTTGAATCTTGTCAGTAGTCCAAAATATCATTGTCAATATTCTGAATTGTTATTAAACAATTCAAACTGATAAAAACAGTAGGAAAATTGGAAGTAGGCTAAAATATTGATTTATATTTAAAAAAATTATAACTATATTTTGATTCCTCAATTATCTCATGTTTTAAATTTAGTTTTGAGAAACTCTTAAGAATTTTACATAAGTTACTCATTTACAATAAATGTTATAAGTCCATTCAGCATTAGAAATGAACTCTTATCCATATCCTCTGAATTCTCAGATTGGTTTATAATATATTAAAAAATATAGATATAAAGTTGTCTTCCATTCACTCATTTTTATTTTATTTTTCTTCATTGTGTCTTTCTTTTTAGAGAAGTTTTAAATTTTATGTAGTCTGATTTGTCCTTTACTTTATGACATCTAGATTTCATATCTTAGTAGTTTTTCCCACTCCAGAATAAAATTATTTCTTCCAAAAAAAAATTCATATACTTTACTTACTTTTTCACTTGAATATGATTCTTGTTTTTCATAACTTAAATCGGCTTGATTTTTAATTTATAATGCAACATACCCAAAACAGCTACTCATCTCAAGGGTCAGAACATTCTAAGCAATTCGGGATGTTGTTGAAACCTTCAAAAGTAATGTTTTGAAGTATTTTATAACTATGCAATTAACAAAGTTAGTGATGTTGTCATTCACAGAGTCAGTTAACTCACTCACTCAGAAAGAACATCCCATCACTAAGGTATGCCCTTGGGGGAATTATTTTCTCTTATCATGGAAGCAAACCATTAACATATTTTGAGTTTTCATTAGTCTATAATACCCCAGTGATGTTATGAGCATTTCACCTGTGCCTAATGCACATGCAGTATCATACTCATATGATTGGGCTGCTATAACAAAAATACCACAACTAGGTAGCTTATAAACAATAGAAACGAGTTGCTCTCAGTTCTGGAGGCTGGAAGTCTGGTATCAGGATGTTCTCATGATTGAGTGAGCCCCCCCTTCGGGGTCCAAAACTTCTCCTTTTGTCCTCAAATGGCAGAAGAAACTAGGGTTCTCTAATTCAGTCACCTCTTCCAAGCTCTCTGTTTGTTGGTTTGGTTTTTCATGTATTTAATCCCGGTAAAGTTGCAACAGAAGAAGATGAACAATAAAAAATGTACTTTGGGTACATAGTGAAGAGTTGACCAAGATCCTAGAAATACTTCACGTGAGATGATAATAAGGAAATGAAAATTTTAATAGCAGATTCATAGTTTTTTTGTTTGTTAGTTTTGTTTTGTTTTTTCAAAACAGAGGGAAGGTACATCCCTAATTTTCCAGCAAGTAAGAAGTAGTCATTCATGGAGATTGATGTTAGTGCCCCAAAAATGAGGCTTTGGTACGAACTAGTATCATTGTGATGAGCCAGTTCATTTGCAGAAAGACTGTGCTATGGGAAAAAACTTAAGATCAGAAATTAACTGTTTTCACATCAGGACACGCTGCCAGGGTATAAGCTATTTCATTCACTTACAACATGAACATATAGCACCATGCATGGCACATAGGAAGCATTTGATTACTTTATTCAGCAAAAAAAATGTTTGAGAGTTTATTCTGTGATAGGTATTGTTTAAAGATGGGAAGTGACAGAAATAAACTGGCAGATTAGTGTCCTGCTATGCGCATAGTTCACATTCTAGTGGAAGATACAGGAAATAAACATACCACGTTTCCCTGAAAATAAGACCTAGGTGAACCATCAGTTCTAAGGCAGCTTTTGGAGCAAAAATTAATATAAGACCCAGTCTTATTTTACTATAAATCTGGGTCTAATATAATATAATATAACCAGGTCTTATATTAATTTTTGCTCCAAAAGACGCCTTAGAGCTGATGGTCCAGCTAGGTCTCATTTTCGGGGAAACACAGTATACGTATGTCTAAGTAATACTTTCAGGTTAATAAATGACATACTCAAAATTAAAGCCGAATGTAGGGAAAAAGAATGAAAAGAAGGGGGAGATTTGGCACCTGGAGGGGAGAATGTCACCTTTGTGAGATTATGTCATAGTAGAAGAAGCAAGAATAATAGAAAGACACCAGCCAAGTAGAAATTTGGGAAAAGATATTTCTTATAGAAAACATAATAATCATAAAGGGTTGTGGACAAAAATGACCTTAGTGGTTTTGAGGACAACAAGCCCTGAGGGAGTGACCCAGAATAAGTAGGGAAACAAAAGGTATGAGATGAAGTCAGAGACACAGTCAGGGGTTAGATTAAGAAGGGCTTGTTGTAAACTAGAAAAAGGCACTGTGGGGTTTTGAGCAAGAGAGAGCTATGATTTATGTTTCCAAAAGATTACTTTGGATTCTGTGTAGAATATAAGTAATAAATCAGGTGAAATCACAGAGACCAGCTAGCTAATTAGGTTATTAAAGTAATTTAGAAAAGAGATGATGATGGTTTGGACTGGCAGTCGTGGAAGTCATTAGAAGTATTTGAAAGCTTATGGTTAAGCTTACAGACAGTCGATAGCCAGTTTGCAGATGACTGAGCAACCAGACAGCTGGCTGATAGACCGCATGTA
Source organism: Rhinolophus sinicus (assembly GCF_057876585.1). NCBI lineage: Eukaryota > Metazoa > Chordata > Mammalia > Chiroptera > Rhinolophidae > Rhinolophus > Rhinolophus sinicus. The sequence continues at coordinate 121,166,633 of NC_142515.1, read as the reverse complement.
CAATTTCAGGAAATGGGAGGGAGTAAGGATAAATCCTGGGGCTTTGTTATGGCCCATTGACACAGGGAACACTGGGGGAGTAGGTTTTGAACCCGGAAATCAATTTTAACTATGTTAAGTTGTACATGCCAAATTCATGTTTAAACAAAGATATTTAGAAGTGGAAATACCAACTCAGGATATGCAATTGAGGGTTGTCAGTGTGTAAAATGAATTCAAATCCATGGGAATATTTGTAGTCAAAGAAGAGAAGATCTGAAAAGTGAGCACTTAAGAGTGGGAATTGGAGGAGGAGTCAGTAAATTAGACTGAATGGGATTAGTTAAGAAGGAAAAAAATCAAACCAAATAGATGTTTTTGTTTGGGAATCCACAAAAGAAAAGTTTTCCTGAAAGGAATGGTGTATTATATAGAAAAGGGTTCTTAAAGTCAAGCACGGATTTGGTAAAACTCGATCACTGGGGTTGGCCAGTGAAGGTTTTGGTGACACTAGCAATATTAATTTCTTAGTAGTATTAAACCATCCAGTCAAAATTAGTAGTTGGCTGTGTTAAAGAAGAACAAGCAAATGTGAATGTGGCAACAAGCAGTTATGTGAGGGCAGGGGGAATCAAAGAGATTCTTGTTAGTTTATTTGGTTTTAAATTGGAAACATTTCTGCAGATGTGTTTGTGACACATGGGAAAACACAATATTTGAGTGCCGATAGATTTATAGATTTGTTAATGGAAAGATGAGTGGGTCTATTATATGTTCTATTTTCTCGGTGAAAAATAATCAAATTCACCATTGATAAGGGAGAAGTGTGAGGAGAAAGAAAAAAGCATAAAATACGTTTTTGAAGAATGATAAGCAACATGACTATGGAATGTGAATTTCTAGAGACTAGTCTCGGTAACTAGAGAGTAAAATCTGTAAAGGAGTGATAGACAGTGAAATTGTTTTGGATTTGATGGGGTCTCCAAACAAACATGATAATTATTTAAAAAAGAAAAAAAAACAAAAACTTAACTTTTAAACAAACGTTTTAAAAATTAAATAAATAAATCTGGAGTGTGAAGTAAATAGTCTAGTGCAGCTTTCCCCCAAAAAATGCTCAAAAATAATTTTGTTCAATGAAAAGAAAATAGGTTTTCAATAAAAAGAGGTGTCAGTGGTCACCTAAGTTTGAGGTCCCCTGATGTAACCCAACCCAGAGTTTCATTGATAGTTTGTTTTATATTTTTAAGATTGCAAGACTTGTCAGAGCCTTTAATATGCACTGGGCATGTGAATCTTCAATAGGGTGATTTAAAATGTTGTATTTGAGAAAATCCTTTGTGTGTGTGTGTGTGTGTGTGTGTGTGTGTGTGTGTGTGTGTGTGTGTATGGGTGTGATCCCCAAAGAAAACAATTATTTTTATTTCTCCAATGTACAGTCACCCTGGTTAACGTCTATAGGTCCCTTTAAGGAAGGCCAGGAGAAAGATTAAAGTATAAATTCTAGTGTAATTTAGAGAATATAGTTAGGATTGCCACTTGTTCTTCTGAATTTCAAGTATTTTAACACACTCCCTTTTCATTTTATTTCTACCCATGACTGCTTTGCATAATGCCTTCCACCATCCTTTGTTTTGCCTTAGATTAATAAAGTGTTATATGAGATTTATTTTGTGAGATAGGCAAAGCTCACATATCACTTTTCCTATGGTAATCAGGCACTAACCACCTGTTGCTTTACTGATTGTAATATTATACTTAACTATGGAAGGAGTAGAAACAGCTTGTCTATTTGAATATGATCTTAGATTTCAAGGAATGCTTTTCTCTAAAGAGTGCTACATTTTAAGTAAACACACATTTCAAAAAAAAGCAAAACAGCCAAAATTTCAAGTTGCTTCAAGGTGTTGCTAAAGACAAGGAATTTGAGTAAAATGCACTGCATTGCTCATGGTAGCTGAAAAGATAATGTGTGAAATTAAGAATGCTAGTTTCATAATTCCGAGGCAGGCAGGGACCAAAACAAATTATAATTTCATCATTTTGAGAAAAAGGAAACAAAACCCTCCCATGCTTTCATAGGCTTTTTCTCCTATGCAATGGAGGTTTGCTGAAAGTTCCATATGCTAAGAACTTAGCAATTCAGTGTACCTGGGTCTGTAAACTAAAGCCATCTTCGGAACTGGCTGTGAGAGTGAGGACGGCCCCACTGTGTTGAGTGATTCCCATCTCTAGCCACTGCCCTGTGACATCCAGAAACAGCATCTAGGACCTGGTTGACTCAAAGCGTATCCCGAGGCTCGTATTGATACCTAGAGCTTCTGTGCTCTGCTCGCTGCCCACACAGCAGCTGTAGTCACATTCTGAGCATAGGGAGTTGGGTTTTATCTAAGTGTTCCAAATCCACTGTCTCAAAAAGAGATGCTGCAGGACAGAAGTATCTTTTATTGAAATGAGCTGAAAGCATTTACATCCTGGAGAAAAGCTGTGCTTTCCTATGGATACTCACAAATGACTAATTGTGTCTGGTGCCAGGTGCACAAAGCAAATCACTTGGTTTTGCTTTCACATTTTATAAGGGAAAGAGGGTGCACTGAATACAAAGAATCAGCACATTGCTTTTCAAGATGTATTTATTGTTTTTGGCGATGATACCTGCTTTCTTTCTATTTATTATTCTAGTTCAATGTCCTTATAGTCTTTTCTTTCTCTCTTTTATTTCCATATTGAATTGTGATCAGAAGAGCACAGGAGATTGCATTTTGCAAAATCCTCTGTTTATTCACATATAAATTTCAGAAAAGGCAGAGTGACTGTCAGGAGATGAGCATTTCTTTCTTGAGATGTTCTTGGTCTGATATCCTTCAAACTGAGTGAGATTAATGGGCACTGATAGATCAGAGCTCATGAGTACACATATTTTAGCCCATCGGTTCTTTTGTTAATGCAAGTGCCGTAGACATTTGCAGTGTTGTTTGTGCTATTCTTCTTTTCAGTTCTAATTTTTATTTTCCTGCTATGTATTTTTTTAATCACAGAAATAGAATTATATAATTATCATTTTTAGTATTGTATGTGCCACATTTACATCATTATTTTTTTCACAATCCTTAAAGATTAAGACTGCATGAAACTTTTCCAAATAGTTCTCAGTCACCAGAATTTGATTCAATGAGACACCATTCTAGAAAAAAAATTTTAAGGCAAATTAACTACGTCAGGGTTATGTCATTTTGTTTTGATCTATAAAGTAGTGGGTTTTTTTCCTGGTATAAAATTATAAAATGAGCTTAAATGGGCAGACCCACAGGCTATCCATCTGTATAGTTTAGTTTAATATCGAGTATATGAACTATGCTTTCGGTTTATTTTATGATATCCCTGTCATTATTTTAGTCTTGTATGTATGTGCCAGCAAGTATTTAAGGAACTTTTCCAGTCAGGTTTGAACCTGAGAAACTGAAGCAGTACTAGATATATACTAAGGGAACTATTGTAAGGAATTAGCTTACATGACTGTAAGGTCTGCCTAGGCAAGTCCAACATCTGTAGGGTAGGCCAGCAAGAAGGGAAGGTTGGAACTCTCAGGCATGAGTTAAAGATGCAGCACACAGGATTTCTTCTCCTTCCAGGAAACCTCAGTTCTGTTCTAAGGACTTTCAACTGATTGAATCAGGCCCACCAGGTTATCTAGTATAGTCTTCTTTTCTTAAAGTCACCCGATTATGAATGCTAATCACATCTACAAACACCTTCACAACATCTAAATTAGTGTTTGGTTCAATAACTGGGACCTAAAGCCTAGCCAAGCTGACACATACAAACACATACAACTGACCATCAAAGCCCAGCATGTGTCAACTTGGCACACACACACATCTCCTTGAACTATGTCATTCTCCAAATAGAAAAAACAACAACAGTCATACTTTCCATCTACTATGATACGACTCTCCTGGGCACACCCAAAGTGCACGATTCATGTTCCTGAAGGAGGATACACAGTCGGTGTGTGACGTTTCCTCTCCTATCTCATATCCTGTCACTTAAATACTGCGATGCAAAGTTATTACTATTATTAATACATCTTATGCTTGATGACAAAGGGATGAATGGAGGGAAATGTGCTTAATATCCCTATCTATTTATCTATCTTTCTATCTACAAACAAATCTATAACAAAATAAGGACTGAAGCCTCAAAAATATTAGAGTCCTTATTTGTGCAACTGGTGATGAGGTCATAGCTAATATTTATAACTTTATTTCCACTATCATTCCAGAACCTCCACTGGTTCGTTGCCTGGTGAGGTAAACTAAATCTTAATTCCTGAAAGGTCAGGGCCATTAACAGTCCTACCTGAATCGGGTTGTTGTTCTTTTCCATTACTTTAATCACAGGACATGGTGATACTAGGAAATGAGTTAAGGGGTCTCCTATATTCCAGCCATATTCTTCCTTAGCACCATTATGTAGTGGAAATTGTGCAAACCAATTTTCCTGGTAGTCAGGCTCGGTCACCCCAATCAATATAGGACTTCTCTATTCCCCTGTTGATTCGAAGATATGACAAGACCGAAATTCCCAGTGATACTGGTGCAGTCGTATCATCATTGTGCCTCCTGGTAGAGGAATTCTTCCCTTTGGACTAAGACACCCAAACCAGCAGAGCATAAAGTCACAGGGACAGGAACTGAAAAATTTCCTAGTCACAACAGTGAGTGGTGCCACTCCCATTTGCACCCCTTCATTCCTGGATCATGAATACCGGCTATGGGAAAACAGCACTAGGCACGGGTCACTCATCTAGACCCTGTACAGCCTCACATCCACAGGAGATGGCCACACATCCACAAGGTATTGCCACCTAGCTGACAATGGTAACTGAGTCTTCGAAAGACCATAGCACTGTTCTGTCAAGCCAACTGATACTGGATAATGGAAAACATGGTATAACTGGTAAATTCAATGAGCATGGGGCCACTACTAAACTTCATTTGCTGTTTAAGAAGTGATCACTGCTTCACTGATCAGAAACAATGCTACCTGAAGTACCACGATGGCACATAGGCATTCTGTTAGTGCACAATGACAGTCTTCACAGAAGCATGTGTGCAAGACAGGGAAATCCATATCCAGAAAACGATCATTCAGAACACACTACCACCCCTGCCATGATTAACTTGATTCAGTGTAATCAATCTGTCAACAGGTTGTTAACTGTCACCCTGCAGAAGGGGGCCATATTAGGGATACACTGTTGCTCTCTGTGCTGGCAGCCTGGGCATTCAGAAGTAGCTGTCGCCAGTTCAACTTGGCGAGTTGAAGTCCGCATCACTGAGCCCGTTAATCACCCCCCACTTTGTTCATGACCCACTGAGCTATGGCAGGCAAGGCTGAGGAAAGAGGCTGATTTGTATCCACTGGTATGTAATCCTATCCATGAGATGGTTAAAATCCTACATTGCTAAGGTCACCTTTTGATGAAAATCCCTACGGGACACAAATGCATTCAGTCTTTGCCCATTCAATGAATCCATCCACATATCTCTTCCCAAGACCACCCTGCCACCAATTTCACTCCGATGTCCCTTCTGATTGACAATTCAGCCAAACCACTGGTTGAGCCTAGAAATCAATGTATGCCATACCTCCGGCAATTGTTCCTTCCAAGCAAATTGCACAACCAGGTGCACTGCTGGAAGTTCTGCCAACTGGGAGGGTTTCCCTGGCTACTATCCTTCAGACATGTTGCCAGAGAGCCTGGAATGCTGCAGCTGCCAACTCTGCATGGTACCTGCATTTTATGCAGGACACTCTGCAAAACAAGGCCTGAGTTTCCTTGTGCTCAGTCCACTGACCATAGGAAACTATCTAGGAGGCCACAAGAACAGACTGAGAAGGAACAGGTAATGAAGCAGGAGTGGGGTTATGGGCATTTGGGCCACCTCCTCCTTTGTGCCTCCAGGGCTTGCTCTAGTCCACTATCTTAGATAGCACTTCCATTTGAGGATAGAGTGTGCTGAGCACGTCCAACTTTGTGGCTTGGTGAATCAGAAAATATCCAGTTTGTGATGGGCAGCTCAGGTTGCACTGTAACTTGGTAGCAGAAGGTTAAGCATTCAGTCTATGAAAGCCCAGTAGTGGGTCAAAAGCTGTTTCTCAAAAGGAGAGTAGCTCTCCATAGAGAATGGCAATGCTTTGCTCCCAGTCCTAAGGGTCTTCTCCGTGATTCACCTGTAAGTGCCTATCAGCAACAGCATGTGTCCCTACCACTGACATTTCACACACCATTGCATCTGCTGAATCAATAGCCAAAGTGCCAGGCCAGCTTGCAACGAAGCTTGCACCTGTCACACAGCCTTCTCATCATCTGGACTCTAAAGTACCAGCTCTCCAGGCCCCTCAGTAATGGGCCAAAGTGCACACTACAACGAGAAACAGATGTCTCTAAAACGCAAATGGTACAACAGGCATTGTGTCTCTTTTTTGGTTGGGCCAGATGCAATGACTTATCTTTTACCATAGGAGGAAAATCACGTTCCACCCCAGTGAGCGCCTAGAAATTTCACTATGATGGAAGGTCCCTGAGTTTATTTCCCACCTGCTACATGAAAAGGGATTTACGAGAGGGATCTGGCTTATGTTATTGTGGAAGCAAATCCAAAATCCATAGGGTAGTCCATCAGCAAAGGCAAGGGGAAACTCTTAGCATGAGTGGAAGCTGCCATTCTATTCTTAACAGCCTTTTGACCTTTTATATAAGATGATCTAGGATGATCTCCTTTACTTAAAAATCAACCGCTTATGAACGTTAAATTACATTTGCAAAATATCTTCACCACTACACATTGATTAGTATGTGACTGAATAACCAGGGACTCTAGATTATCCACGCGATGCACACAACTGATATTCACTGTAACCTTTGCACAATAACTCATACATCTCTGGAGAGTTTTCCTAATTTGTAAAATAATACATGATTTCTAAACTTTCCTGGATGTATATCACTCGGCACATCCTCATGACATTGCACTGACTAACCAGCAATTATGTGAAAGAGCAAATGCCATCGCAAACTACTTGAGGTAACATTTATAAGCCCCATTTATCCTAACTTTCCATCACCATTATTTCAGGCTAAATCTAACTTCCACCTTAGTTTCACCATATTTACAGTTTATTATTTATAAAATGCTTCTTTTAATGCAACAATGAATTACAAGTTACTATAAGGAAGAGAAGGAATTCCAGATGGTCAGGCCTAATGTCAGAATTCTAGACAGTTTAGGGATAGAAAAAAGACACTGAAAACTGCATTGCTGGTAGTAGGAGAAATCAAACAAAATTCTAGTACAAATTATAGTCAAATAAAATTGTAAAAGGAAAGAAAACACACATTTTACCTTTTTCACGATTTTGATTTTGAGATGAACTTCTTTATACGCATAAAGGTCTCTTGCAAGGACGGGGAATTATACTGGATCTCTGGCACATAATTGGACTTGAAATTTCACAGAAATGAAGGGCATTGCTGTCAACCCTAAGGTAAGCCGTCTGATGCTAGTAGTATTAGATTCAGTGTGTTGAATTAATATGGAGCCTTAAGACATAGACTTTTCTCCAGATTAAGTTTCTTAGTTGCCTCTGGTATGAATATAAAAGATTCCTTCTTAGCATTTTTTTTGGACACAGGAAGAAATGGGATTCTCAGTTGAGGTTAGTGTACCTTAATCTAACCCAAATTACCCCCAAAGGCTTAAACATCCCTACTAGCCAACAGTAAATCTTTTTGATGTCTTCTGAAATAGCTGTTTAGACTTGGAAAATAAGAATTAAGAGCTTCTTCTGGGTTTAGTGTCAAAGAGAGATTTTCTCTGTGAAGCTCAGCGAATGCAAAAGCTATGCCTAACTTTCGTAATAATTTCCACCCTCTATGACATGATCCACAATGTAATTCTCTACATTCATTTTGTTACAGAAACTGACTCTCAGAAATATAAATTTAGTTTTCAGTTCAAACCATACACAGGAAAGGATGTATATACAACAGAGCAGTGAAACCGTTAAAAATAAGCATTGGTACCCAATATGAAAGCAAACGTGTGACAAAAAAATGTAGAATAATATTTTTTCCAGTTTCTACAGTAATCATATGATCTACTACAAGCCTTAAAATATGATGTGCAATTACTATTAATTTTTGATTGTTTAAATTTAGTTCTTTTTCTTTGAAATGATGAAAAATACTAAATTCATTATACTACTTTTATTACCATAGTAGTTGTTAATTAGGCAAATGAAGCGAAGGGAGTTTTGATAGAAATTTTTGTTCATCTTACTACAAAAGACCATTGAAAGCAATGGTTTTCAAACAAGGACAGTTTTTTTGTTTTGTTTTTTGTTTTATATTTTCTTTGTTTGTTTTTTCTCCCGGAGGACATAGTGGGTTCTCACACTATGGTGGGAATGGGGAAATGATGCTATGGGAGTCTAGTGACTGGAAGCAATGGAGGGAGCATGCCATCCCAGAGTGCACAAGAATGTCCCCTATGAACAAAAAGTTATCCACCCAAAATGCCATAATTTCTTTAAAGGTATAAAATGAAGGTGATTGATGTATATTTAGATACCTGAAAATTATTGATAGAATGCTATATTCAACGTTGCCTTATATGACCTAAGTGTCAGGCACATGCAAATAAAAATTGCCTCTAAATAGATTCTGCTGTTATTTTTAATAATTCTGTCCTCATTGTACCTGTGTTTCCCCTCTTTGCTCCACTAAGTATTTCATAGGCCATTGCTTCTTTGGTAAATATTGCCATGACAACCAAAAACATCCCTATACGTTCCCTTTGCTTTTAATGCTCCTCTCTTTTTATTTCAGTCATTTTATGGATTAAGGTTAATTTTATACCCTCAAATTCTTGTATGTGTGCATTCAACAACTACTTATTAGGCATATTTTACGATCCAGCAGTTATCAACATTTGCATAAAGAAGTTGGTAACTCAGGAAGCCTGCAGAGGGAATCAACTATAAACTAGGCCCTGAAGTTGAAGTTATAAAATGGAAATGCAGAGGAGGACAGATTTCAAGTAAAAAGGAAATGAGAGCCAAGAAGAAGAGTGACATATAAGTGAGATATATTTCAGAAATAGGAATAAATCAGCACAAATGAATAAATATATTTTGCAAAAGCATATGGGAAGATAACTGTGTATGTGCTGATGATGGCCTCATTGAAAAAGATCTTTGGTGTCAAGCTAAGAATTCTGATTTTTTGTTTTTTGTTTTTTTGTGTGTGTGTTGTTGTTTTTTTGTTTTGTTTTTTAACACAAAGGGGAGATGCAGAAATCTTTTGATATGGAGAGGTAGAATGGGAAAATAAATTTTCTAGAGTAATTCATCTGTTTGCAATATGTGGAATGGATTTTGCATGGTGGAAGGAGTAGGGAAAAATTAGATACTGGAGAATGAACTTTAACAGGAATAGCAACTCTGAAGATAAACATAAGAAGTCAAGACATTAGATTTTAACTCCTTGGAGCAAATATAGGTCAACCAAGGGGGGCGAAAAACACACCTCTAATGACTGAATATTGATGTATTCTACACTTAGGAAGAGGCAGGAAGAATAGAATAGTGAAAAATTGATCCAAGTAGTCAAAAAGCAAAACAAAACACGGTGTAGAATCAGCTAACTAAATCTAAGATCATGCTGTATTGATTATTTTAATACCATACTGGTTATAATTCACAATCAGTTTATTAAGAATTGTTTCCATGCTGATAAGCAAGATTGGTGCAGGATCTGTCATTCTAAATAAACTATCTGCCTATATAAAACTAAGATATACTGGATTGGGAAATTTTTGTTAACATTTACCTCTGCATTGGAAATTATCAATGTCAAAGACATCATTTTACCCTGAATTTTACTTCAGTTTTCATAGAAAATGTCCATGCAGAGGCTTTTGTGGATTAAAAGATGGGAGGGCTTGGACATTTAAGTTTATTATTATTATTATTATTATTATTATTATTTGTTTGTTATTATTATTATTATTTTTTTTTATTTGCTACTGTTGTTGTTGTTATCACACATGTATTGGTCAGTTTAGCCTAAGACCATTTCATACATATTTGCATAATTCATTTATTCCTTCAAAACTCTATTTCATCTAGATTTCAGAATTAATAAGTATATAATTGAACATAATATCCTTCAAACTGAGTCAGATTAATGGGCATTAATATATTGGCATTCATGAGCATGCATATTATAGCCTGCCAGTTCTTCTGTTAATGTAAGTGCTATAGATACAGAACATAATAGTTTCATTAATATAGTTATCGCGTTTGTAATTCTTGTTATGGTCACTTTGCCAAAGAGCGTATTCAAGTGACTTTATCTTTATGCATCTAGCATCTCCTTTTTTCTCTCCTTTTAATAATCTGGCCTGACACTCGGTAGAACTTTTTGATCCAAATACTTAAGATTTTGTTGAGCTTAGAGAAATTGCCTTTGTTTCAGTGATAGCCCCCTTTTCTCTTGATCCTGTGTTGTATTTTTCCAAAATTTGTATTAATTTTTTTTTCAATATTATCTTATAATTTACATTTTTATATGTTTGCTCAACGGAACTAAGGGAGAGGATCAAGAGCCTAACAGACATTCCCAGCACATCTCTGGGCAGCTCCCTTCTGCCTACGTGATTTGCCTGAATGTGGTCTTTTCCTCAAACTGTGTAAGGCATAGATGGGTAGAGTGAGAATAGCCTTTGACTGAGATAGTGAGAAATTATGTTATCATGGTAAAATAGTTTAGGTATTTTCTACTCTCGGCAGCATCTACAATCTATCTTTCCATCTCTGGTTACTGTGGTAAGATGGAAATAGATGAGGTCTGTCTGGTTTTTCTATCACCAAAATACCCAGTTTGGGCATTATGTGGTAGACACCAATGCACAGACGGATCTACATTTAATGGTTTGGAGTAAAAACAACAGTCTCATCCTCTGAATACATCATTTAAGCCCTGGCTAGTTCTTTTCCTACTATAATCATTCCAGCAAGTATGCTGTAACTTCCTGATAGTTTACTTTTTTTTAGTTTGTTTTTCTTTTATTTTTTTATATTCTCTAGGGAAAATCAATCAATGACCACCTCCAACACCTTATCATTATTCTCTTTGTCTTTGTATCTTTCCTCTATTTTGTTGATCATGTTCCAACTGGATAGTTTCTAATTTTCTTTAAAAATTGCATCATCTTTAACATAATTACTTCTTTCCAGTGACGTTATGAATTAATTCACATCTCTTAAATTATCTTATAGATTATATTTGTGGGGAGAATAACATGAGTTCAAAACTCACCTCTTGATATGGAGGTCTTAATCTTTTATCTTCAGTAACATTTGAATGTACTTTAAAATGCTATACATTCAGAGACATTTATTTTAAACTATCTAGGCTGTGTCTTAACACATCCCAAATAACTGGATGTTTTAGCCATTATCTGAAAAAACATATATATATATATATATATATATATATATATATATATATTAATAATATATATTTATACTATATATAAATATATAGTATATATATTTATAATATGTATATAAATATATATATGTGTGTGTGTGTGTGTGTGTATATATATATATATATATATATATATATATATATATATATAATATATTCTAATATTCTAATATTTTACCTAGACTGGATTTTGCTGAAACTCTTATTTTCTAAAATTTGGCATTAAGTCCAACTTGTACGCTGTTCTATTTCTCTAACCCGGTCATTGATTGGGGAAATATGTTCATCAGTTAAGTCAGATCATCAACATTGGTCTCTCAAGATTTGGGACCCAAGTCACCGAAAGGAAATATTCTCCTAGAAAAGCAGAAGTTCCATAGGAACATCCTCCACAAATCTTTACAGGAGGCTAAAATTTTAATTTAGGACACAAACATACTGCATTTGAAAATTAAAAACAAACAAACAAGCAAACAAACAAACAACAACAACCAAAAAAACCTTCAGGGTTTTATATTTAGTGCTTGTAAAGCATTTGCTAAAAATTAAAATGAAAAGAAGCCATATACCAATTTTGGCATCAAGCAGCTCTCATTCAGTGGGAGGGGGCTTAAGAAAACAAACAATAGTTCTTTTTATCCTAAGTTCTAGTTACAGCTCTTCTGGTTAATAAATGCTGGCCTTTGATAAGTAAACCTCTCGAAGCCTGGGCCTCTTATAAACTGTAGTGACAGCCTGTACTTCCTGTATAGGAAAGCTAGGCAGATCAAAGGAAACAATTACACAAATCAGGTTTAAATATGTCAAAATGTGCAAATGTGTATAATTTTATTAAACGAATATATTTTTATTTTACTAAACACTTTGATTCTGAGCTCGTCTTGCTTTGGAGGGCTGCAACTAAGAAGGTGAACAGTACTAACAGTGTCCCTACCTGAGGGAATGCAAACTTCTTAACCTGGTGACTGACAGACAGAGATTCAGACCTATGTTTCCACATTAATACCACCAAGCCCGTGAATGTGGAGGCAGACATTTGCTGCCCTTATTAATAAGCCTCACATTTTTATACGTGCATCCCTGTGACTGGGAGTATGCTCCTTATAAGCTCTCCCACAAATTTTGTATGATTTAGAAAAGCAAAGAGAATGACATTGAGGAAGTGATAGCTTGGATTTTACCTTTGCATCAAAAGTAGCAGATGCAAGTTGGGAGAGTACAGACAAAACCCTGAAAAGTGCTAGTCTGCTTACTTCTAAAACGACAAGTTCTTCTCCCCAAACCATCTGCCATGTAATCAAATTCTCTGGTCATCACAGACAAACTCCGTCAAACCCAAGTACAGATGGTCGTTTATTACAAAACAACACAGGAGGCTTAAAATAGATGATACATTTGGTCATTTTTGCACATAAAGTCTCTGATTAAGTATGAAAAATGTGAACATTTGTTTATCTTGGAAAAACTGCTATTACTTGTCAGGCATGACCAATTAGTTATTCTAAACTGTTATCCATATAATTAAGAAAAACAGCCATCTGTAAAGTCAGAACTTTGTGTCTCTTTTCTGATCCACATGTAAATGTAATTTCTGTAATCTGATTTACTTAAAAGACAATGATCAGGCAGAATACAAGCCAGATGACAGAAATGGCTATATTTTATAATTTCTTTCTCTGTTTATCCACCACTTATGTGACAGTATACTCATATAGCTCTTGTGGCTAGAATAAGGAAAACAAAAATGTGTTATGATAAATCTTACAGGGTATTTACTTTTCAAATATAAGATATGATTGTCATGAAGAAATGTGAAAATGTCACATAAAAAAGTTTATATTACTTTTATCACTCTTAAGCTTTTATCATATTTAAAACAGGTAGAAATATAATGTAACCAAGTCTTTAGAAATAACCTCATTGGAATTCAGTTTTAATGTGGTGAATCTATATGTTAGGAGTTGCAGGCATGGGCTTGATCTTAACAAATATTACTTTATAATGTGAAACATAGCTTTAATATTTAGCTAATCAATACATATTTATACAATGCTAATTTATATTTCATTTTTATTAACCAGTATTCTTTATCTCGAGCAATAGTCCTACATCATAGGATTCAAAATCAAATTGTGAGCAAAAGAATTAGTAATATCATATGCAATTTGTATTTTTTTTTGTTTTTTGTTTTTTTTCCATCATATTCAATACTTTCTTGAATTCCCAGACTGGCAGTGGAAGATGTCACACAAAAAAAACAACCTCATGCATCACTTATCAACTTCATGCAGATGCCCCCTGTATCTACTGCTCTTGCTACTTAATCGTATACCCAGCTGTCATTTCTTCATTTCACCTAGGGTTTTTTTAATGTTAAACATTTTTAAAGAGTACAAACTCCATTTTAATGGAAATTATTAATGCATATGGCAAAAGTATTTAGATTATATCTCTTATAGCCAATTACTCTTAAATTACTTTCTATTCTGATTTCAAAAGGTCAGTAAAAAAAATGAAATTCCGAAGGAGTTCAGCAGAATAAATTTCTTATTTAATGACTTTGAATTACTTCTAATTAGTCCTGAATTAAGAAAATTCAAGATCGTGTTAACATGCCATTTATACTGTATGTGTGAGCAGCAAGTATTTCTTCTCTATATAAATTATCAGTAATGATTATCTCGCATTAAAAATTTTAAACTTGTGGCATAATCAGAAGATTCACTCAGGTTACTTTCTTCATTTAAAGTCATATATTATATTTGAAGTTTGCTTATTAAATAGTAGCTCTTTTCAAAATTAAACCCATCTTTTACTCTTTAAAAAGAAAATATTTAATAATATAAATACTGATAGGACAGAAAAGACTGCATTCTCATGTACATGATAAAGACATGTGCTGAGGAAACAGTATGTTAGACATTTGCCACAAACGAGACTTTGTTTTTACAACATTTGTCAAATGATTTCCACAGCTGACCTCAAGTCTATGAGGTAGCATGTTACATGCTTCTTCGCTAAGTCCTGGGATACACAAGAAAAAGTATTGTGAACTGAAACACAAACTTATAAAATAGGTACTTCTTAATGCAAAAGTTATAATTAAAAGAAAAATTCAATGAAATAAAGTAAAAAAATATCTGAATAAAACAAATAGATGAAGAGAAGGTTGTTATTATTAGTTTTCAATTTAGGATAGTATTTTAGGTATTAAAAATATTGAAACTTAAAAAAAAAAAAATGCATTCCCATGGTTGGTTTCAAGATCCACTTTCCTGAAACATTTTGATCTCAAGAGCTCTTTTCTCTTTTAAAAACCACTGAAGTATCAAAGAGCTTCTCTCTATGTGGCTAATTTATTATACTAGAAATTAAAATTGAGAAATTTAAAATCACTTATTTATTAAACCTTTAAAAACAACAATAGGCCAGCCCAGTGGCTCAAGGGGTTGGAGCTCCCTGCTGGTAACGCCGAAGGCTGCTGGTTCAATTCTCACATGGGCCAGTGCGCTCTTAACCACAAGATTGCTGGTTTGACTCCTCGACTCCCGCAAGAGATGGTGGGCTGCGCCCCCTGTAACTAACAATGGCAACTGGACCTGGAGCTGAGCTGTGCCCTCCACAACTAAGATTGAAAGGATAATAACTTGACTTGGAAAAAGTCCTGGAAGTACACACTGTTCCCCAATAAAGTCCTTCCCCGCCAAAACAAAAAAACAAACAAACAAACAAAATAAACCTATTACAAGTTAATAAAAAAATAACTATAATGTCCTAGACAATAAAAAAAAACGAGAAGAGTGGCCCAGCTTTATATTTTAGAATCTCCTTTAATGTCTGGCTTAATGTCAACTGAATTTTCGTCTCCAGTTTCATATTCAAACCATTTTGATATCACATATGACATAACATCTGGAAATAATTGTATGAGAATGAGAGTGAAAAAGCCTAAAAATATTACAGTATTATTATGAAAGTAACAGTTTTGGCTTCACTGAGCCAGAGAAGTTTCACAGGACCCTTATGGCAACACAGAAAATACTATTATATTACAAAACATATATACCACGCAAATGCCTTCAAACCAACAGAAAGTATCCACACTTTATAACCCAGTTCAGTCTGTGTTATGTATGTTGTATCATTCATACCTGATTTTTATGTATGAGACACAAACATCATTCAGGGATGTATCTGTATCTATAATATCCATTAGCCATATATCCATTTACAACTCATCAGTCAAGGATATAACGCTGAAAGAGTTTTAGTTGAACGATTGGAAAACACAGAGATTTTTAATTGTATGAGTTTTATTGAAAACTAAGGAGATATTGAGTTGAACACTAGCTTAAATTAGAAAATGGCATCGTATTTTTGGTTTGCAAATTAATACAGTAGTTTAAATGGTATCTTCTGGATAATAAAGTAAACCCTCTACTTAACTGCCTTAGTTTAAAACGCTAATCACGTTGCATGTTCTCTGTAATATTGCAATATTGACACACTTTATACTCTTTCTTTCCTATAACACTGAAGAGAATTTGTAAAACTCGCAGATGTAATCAGCTGTGGCAAAACAGCAACACAGAGCACTTATAGCCATTCTACTCACAATGCTAAATTCTAATGAACCGTAGACATCCCGCACAATGTTGACTCAAATTATTTTTGCTGCCTGCTAGCCTGCCAAAAAGCAAAGGGAATTTGCCATCAGGATTTAAAAGGGATGAATTAATTCTTCAATGAGGAATGCAACTAGAAAATAGCATTTGTTATTAAATGATTTATGTACAAATCCCATAGGATAATTCTTATATTAAAACTATGCAATAATGCCATGCTCATGAGATCAGAGTAACAATGTTTCACAAAGTAAATAATTAGTGAATAAGTCGGGAGCAGAAGAAAAACAAATATGAATTTGCTGAGTAGATTTGGAACAAGTGATGAGTAAGTGAAAACTGGACCAGTATCAGGGAAAACAATATGAAGCATTTGTTGTTGTTGTTGTTGCTTTCTGTGGCATCTGGGAGAGAATAAAATGTGGAAGACTGACTTGGTGAGAGCTACTCTGGCCAGCCAAGACAAGCAACCGCCTCCCAAATGGAAGGTCCATGTAAGAGATAAGATCTTTCTCTCTACTCTAAACCAAAATGCATAGTCAGCACCCGTACATTTTTAAATATTTAATTTATTTTCCATGTGATCAAGCCTTTAACTATAGGATAAAGGATATTTTCCCTTGGGATGGGCATCACAGGTCTATACAGCAAAACACCAAAATAAGTGAATTTTTCCCTTATAAAACCTGTATAACTAATGCACGCATTCCATTTAGAAATTTCAAAAGTTAAGTTTTTGAATAGGCAACTAAAGTGACAGGATTGATTATATTTAAAAGTAAGGAAGTTGGGCTATTAATTTTATGTATAATGCTACAATTTTTTTTCCTTTTAGTCCAATTATTATATTTTGTTCTCATCATAGTTATTAAAAATGTAATTAAAAGGGGAACTTATACTTTAAATATACATTTTAATATGACAATATATACTGTGTTATGATTGAATATTATTAGCCATAATTTTATTGTGAAAACACACATATATGCACTTACACAGATGTTAAGTTAAAAAAGCTGAAAATTAAAATATTGCCTAAATAGTACCTCACTGAAATAGATAAAGACCATGTTAGTGAGTGTCTGGATGCAGGGATTTCTAGATGAAATCACAGGTAAGAGTCAAGCTTAGATATTCCAGAAAAATGTATGATTATAAAGGGATCACATTTCAGATGAGTCTATGAACGACAGACTTTCTGCATTACTTCTTCCTAAATATCAATGGACCTTTCCTTTGCTATGTATGCATCAAGGAAGGCCAACATTAGACAATCTGCTACACTCTACATTTGGAATGAGGACATGAGAAAGATTGAGAACTGCCGAACTCCAGTCACACAACTCCCTCCGAGCCCTGGAACTAAGAATCTTGACCAAACTCCTGCCTGGCTTACAGCAGCCTAAGGCTGTGTTCCTAGGATGACACGCCCCACCCCCGCCATTAAAATGTCTGCCTGAAAAAGACCAAACAATGCCAGGAAAATTTACCATTTGTTCTAGCAACACCTAGGGCAGGCCCCTGACCTCCTATTCTTTTGACAGCATTTACTAAAAAGGGCCTACAGTTGTGAATATGCATGTCTTGTAACTCAGAAGCATCTCTCTCAAGAACCTGAGAACTATTCCTTTGAAATGTAACCATTAAGAAGGACAAAGTGCTGTGTCCCACGCGCTGTGGGAGGACAGAATCCTGACTTGGATGACGGCCAGCTGGCTGACACAGCTGTTCTCATCAATTTTACACTAACCAACTCTTGGCGTTTTCACTTCTCTGCCTCTACCCAGCCCCTCCTCAGTCGGTCCCTTTCCCTCCTCCTCCCTCGAATATGCCGAGTCACCTCTGCCTCCATTGGAACTGGAGCTCAGCTCTTTCCCCTACTGTCAACAGTTACGGAATAAAAGCTGTCTCCACCATTTTAACGAATGCCGGCTGTGTTTATTATTGACAGTATCATAGGGGATGTTAGCGTAGGTAGATAGAAATAGATAGAAAGGACGGATAGATAGACAGGGAGGAGAAAGCGCATGAATCATGCGGGAAAGTGAGGAAGCCTAGTGTCTACTTCCTCGCCAAGTCTGGCTTTCTAGTCAGTCAAATAACAAGGAAGTGTCCGTGTCACTGCCCAGGATCTCAGATCGTCTCATCCTCGAAATAACACTGGAACCCAGCTTTCTTAACATGGGTTTCTCCCACACCAACCCTCTTTCTTTTAATTTCAAAATCACAATTAAGTGTGATGTGTGATGCCCCCCCTCACATTCTCTTGACAAAACCTCCCAGAAGCTCACATGGTAATTCTTGCTGACTTCCTCTTACAAGGTAGCTGAACTCTGTGTGTTAAAATGAGGCCTCTTCATGATTTGGATGTGAGAGGTGGAAACACTGGATTTGTAGTCATAGCTGAGATATGAAAATTCATAAAATGTCAGAGAAAAAAAGGCATGACCGATTGCTCTGAAATTAAAAATTTTAAAGGCTTTATGCCTTTGGGTGAAATATTATATAGACGTTTAAATCCTTAAGGGAGATAGAAATCATCAAATTTCCCAAAATAATAGAGGAATAATAAAGTAATCAGACTGAAATATCTTAAAATTCTTATTTCACACCACATATAAGTTAAAAACCAGAAAGTTATCACACACACACATATACATATATATTTTAATTTTAGTAAGTATTCCTATTATTGGAAGAGTTAAAAGAAGTAAAATAGAAATCAAATGGGAGCATTTTCTCAATTTCCATAGAGTACACTAATTCACCCCTTACTATAATGGTCAATATTAATGGTGAGATAATT
Source organism: Rhinolophus sinicus (assembly GCF_057876585.1). Classification (NCBI taxonomy): domain Eukaryota; kingdom Metazoa; phylum Chordata; class Mammalia; order Chiroptera; family Rhinolophidae; genus Rhinolophus; species Rhinolophus sinicus. The sequence goes on along the minus strand of NC_142515.1, from coordinate 121,147,663 downwards.
TTTGCTTGCTTTCTCTGTGTATAACTTTATTAAACTAATCAGGCAATGGATGCAATAAATATCAAAATCTACAGACAGCATAAAATTTATTAACATTTAAGGATTGATTTATCGTTTGACTATTATATATTTCAAAGAAGTATCTTAAGAATATCCACTTTGCAAGAAAGGAGAAACAAAAAATTCCAAATACCTGGAAAATATTATATGCTGACATAAAAAGACAAATATTAATACTGAATGTTTTTCTCTATGTCAATTCCACTAGGAAAGCCATTGCTCCACTGCTAGACCCTGTCAGTATTATGAATAGCTAAGTGTGTGTATAATGTGATTTCAAAGACTCCCAAAAGACTCCTATTTGCAATCCACAAAAGCACTATAAATCTATTCATCCTATTAACCAATGCCTCGTGTTGTATGAAAAATTTTTGGATAGAGTTCTGGGCTTATTTACTGGGTGGTAGCAAAATCTGGGCTGATTAGTCAATCATGCCTTAACGTAATGATTTTACAAATGCTTTGCAAAGAGCAGGTTTGCATTTGGATGCTGTGAAGATTGAAAGTAATGTTAATCTTTATTTATTTCAGGGTTCTTTTTCCTCCAATGTATGTGGTCTCTTTGGGTCAAACCTCCAGAAATAATAAATGGCAGTGTCTCTTTAAATCTCAGGCATAGTAAAGAAAAGGGAAAGTTGATATCACTTTCGAAGAATATTTAATTTTGTCTACATAAAGAGTAATCTTTAGTCTATAGCATTTTGTTAAAATTGTAAGTTACATTGGTTAACATTATAGGCACACCTGCAAAGAAGAAAGGTCTGCATTTGAGAGGGAAATAGTAATGACACAAAAGGTCATCTTAATACTAACATATGTTAGTTTTCCCATTATGAAAAGCCATACAACAATAATAAAAATTTTAAAAAAAATGGGAAGGGGGAGAAAGGGGAAAGAGAACTCTTCATATAATGGCAAAAGTGGAAATTAAGAAATTTGTTTGATGTAGTCAATTGCTTTCCATGAATCTGATAGGGGAATGGTATGAACAATTGTTTTTCATGCCTGTCTTATGTCCTTAAATCAACCCTCATCAAATGGCATATCATGGATGCAGTGTGCTGCTCAGAGGCAGGTTGTAAAGAGAATGTTGATATGAAACTAAAGTTCTTATGCTTGGAGAAGACTGATAATAATAGACACCTCTCATTGATCCAATTTAAACTGCTGAAATTCTTCTGTAAGAAACACCCTGGTTTCGATATTTAACAGTAAAAAACTAAATACTAGTTTACTACCTTAGCATTCAATACTGAAAATAGCATTCTTTCCCTGATGTATACTTTGGGCATTGCAAAACACAAAATTTTTTGCATATGGTTTTGAAAAATGTGGTCATCAGTACATAATCATTTAATGCTTTAATTAGAAACAGGAAGGTGCATAGACATCTTCAAATCATATTTCTTGCATCTGTCATAATGATTGGTTTCTACACATTTCTGAATCATAAATTCAATAATTTACAATATTCAATTTTTTAAATGGATATAATTTCTTAGGAGAGTATACTACTTATTATGTTATGTCTACTACTAATGAAGTATCCTTAAAATAATTTGGCATTTTAAAATTAATTTACTTATAACTGTTTTGCCTTTGGTTCTTGAATGTATTCTTTGTCTCCTTGTTTTGTTCACAGTATCAAATGTTTAATAATGTGTTTACTTACATGTTGATTGTTTGTATCAGGCCACAAGGTTGTACCTATATGAGAGCAATGTATGTTTCATTATCACATTCCCATCACTTAAGACAGTGACTACCTGTAACATTCACAGAGGTTGGCTAACACAACGGTAATCATAGACTTCCAGGAATCAGCACATTTAAAAGGAACACAATTATGACATTAGTAACATAATAGAGCCTAATACAGTTTTTATGAAAAAAAATGATATTCACATATTGCATGTGCACATTAGCTCATCTAAGACAAATGTTATTAGTGATCACCATAGGTCTGAGCATATCATACAATTACCAGACAATACTTCTCGGAATACTTTCCTGAATCTTTGAAAGAGATGGAAAATCTTGTCTTCTGAGTTTTGTCTTCTTATCAGGTCTATGATTGTGTAATTAGAAGGCACAGGGAAGACAGTTTGGACCTTGAAAGAATAGCCAAGATGCTTACTGTGGTGAATTAAAGACGGCCATTTATTTTTTTTTTAACAACCCTGCCATTGAGAGGCTGTCTTAGTTAAGGCTGTTGTAACAAAAATACTGTTGACTGGTTGGCTTAAACAACAAACATTTATTTCTTGCAGTTCTGGGGCTTGGAGGTCCAAGGTCAGGGTGCCTGGATGGTCAAGTCGTGGTGAGAGCCCCCTTCCGGCTTTTAGATCGCTGCCTTCTTGCTGTGTCCCTACATGTAGGAGAGAGACAGGCAGCAAGCTCTGGTGTTTCTCTTCCGATAAGGGCACTAATCCCATCATAAGGGCTCCACTCTCATGGCCTGATTACCTCTCAAAGGCCCATGTGGTAATATCACCATTTTGAGGGTGAGAACTTCAAAATGTACATCTTGAGGGTGGAGGGCACGCACATTGAGACCATAACAGAGGTGACGTCTATGATCAGCTCCCTTTGGACTTGAGTGGGCTCTCTAATTGCTTTCACCAATAGGCTGGATCGTTCAGAGACTGGCAGCTTCCACTTCTTGTCTCTTGGAAGACTTGCTTTAGGAGAACTTAGCTGCCATGTGAGAAAGTCCATTTACCTGCTAGGGACACCATTTACCTGCTAGGGACAGCCTGTGAAATACACAGAAAAGGAGAGAGAATGGCCTAGCTGATCTCAGTCTTCCAGCCTACCAGACATCCGTTTTTAAGGTACAAGGCATGTGAGTGAAGACTTTTGGAAGCTTTCACGCTAAACCAGCCATAAGCTAAATACCATTATGAAGTTTAGATCAGAAGAATCCCCCAAGGGAGCCTTGCCAGAATCCCTGGCTCACAGATCATGAGCATAATAAACTGGTTGTTGTTTTAAGCCACTAAGTTTGGGGTGGTTGGTTTTGCAGCAAGAAGTTAAACACAGACGTAGAAAAAATATTTCTGAATTACCTAATTAGCCAAATTTCAAACTAGCCATACTGGTTAAAATATATCGCTGTGTAACAATATCACCATGAACTTGGCCCCTTAAATGACACACATTTATTCTATCATAGTCTGATTTATCATATCATGGTTTGTGTGGGGCAGGAGTCTGAGCACAGTATAGACAGGACCTCTGTGTCAGGGTCTAATCAAGCTGCTACCAAGTTGTGGGCCGGGACGATGGTGTCATCTGAAGCTCGACTGGGGAGGGATCTGTGTTCAAGTTCACATGGTTGTTGGAGGAATTAGTTCCTTTGGGCTGTCAGACTGCTTCCTCACAGGGCCTCAGGGTCCCGCTTCCTATTAGTTGGAGGCCACCCTCCTTTCCTTCCCAGATAGGCCTTACCAACATGACCACTTGCATCCTCAAAGCCATCAGGGAGATAATTTTCTAGCTTCTAGATGACTTACAGTTTTATGTCACATAACCACCTTCATCCATCATCTTTATCTTATTCTATTGATTAGAAAGAAGTAAGTCACTGTCTCTGTTCATACTTAGGGAAGGGGTCCATGGAAGGTATGAATACCAGGTGGCAGGGATCATGGAGACCATGCCAGAGTTTGTTTGCTACACTGTCCTATACCTGGACTTCTTTTTTATGTGATAAAATAAATTCTTTAAGATTTTAGAAAAATGTGTATTTGGATTTACCCTTACTTGTATCTGGAAGTATCCTAAGCATTGCAACAACCAGAACTGATATAGATTAACAGAAGATGGGCTAAAAAGTTTTGGCATTGGAATTGTTAACACATTTTGCTACTGTAACATTGGACTGAGCAATTTCCAATTCATAAATTATAATTTTGCTTTTTCTCACCAAAATAGGCATTGATATATTCTGATATAAGCTGAAAGTGACTGCCTATATATTCTTTCTGGAATTACCCTAACTACCGAATCTATAAAATTTTCATATAAAAAAGAGGCATGGAAGAAAGTGGATGCTCCTCAATACAATGAGGACAATTGGAAAAAAAAAAAAAAATCACACAGCAGGTCAGGCTGTAGCAATGAGGGAAGAAAAAAATGTTCTAGTAAACTGTGAAGACCCCAGTGTGCCACTTGCAGGCTTTTGAAAAACAAGAGAAAAACAAGATGTGAGAACCTCTCTTGGCTCAGTAACTGCAGAAAGATTGATTTCTTTCAGTTTCCACAGAGTCAGTAAGGAGGCCCCACTTTCCACTCATTTTGCAGATTACATATACATCATCTTCCCTTCATATTCTGGAGAAATGGAAATTCAGGAATATTAATTAAATGATCATTGAACATTTATTTATTTTAAGATTAGTATTTAAAGAGGAGTAGTATGCTGGAAAATGTTTAAATGTGTTACAAAGCAAAAAAAAAGTACAAAAAGTTGAGGTTTTACACCCAAAAATGTAAAATGCAGCAAGAGCACTCAAGCTATTCTCTGTATGTTCCATACTCTGACCAGCCTCGATTTCCTACATTAATTTATAAATGATGTTATTATTCTGCTATGGTCCCCAAGGACACCATTGACTAGTAGTCTGTCTGTATCTTGCATGACAGACACCTCATGACCCATAGCATACCTGTTTTGTCCAATTACTGGATGGGAGTGTACTCCTGCCATAACCAGAAAGAGTTATTTAACCATATTCACTCATGCCTCAGTGCAACTAGTTGTATCAGCCAGTGCCTTCCATGCTGCCCTCAAAAGAGAAGTGCTAGATAATTCTGCAGAGTTGGGAAAAGACACGACATAATGCTGGGAGTTATTTCCGTTTGACTACCTATTGAAATGAGAATTTGGCACTGTGCACAGCTATTTCATAAGCCACCAGTTGAAACCATGTATGAACTTGGATGTACAAAGCAATTCTCCCAAGCTCATCCCAGATTATTACTAAGACTAGTAAGTAAATACGTTGACAAATAACAAAAGCTAATTCATACAGTTTGATAGTAAAAAAGGTATATACAAGGACTGTTTAAGGCAAAGCAGAACATGAGGTCACCTAACTACAGAGAGCCTAACCAACATCAGAGGACTAAGACACAGAAGCAAAGTATCTCCATGTCAAATGCTGGCATGTTGGGAGAAGGGCAACACCTGGATGGCATGAGGGAAATACATTTCCTTTCCTACATGCAAATATGTTCAAGAAGAATGACAGCTCAGGACAATTTGCTGAGATATGGATGTGTTTCTTTCCTCCTAGAGATTTCCTTCTCTCTCCCCCTTTCCAAAAGTTAGCATGACTCATAATAACCTTGTTTCTCAGTGGTTTTGGTGTCAGAGGCTGTCTGAAGATAATCATTCGGGAAGCATTTTTAAAAACCAAATGCTCTTTATGGTAATTGTATTGGGGGTCCCAGAGGACCCCAGGAGAGATGGGCATGGCAATGAGAAATAAATATAAGGAGAAGAATATTATCTAACATTGGAAATATGATAAAGAATGCAGATCTTATAGGCAAAGATTTCTTAGATAGGCCACAGGAAGAAATTACCATACAATTAAAGCATGAAAAATATAATTCCTCAAAATAAAAAAATAACTTTTGTTCATCAAAACACACCATTAAGAAAGTTACTAGGCAAATCACAGGCTGGGAAAAAATATCAGCAAAATACATATTTGGCAACATATTGATATTTGGTTTACATCTTTAAAAATTTCTGTAACTCAATAACAAAGAAAAACCTTTCAATTATTTTAAAAATTGGGAAAAGACATAAATAGACACTACTTAAAAGGATGTGGGAACGGTCAACGGTGATGTGAAAAGATGTTTTCCATAGTGGGTCATCAGGGAAGTATAAATTGAAACCATATTGAGATACTACTATACACCCACTAGAATCATTATTATTATTTTTTAAGTCTGTCAATACCAAATATTATTAGTAACAATGTGGCACACCTGGGACATTCATACATTGTAGGTTGACTATAAGATGGTACAACCATTTTGAGAAAACTTTGTTATTTTTTAATAAAGACTACCTACTCTTTGATCCAGAAATTTTACTTCTAGGTGTTTTTCCAAGGGAAATAAAAATATGTATGCCCACAAAAACACTTGTATAAGAATGTCCATAGCAGCTTAACTCACAGCTGCCAAAAGGAAAAAAATAAAATAAACGCAGATGTCAATCATCAGGAACACGGATGCAATAAAATACTACTCAGAAATAAACAAAACAAACTGCAAAGACATGTAAACATGGATGAATGCACAATAGGATGACTGACAATCCTAGTTTGCCTGGGATTGCAGTGTTTCCCCATACATGGAACTTGAAGTTTTAAACCAGAACAGTCCCCGGTGAAATATATATACAGTATAGCAGAAAATGCCTGAACACATAAAAGATCAGAAACATAATGCCAATCGCATATATACCCAGTATGCATGTATTTAAGTACACTGGTATATGCATTTCTGTTCAATATAGTTTTTAAAATTTAGCTCCACCCTACTACAATAAATGCAGGGGTGCCACTTGTGAGGCCCATTGACATTTAAATAACTAAGCCTCAGCCCACCGTTTTTTAAGGAAGCAGGGTTGTAGTTTACTACATATTTAAAGCAGTTCATTAAACAATTTACAGTAGTGGCTTGGAGTTTTGTTGGTAGCTATTAGTATTACTGACTACGAAGCAGCTGCTTGATTTAATTGGCAAACACTTGTGCTTTTCATTTACAAGCAAAATTAGCACCTACACTCTTGCCAATAAATTAGACATCGTACCTGTTCTGAAATGAGCACTCCTAACAACTGATTGTAATTAGAGCTGATAACCCAGACACTTGTCTCAGGCCTCTCTGGTGCTTATCCTCACCTTAGAAAATAAAAGGAATCTGTGTAGCTTTGATATATAGCAAGTTCCTTTGTAAATGCCTCACTGCAGTAAACATCTGATGGAGTAATGCACCCAATAATCTTAGCTGTTGTGTAGGTTGAATGGAGTCCCACCATGTGTAAGAGGATAGATATGTAATATAACATAACATAACATAACATAACATAACATAACATAACATAACATAACATAACATAACATAACATAACATAATATAATATAATAAGTATATTAGTGGAAGTTTGCTACAGAACTGGTTTTGCAAATGTATAGGCATAGTTTTATTCATGTGGCTACTTTAAACCCATAAAAACACAACTTTTATTATTAAATAAAGTCACGTGCCACTTAACGATGGGGATGTATTCTGGAACATGTGCCTGTAGGCTATTTCACTATTGTTTGAACATCATAAAGAGCACTTACACAAACCCGGACAGCATGCTACTATACTTAACACTGCAGGCAACTGTAATGCAATAGCAAGAATTTGTATATTGAAACATATGTAAACATAGAAAAGGTAGTAGATATATGGTATAAAAGATAAAAGAATGGTCCATCTGCATAGGGTGCATGAATGGAGCTTGCAGAACCGGACTCTGCTCTGGGTGAGTCAGTGAGTGAGGGTGAGTGAATGTGAAGGCCTCGGACACGACTGTAACTACTGTAGACTTTAGAAACACTGTGCACTGAGACTACACTAACTTTATCAAACTACATGAGATTAAATCAAGCACAAGAGAAAACGATGCAATCAGCAGACATGGTAAACATGAGAGGCATGAGGCTGCTGCAGGCGTACCATGGCTAACTGGTCTTTTGTTTGTTTGCGTGTGTGTTTTTAGTAGGAAGAGTACATTCTAAAATAATGATACATAGTATAGTAAATACATAAACAAGTAACATAATAATGTACTGTCATAATCAAGTTTTATGTGCTGTACATAACTGCATGTTCTACTTTTGCACAGCTGAGGGTGCAGTAAATTTGCTTAAACCAGCATCACCACTAATACACTGCCAAACATCAGCAGGGGTTCTAGGTGAGAGGAGTTTTTCAGCGCCCTTAGAATCTTACAGGACCACCATATTATACGGGGTCCATTGTTGACTGAAACGTCGTTATTCATTACATGATGTAGTGTAGTTATATACTTAAAGGAAAAAGAAAGGTAAGAATAGCTATATTTTGTTTAGGAGCACATTAGTAAGTGTAGGTTTTCTGAAATTTCTTGCTAGTTGTCTTTCTAACCCCCTTTATCCCATCCCCACCTCCTCTCCACACACATTTGGCAGCAAAAAAATTAATTAGAGTTATACCTAGGAAGATATGACTACATTTAGAACAAATTTTCTAAATAGTTAACAGATTGTTCTCAATCTATCTAGACTCTACTAGCTAGACTGGGTCAATATGATTTACATTAAATATCTATATATAGCAATCCCTGGAGTGATTTTTTTAAGACATTCTAAAGATGAAGATGACAAAAGATTTATTTTGATGAGAATATCTATAAGAAATGCAAAGACATCATAATTTAAATGGATATTCAGCTGTCTAAACTACTTTTAAAATGGAAATATAAATAACTACAACGAGCTTCTGGTTATGCATGGTATGTTGAATTACCACTTTTCAGCTCTTCCTCACTACACACAGCCTATACTTCGCACCCCGATTTGGACTTCTGTCAGACCCTTACATAGGATGGGGAGGACGCTGAGTCAATCTGGGCCGACACTGAGCTAGGTTTCGGGTTTGTTGTTATTTAGGTCACCTGGGCCGAGGACTGCTCCCTGCCCTTGTCCCAAAGGCAGACTTGTCTGTTTCTCCTCTTGTCCTAGGAGACATGGATCCAGGCTGAGGCAATGTGTGTTCCCCACAGACATAGCCAGTCACACCTGCACATCTGCACCATGACAGGCTCTCTGATCCCCTGCTCTTCCCCCTGACTTTCTCATGAATACCAAATGGGTGTCCATGAGAAAGAATCGGCAACTACTCCTTTTGTGTGGTGCTCTGAGAGGTCCAATAATGTCCCACTGTCCCACTTTGTCCTTTAGCATTTTCTTTAAACTTCAGCTGATTTCTTCTTGCCTTCCTACCTAGTGGCTTTCTCCACTTTCTACCCTGCTTTGTATAGGTGGACCAGTCTCTACTTGAAAGATCTGTTTCTTCCTGGAATTCAGGCCACCGGTTATCCTGCAACGCCAGCTTTCTGATGGTTTCAAGAAAAGTACTTAACTGTATATGTTATCCTGCTCTGTGTTTTAAAGTGTAGAAAGATATTATTTCCCATTTTCTACATCCTAGACAAAAACTACCCATTTTGATGATTTGGTTTTCTCCCTCCCACTCCACCCCCCAAACCTTTGCCTGGCTTGAAAGGGTTTTGAGCTAAATTAGTATTTCATCTGGAATGCTTATTGTAGTCACTCTTTGTTTATAAATCAATAAAGTACTAAATAGACCCATGGCAATTTTCAGACTTAGAACAATTTGAGTCTTAAAATAATAAAACACTAAATTTAAATTTTTAAAACTGTGCAAAGAAGAATTATATGATTTTATTAACTTTTCTTTAAATGTTGTTTTGCATGGGAACATAACACAAATCGCAAATAATCCTAACTTCTAACATTGGAATTTTTACTTCATAATATTTTACATTATTTTGTCTTTTAAAATGGTGTGGCTTAGTTGAAATACCGGATTTCTCTTCTGATGTGTTACAAAATGACCACATCTTTACAGTGCAGACTAATATTTTGCACACTTGATGGAAAGAATCTACCACAGCGTATCCGACACAATATTTTGATTAAGCCTAATGCTCTCAAAAACCAATTTATGTGTTGAATTAATTCAAGACCATTACGTGGCTCCATAGCACACAATCATTTTTATCCCTCACAATTCTTCTCTGTACATTCATAATTTTGCATGCATTTTTTTCTCTTTAATCCAAACATATCCTTATTATTTCTATTTTGTACCTTTGTCCCATGTTATGTGTTTTCTCCCTTACTTATTATTATTTTCCTCTTTATTTTTTCTTTTCCTCTTTATTTTTCCTAATATTTTCTTTCAGGATTTATCTAAGCTATCACCTCTTTCATGAATCCTTCTTTGGTTATTCCATTCTATATTTTTCTCTGTTCCCTTAGTTACAGTGACATATTACTGTTCTGTAGTTCATACTTTCTAAGGAGTGATCTGTCATTTGTTTCTCCATTTGTCGAGGTGGTAATCTTGTCTCCACATTCAGAACGGGAGGATTCTCGGTAGCAAGTAATGCATAACTTTTCATGATACAGCATAATTCCCTAAAATAATTGGTGCAGTACTTAGCACCATTTATTAGCCAATAATGAACTGACAATCATTGGTTAACTATATAATGAAATTACATAAATATTTTAATTAACTGTCCCATGAGAAAAGCATGTGTCTATACACATAATAAATTCAGTCACTGTAACGATCAAGGTCATTTCAGTAAAAAATAAATCTAATTTGGAATAGTATACTTATAAAATGCATATCATTTTCTGAATCAGTTCATGTTTATTTTTAATCACTGATTTAGTGACATTGATATAACCATTATTTGTGAATAGAAACAAAAAGTTATGACTACTCTGTTTCTAGATACTTCCATTTTTCAGCTCATTGAACTTTGTGCATTAGAATTAAAGTTCAAGTATCAAATGCTCTAGAGGCCAATGGAATACTTTAACAAGGTATTAAAATAATCTTAGCAAATTCAATTTATTTTGAACAGTGAGTCATTGATTCTTAATTGATTATATAAATTACATTTAAGACACATTTTGATACGTGCTTGGATGCCAAATCAGAAATTATTTCCTCCTAAATTTTACTTAATATTTTTATTAAACCCACTTCTATATAGATACTTGAGTATTTACAGCATTAATTTATTTTGCTTATTCTTTTTTATTATTTTACTGGGCTTTTTATTTTAGTATAGTTTTAGATGTTAGAAAAGTTTTGAAAATAGTAGAGTCCCCATATATCCCAAACCCTCTTACATAAAGGTCTTCTTTTTCTAATGACATCTATGGTATCAAAACACAAAACTAGATTCTAACATAAGTTTCTGTGAAAGGAAGTGGTTGAGATTTTTAAGCTATGAATTTATCATTATATATACTACTTGCACTAACATATACAAAATTGAGACTGAAAATAACTAAATAATGACAAACTAAACAACTAAATAATGATAATGCACATTTAATAATGATAGAGTTAAACATATTTATCCAAAACTGTTCAAATCATATAGGCAATTATGTGTTTCGAAGGTATCCTTGTATCCTTGCCTTAACATTATTTTTTCAAGTGTGAATTTTTTGCCTTAGTGTATATTTTATGAAGTTCAATTGCAACTGCATTATAATACTCTTTAAAGTGGAGAAGCTTTCCTGACTGGGGTGGAGATGAAGGGCAGGGAAAAAGTAAGATATGGCAGAAGGGTCAAAGTGACACAAAGACCTGACGGGCTGACTTTGAAGATGGAAAAAGCGGGTCACAAGCCAAGAAATGCAGGAAACTCTAGAGGATGGAAAATGCAACAAAACAGATTCTCCCTATAGTTTCCAGAAAGAAACAGTCTTGACTACACATTAGACTTCTGACCTGCAAACGATTAGATAATAAATTGTTTCATTTTAAGCTTCTAAGTTTATAGTAATTTATTACAACAGCATTATAAAACTGATATGCTCCTTCATTTGATGGACTACTTCTGATCATTCAAAGTGGAAGTGGACAAGAAAGTGAAATAAAGTTCAAGAAAAGATCCTATTTGTTTATTATTGTCACCCGACGTGGCATTCAAATGTATTTGGGATTCATTTCATGGATTCATGAGAAAAATAACCCCTGCATTACAGGAGTGCTCGCTCACTGTTGCATCCATACGGGTGAATACATTTCACCTGCGTGGTCAAAATGAGTTTCTTTAGTTATGCAGTACTGCCCTTCCATCTTTTATCTCCTGACTTTTCCTCATTGTGTCAGGCAACCTTGAACTTGAAGTGAGGTAACTGTAGGCCACCTGTTAATCCTGCAGCACACAGCTAACTAGTAGGATAAGTACCTATACCCTTGCTTATGAGAAAGTATGGAGCACACAGGAACTTGACAGTTGGCTAAAAAATCCTAGTTGGATCTCCTACTCAAGCATCCTGCATCCTCCTTGTATCCTTCTTTATCAAGCCTGCAGGATGATCAGTTTGAACTATGGAAAAAATTTGTATCTATTGTTTTTAGATTAAAATACATCAGTTAGGAATGATTCTGTTGACAAATTAACAACCTACTTACCATTGTAGTTATTAAAGGCATTTAATGATTTGAAGTATTATTGATCGGATATAGTAAATGTCACATTTGACACAATGCCATACTGTTGAAAACCCAGTTTTCTTAATTATTTTACTCTACTGCATGTTTTGCTTTAATTTTACCTTTTGGATTGCCCATCTCAAGGACAAGCAACATATGAGTATCTTCAGAAAAATAAGTGGGAAGAATAATAGGTAAAAAGACTTGAAATCTGGAATACTTTTAAGCATGTAACTCTGCTCCCAGGAAATTGAATAAATGCCAGAAACCACTTTTTGTCTCATGAGATTTCCTCTTGGGACTCATTGACAATAACTACGCTATACGGCCGCTTTATCAAATAATGAACGTATATTTTAAACTTTTAATTGAGAGTGAGCTAAAGTTTATGCATGTATATTGGTTAATTTTATAAGAATGCTAAAAAACTAAAAATATTCCTAAAAGAAGAATAATTTGGTGAATGATTAACTCATAATTAAATTATTCAAAAGGTATAAAATATAATGTTTTAAAATATGTGATATATAGATTAGACAGACCAGGCACTCCATAAGGAAGAGTCCCCACATAACGTCAGGAAAAATAAATTATATGTTCCTATTTTTAAGATATTATAAAAAGCTAAGACCAAAATTCATTATTCATGGATTTTTACATATTCAAAACATTGTCATTATTATTTTGTGATGAATACATGTACACTAACAGTTATACTGTCAAGGACATATAGAAAATGACTTTTCTCCAAATTAGCCTTTATCAAGCTGACGATAGCTCCAAGAATACATAGGTTTAGATGGAGATGATTTACACAGATTCCAATAATAGTCTCACTGACCTGGATACTAATCAATATAGTTTTTTCGTATATTATTCACTTGACTTTGTCATTTATGCTGACATACAAACAAAGATCACTGTACAAGTTTTTAAACAGATAAAGTTTTGGCAGGTTAAAATAATCTTTTTAAAAACAACTTGCAACTTTAGTATATTCAAATGTCCTGATATAATCAACTAACAATGTCTTAAATAACAGCAAGACATCTATATCCTTTACCACCTTATGTAAATACTCCTTTTCAAAGAATCCTCCTCATTAATTATTTGCCATTTTGAACTGGTTACTTACTGAATGCAAGTGACTATAGATTTCAAATTTCTTCTGGATTGTGGTAGTAATGGCAATGTAACTATGCTTGTTGTATATTTAACATCAAAACTCTAGATTATGCTCCCTAAATTAGTTCAGGATATTTTTTAAGTGAGGTGAGTAGTACAAAGGGACAACTTGAAGAGATAGGGAAATTATACTCCTGGCTACTAAAACATATCACGTTTTCTTGTATTTCCCTGTTCACACTCACTCAATCACCTTTATTCAGACAAATCTTTTAAAAGAGATCTTTGTATTTAAGAACCATTAAATTAAGAACCATTCTTAATATAAAAAACAAATATTATTAAGAATCGATTTAGTGAGCTTATTCTATATGGAAGCAAAGTAGGAAAGAGTGTGGAAAATAATATATATTAATTACTGACATTATTTTATAAAATAATTTAAATTTTAGCATTTATCTGAAATTCAAGATATTCCAGGCTCTGACAATAACTCAAGGTTTACTTACTAAAAAAAGCTCTAATGGCTATTTCAAAGATATCATTCATCAAAGTAATAACTTCAAGTAAACTATAGAAAACTAATTAACATAAAGAGTATAAAAATAATTTCCATACAAATATAGTAGATAAAATAAATGGAAAAAAAATATCCTCTATGTGTTGAAGTATGTAATATTGGAAAAATATTTTTAAAGCAACTTCCACAGGTGCCTTGGGAAATACAAATTAGTTTTTTTTGTTGTTGTTTTGTTTTGTTTTGTTCTGTTTTAGCGTATACACCCTGTGGCTTAGGGTTAGCGTCACCATAAACACACTCCGTAAGCCAAAATCAATTACAAGAGATAGCATAGTGAAATATTCCAATCCAGATTAGCAAGAGACTGGAATTTTTTTATTTTTTTAATTGTTGTAGATTTGACTTCATGCCGCAAGTTTAAAACTTCAAATAGTTTGGCAACACAATGTGTGTATCAGGAAAAGAAATGGGTATAATACTAAATTTGCTACAAAAGAATGCACTAAAAAATGCGATAAATCTCTCTCTCTCTTTCCCTCCCGTTCCCAATTTTATTATAAAGTATTTCTTCTTTTTCAAATATCGAATTAATCCAAAAATACATAAAGAAGGTAATGTTTATCTATTATTCTAGCACTCAGGGATAACTTATATTTCAACATACATAGTTAAGATTCTCTCTCTCTCTCTCTCTCTGTCTCTCTCTCTCTCTTTCTCTCTTCCCACCCCCACAAAATTTTTATGTTTTCATGAATTGCTTAAAAATATTTTTGATGCACATACAGAATTTTTTTGGCTTGTTTCTGAATGTAATGACATTGATAGATTTCATTTTAAATTAGTGAATAGCTATCTCATATTCCATAATCTTAAATATATTCCTGGCAAGATTATTTTACTTCCAGACATATTCACTTCCCCACTGCTCCAAATGACGGTTTCACATCTCTTCTTTATCTTCAACACTCCAACACACCTTAAAGTCTCCTTACTCTTACCAGATACTTTTGCTTCATAATTGAGAAAATATAAACAAGCATTCAATAATTATCTATTGTTCTACCACCAAATGTATCAACAACCCAGCATCCATATGTGGGGGCAGCATGTGTATGGAAAATCTTTGTAATTTCCTCTTAATTTTTAGGAAACTTAAAACTGCTCTAGAAACTGTCTTAGAAAAACATAAATCTGTATAAAGACAGTATTTTGGCTGAATAGTAAGTGGCCATATTATTTTACCTTTTCCCATATTTCTTCTTATCCTTGTAGGACCTCATCACTAATATTTGCATTCTCTGTATCCTTAGAGAAAACACACATGGAAGGTGTGTACTAAGAATTTCATATGTACAAAGTCAAACTTCGCTTTCTGTTTCACTCCCAGACACAAAACACAGCCGATGGGATGCTCACAGATGTCATTCACTCAACAATACGGACTTTTGTACTCTTAACCATACTCGTATGTTCACTGTGTTTTTTTATCAGTTCTATCTTTTGCAAACTCCTGAGATATTCATGTTAATCCAAACCTTACTGAAGCTACCACTTTATAATTTTCTCCCCACATTATGTTCTGAGTATGATCCCATCTCAACACTCTTTATTTCCTCTTCCATACAGCCCCCAAGTGAAGGTACATGTAATGAAGAGCATGTGTGAGCCAGTCCTCGCACCTGTGTCTCGATGTCTATCTGCTGTCCCTGTTCCCTGGGGTTATAAACTCCAGTTTCCAAGATGTGCTCACTGAAAACCAGGATAACTGCATTTTATTCCTGGCTCCAGCAATCTAGAAACTAACCAGATGGTGCCATTTCAGTGTTCAATTTTCTTCAGCCATAAAACAGAAAATAAAAATGTTCTTAAAAAGTAAGCATGACCACAGAAAAGAGAATCTAAGAATGTTACTCTCAAACTGGACCTTTTCTGTATCAGACTGAAACAATAGCTGGTCGTCAGTGAGACGGTAACAACTCCTAGCGTGCCACAGCATCGCATGCAGAGGTGAGGGGAGAGCCGCAGGTGGAAGGGGAAGCACTGGCTTCTGCAGAATCTCCAGAAGTTGAATAAAGAGGGCAATATTTAATGGTCGTGTAGATCTGACTAATCTGACTCAATTAGAAGTCTTGAACAGAGAATGGCATGTTCGAGTTAGCCAACTGTCCTGTAGAGTATGCTTTGAAAGCTGAAGGGCTTGTATGGAAGCTATAATATAAAGACATGTCTATCTCCTACAACAATAGAGCAGACTGTGTTAACAATCAGGCACTGAAATGTGTCAGGAGAGTGGCAGAGTTGCAAATTAAACTGGATTTTCAACTGCAAGTGCCCTGCTGTAGTAAAGCGAGAGTTCTGATAGCTGGACACTTAAAACCAGAATGAGATTATGTAGGTGGTTATATGTTAACATCGGAGCCTCTATTTCCATTTCTAGATAGCAGCAGCTGAACATACCATTGGGAAGGGAAATTTTTGTAATTTTGAGGACATGTTTAATGATGGTAATGATGATGGCTGACAGTGATGAAAATTATGGAGAAAGGCTACATTTGTTGAAAATTTGATATGTGCCAGAATTGTTCCACTCTGTTTGAAATAATGTGATTATAATACCTATTTCATGGACGAAAACTGAAAGAGCCATTAAATATTATGCTCAAACCAGAAACTTAGAAATCTTAGAGCCAAGACTGTAACCTAGGTATGTTAGCTCTACAACACAATATAAGAAAAAAATGCTTTGTGAAATGTAAATCAACTTGGATTTCACATTAAGAACTGTTGAAGTCTTCAAATATTTACAAAAGCTTTGATTTAGGAGTTTGGAAATTATTTTAGCATTCTGAAAGAGAAAGAATGTTGCCCTATTTAGAATATTTATGTGAATATTTATGTGATGATGGAGGGAAAGAGACATATTTCAGGGAGGCTTATGAAGTAGAAATTAATGTTCTTGGAGAGTGATTAGATATGGGGTGAACTGTAATCAAGTATAATATTCATATTATCAAAAACCCAAAACAGCACAAGTACCAATCAATCAGGTTGAACGTCAGATCATTCAGAACAAACAGACAGTAGCAGGTTTACAAAGCAGTGTGTCCTGGCTCATTATCTGCTCTGGGAAAACAGGACAGACAGAGTATGTTGTCCGTATTTCTGACTTAAGTGAGAGGGTGAATGACAATACCAGTCTGTGGCTGGGACATACTTTTGTACTGAATCATAATGTGTGTTTATTGCCTTCACAGGTCACTTTTCTGTATTAACTTTGTATAGAGTTATTGTGAAGATCAAATGAAACGCAACAGTTTTGTTGTCAATTGTCTAAAAAAGTGGATCATAAATATCATTTAGATAGTTTTGGTTTTGAGTGGGAAATACATACTTAAAATAATAATGCTCTTTTAATGCACTTTGCTCATACTATACTCTCTACAGACCTGGCCTTTTTCACATCTTTGTATAACTAAATCTTACTGAGATAATTGATATAGAACATTATATTAGTTTCAGATGTATGACATAATGATTACGTATTTGTATATATTGTGAGATGTCCACGACAATAAGTCTAGTTAACATCCATCACCATACCTAGTTCCAGAATTAATGTTTCTTGTGATGAAAACTTTCAATATTTACTCTCTTAGCAACTTTCAAATATACAATATTGTATTGTCAACGATAGTTACCATGCTATAACTTATACTGCCATAACTTATTTATTTTATGACTGGAAGTTTGTACCTTTGACTCCCTTCACACATTTTGTCCACGCCACCTCCTGCCTCCCTCTGGCAACCAGTCTGTTTTCTGTATCTGTTTTAGTTCTTTTTTTTTCCACATATAAATGAGATCATACAGTATTTGTCTTTGTTTTTTCTGACTTATTTCATTTAGCACATTTCCCTGAATGTCTATATTGTCACAAATGTTAACATTTTATTAATTTTTATGGCTGTATAATATTCTTAAATTTTGTGTTGATTATATTCTGAAAGTATATAAACCAGGGGATACACACATAAGAAAAATGTATTTGGGGAGAAGCAGTCTAGTAATTATTTCCATATATATTAAACTAGACTTAATTCTGACATCGAAATATATTAGGATATTTTAACAAATTACGGGAAATTAGTATGATGTTATCTACAAACACTTATTACCAGAATTATAAAATATATGCACTCACATCAAAAAAGGTATAAGTTTATTTTGTTGATATTAATGTGTATGTTAATTATATTGCAGGTAGTCTTTCTCTAGCTACCTCTCTTCAATAAATGATCAAAGGTAGATATTTGATAAGAAAAACAGCAGAATATAAGTAAAAGTAGTATTGTACAAATGCTCAGGTCCTTGACTTCAAATGTTAGGATAATAAATTGATACAACTTATTTCAGGATAATTTTTCAATAACAAATTTAAATGTAATTACAAATGAGATCTGACAATTAGGTATGTGAACTTGTTGCAATGATGTTGACAACTTTTTAGATATCAGAGGGATTACTCATTATGAATTTGTACCAACTGGACTAACAGTTAACCAAGTTTACTATTTTGGAGTGCTGAAAAGGGTGTGTGAAAATGTTAGACGACCTGAACTTTTCGGCAAAAATCCATGGCTCTTTCATCATGACAATGAACCAGCAAACATGGCACTTCTGTGAGGGAGTTTTTAGCCAGTAAACAAATAACTGTATTGCAACTCCCTCCCTATTCACCTGACCAGGCCCCAAATGACTTATTTCTTTACCCGAATATAAAAGAAATATCTAAAGGAAGACATTTTGATGACATTCAGGACTTCAAGGGTAATATGACGACAGCTCTGATAGCCATTCCAGAAAAAGAATTCCAAAATTGCTTTGAAGGGTGGACTAGGCACTGGTGTTGGTGCGTAGATTCCCAAGGGGGAATACTTCGAAGGTAACTGTAGTGATATACAGCAATGAGGTACATAGCACTTTTTCTAGGACAAGTTCACGACCTTAATTGTCAGACTTCATGTATATTCAGATACATGCTAAAGGGAGTACATGAACAGATGCTCATCACATGATGAGTTTTAATAGTAAAATATTAAAATCAACTTAGGTATATATAGGTAGACGACAGATACTATAAGTTCCCTATACCCCATGCCAATACACAATGAAATCCAAAGCAGCAGTTGAAATGAATGAATTAAATATAATTGCTAACCTGAAAAGATGTTCACAATATATTGTTAAGTGGCAAAAGAAAATTTCAGTATAATATAATACTTAAGATTCCTTTGATGAAGCTGATAAATGAATTCTATTCTTAAGACCGCAAAGCTGCTCTGTGTTCCACAATCCTCTGATGCCTTCCAGTCATATTAACAAAAATTAGCATAAATATAACCCCTGTGCCTTAGATTCCCCTGATACAAAGAGCCTCTGATTAACTTCAATCTGGGACATGGGTGCCAAGCAATACAGATCATCCTCAAATTGACTAAAGCCTCTGCTGAATCCCCAGGAGAATGAAATAAACCAATGAACTTATTTGTTCGAAAAGATTCATAAGCAAATATAAGGAACTGCTTATGACACAAGAAATAACTCTAATTATAGGAAAACAACATTGCTAAACATTACATCTATAATGGAATATTGTGATAGTCTACATACTCAGATACGTGGGAGAACATTAGAGAAGGAAGGAGGGAATAAAAAGCGAGTGAAGGGAAAAAGGAGGTGAGTGAGGGAGGAAGGGTCAATTTTATTTTTCTAAGTCTTCCGTATATGATTCTCACGTACTTTTTCTACTGTATGCCCCGGCAACACTTCATTTAAGCATATCGTAAAGCAATGAACTGAACTGCTTGATTTTTCTCTGTATATTCTCTCAATTTTCTGCCTCCATGGCTTTCCTGATACTATACCCTCTAGAGATGTGGCCTTTTCCAAATCTTCGTATGTCTAAATCTTACCTGACTTTGAAGAGCAGCTCAGTGACCACCCGTTTCACAAAGTTGCTTTTGATTAGTTACCTTCCAGCTGAACCCTCAATGGAATAGTATCTGAACATACACAATTATGTTTTATGCAAAAAAAATTAATAACATGTAACCAGCCCTAAAAGTGCTGTAAATATTTTGGTATTTTACTTTGTGTCTAAATAAATATAATTCCCCATTTTTCATTATGGAGCTATTGATGTCCTTTTTCTTGGATGGTCTTCTGAAAGTGCATTATTTCTGAAGTATGCGCTCCTTTTCTTTTGAGTTTTAATGAATCATCAGAAACGTCATATGTTTACTTTGGAGAATTTACAGAGCTATAATTAAGTAACGTTTCATTGTTACTTGTTGAAATAATAACTTCAAAGCATTATATGCATATTAATTAAAATAAATTCTATCTTTTTAGCAGTACCTTCATTACTGCTTAAAAGATGTTTCCACACAATATTTTAACTTGTCTTGTTTATTCCATAAATGTCATATCAATGCAAACTGCCCTCTGAAATTGCTTTTAGAAATTAGCCTAAAGGCTTAATATAGGCACAAATCAAAGTTATCCAGCACATTATTACAGGAAATGGGTTCTATTAAGATATTATACATAAAGATTATATCTTTGCATATTAATATGGCATCATTTACTAAAACTTAACAAACTTATGTTTTCATTTCATGTATGTACTTTTGGCATGTATACATACATAATTACTTTTTCTGAAGGGCTATAGGTAAGATACTCAGACAAGCCTACCTGACACCTTGAGGTTTTCATGATGTTAAGGTCTCACCTATGTATTCTAGGAGATAACAAGATAGCTAGGTGATAGTATATTTAAATATTCCTAAATGTCTTATAAACTGTATTTGGTAGAGAAGATTTTTCTCTATTTTTGTTTCATTGTATCTAGCAACATTCAGTTACTACTGCTAAGAACCCTTCACAAACTTCATACTAGCTACCTCAACAGTCAACACCACACCAAATGGCACTCCGGTGTACCCCACTACAAGGCAGATAGCGTCTAACCCTTGACTCTCCTCAGCTTATTTATAGTATCATCTCAGCCCTGGGCCTTTATCACACTAGTTTTCCTTTCCCTTGAATAAGCTGAGCTCCTTCGTATGTTGAAGGATTTGCATTTTTTAAATTTTTCTTTCTCCAAAGTAAACATGTAAAATTTCTTTGTTTGGCATATGACTCAACTATCATCTTTACAGAAAGAGTTTTCCTGAAGACTCTACATTATGATCCTCATTCTTTAGATCATTTGTAGTTCATTTTTTAATAAGTGCTACTTATTTTCTTTATGGGGCTTGTTACTGAATCTCAGTAGTTATTTATTTAACTTGATTAATCTTTTGCAACCCCATCAGAATGCAAGTTCTTTTAAAGTAACGCTTTATCTCATTTAATGTTGAAATCCCAATACCTAGAATAGAACCTGGCTGTACAGAGTAGCTGTCCAGTGAATAAATTCACTAATACCTTACAGCCATGCATATGAGGAAAAGTTGTAGTGTTTTTGGTGTCACTGAGGGTGAGAAGGTGTTGTGATGCAGAAATTATAATGGCTCCTTATATCAAACATATTTTAAAAGTTTACAATAAAAATGAATACCACTTCCTCTTTTAAATCATGAGTCATGTTTTTCTAAAAATAGCAAAAAAATAGTGTTAGGTTATTATACACAGAAACACTTAGATCAAAGGAAAGAGATGTAATTATTTCACTAAGGAATGTTGTTTCCCACTGAGAACTGGCTACTGGGGACTGCACAGTGTTTGCACAGATGATGGGGTTGAGTTGACCGGCACCAGGTGGGTCATCTCATAGACAAAGAGAAACACAGTCACTGCTCTGTAATGATGGAGCAGCTGATGTGAGAGACAAATTGTCACTTATTGTTGCAGCTCTTCCAACTTGAATGGGACTGTGAAAGAAATAGAAAGGGAGAGAGAGAGAAAGCAAGAGAGAAAGGGAAGAGGACTAAGTACTTGTAATAAATTCTAAGCATGGAATAACTTTGAAATAAATTTTAAATTCATTAGACCGTATCTATAACAAAGCTAGATAGATGTTTAGATGGATAGATAGATAAATGGAAAGGAAGAAAAAATGGACTCTTGCTTTCAGTAAAGAAGCCAAGTGTTAACTGTTGAATTTGGAGGGAATGATGGAAATAGAAATAATCATTTTGTAATCATTGTATTAAAAATTAAACCAGGCAATAATCTGCACTAATTGATTAATTTGGGATAACGGGTATTGGTGAGGATCTGGAAGTGTCTCACCATAGATTAAATGCTGAAGATTAAAGATTAAAGTGAGTATCTTAAAGTGTCTCAGCATAGACTGTGTATTAATTACATGAAAAAAGTAATAACCAGATAGTGAAAACATTTCCTATATTCAGTACAGTAACTGAGTAATTTTTAATATTTCCAATAGGTTAAAAGAAAGAGCAAACAGTTATATTTGTTAAATAATTAAATTTTTAAAATAATAATTATATGCAAAAGACTAATAACCATTTGAAAATATATACATATGTTGAAAGTAACAAAGAATCATTTATTTTCAATTTTAAAAATCTAGTAAGATATGTGCACCTTTTGGGCACTGAATGTATCCCCAAATTTGGAATCACATTAAACTGTGACCCCCTACATTGCTTTTTGTGTAGACTTGTTTTCATCACAGTGAACAGTAAATACCTAGGTCTGTAAAGCTATAATATATTTGAAAGAACATAGCATAATCTAATATAACTGTGCGATCTCATCAAGCTAATAATGCACATAGTTTCTGGAAAATATCAATATCATTTTGTTTCCCTAGAAAATTAAAAGCATCTTAGGGCATCCCATGTATTCATTTTGGGGCTCCAGGGTGTGCTGACAATTATTTTTTTTCCATTTAGGGAGACTAAAGAGAAATGATAACTCAATACTTGGTTCCAGACTAGATCATTTACTAAAGAAAAATAATTGTTACAAAGGATTATTAGATCAATCAACAAACAGAATGCAGAGAACAATTTGGATAAAACTATTATATCAATATTAAAAAATATACCAATAATCATAATTGCACTGTCGTTATATGAAAGAATATTCACATTCTTACAAAATACATTCTGAAGTATTAGGGATAAAGGGCAATGATATATATAACTTACTTTTAGATTGTTCAGAGATACAAAAATATAATGAGAGAAAGAATAAGAGTAAAGAATAAGACAAATGAGGTAAATATGTCAACAATTGTTTAATATGGATAAAGGGTTAATGAGTATTCTTTATAATATTCTTACAATTATTATATTTGAAATTATTTACAAATACAAGTAAAAAATAGAAAAGTAAATGTATTATAATTTATATATTTCATAAGTATTTTGCAACAAGAATGTTTTTAGGAATTCTGTTGGAAATAAAATATTTTCATGTTTTGCCCTATATTTATTTACTAATGTATGACATGAAATTTTCCGCAAAATAGGGTATGGAAGAATTAATCACGTCTAATGAAATTTCTCTTACTTTGGTTTTGATTGCAAAATGTGTTTACTTTTTAATGATTTTTTTCTGTGACTAATTTCATAATCTCCCTTTCAAGTTTGTCATAGTCAAACCAGATTAATTATGCATTTATATTACCCATCCAGTTTTTGAGCTAATTAGATTGTAAATAACTTGATCTCTTTCGTATTTTAATCTCTATTTTAAAAACCTGTGCATATTTAACTAATGTAGAAGCACTCACTGATAAATTAAAATTACAACCTTACACAGATTTTTCAGATACATAAGATACTGTTTAATGTCTTTTGAAATTAACATACATTGATGGATGGTACTGTTAAAACAATGAAATTATTGTACTTATTTTGCCTTCTACCACAACATTAATGCTTTCATGATGAACACTATGCAAATACCAAATGTTTTGATTGGATGTATTTGAAAATATCATGATGGGCAGCCTCCAGTAATGATAAATAATCATGAAAATGCACAAATGAATCCATTTGTGTTTTAACTTTCTCATCTTACAGTACCCTAGCCTAGTTTCTGATGTATTCATAAAATAATCAACAGTGTTTGAAATAGTGGAGGAGGAAGTATAATATGTTTGTGGGCAGTGGGTATGGATTGCTACCAGGGTGATCAATTATTTGAACCTCTGTCAGCTTAAGGGAGAAAAACTAAAACAGACAAACAACAAACAAACAAACAAAAGCAAAAGCCTGATCATCATAATGACCAATATTTTGTCAAAGTTAAAAGACGGTAGAAGAAGTGAATCTATTATATGTGCAGACTTTTGTGGAATGTAAAATAGGTGGTAACCTCTATTTAAATTGTATGCACTCTGCAAAAAGTCTTCACTGAAAATCATTTAGTGTCTTTTCTTCACTCAAAATCCCTTACCTTCCCCATATCTTCCCCTTGAAATCTATCCTCTACTAAAACTTCACTTCAATAAGATTAATTTGGTAAACCTAGTGCCTTCCCTACCCAAACTCTAGAATGCTTTGCTATTTACCTTCTGGAACTGTATTCCATAAGGAGTGTCAGTATTTTATTAGTGTTTCATGCCGTAACTTGACCTGTAGCCCTACTCTGCAGTGACTATTCTCTCACTTCTGTCCCATGCACTTCAACTTTGTTCACTGTGCTTGATGTTCTGTCTGTCTAGATCTGTACTCACTAAACTTCTTGTAGACACTCTGCATTTGAGACATATGACCTTATGCGATACCACTTGATGTTCGCCTTTGTGCTATGATCGATAACATGTCAGCATCTAACTTCAGTAGCCTCTCCACCCCAATTATTGCCAACATCCTAGGTGACCCCCGTTTCGATATAGGTGACCATTCCAACATTCAGCCTCTGTTCTTTAATCTCCTCATAGCCAATGATTTTCCCCCTCTCCTTCCCCAGCCACATACACCTACATCATAAGCTTGTAGTACTCCCACACTCCCACCACTCGTCTTTACCTCTCATCATGGTGTTTTCTGGACCAACTTTCTCAGCTCACTTGTGAATTACTTCCATCTAACCATTCTTTGACCTCAAGTAAACTTTTGCTTTTCCATGTTTCCATTCATTGCCCTCATCTTTTTCCACCTCCATGTATGGCCTACGTTCCATGGTTCATTATTTTAATAACTCTCATGCCAATTCCCTAAACCTCATTCACTTTTATTTTCTTTTTTTAAAATTCTCATTGTACCCATGAGGCAAATTCTAAAGCTTGGCAATCTGCTTTCTCCATTTCCAAACAAGGTCATCTGTACTACTGGAGAAAAAGCACTCCACAAAATGAGCATTAGCTCTACCCATGCTGTTCAGTAACGTTGACTATGGTCATCTCCACCCTCCTTGTCAGGGATCCTAGTAATCTATTTTGTCAATTACTTTATAATAAAACCTTTCCACTGGCAATCAAGCATGATCAAATCATATCATCTCTAAAATAATCTACTGGATCATATATAACCTCCATACACTGCCACATTATTATTTCTTTCTTCACAATGAAATTTCCTTAGAGTGCTTGACATACATTTTCTCTACTTCCTCACTTCTTCTTTTTTTTTTTTTCATTCCTCAGCCCAATTCAAACTGTCTCGTGCCCCAATTAGTCTATCAAAACAGAACTTACTCTAATTAGTCAGGATCTTCTGGAGGTTAATTTGAAAGTGTATTTTTAGGTTTCTTAATTGTCCTGTGGATTACTTCCTTTCCAAAATGTTTTCCTTGGATTTTGCCACCCAAGTTCTCTTTATCTTATTCTGTCGTATGTGGCTCAAGCTTCTTGATCTCTTTTTCTAGACCATCACCTCTATCTCTCTCAGCACTGGAGCTCCTCAAGACTCAGGGCTACGTATTTTCTCTTCTCAACCTCATCTCATCCATGTTAATAGTTTCCATGGTAATCTATGTCACCTATATGACAGTGACTTGCAAATTTATATTTAAACTTCTTTGAGCTCCAGACTCAGATCTCAAACGCAACCACTTAATTCCTAAAGGAACTAAACTATTCTTGGCACTATATAGAGTATTAAATATATGATAAATAAATAAATGCCCAAGTTACCTCAAACTGAACATATTCCAAATAAACCCAGAATCTTTTCTGCATATCCTCCCCACCACAGAAAATCAACTGTGTCTCCTCTAGTGTTTATCTCAGTGATTGATACTTTTCACTTTTACAAATACAACAAATACTGAGAAGTCACACTTACTTGCCCTCACATATCATGTCTTACTTATAATTGTCATAACCAAACGCTACTAAAATCACCTTTCTTTTCCTTGCCACTGTCACCACACTAGTTCAAGTTGCCATTATAACCTCCGCTCACCACTACCATCGACTTAGCTTCTAACTGTTCTCCTTGCAACCCCTTTATACCACAGTTCAAAAGACAAAGTTTCATAAAATCTTCCAGAAACTTTACGTCCTTTTTTATATACTCTTTCTTCTGCTTAGAAGATGTTCCCTTCTATTGTTTTCCCTAACCTCTCAATCATTTCCCTACTTAACTAACCTTCCTCCTTCAGCTATCCACTCTATACTACTAAATCAAAAGCCCATCCCTAACTAACAAGACTATAATGAATTCCTATGCTCTATGAGCTTATAGCTTTATGATTTTTTATTGACATAACTTATTTTTAGGTACTATACTACACCATATTTATGAGAAAATGGTTGGCATCTGTTATTTTTCTGACTGATTTATGCCCATTGACTAGTATAGTTCCTGGAATATAGTAGGAAATACTATGTGATAACTACTGTTTATAGAGTCAATGAATGAATAAGAAAATATAAATGTTTTGTTATGGGGAGACATAAAAACCTCATTATATTCAGCTTATATTATTCAATAATATTGTGAAACACACAATTCAGCTCTGAATACCAGCAAATTTTCCTTTGTAGTTCTTATATAAGGGACACACAGGGCATACTTCTTATATAAAGGGCACAGGGGAGATAGGCAAAGTTTTCCATTACGTTTTACACAACAACTAGATATTTTCTTTAATGGAAGCACATAGATATTGAAAAACTAAGATTAATTCACCTGAGTGGAAGTATTTCTACAGAGAACTAAAATGATTTTTGTTGTTGTTCTTACAAAACTTAATAAAGTAACAAAAATTAGAACACCAGTTCCAAATGCTAAAATGCCAGTCATCTGAAGTAGAACAAATTAAATCTCATAGGATTAGCAAAGGATTTTGTTTCAGGGCCTGGGATATAGCTGAGACTGTAGCGATGTTAACTTGTTCTAGGTATGTGGATTGAAAAATATCAAGAATAAGTGGGCAGGGAAATAATTAAAGATTATTTTTATATCTTAGGTGAGGTTTATGAAAGATTTAATTGAAAGTAATTCATAGTTAAATCTGTTGATGCATGTCACAAATGGAAAATTTTTTGTTTATTTAAAATAATCCATATGGTTTGGATACCAGATGTTCAGATGATGGAGTACATAATTCTATACTAAAATTTGTAAACTCACATCTATTCCTTCCTGGTTTGAAATATAGTCTGAAGAGGGTAGACCAGAGAGCTGCTTGTGACCTGACATTAATTATGATGTTTACAAAGGGTTTGGAAGTGTGTCTGATGCAGAGCAGCTGATTTATTACAATGGTGAAAATATTATTATTGTAGATATACCCCCAACCAAAATATAGTATCCCTATAGAAAATTTATATTAACTTATTTATTATAGGCCATTAAACATCTGGAATTTAAATTTAAAAACATGAAGCTGGACACATTTGTATACCATGAACAGATTTATTGAAATTATTGAATTAATTAATTGAAATTAATTTGAAAAAGTTCATGGAATAATTATTACTATATAGTGTTCTATAACTTACTTGTGCTGATTATACGTGTCATAAAAGATTAATCCCAATTACTTGAAACATAAATAATTAAGTCTATGAATGGATAGTGTGTCAAGAAGTATGAAAGTTATTGACATATAAAAAGCCAAGCTTCAGAACAATATTTCCATTACTTCAGTGTCTGGATTATCTTAATGAATGTAACTGAAAAAAAATGTTTTAGGCTTTTACTACATTCACTATGTAATCAGAATATTTAAGGATTGGGAAAGTTAATCAAGTTTGATCTTCATTCTCAAGAAAAATGTAGTCTATTTAGAAGAGATAGACACATACACAACCATAACAATCATGAGAAATGCCACAAATATTGGTTTTCTGATGAAATGCCTCCTTCCGTACAGAATACATGAGATTTAGATTTGTATGTAATGCTGTATAAACAATGTACCATTTAAGGGTGTTCATCGTAGGATTTTGCTGATCTCCTTTTGCTGCAGGGAATATCAGGCAATGCACTGGTTATTTAGTTTCTGAGAGAGCTTAATACTATCTCTATAATGAGCAATGAAATTTTATATTAGCCAAAGGTTGTTTTCAAGATATGGCTGGATCTCTCAACTCTTAACCGCCTGTTAAACTATTATTGCTCCCTCTGTAGGCATCCTTTTGTTGGGAAGTAAGGATACTTCTTACATTTGATCAGTGGATTGGTAAACCTATGCATCTATGAATGCTCTTGATTTTTTAGTGCAAGGACTAGACACCAAGTACTCCTAACCAGTCTAGTTCCAAAAATCCCGGTCCTGTGCTTTTTAGTTCACTGGCTGTTACCATTCTAAGGGTACAATAAGGGAGCGTCCATCTCTCTTAAGTAACTATGAAAGAGTTCTAATTTGTTGATTCCATGATCCTTTCACTGGACTCTACCCAGTATTTCTGTGGCACTCTTGGTCAAGGAGAATTCTGCATAGGCCATTCCATGTACTAACACAAATCGTAAAAACAAAGGAGAGAAGAGTGAGTGGCTTAAACAAGAAATAAATGTCATGCTTATCTATCCCTCCTCAAAAGGCATTAAAATCCCATCACTTTGGAATCCCTGTTATCTATGGATGTGGGTTACGAATGTAGCTCTGACTTTTGCTGGCATTTATGAGTGTTGTCAAGCCACTCCAACATACCCAAACATTAGGGTATTATTTTACCTGTTAGAAAAAAAAAGAATGCTTTCTGTTTGCCTGCCTGGGAAGGTGTGAGGGCCAAATGAGACAATATTTGAGGGTTTTGAGGATTTTATGTGATTGGTTTCTAAGCTCGTTTCTAGTTGAAATCCCTTCCCCCAAGACCTACATCATTCCTCACAATTAGAACTCTGACACAACAAGGGATAAAGAGATTATCAGAAACCCACAATATTTCACATAAAAATGTAATTGGCTGGAAGCTGAATTGATTGCCACTGACCGACAATTTAACTAACCATGGCTATATAACGAGACCTCCATAAAAACCTAAAAAGTTTCAGAGAGGGTACAGAGGGGGTTCAGAGCTTCCAGGTTGGTGAACACTTAAGACATAAAGAGAGGGGTGAGTCCAGAGAGGACATGGAAGCTCTGAACCACTTCCTACATATCTTGTCCTATGCATCTTACGTTTGTCTGTTCGTGAGTTATACCCTTTTATAATAAATTTGTAATCTAGTAAGTAAACTGTTTCTCTTGAGTTCATTGAGCTGCTCCAACAAATTCATTTGGAGGAGGGGGTCATGGAAACCTCTGATAGAGGGTTGAGTGGAAGCACAGGTGATAATCTAGACCTGTGATTGGAGATGGGGGAGCAGTCTTGTGGGATTGAGCCCCTAACATGTGGAATCTGATGCTATCTCCAGGTAGATAGTCACAGAATTGAATTGAACTATAGGATGCTCAGCTTGTGTCTGAAAATTGCTTTGTGGTGTGGAGGGAAAAAAACCCACACACACACTGGAATTGGTATCAGAATCATAAAGCCAATAAACAATTTTACTGACATCTCTAAGTCCCAAAAGACTCCGCTCCTATGTAAGGCAGTTAGTGATAGGAGTCATGGTATGCTTTCCTCCTGGTTATTTTAAATATATAGAGAGCTCTCTCTCTCTCTCTCTCTCTCTCTCTCTCTCTCTCTCTCTCTCTCTCTCTCTCTCTCTCAGACTTTTTGGGTTCAAATATTGATTCTGTTACTTATGGTATTGCTTAGGTTCAGTTATTTAACTTCTGTGTCTCAGTATCTTTATTGATAAAAT
The DNA here is from genome assembly GCF_057876585.1 of Rhinolophus sinicus. NCBI lineage: Eukaryota > Metazoa > Chordata > Mammalia > Chiroptera > Rhinolophidae > Rhinolophus > Rhinolophus sinicus. The sequence continues at coordinate 121,117,435 of NC_142515.1, read as the reverse complement.
AAGAAAAACAAAATTATCTTAATTAAACGCAGGGCTGTTGTGAGGACTCAATGAGATAATACATATAAAATACTTACAACAGTGCCCAGCATACAGCAGATGTTAATTAACAGGATTGAACAATTTTTGTATATTTGGAATTCTTCTGCATTTAGAATTCTTCTGTATTTAAAATTATATAAATTATCATGTCAAATATATATATATATATATATATATATATATATATATATATATATTTCTTTGTCTCTGTCTAACACAGAACATGATGTTATTGGAAGCTTATCCTGTTTGATATACAAATGTAGTGCTCTTTTTTTTAACTGTAATATAATATTTCATCATGTAAATTTAACACTAGAAGATGTATAAGTGGTTTTCAATATATTTTGATAAAAAAATTATACAATATTTTTTTTGTATTTTTATGAGAGATTTCTAACATAAAATAAACTGGAATTACTGGTTTATATGCTAAACATAGATTTTTAAATTTCCCCTAAGCAAAAATAACCTGTTTTCCAAATTAACTATTATTTTGCTTTCTAAATGTTTAGATTTTGTTTTAATTACAGGTTTGTTAATATTAATATTTCACTTTAAAGTTTCTGAGCTAATTAGTAAAACATCTTGTTTTTTAATGACTTTCCAAAACTAGTGAGTTTGGGTAAATTCTCCTGTTTATTATATACACATGTCTGTGAATTGACTATTCATATAAGCTACCAACATTCTACTGAGTTGTTTGTTACTTGTATCGATTACAAGGAGTTATTTTTAAATTGTACATATTTACATTTTGTGGCTCTATTTTTGTGAGTATGTTCTCGCAAGGTAAAAGTTTTTAAAATTAATTTTACAGTATTTAAATTATATAAAGAGATATAAAACTTGTTTAATAAATAGCTAGGTTTCCCAAATTGTCAACATACTTGAAGCTTCTTGTATACCTTTCTTCCTTCCAATCAAAGGTATTAAATTTTAGATTCCCTTGACATTTTAAATTACTTTAGTATTTCTAAAATATGTCCTCTTGTTTGCTTACATTTAAACTCATAACTTGTATAAAATCATATACATCTCTCTGGATACTACTTTTTCACTCACCTCTGTTTTTGGAGTAATAACTCCATCAAATATGGTTTTACTGCTATATGTATTATCTGCATATATCAAAACTACTGACATATTTGAAATTGTTTCACCATATTGTTTTATGCTTTATAAATATATTATCTCATATCCTGCATTTTCATATTAAAATTTTTCCATGTGCCCATTTGGAAATGTTCTACTTTATTTGTTAATTTATGTTTACCATACATTTTATTATGCATATTTGACTTACTATTTATATTCACTGTCTCAATTCTGAACCTGACATATCCAAACAATCTAAAACACTTTAAATGTAATCACTCCACTACTTAACTGTAATACTCTTGTTTATCAAGATAGTCATCCTTGCGATATATTTTTAGCTATACTGACGGAAATTATTTGCCAATATTTATGTTAGAATTGTTGCAACTAAATTTAGAAATCAATGCATAATTTTCCTTTTTTATAATGTCCATGCCATGTTTGAAATTCAGATTAGAATGGTCCCCCCAAAAAATTTTCCTTTTTGCAGTCTGGATAAAGTTTGTGGAAGTTTGGTATAATTTCTTCCTTTAATATTTAGGGGGAAAATCGTTGATATCATCTGAACCTGGGAATTTCTCTGAATCTTAAATTTCTTCAAAAGATATACAATGCTAATGTTTTGTTTTGTTTTTTTTCGCATGTATGTGTGTGTGTGTGTGTGTGTGTGTGTGTGTGTGTGTGTTCTTTTCTAGCATGTGCATAAGCAATTTTTCATTTTCTAAAAGAAATTATTGCAAAGTTCAATGATTTGCAATTATTCAAATTGTCAAATATATTGGCACATATTTCTTTTTGTTAGTGTTTGCATAAAATACATTTTTTAAATTGACTACAAACATATATTTGTGTTATATTTCTCTTAAGTAACAGAGCTTTATTTTCATGCATTCTGATAATTAATTTAACTTTTACTATCAATATTCTATTTGATCATCTCTTTTAATTTTCAATTTTACCCCTTTCATGCTTCCTTCTGGATTAATCTTTATTTTTTTAATTATTGTACTTTTTCTTTCTATTAACTTGTAAGTTACTTTCTCCTTTATAACATACTGATTTTATAGTGGAAGCCTTGGAGCACCCTTGCTTTATTACAATCTTAAACAAATTATTACTCTCAATTCTCTGATATTGCTAAAATGTTAGAACATATAAACTCTATTTCCCTCTTCTATATATATTTTATTTTACATCCAAATGCTCATATATTTTAAACCCTGAAAACATTGGTTTTCACAGTCAATTTTTTTTTTAAATATTTACCTACATGTTTATCATTTCTAATATTCTTTATTCCCTCCTATATTTCTGTATTACAGACCTTATCTATTTTACTCCTGCCTGTATTATAAAACCCTTATAGGTTGGTTTTTTGCTGCCTGCTAACAAATTCTTCTGGTTTTGTTTATCTGAAAAGTCCATATCTCAATTTGATTTTGGAATGTTTTTTCACTGAATATAAAATTCAACATTAGCCATTATTTTTTCTAGCACATTGCCAATGCCATTCCACTATGCGCTGGCTTTCTTTCCTCTTTTCAACAATTTAAATATTTTCAATATATTCTAAGGATACAATCTATGTTAAACGTAATATATTTAGAGAACTAATCACACAGTTACAAATAGAGAGAAAATCTTTTTACGTATGGTTCCATATTAAAAGGTTGTTGTTTTATAAAATATTAAGTCAAATAGAGTCACAGTGTTTACAGATGTGTTTTGCCCTCACACAAAATCCTATTATTATAAAGACACCTGAATTACATTAGGTTAGAACACACTGAATTATCATTCCTATAAGCCAAAAACTATTGAACATCTGAAATATACTAAGTATTCTTGTTTAAAATGATAGATAATTACTCCTCTGGGAAACGCTATAGTTACTGAAAAATTAATTTATTTCTGACCTTGTTTGAACATTACTATATGTGGTATCTACATTAAAAATAAAAACATTTTAAATGTGATGTGTAACAAGTGGAATTCAGAATATGCATCAAGGAAAGAAATTAAGCACATTTCCATGAAGACTGTTATTAGGTCTTAAATTTTTTCTGCAAAGTGTAGTCTATATGTCCTCCTTTTCTGACTATCCTATATCCTCAATATTCCCTTATGGGCATATCTGCAGATGAAAAAGAAAATGAGGTAGGGACCCTCAGAACATATCGGGTTGGGTGAAGAGAAGCCCTTCTTTTTGACATTAAAGACTGTGCATAACATACCAATTGGAGACACAACATGATAAGCTGGAGTTGTTTATTCAGTGTTTTACCTGATAATATTGTTGCTTTCTGGCTCTGCCCCCGCACACAAATACAATTGAGCTAGGACGCTGGGGGTGTTCGAAATATATTTCTATAGAATTCTCTTATTCTCATTATCAAGATATAAGGCAAGGGAATTGATCTATGGGGAAAAAGGGGGGGGGTTTCATCCCCATGTAAAGGGAACTAGATTCCCCTGAAGGAAAAAATAGTCAAGTTAAATAGAGCAATTGCTTTAAAATTTTAAAATACTTGTTTTACTTTTTTCAAGAACTTTATAGTGTAGTTTCATTTTAAATGATGAACCCCATGAGTTATTAACTTTCTGGAAATACGTTCTTTCATTCAAAGCCACATCAGGATCCTGATGAGGAAGGCTTATTCATCTTGGTGAAGCCCCTTGGTGCTATTCCCTAAATGGAATTTGAAATGACTGTCAAGAATCTAGTCTAACTAAAGGAATACAAATGAATAAAAAGCGAAATCATAATATAAAGAATAAAAGGCTTTCACCAGATGGTGGTCATCTGTGACAAGAGATAAATTGTATTTAAATAGCATCAACAGTATTTCACAAATGCCTGCCTCTAACAATTGCCATACAAGAGCCTAAATGGCTTTACGCGCACGTGTACATAAACAGAATCCCGCTGTATCAATGGAAAAAGGAACAGAGGCGCTCAATTAGAATGTTCCTGTTGCTAGCACCAAGAGCTTTCAAGGTGTCCAGTCCGGCCTTATCTTAAAAGCCAGTCAGGCTCCAGCAGGGCAGCATTTCAAGACAAATGGTTTCACCTAGGTTTCTGTGAAACAGCACCTTTCTAAGCTGTACCAACATGGACCTGAAGGGCCTGATAACTAACAATCCAATTATCTAGTATTCTAGGAATGCTTTAAGCGTAACCTTTACATTGCTCAATTTCTATTATAAGCTCACGGTAAGAGGTGAGATAGAGGTTCAGAATTACTCAGAACTTAGGTTTTAGTGAAGATATATGGAAAACCAGAATTTAAATGCTGCATCATGCCCTGAGCCATTTCCATTCAACTATAAATGGGTTATTCTTAACATATCTTTATTTCTTAAAGGAAATGTCTTTTAGTATATCACAAAATGGAAATTATTCAGTATGTTTCCCTTAGAAAAAAATAAACAAATAGATGGTTAATTGATATAGATATAGGCCATGAGTCCTTGTGTCCTTATTTTATAGACATAACAGATCTGTAAATCCAGATTATGAAAGAGTGAGGGAAATTCAGTGATTCTTATTTGGATTATGATTGGTAAAATCCTGGAACCCAGGCTTCTCATGACGGCGTGCCCAGAGATTCCCTTAGTCCTCTTGTTCTTTAATTATATGTAAGGGTCACCTTGAGAGCTTGCTCTGCCCCTTAGGATTCTGATTCCGTAGCTCTGCAGTTGAGAATCTGTTCATCTGTCTTAATGTCAATATAATTCTCAGTCCCAATAGGAAACACACACACACACACACACACACACACACACACACACACACACACACACAGAGGGTGAAGGTAAGACTTTGGCTCCACTACAAATTCACGTGTCCCTCTTAGTCTTTGAAGATAAGCTGCACGTAGAAGGTGTACTGAGTATCAGGCTTCTAATGTTTTTTCTCACTGTGTTATCTTTAAAAACTACAACAGTTCATGAAACGTAGCAGACTCTTAATAAATATCTATTGACTGAATGCATGACTCATTTTGAAGATCATATTTCAATCAAATATGTTTAACTTTCAAAAGTAAATCACTCCTTGATTTTTACCTCTGTCCCTGTCATTGAAAGAAAGACAGTGAATTGCCACAACTGGAATTCTTTCGGAAATAAACCATTCAGTGAAATCCTTTGCTAGTAATAGCTGTCACTACTGCAATTAGAATGGAGTTGTGAACATAATTATACAGTGGTTTGCTGGCATATTAGCTGGTAATTCTGTAGTAGGTGGGGGTTATTATTTGGGAAGAAGCTTACAAGTACTAAAATAGAAATTTTAGCTGTGGCTTCACTCTAGTTTATAAGTAATTCATATCTAAGCCAAAGGGAGGGGGGAGAAATCCATTTAGTATTATATTGTGCCATTAATAATAATTAACTTAACAGATTAAATTAAAATGGGCATTTTATCCTTGGCAATTAAAGTTCATGCCTCTACTGAGGCTCAATTTTCCCAGCTGTTTAACACAGGGACTTTTTCAAAATCCTGACAGCAACTTCTTTAATTAGGTTAAAAATCTTGTGCAATATTCACCCAGTTCTTAACTATTTATTCAAATTTAATCATTTTGTACACTATGTAAAAACTACTGATTACTCCTATACAATAGCAGAGATTGCATAAATCTTTATATTTTATTTACAAAAATATAGTTAATAGAGTTACCAGTGTTTTACAAAGGGGAAATGAAAACATAAAAACTGTAAATGTACTTGTTCTGTACCTTTCTACCTTGCACATTTTTTTCTTTCTTGGAAATGTTTTGCTAATTAAACTTGCAATGTCTCAGAAATGTATGTAAAAAGGAATCATCAACTATCCTAGGTTATGCTGTAAATGGGTAATGGATTATCTTATTTATAATTTTATAATTATTTGAAACAAAATATTACGAATAGCAAGGCAGGGTAAATTTATTACATAAAACTGATTTTGCTTTTCTTAAAAATAAGAGAGAAAGATAGAAGCACATATAAATAATCAATAGCTACTTCAGACATTCACATTCTAAGAAATTGACATTTTTCTGTAGTCTTTCTCCTTCTGCAATCGGTGTATTTGAAACTATTTGCCATCCCATCCCTGAAATCCTTCCCTCCTTGGTTTTCCTAGCAATGCATTGTCCTGGTTTTGTACTACCTCTAATACTGTGGTCTATTTTTTTCAAGGACTTTTCTTAGTCCTCCGATTTCCTAATTCTGAGACGCACCTCATTCTCAGTGTATATTCTTCTGTTCTTATACACTGCTACCTTCATTTTTTTGTCTTTGAGAATAACCTACACGCTGAAATCACATCATAAATTTCACTGTGGATTTTCTTCTACTTTATTCACTGGCACCCGAACAGAAGCTAGAATCATCCAAACGTGGAACACACCCGAATTGGGAATGAATGTTCTTTTCCTCTCCCACCTTCTAAATCAGCGGCTCTCAGGTTGCCAATTTCCTTTTATTCCACTACTTTTTTAAAAGTGTCTTGATATAAATATTTCATAACCATTTATCTCTACTTACCTTTTTACTGCCATCATCTAATCATTACCTGTTCTATTAATTCTAAACATAAATTTCAACCTCAAAATGAATTTAACAATGAAAAGTTATTCCACTCCATTTCTCTCACATCATATATTTAATTATTCTAGAAAATATGCATTTGTATTTGAGGAATGAACTCTGATACAACATTATTTGTGTAAAGCATAAATTATAAAAAGTGACCTTAAATTGAACTGATAAGTGAATTACACTGAATTTGCAAAGTTGTCTGATTTCTCTCTATAATTTACACACACACACAAAAAAAGATACCAAGTAAACTATTTAAAAATAAAACATTTGGAAAACAGGGGAAAATGTAATTAATCCATACCATCAGTTAGTTCAGTTGAAAAATACAGGCATACCTCAGAGATATCCTAGGTTTGGTTCCAGACCACTGCAATATCACAATAAAGCAAGTCACACTAAATTTTTGGTTTCCTAGTGCATGTAAAAGTTCTGTTTACACTATATTCTAGTCTATTAAGTGTGCAATAGCATTATGGCTAAAAAAAATGTACCTACCTTAATTAAAAATACTTCATGAAAAAACTACTTACCATCATCTGAGTCTTCAGCAGGTCATAATCTTTTAGCTGGTAAATGACCGTAATGTTCAAATTGTAAAAACTGCAATATCTGCAAAGCACAAAAAAGTGAAGAGCAATAAAATGAGGTCTGCCTATAAAAGAAACAGATATGTTTTGCCACAAGTATCATGGTAATAAACGAAGCAAAGCATTGGGTGCACTGTCTCTATCCTCCTGATATGTCTCACAGCTCAAGCACAAACTTAATGCATCACCATTTATCGCGCAACCTCTGCATACTTAGCTCCTATCAGTGTAACAGAACAGCTGTTGATGAATGCGCCTCTACAAGGCAGAATCGGATAATGGGGCTGCTTTCTTCAATGTTCTTGCTTTAGGCAGCGGAGACTTGACACCACAATCAGTTTACCTGGTCCACGTGAATATGTAACAATAGCTTTAGAGGACTTCCTCAAATTAGTGCTTTATAAACATATTTAAAGAATTTCCTTCCAAACTGATATATATCACATCCGTGAGTGTATTATGTGTACGTTCGTGCACGTGTGTGTAGTGTGTGTGTGTCTCTGTGTGTGTAGTGCAGCCCTTAACACATTAGCTTAACATAACTCCCAGGCCAGTCTAAATCCTCCTTTCGGCATCCTATGCTTTTATCCCATATCTGTTCAGCGCGTCAATCAAAGATGGTTGTTCTATTGTTGGCCAATAAAATAGACCAATTAAGGCCCTTCATACTCTATCACCTTAGTCATTAGATGGTTTCTTTCTCTCTCAATGCCAAGACTCTGATTGCATTGTTGGGGAAAAAAACTCCTTTAAATCCAAGTAGAGAAGAGGCTTTCCACCTATCCAGACACCATGGGATCCCTGATGTTTCCTATGAGATGCCATTAGATAGACCCCTGTGACAGTGGTCCATCACAATACAGGGCTGGGCCCACCTGAGCATTATAATCAGCAAGTTTTATATATCCCCTTACTTGTACAATAGTAGGCAAATTAAAGTTAATTTTTTCTAGTTTTTACAGTATCTATAAAGCCTGTAATTGACAGTAACAAGTATTCCATTTAAAAATGAGAAAACAATACTAGTAATTTCACTTAAAATGAAGTTTGTATATGTATGAAATTAGGAAAAAGATGATATTAATGATATTATGAGTCCTACATTTTAAGATGATATAATTTATTTTGAATTAACTTTTTTGCTAAAATATCATTTAACTTACTACTGAATGTGCTATACTTTTATGTTGATAAAACACGAGATAAAAATGAATAGTACCCCACTTATTAAATGCATAGTTCGAATCTCAGTAAAACAGTATTACATCTCTAATTGTATCTGCTTACTATATAATAAATATTGGAAATCACAACCCAAATCATCTGAAATAAAAAGAAAAATATGCAACTTTTGGATTACAGAAAAATTTAATGTTAATTTTAAAAGAAATTAGCCTTAGGTAAGCCAGAGTAAAAAAAAAAATAATGAATCCTATAAAGTGCTTAATTAATCAATTTATTTAAATTTTCTAATCATGTATTTTGATATTTTCAAACCATCTTTTCATTTTTTAAAAGTCACATTTTAAACAACTTTATTGATACACAATGTGCATACAATAAAATTCACTTGTGTATGTAAAATTCGATGACTTTTAGCAAATGTAGTGTTTCATGACCAGCACTACAATCCAATTTTAAATATTTTCATCACTGAAAAAGATGTGTTCCTTTGTTCTTGTTTGCAGTTATTTCTTGTTGCCACCTCAGCTCCAGGCTACCTACTTTATATGTCTAGAGATTTCCTTTTTTATATAAGTAAAATCATACAATCTGTGGTGTTTTGTGTTAGGTTTGTTTCATAAACATACTGTTTATAAAGTGCATCCATATTGTAGAATGTGCTTTGTTTCTCTATACTGATGAATAAGATTTCATTGTTTGGATATACCAGTTATTTAACCATTCAATAGATGGACTATTTCTCATGTTTTGTTGTTGTTGTTGTTGTTTTTGTTTGTTTGTTTGTTTGTTTGTTTGTTTGTTTATAAATGGTGCTGCTAAAAATATTCCCCCAGATATTTGTGTGAACATGTTTTTATTTCTTTTATCGAACGATGGAATTGTTTGGTTGGATGGTAAATATATGTATATCTTTTGAAGAAACTGCCAAGCTCATTTCCAAAGGGGTTGCATCATTTTCTATCCCCACCTGCAACGTCTGCAGGCTCAGGGCTATCCTGCTGTAGGAACCACGTGGAGAACAACCTAAGTGTCTCTGCCAACTGACCCAATTACCCTGCTTCCCTGAAAATAAGACCTAGTCAGACAATCAGCTCTAATGTGTGTTTTGGAGCAACAATTAATATAAGACCCGGTCTTATGTTACATTATATAAGACCAGGTCTTACATTATAGTAAAATAAGACCGGGTCTTATATTAATTTTTGCTCCAAACATGCATTAGAGCTGATTGTCCAGCTAGGTCTTAGTTTTAGGGAAACATGGTAGGTAATTGACAGACATGTGAGCAGACTACCTGAGATCATGCAGCACCAATCAATTTAGCAGATGATTGTAGCTGCAAGCAAGATGAGTAAAAAAATAAATAAATAAAAATAATAAAAATTTTTTAAAAAGCTTTTAAGCTAAGTGCAGTCCAAATTAGAATATCATGATAGACAAATGCATACAAATCTGGTTTTAAATATCATGTCACATAAAATCTTTCTTGTTGCTAATTACAAGAAGAATATCAGATTGTATGAAAGTTTAGTTTTATTATGAATGCAAGTTCTGTTCCTAAAAAACAGTTCTGCTTTTGGACTATTGGTGTTTTCACTGGAAATTTTTGGTAATCAGTACTATTGCTAACGTAAATATCAGAGACATGGGAAAGAAAACAATCTTTTGGCAGCAATATCTTTGTTGGCTTTACAAATGGGAGCCACTGGTGCTGTGTCTGAAGGCTAGAGCCAGCTCAACCCCATTTGACTTCTCAACCCTTCCTTGAGCAGTTGTAATTCCTTGGATTGCCTTGGCTTACTCCTCCAGTGACAGCAAGAGAAATCATGATGCTTTTGCAGTAGCCTAGTGCATCTAGTTTCAGATAGCCATGACCTTCAGAAATAGCAGTAAGGCCTTCTTTCCTGTATTTTCTGGTCTTTGGGTAAGACCACCCCAGCCTCCTTTTTAACACCTCTGCCTTTTCTGACAACTTTGTCACCCAATTCACTGTATTAAATGTCTGTGCATGAAATGTCGAGAGTGGGTTCCTAGGGTTCTCCTGGCCAATTCCTGATATGTTGTTAAATGTTCTCCAAAAGTCCAGCCTGAGGAAGCTTCCCTGTCCAATCCTGAAGGTAGAGAAAGACTTTCTGGACACAGATCTTAAGATATGTATTTTGGCAAAATTGTACAGACTCATAAACTGACAAATTTGTTTTCAGTTGAGCAAGAACTCAGCTGAACATGGGACGATAACATATTAGATCATAATGGGAGTAAAACTGCTCTCTGGCTGCAACATCCATCCAATTATCCTATTTATAGAACAACATGAGTTCCTTTGCTCAAGGAATTTAACTCAAGGAATGGCAGTGTGTTCTCGTGGGATAAAACAGTATATATTCTCCTAGTTCTTCAAATTGTCACCTAACATTTAGAACTTTAAACACCAAATACTTCTCTCATCCCTTGCTTATTTCACTGGTTCCCTCCAAACCTAATCACCCCTTCATCAGGGGAATCTTCCTGGCCTGATCTCCTTGACTAAGTATACACCTCAACTGAAACATGTCACAGGATCGCGGGACTCTTCTTTCTACTATTGAGACATCATTTTGCAGTTACAAGTATGATTATTGGATTCAAAGCTGTCCCCACAACTTACCTGTAAGTTATATGAAAACAAGACAATTAATTTGGTCATTTTTACTATTCTTCTCACCATTAATTGCCTGGCTCTAGCCTTATTTAATTGGTGATTTGAATCTTAGCTCTATTTTCTGTTTGTTTCTTTCCACCTTAGGAAGTTATTCTAACTCTGTACTTTAGTATCCTAATTCCCTTAATAGCTATGTTACTTTATGTCATGCATGTAATTTGCTGAGACTCAGTTTACTCTTTAGCTAGCAATGTAACATGAGGCAGAATTTAAAACCTACTTAGTCCTCATTGTAGTAAGAATAGGTGTTATTTGGAGTATAAAACAATATATATAAAGTACTTATCATAGCGCCTTGTATTTGATAAGTACTCAGAAAAGCTTATATTTTTCTTGCTTTTTTTAAATGGAGGTAATACCCTAACATGATTGCTAGAATAATTAAATTTTATACAATATCCTCTATGCAATTTATATTACCTATAATAGGTGAACAAGACATGAAAATCACTATAGTTTGTTTTAGAGAAGCAGTCTTTACTGCAGGGAGCTGTCTGTACTGTAAGATGGAAGGTCACTCATTGAAGAGGAGATCAGACAGAAAATATCATTTCTGGAATGGAGTCCGAGTAACAATTGTATCAATTACAACAATAAAACTACTGTTCGCTGACTTTCAATCATGTGCCAAAGACTGTCCAAAGAAACCTTAAGTGGTGGGTTAGACAGGAGTTTGAGCTCATAGCTGCCCTCTTATTAACATTATATCGTTGGAAAATGTTTAAACATGACTAAGACTCTTTCTTCACTAATAAAATGGGATAATACCAATACTTACTCTATTAGGTAGGTATGACATTTAAACGAGATAATTCACATTCAGTTCATATTATAGTGTTTGACCCATTGTAGATACTCAGTATGTGTTTATACTTGATCTCGGTGCCGGTATTCTTATTACTGCATTAGGCTGACTTTAGAGCCTTCTGAGGTCTTCCTCCACTTGACCTATTAACCACATTCTCCACACTTTTCTAATATATGTGCTTTTCTCTAAGAGGTAATTTCTTCATTGTTCTGTTAACATGCCCTCCAATCTCCACGTAAGTGCCCTTGTGCAGACCTCGAGGGGTGTTCGCTGTCTTTGAAGCTTGAATGAAGAGAGTGAGCCACAAAGGAGCAATGGCGCTCTTCCTAGTACGACTTGTTCCCACTACCATCTTTCTCTTCTTCAATACCCAGCTCGATTCTATTTTAGTGAAATGGTCTATCTGACTCTTTCAACCCATTCTGATTCTTAGAGAGCATGTATTAATACTTACTTGACCTTTGGATTTTTAAAATAAAAGTACAGGCATGGTCCATACAAGATTGCCCGCAAATTGCATTAACTCAAGTAGAGGAATTTGGCCAAGGCATATGTTTTTCTTAACAAATGTCTATGAAAAGTGGTGATATTTTTTTCCAGTAAAATATCTATGAAAACTTGTGATCGTTGTATGTGCCCATCGTAACTTCCAAATATTAACTGTTTAAGCAGGTCATCAAATATGTCATTTCTGTAAAATATTTACATCTCTCTGAATTGTGCAGGTAGAAGTTCCTGCACTGCCTGGCTCAATCTTCTAACCATGCAGCTGACTGGGAAACTAAGACTTAGAGGCAACTCGGTGGGAAATACAGGGCCCACTTTACGTCTAACCTAACACAGAGTTTGCCGTTGGGTACAGACAGAACCCCAAAATACCACTTTTAGCCTGATTTTTCCTCAGGCTGACTTAGTTTTCCTGCCCATTTTTGAAGTCTGGAGAAGCACACAGCAGTCCAATCTCCTTCATCAAGCACAGAACAGAATGAAAAGTAGAATCTCATTGCTTTGTTTAAATAGAATATCATCTTGTTTGATAATGAGAAATTTTCAAGGAAGAGTAGTCAGCTATGTGAGCTACAAACTCATCTGTTTGATTTGCAAATATCATTCTTTCTAATGGGAAAGATTTCGACAAAGTAATTTTAAGCAATAAGACTACTTTAGCTATTTTGGTCTAAAATTTAAATGAAAGCTCAGCAATCACTCTTTCCAAACAAGGATTTTTTCATTTATTATTATCATTAATTTATTTTGTCAACAATATATTATAGACTAAATCAGTGGTGCTTTTTAAAACTAATACTAAGTAAAGGGTCTATTATATGTCTTATCTTCCTGATTATATAATGCAAGCCACTTTTGAAAGCTTAACAGACATTTACAAAGGGCTGTGTGGGCCAGGATTGGGGAACAAATTCAATTATAATACAAAAAGGACTTAAATCCAAGCCATAAGAATTCTTGCGTTTATTGATTATTTTTCAAACCTTCCAGAGATTAAAATCAACAGGCTTTTATGCAGGATTATAGATAAAGCTAATAATCTCAGAAAACTAGTCAATTCAATAATCTTCCTATGAATTAGAGTATTTTAGCAAATATAATTAAAATGTTAAAAATCTAACCTCTAATAAATTACCACTTGCAAAATCCAGTAGATCCATAAAAGGAAACTATGCAGCAAGTCACATTATTTAGATTAATGCAGCTGTATGGAATCAGAAATTAAAGCATTTATGACAATATAAAATACTTTGGCCTTCTTTGGAAAACAAGATGATCAGCCACATAATTCTCTCCTACGTGGCACTGTATCTGCTATCCTTATGCCACAAAGTTCCATATAGCCCAACAACCAACTGAAAATAGCAAAGTGATACTCTTCAACCAAAAACAGGGTGTGTTTATTGATTTAGAGAAGTTTTAAGTAGAAACAGTGGAGATGCTTAATGTCGTTTTTGAAAGCACACCTTTGGCTATATCACCATTCTGTTCAACCTTAAAAACTCATGGAAAAGTTTGGCTTTCCTGTGAAAAAATCCAAACGTGCAACAATGGCTTTAGCTGCCTCTGATGGCTGAATGAAGAGAAGTCCACAGAGAGCAGGCTGCGCATATACACATTGGGTGCTGGTGGGGAGCAAAAATGTCTGGACCCGTTGGCCATCTGTGAACCTAGTAGAAAGAAACCAGGACCTGAGTCCTTTTGAAAAGAACTGTGGTCAAGAGGCCAGATTGGAGGGTCAAAGTTACCCACTGAGAAAGATTCAGCATGGGTTGGACCACTGAAAGTCAGGGGCTGACAAGGGGAATTGCAAATTGCCAGTTACATAATGGAGGCATGTCCTGGAAACTGTAGGGAGAAGATGGGTGAAGTCCTTACGAACCACTCAAAAATTAAATAACTGAATGTAAATGAAGAAATTTGACATCACCAACTATGCCAGATCTGTCCACTTTTGTCACATCCCCATTTCTCTCCCATGTTCAAAACCCTGGAGGAGGAAAAAGTATATCAAATGGTAGAAGACAGCATCAAGGCAGAAGAGTAAAACAAATAGCAATGTCAATCAACCAATAAAATAAACACTTGACCATATTTATCACTCCCCTACCTTTCTCATTGCAGACTTTTGAGATTAAGGAAATAAAGTAGAAGTTCTAGTTTATATCAGACAACAAAGACTTGTTTAGATTTGACCATATTTTGTTTTTTCTAAAAAAACTGGAAAAATTAGACTATCTAATGAGATGTGAAAGTAAATGAAAATGCTGTGAGATTTGTTTGGTATATCTCCAGGACAGGACGGTTAAAAGAAATTATTTAAAAATGTAATTGCTTTTTGTTTCATATCCTACACAATCTAGATTGTTCACTAAACTAGTGTCTGGACTTCTTTTGATTTTGACATTCTGAACCCAATATATTTCTTTTTCATATACTTCATTAAATCTACTCCCACACCCTACATGCATCTCCTGATAGTCTGTCACACTGCAAAATTCCCTTGATGGGTGTTTAGAACATAGTTGGCCCTCAATAAAACCTAGCTTTATTACTCTATACTTTAATTACAATACCCATAGTGTGTATGTGTGTGTGTGTGTGTGTGTGTGTGTGTGTGTGTGCCCATTTTTTTCAATAAATGTCTGGTGATATAAATCAATTTAATTTTTAAGAGAATAATCTGCTACGTGCTCATACATAAAGATTATGTAGATTAGATTAGAATAGTTCTTCCCTGGTAGTATGCAATGCCAGATATATACTAGATAAATCTGTATGTATACATACATCATACATATACACACACATATGCACACATATATATACACAAACACGAGTATGTACATACATGCATATATGTGTGAATATGGATATAGACACGTGTGTATGTGTATAGTCTCTTTCTTGACTCTCTGTTTTATTTCATCTATTTGTCTTTAATCCAAACACAGACTCTCTTAATTACTGCAGTTTATAATGTTTTGATAGCTGAACACTTCTCATTTTGCAGAAATTCTGTGGCTATCTGTGGTTCTTTTACCTTCCATATGCATATTACAATCAGTTGGCCAAGTACAACAATAACCATGCAAACAGTCATTTTCCTAAAGAGCCCTTGTTCCTTCTACTGGAGAATGGGTGTAGAAACCAAGCAAAGATATGTCATTGCACTTAGCCCTTCTCAGTGTACAGAGCTAGAAAATATACTTGTATGAAATATACGTAGGTGCATACATATGTGCATCCCTATCTATTTTAATATCAATCTGTATATAGATCAAAACCCATGAATTCATACTGATATCTCTAATACCACGGGCCTCACTGAAGTCATCCCCATCTTTATTTGTAACTCCTGTTTTTGACAATTTCTCTGACAATGAGAAACTGTATTGAATTATTTCACTATGTACTTACTGATTTTCCCAGTCCTAGAATTCTAACAAAGCAATGTCAGAATTGCTATCCTAAAACTCTGTGAAAAACAAATTTACTATATAGAGTTCAAAACTGGCAGACCCTTATTTTCTTCCATTAGTGTATTTTACTTAGAGTATATTTAATATTATATTATAATGTAATCAATATTTTCTTGTATCTCTTCCTTTCTTACATGAAAGATATCTCACTATAGATACTGTGTTAAACAAAATGCTTTTTCTAACCAAATTACCTACAAAAGAGAAAGTTGAATGTAACAGAGTGAGTCTGACAGTTTTAAAGATACATGTAAGTTTTAAATTCTAAAACTTTAGATTAAAGACTAAAAGTTAGGATTTGTTGTGGCTCTAGTCTTTATTCGTATTGGTTGGCGTGGTAGAGAACTACATGATTAAATTAACCATGGGAAATCATAG
The DNA here is from genome assembly GCF_057876585.1 of Rhinolophus sinicus. Classification (NCBI taxonomy): domain Eukaryota; kingdom Metazoa; phylum Chordata; class Mammalia; order Chiroptera; family Rhinolophidae; genus Rhinolophus; species Rhinolophus sinicus. Next base: position 121,101,052 of record NC_142515.1, on the reverse strand, counting down.
CATTATTCTTTTACCAGGACAGAGAAGATATCTTATAGGCAGCATGTAAAAAAAAATGCTATTTGAAAATTCAGATCTAACATTTACATATAAATTATCTTAAATGTTGAATAGGGGATAAAAAGAATGCAATGTACCTATTGAATATGTTGATAGGGAAAACACTTGTTCTGTGGTACTTGCATTAGACTACATAATTCATGCTAAATCACTGCAGATTCTGCTATTCCAGGGGAATATTAAAGTCCTGAAAGTAATATGGAAAGAATGTGGAAGCCAAACCCACCAAAAATGAGTGAAGTTTTTCATGCATTTTACATAAAGTCTTCCATCTTCCAGAACACTCTTTTTCAACGTTTACTGATAACTGCCAAGGCTCTATGCCAATATTTTCATATAAATAAATAAATGCATGAATGAAAGGAAGGAAGAGAAAGAAAAGAGCATTTCATTATTTTCTGCATATATACCAATTTGGTAAAATATCATTTCTAGTCAGTTCACTCTTAGACTTTCATCAGTTTCATGAAACCTAACAGAAAAAACATGTACAATAAATCTCCACAGAAAATGGAGGTGTTTTCTTTCCAAAACTAACACTGTCTCTGGGGGCCTTTCTTATCCTTTCACAAAGTATCTCTCCATGATTTCACCACGAGCACTCCAATTACTAAAAATCCACATTATACACGCTATGCAGTTTGATCCCAAATTGAATCTACCTTATCATTGAAGTAACATGAATATATTTAGTTTTCCACCTGAAATGAAAAGTTGTCATATCAATCCTTCCTCTCTGATTTCTGCCTTTGACTCGGGCATTATGACAAATTGCCCTGAGGTATATCTTTCCTTTTAATATGATATCTCAAAGGCAAACGTTCAGCGCTAGTTATTGTTCAACATTACATAACCAAAAAGAAATGCCACCTAGTTATTAAACTGTCAGAACATTGAAAGCGAATAAATCATAACAAACTTTATAGTATATAAAGCCATAGGCACAGTCAATTTTCTTCAGAAGAGGCCTTATGAAGTGCATGGACGAAACTAAAGGACCAAAGACTGAGAGTAGGAATTTATTGTCATCAGATATTTTAACTATGTCATGAAAAGTAACCATAATCCATGGTTTCACAAAATTAGTAAGGAGGCAGAAGTCCCCTTGTACTGATCACTTTTTCATCATTTAATATGTGAATTAGTTAAAGGAATATTTCTAACTGTTGCCATATAGTTTCTTGCAGAGTAGCTCTCTAACACACAACCACTATATGATATTTTTTTTAAATTTTAAGTCATCCCAGATATCTCCTGTAAATACTTTTGATTTAGCTTCACATAAGGTTCAATAACAAGAGAATTATATTCTTATATTAAATAAAATAATAATGATCTTGTTTATTCCCTCTGTGACCATACAATTGATCCATATCATTTTTAATTACATGATAAATATTTTGTGGATAGTGTAAAAATATAAGCATCCATCATATTTCCACTTACTGTAACTATAACAAAATAAGTTGTATATGTACTAATTCAGACGGAATTTTGTTGAGATAAATCAATTAATATAATGCACTACTGACCTTTCATTACAAACCAAACATAAGACCAGATCCTATAAAAGGAAAACCTTGAAGATATTGATAACATCCTATATTAATGTTGCAAATTACAGGGTTATGCAAAACAAAAGTAGCATGTTACTGAGTGACCTAAAGGACTATACTTTCAGAAAATAAATAGGGATAGACAAAACTGGGAATATCCAAGGCAAATTATCTTGCCATGCCTTGGAGCCACTCCCTGTATTTTGGACTCAGTACAACCCAATGGAGATTGTCATCAAGTGCTGAAGTAATATATTTTTACTCCACCTGACCATTTGAAATGACCACCAAAGTTGAGAATTGAATTTACATTCCAACTAAGCTAGTCCAACTATTGCAATTAATCTATAATCAATACTCTCAGCTAATTTCTACAATAGGTTTTAGTTCTCATTTTTGTTTGATTTTGTAACTGTTTGCGGATCTCCAATTATCATTAGCTTCCTATCAGAAGCAATGAACTTTCACAGGTACTAATATGCATTACCTACACTTCTTGTTAGGCATTAACTGTCCATAGTTTTCTTAGTACAGAATGACTTGATTGATGATGGTTGTCATCCTCTTATCTTGCAAATTTATCTTAATAATGGGAAAACGTGTGGCAGATTTCTGTTACTTAATTGACTTCCAGATATAAAAGAAGATCATAAAACATGTCAATCCATGTGTAATTATTTGTTGTCATCAGATATTCATTCTATGAAGTTATGCTAGATATAACATTTTCATAGTTGATATTTTCACACAGAAGTTTAATTTTCTCCATTCTTTTGCTTTTGATCAGTAAGCAACTTATGTATATTTTAGAATAAGTGGGAAGCTATAAGACTTTTTCTGAATTAAAATGAAAATGGCTCATATAGATGAAAGGCAATTCTAGGCAAAACATAAAAGAATGTCAAGAGGGAGGTATATCTGAAACTTATTTCTAAATATCATGTATTATTTTACATCCTTCCAGGGAATCACTTAGTATATATTTGTTAGGAAGGAAGATGTCACTATACTCATCGACTCATCATGGAACAGCTCTTCACTTCATTGTCACAAACCAATTGCAGTTGGCACTCTACAACTAAAATAGTGCTGTGGGGGGAGGAAAAGGAAAGGAAAATAAAAGGAAGGCAAGAAAAATCAACATCAAAACATGGATTCAGTTTTGTTATTTCATCTCCATGTTCCTTTGGTGAGAGGATATTTAGTTTTCTATTTTCTTACATATATTTAAGGTACTTATTTGGACAAATAAATGATCATTTAGGGAAAATGCAAAAAAATTTGTTCTTTTTAAAGATTGTTTCCATTGTTTGGCACAAACAGTACCAATAAGGGGTGCTCCAGGGAATCCTTCAATCCATAGGAAGGATTTTGAATGTTTGCATGGAATCTTCCAGAACCCCACCACGAGAAGCTTTGTTCTGGCAGGTACCTTGGAATAAGCGTTCCAAATTATGTGAGGAATTATCAGTGGAAAAAGATCAAATAGATTTACAAATCTCTGAGTCCATTAAAAGTAAAACTGTTTCATTTTTTCTGTTCCTATGAAATTCTTATATTTAATAATGTGTATTATAAATACATATTTATCAATTTATTTAACAAGCATTTACTAAAGGACTCTATAGGAGATACTGAGCTAAAAATCGAAAACTTTGCACACAAATGAAAAAAGACACACTTCTGATTTAGCTCTCGTAAAATAGAGAAGACCACCAGGTAAACAACTACTTACAAACATAATTCAAGTGTTCATTTATTTCCTGTTTACTGGGGACTCACTGTGTTCCAGGAACTGCACTATGAACTGATGAGATATGAGGAAGAACAACTAATTACGTTGATGCACTTTACACAAAAAGAACAGAAAGCTTTGAGAAAGGAAAAGAGGTAATTCAAAGACCACAAGCTACAAGTTCAAAAAAGTGGGTTGGTTATTTGAGAAACCATCTGTATGCAGAGCACAGAAAGGAAATAACCACATGTGCCTATAATTACTGACCATCTATGAAACATATGGCAAATAGTAACACCTCAAAAGCATTGTTTTCATAAGTCAATAGAATGATGCTATAGAGAATGATTTTTAAGGAGCTGAAAGTAGAAAGGATTTTTGTTGGAAAATAGTTTTCAATCTTCATTTTGCATTTTCTTTATTTGGGAAAAGGTGTTATTTATTTCTGAATAGCCACTCTCAATTTCCAATTACTGAATCTATAATTATCAGAATACATTATCATCAGAAATATTAATCCTGAGTAGACAAAATGATAAAAAAGTGATACAAAATGATATATAATATGTACATTTTTTCCCTAAAAAGTGGACTCAAGAATACCTCTGGTAATGAAACTTAAATTGATAGAAAGAATTTCTATCAAACAGTCATTATTTAGAAGAAGGTCACTGTACACTTAGAAGCATCTATCCAATGAGCCATTTGAAAAATAAGCATGAATTAAATAAAAAGCACATTGATAAAGGCATCAAGCAAAAGTGATGAATCAAATCAGATCAATAGCAAAAGTAGCGTCACTAGAATGGCAGATGGCCATAGCTGATTTTCTTTATTTTTCAGCTGTGATTGTCATTTTGTTGCCAAGATTAACATACAATAGTGCTGAATTTTTCACAGAAAATATTCTGTAGTCAAAATAATTTTAAAATTTCAACATACTGCAGAAATTTAAATATTGAGGTAAATTTATTTTCCACTAATTCAAAAGCCTGACTAGAATGGGGTGAGCTTGCGTGAGAGATCAGCTATCTGACCCCAAGGATCACATGGATCACCTTGAGTTTACAATGAAATATTTTCTTCCCTCAGCCTTTTAGGAAGAGATGTCTAATTTTTTTTTTTTTTTTTTTTTTTTTTTTTTTTCCAACCTCTAAATGTAGAATGTGTCTCTTAGGAGAAGATTGATATGTAAGCTTGTAAAACTGATTTATACAACTTCACTGACAATTTACTTAGTTATATCTAGGGATTACTGTCATAGATTTCAGAGTACTACAATCATGCATAAAGCACATGGAAACAAAATAAGGTTGTGAAAGGGACTCCAAGGAGCAATGGTAGAAGTTAATTTAATATTTGTGGTGCATTGCAGTAATGACCTCATTCCTTTATCCTCACCTTTAGCCATGACCATTGTCATGTTATTTTGTAGTTTCTCACAGTAAAGGAGTAGAGTTTCCTTTCCTAAGCCTTATCTTTGTGATGCCCTTCCAACTGGTCTTAGACAAGCAACTGAGGCAAACATGAATGTAGGGTGCCGCCAAGCTCAGGCTTCAAGAAGCACTGTGTGGTTTCCATTTGGGCTCTCGTGCCTCCAACTTCACCCGTATAATAGGGCAGATGAGCGACATGTAGAGCAGAATCTGAGGCCAGCATAGATCAGCCAACCAATCTCTGATCTCAAGACCTATGGGCAGATCCAGCCACGATGATCAGAGCTTACTCAATATCTAATTGACTTCAAACACAAGATCCATAAATTGTTATTGTTGAATGCCACCTGAGCACCATGATCGTGGCAAGAGTTGATCGATACAATAGTAAGCAAAATCAGACTAAGCTATCCTAAAGACTCTATCCAGAACAGGCAAGTTTTTCAGCTCATGCTCTTCCATCTGTCTCAATACTTCAGCATCCCTGCCGATACATTTGGACTATTTTAACTAGGATGCCCCCACCCAGTACCAAGGGCATTTGTTTCTCTCAGCCTCCCTTTCTTATGCATCTGTACAAACAGATTCTTATAGGTGGGTCATTTATGACATGTATATGTTATTAGAGGTCTAATTCGTTAGGGAAAATAAATCACACACACGCATACATACACATGTTTGTATGTATAAAGTACAGTGGTCATTTCATCATTTCCTAAAAACACCATAAAATTTTCCCTTTCATTTGCGCTAATGTTTTCTACTAATTTGCACAACTTTATGCCTTTTTTTTTTGCCTTTTAAAATCTCTTACATGTCAATGCTTATTTTAAATTAAACTCAACTGAGTGCTATTTAGCAATTATGCAATACTGAATTGTAAAATATTTAACAATTTAGATGTCTAATATCCCTCTAAGTTCATATGTCATTAAAGGAATGACTAAATATTTTTTCTTTATACTCTCTTTGCTCTCTTTCTTGCTTCTCCTTTTGTCCCCCACCAATAAGAATAAACCCAGATACATAGTAAATATACAACAAGTGTGTGTTAACCTCAGTTTGTTATTGAAAATTAATTTGGTACATAATTTGAGAAACTCATGCCTTGGTTTTCATTTTTTCCAGGTAGTTTAAGCTCACCAGCTCTTCTATTACAAGGTAACAACAACTGGGTATCTTAAAAGATTGACATTTATTGTCTCACAGTTCTGGAGACCAGAAGTCTAAACTGAAGATGTCAGCAGAACCATACTCCCTCTGACACTCTGTGAACAATCCTTCCTTGTCTTTTCCAAGCATCTCTCCAATCTTCACTCTCGTCATCACACGGTCATTCTCCTAGTATGTCTGTCTTCTCTTCTTATAAGGAAAACGGTCACATTGGATTAGGGCCCACCCTAACTGTCTCATCTTAACTTGATTATATCTGCAAAGACCCTATTTCCAAATGTTGTCACATTCACAGTTACCAGGAGTTAGGACTTCAACATATTATTTTGGATGACACAATTCAACCCATGCCAACCCCTAAGTCCCAGGTAATGTTTTTCCCAACCTAACTAATACCCAGAATTATTAAGAACAAATCTTGACTTACCAGTAAAATTCTAGAAACTAAGTCTGTGCTTCTGAAATATGTTAGACTTTTTTTTTTTTTTTGTCCTTGTCAGGCTATAGCAATCTCCACCTAGCAAACCAGTGATAGTATTTACAAATGTGAGGAAGTATTAATCATTATATTAAAAGGAGAGGGTACTAAAGAAGAATATTTTTCATGTATAGTAGCACAACCAGAAGCAATACTTAGGCGTAGTTTGACAAGTGTCTACAGCAGTTATTTGATTAAAAAAAATCCTCAGCTACTAATTGCCTAGAGCTGTCCAGTTGAACCTGTCAATCAAATCTTACAGATAGAAACCTCAATGAGAATATCAATCGACTTGTATAACCAATCTTAGCAATCATACAAACAACTAATTTGTATATAAATATTTCTCAATCTATTATTAAAAGTAACGTAATTCATTTTATGAATCATCAGTTAATAAATTTGATCCATGAACATAACATATGCAGAAGATTAGAAAATCATACCCCTCACCAATTCAAAAGCATATCATTTCAATGGCAGTCTCTAGATATTGTTGGCAAAATAATCAATGGCATTAGAATTAAATCAGTGTCCTGAATGGCCTAGCTCTTGGTAATATTTTTAATATATAATTTAAGATACATGATGTATGAGCTTTAACTCACCATTATTAAAATCATATAAACACACACAAGGTGTGATAAAAAATACAGTGAATGATTAAATTAAAAAAATATTACAGTAAAAGACACATTGCCATTAATCCCCCTCAAAATACAGCCATCCTCCCTTGCTTCGAACACACTTATCCCATCGCTCTTGACACTTTCTGAAGCAGGTCTGGAAGTCCTCTTTTGTGAGTGTCTTTAGTTGCGCTGTCATGGCTGCCTTGATGTCCTGAATCGATTCAAAACATTTTTCTTTAATGGTAATTTTAACTTTGAGAAAGAGCCAGAAATCACATGGTACCCGATTCAATGAATAACGTGGATAAGGACACACAGTAATGTTTTATTGGACAGAAATTGCCAAACCAGAGTGATGTGTGACACAAAGCATCGTCATGATAGAGGATGGAGTAAAGACGTAAAGACGCTCATGAAAGAGGACTTCCAGAGCTGCTTCAGAAAATGGCAGGAATGATGGGATAAGTGTGTTCGAAGTGAGGGGGGGTATTTTGAGGAGGGTTAATAACAACGTGTCTTTTACTATAATATATCTTAATTTAAACATTCACCATATTTTTTGATCACCCCTCGTATATGGTGCACTTTATTACATGTACTGAATTGGAAGGGATTTGTGTCATCATTTTTATAAGAAAAACATTTAATAAAGGAACAAGACAGTGGTATATTATTACAATGATTTTACTATAAGATATAAAGATGTTTGCCTTCCACATCACTAAATTCCGATTCCAAAATAATGTGTTAGAAGAAGTTTCAATTTTAATAAGGCTTATCTGAAATCTCAAAGGTAGGTGAGTATTATCATTTGTGCAACACAAATAAAAGCCATTTCACAAAGCACAGAAAATGCTGAAACACAGGTTTCATTCTAAGCTAATCAAGAGATTAAATTACATGATTTTAAAGAAAAAAAGTATGTCAATTGCATATTTTTCAACTCTTGTTGGTTAACTTCAGAGTTTTCTCAAAAACTTATTAGTACCACAGCTTTTGGACATGATTGCAATGAATAATTCCTGATGAAAATGCACAATATGAGAGAGAAAATTTGAAAATAAAACGAGTTTCATCTATCTATTTGAATATCTAATTATTATAGCTATTATTTAGTTTGTGTATGTAATCACTATAACTATTATATATAAAATATGTATATATTATAAAATACATTTCACATATTATAAAAACAGACATATAAAATATATATTATAAAAATCAAGAATAAAAAGTATTCTATATAACTAATATTATGACATAATAAGAAATAGATGTATTTCTTTTAATACATGTTTCCCAGTTCCTGGCACAGAGCTCCTAAAACTTTCACAATTTCCTCAGAAACAGAGTAAAAGGGGGAATCTTTCGTTATTCATAATAAGCCCCTTTCAACCTTATATGAATTTATGCAGATGAGATGACTCTTAAAGGATGAGGTGGGCTGGATATCAGCAAAAACAAGGCATAATTAAAGGATTGGACCTTTTAGGCCCACCCTCAACTTCAGGGAAAGGGGCTAGAGGTTGACTTAATCACCAATGGCAGTGATCCCATCAATCATGCCTGTCTAATGAAGCCTCTGTAAAACTCCTAAATGATGGCGATTGGAGAGCTTCTGAGCTGGTGAACACATCAAAGCTCTGAGATGTCAGTGTACCCAGAGAGAGGGCATGGAAGCTCTGTGCTCCTCCCCTGTATCTTGCCCTAGTATCTCTTCCATGTGGCCAATTCCTCAGTTGTATATTTTTTTAAAACATTAAACTGGTTATAGTAAATCAGGTGTGTCCCTGAGTTCTGTGAGTCTTTATAAAAAACTTCAAACTTGAAAGGAAAACTTGGGAACTCTAGATGCATAGCCAAGTTACACAGTAGTGTGGGTACCCACTAATGTAATTGGAGCCTGAAGTAGGGGGCAGTGTTATGGGACTGAACCCCTAACCTGCACTAACTGAGTAGTTAGTGTCAGAATTGTTTCATGTGAGGGGAAAATACACACATTTAGTGTTGGAAGCATTGTGAGTAGTCAAGAAACAGTTACATTCTTTTAAGAACTATCCAGCAAGCCATCATGTGCCTTAAAAATGAAGCAGTTTTTTAAAAGTTAAAAACTTTGTAATTGTTCTTTTCCCTTTGATCTATCATTCAAAGTTGGCTTACATTCAAACTAAAATACCATCTGTCTCATAGATTATCTTAGTATCTTAACAGACAGGACAGTTTTAAGGGAAATTCAATCACTTTTGTCCATAATTAGTTTGTAAAAAAAAAAAAAAACAAAAAAAAAACTACGTGATCTCTTACGACATTATGGAGCATTTGAGAAAATACTACTTTAGTTAGATGAACATTGGTGAGTTTAAAGTTATCTTCTCAGAATCATTGAACATGCTAATGTGCTAATTTCATTATTTTTTTCCTGAACTTTGTACATGCAAGTATGACTACTGCAAGATTCTGATGTTTTAAATGGGAAGGGTGTTAGTTTTCCAAGGTCATACTCAAATATCTACCATCTGTCTTACCATAAATCACATTTTCTGCAATGAATAGGCACTTGTAGGTGTTGATTCATGTATCTTAAATTTGCTTAATTTACATTCAATTCAAATTTAACTGACAAACATATTTTAATATTACAATACACCTAACACTATCTTCTATTAGGGTAACTCAGCGCATAAGTAGGATGGATGATGGCTTAACCATGTGATTTGTTGGCAATAGTAAACTTGTCTCAAAAAAAAAACATGAAAAAGAAAAATAAAACAAGAAAAACACAAGAGTTCTTCCACCGTTTTCCAAGAGAGACAAACCACATAATTCAATTAAGTTAATCAGTTAGTATTTCTTAAATTTCTAATGTGAAAATATGAACAAGCACAGTTTGAAAAACTGCAGGAGAACTTTAGCATACAAAATGCTCCCATTGTTTTTTGTCATTTCAATCTAATCATGGAGACAAAATAGAAAGCATAAAATAGAGTTGTATGACACGGCATAAATTGCATCTTTAAGTAGACTAAAATTAGCTTCATTTATAAAGGAATTATCTTCAGTAGTTCTGTTAAAATGTAAAAAAATATATATATATACAGAATTCCCAAACAGGTAGCTAAATAGTTGTACTACTGATGGTGTTTTAACACTTCTGAAGTTATTAAACAAGCAAACATGTAAATACTAAATTGAAATCAGTTTTGTCTCTGCTTCGGAGGGATAATTTCTGTAAATCTGAGTAAGAAAGAGGACAGGTACTTAAGACAGATTCTATCTGTCCAATAACAATTAAAGATCGGAGTAGTTTGAGCATATAACTTTGCATTCGATAAAAAAAATATATATATATTCTGGAGAAATGTCCTACTGAGTCCCAATCTGGTGAACTATGCAGGGATGGCTGAAAACAGAGCTTGTGATAAAAGTCTCCTGGTTAAATTCAGCACGTGGGGAAATGGAAGAGATAGAATACTTTGTTTCAAGAACAGAAGGACAGTTAAAGAGACAGGGAACAAAGAGTTTAGCAACACAAAGAGTTTAGCAACACACATATGTTAACACATTCCAGTCCTTAAAAGGCTCCCAAAAGTTGTTTGTGTCAAATACAAAGCAGTCAGTTGTGCTCTCTAGTAATAGAAAGTCACCCATATACTGGCAACACTACCATCAGAAATATAAAGGTAATTAGTTTCTACATTCCTCACCCTGGCAACTCTGGAAAAAGTGAGGATAACATATAGGTTGCTTTCGTGTTCAGTACATTATAACACCCTTATGCGTACACTTTAAAACTGAAAATGAAGATGGAGCCTGACCATTTGTAATACCAAATCTGCATTCAGTGTTCTGTAGTAGTGAATTTGTTTCTACTGTTAAAAAAAAAAAAAAAAAAAGTGTTTACTTGATATGTACTGGTATTAGGTAGTTAAGGTTTGATGAGAATGTTTTACTAGATGAAATCCCAGTAGATTAAAAGAAGAGCCAAAAAGAAGAGGACTAGTGGTGTCTTTAAAATTACTCATTTAAGAAAAGACAGAAAGGAAAATCTTGCCCACTCCCACACTCTTTTTCTCCCCCCACCCACACACACACTGTTTTTTTTCTCCCTCAGCCAAAGCACTGAGTGTGTGTCTCCAACTCACCTTAATCTGTCCAAAGCTTTACAAAAATAAAAGCCACACACTTAAATTTCAGGTAAAGGAATTTAGAATAACTAAAACTGAAATGAAGACGTTTTTGGCAGTAATGGTAGTGATTATTAAAATAGATGGCTAAAGACTGAAATTTCTATTTCTCCTTCTACGATTTAGATAGAATACTGGCAGGAAACTGAGTAATGAATAGAAAACTTCTTGAGGTCCTTTCGACTCTTCAATTTTTTTAAATTATCTTCACGACAATTAGTGGTAAAATAGGCATGCTTATGTAAATAGGCTGTATAAGTTAAATAGCGAGGCATATTTGAAATGGGATAAAAAACCAAACTTTTTTTATCTTCTCATAAATGTTTTATGATGCTATGTAGTGTGAAATAATTCTGTATTGGTAAAGGTTATCATAACTCTGCCTAAAAAAGAAATAAATAAAATAAGAAGGCTGTATAAAATATTATCTTAATACTAATTATTAATATGTAGTATAGATGTGTTGCCTGAAAGGACACCTACAAATAAGGTCTTATATGTTCCTTTGAAATTAGAAAATAATTTTACCTTCCAAGGCATATTTAGCACTTAATTATAAGTCATATATCATTATATTTATTGTGTGTACATTCCTTTAGTGTAGTGTAGTTTTTTTACATGTACCTGTTAGAGAGATGGCATAGTCACTCAAAAAATAACCTTCAAAGAAATGAAATAATGCAATATTTACAACAAACTCTATGGGTCTTTATTTTTGAATGTCTATCCAAACCAAATTTGCACAAAGAAAATAATGTTATCATGCTTATAATTGCCGTGTGAACCTCCCCCCAATACAGTAACATGCAAATTAGCTTCTTCAACTACTGTAATTTTTTTCAACTCATATATGTAAGTGGGACATGAAGAAGCCAGATTAAGTGTGTGGTTGGAAGGAACAAAGGATTTGACAGAAAAAGTAACAATAACTTGAAGAGTTCAATGAACTTGCTCTTGAAACAGAAAGAACAAAGGAAAATCAACATGCCTTCATTGGATACACAGTACCTCTTACCAGATCATTCACTTTTCTTCATCAGCATTACAATGTACACTGCCAATATCACACAGAGAAAAAGAAAAGTACATTATTGAGAAAAGCATCTGCATAATCCCTGGATCGATGCAGCATAGCAGACAGTGACAAAGATGGGCCAATATATTCCATGGGTTCTAAACTGCATATGATTTTAGTTCTGACATATGCATAGTCAGAAAATACAAAAAATTAACTCCTTTATTGGATCCCCTTTGAGTCTGTTTCTTGTGATTATTTTATCTCTTGTGTTTTGGTTCAGGTCTGGTTTCCCATGCCTTATTATTTTGATTAAGTTATGAAAATTATATGCAAACAATATTAGAGTTAATTTGAGGTTCTCAATGATGTGAATTTACTTGCCAGCACTGTAAATTAATAATACCAAATCTACGTAAAGAACAGTGCTTTCTTTAAATTCAGACAGACTGGGGAGCAAGTACAAACTTAGTAGGTTGGATTACTTGAATCAGTAATAATACAACAATCAGGCTCTAATTCATTCACTGAATTAAAATGGAACATTAACAGAATAAAATGGTATTGTTACAGCATTCATTAACAGAGCATGTGAACTATATCCACTTCAATAAATGATAAATATCAAAGTATGAACAAGGTATAAAAATACCAACACTCAAATGAAGCCAACCCTATGTGTAACTTAAAGAAAAATAAATAAATAACTACAATATTTGAATTAATAATGGTTATTAAAATTATTATTTTAAGCTATACAATTTATGTTGGCTTTTCTTTTCCCATTTCAATCCACAGAAGTGAGAAACTTCTAAATTTATCTTAATTAAAGCTTATTGTGTACTTCTGTGCTTTTAAAAAGAAAAGAGAATATAGTCACAAAGGAACAGAATCCTCTCGAGAACAGCAATTCTCTAAGCTTTGCTCATATCCCTCTTTTCTACTGACAGGCCACAAACAAACTTGACAGAAAATGTATATACCCACCCCAGGTGGTGAGATAATTATAGTTTTTAACAATTTGATATACACATTCTGATAAATTTTCCCTGTCACTAAATATAAATAATTATGTATCCCAAAAACCTTCATTTCTCACTAAATAGAATTATATGTGTGTGTGTGTGTGTTTATATTTATATAAAATCCAGTTATATGCCCATTTTTATTGCATAGTTTATTGCTGGATTGGATGTAAAGTATGGGAGAAAAAGAGAGCTTTTGCATTACTTTAACTTTCTTGGTCTCACAAACTGGAGGATACAGTTGTCAACACCTGCGAGAGGGAAGAAGATTGGTAGGGTAGATGAGAAGATCATTTGAAATCCAATTAAAAACATCAAATAAGAAACTGGTTATACAAGTTTGACGTTTCAGGGAGACCTACCAGTTACAGATATACATTCGGAAGTTATCAGCATGTGGATGGTGTTTAAAACCATCTCTATAACTGGATAAGATCACTGAGGAAATAAAAATGGTTGGGGAATATTATTTGCAAATGTGTCCCCAATTCTTTACTCTCCTTCAATCCATGTCTTTCTGAATGTGATTTCCTAGTTCCTTCCATCAAGAGGTGGTACCTAGTCAAACTTATTTGAATCTAGGCCAGCCCCGTGGCATGTGTTGGCCAACAGACAGCAACTCAAGTGCCACGCCAGACCTCTATCCAACTTTGTGTGTTTCTGATTTCTCTTTTGGAAGCTTATCATTGTCATATGAACAAGCCTAGGCTAGACTGCTGGATGCTGAGGATCTTGTGGCTCAAGTACCTCTACTATCCAGGCTAACAGCCTGCCAGCCTCCAGAAACGTGAGTGAGGCTATTCTGACCAAGCACACATCAGACAACACGCCAGCTGAGTACATACGTGTAAGTAAGCCATAAAATCAGCAGAACCCGTCCCACATCAGCAGAGCCACTCAGTGGACATATGGATTCCTGAGCCATAACAAATATTGTTTTTAAGCCAGTGAGTTTTGGGGTAGCCCATTACTCTATTATAACTACTATAAGAATTAAGGAAGAAATTCTGAGGAAACTCCCCTTATTAAAGGATTAGGGAAATAAAAAGGAAACAAACAAACAAAACTAAGAGAGAACAACAGTAGGGTTAGAAAAAAAAATCCAGGTATGCATGGTATCTTTTAACCTGGAAGAGAAAGGATTTCCGAAGAAATAGAAGTACCACCTCTGTCAAGTACTGCCAACTCAGGTAAGATGAGGCTGCATATTGACCAGTGGATTTGGTAACACAGAGGATGCTGTTGGCCTAATTTCAAAGATGCTTCCTTCACCATGTTGACAGAATGAGAACACGGAGGAGTTTATGAAACACACTAAAGACTACTACATGAAATATAAATTGTAAAAATTTTAAATTCTAGATAGTCTCCTTTTGGCTGAATATGTGTGCTTTCTAGTATAACAGAATGCATATCCTATTATAAGATAAACAGAAACATCAATTAAATGTTTAAATTATTGATAAACACAGATTTGTACTCTGTATACATACAGAAAAAAATAGCAATGAAATCAAGCATCATCTTGCTGTATAAACCTTTACATATGTGACTTACATTTTATACTCCTTTCATTAAATCAAATGACAGTTTCATGTATGATTGCACACCAGGATGGGAAAAGATTCCAAGGAAAACTGTGGAAGGAATTTTTTTAACAGAGTATTTTTAAGGGCATAATATATTCCTTAGATATTTTGACCCATTAGTTACATTAAACATAGAACTTCTACGTATTAAAAATGGTTTTCTAGCCCAATATAAAAATGCATTTTGTACCAAGATTAGGCATTAAAAAGAAATAAGTGGTGTTTATTTATTAATAGGCTGTCATTTTTCTGAAAGTGAGATTGGCAAATTATTTGTGCAGATACTTTTCAGTGATATTTACTCATCCTCACATAAGGTTCAGAAAGGGAATTATCCATCCCGAGTGTTCAGCTTATCCTTTGGTTGCCCAAGAGGCCATGTTTATCTTCTCTGCTTCCTGTTACCCCCCAAGGGCATAGAGAACATGATGCTATATTCTCACTTGGCATTTCATTTAGGTTTGAAGAGAGAACACTGAGGCACTCCCAGTAACCTTTGTGCATCCGGGCCCAACAGTGGTCAGAAAGAAATAATTACAGCCACTTCACAGTGATTAACAGCAGTTCTGTGGAGAGGGGAAGAGTCATCTTAATTGTGCCCTAGGGAGGAACTGCTTTGGAGGGGCACTTCGGATTACTTTGAAGTAAAAGTTACTACTCTGGCCCTCTCTGCTGACTTCAATATGTAAGTAGAAAAGTCTAAGTGGTCATGGACTCAAGGGAGAGCATAAACGAGATAGCTAGTATAATAAACATTCATCTCTTTATCTCATGAGGTAAACCCCTGCAGAATATGATGCAAAAACAAGCCATGTGATTTCAACTTGAGTGACCCCATTGCATTAAAGCTAAATTAGACCAATGTCAATAAGCCTCAAGAAATAAATGTCCTTCTAAAGAAAGCAACGATTTAATTTATAACTCTGCCTAAAAGTTTCTCTGCTAAAAATAATCAAGTAGAATATATCTAATGTTTTCTGTTTAATTTAAAATAACACCAAATGAATGTGATAACTGACCAGTGGTGAGTACATATTTTGAGAGCACACAATATTTACTTTCTCAAAGCTATAAGAAAATGTAAACTTTGTCACTCATTTCTTATTCTGGGGCTTGGAAGGAGAATGCAACTCATACATTTAACTTACTGCCAAACAGTGAATTAAAAACTAAGGAGAAACATTGATGTAAATAGATTTGATGGTCTAAATTTCTTTCTTGATAGTTTCCATTCTGACCTAGATTTTTATTATTATTATACTCTTTAAATGCTGTTTTGTTCCAAACTCAAGCTGTTACAGAAATTACATAAACTAGCAGGGAGTATACCTACTATGTAACTATGATAATGAGTCAAAACTGATCTAATTTAAGAATGCTCTTTTCTATAAACAACTGGATTCAATATTTTAAGTGTGCCTTAAAATATATTCTGTTTTTAAATTTAGTTTATTAAAAATCCACCATATTATGTTAATTGTACACTATTGCTGATTTTGAAACAAAAAAATAAAACAGAAAATAGAATTACAAGTGTTAGGGACACTGAGAGTATTATATTAGTTTTGTCCTTAAAAAGTAAAATTTAGTTTTCACAAGTATCTTTTTTTTTGTTGTTTTACATTTTACAAAGTAATAGTGTCTGAAAATAAAAAAATTACTTCTAATTAAAACTTAAGCTATAATACCATTTCATAAGTATTACAAATATGCAGTTTAGGAAAAGACTTAAATGGATAATTAAAAAGTAATGTATAGATGGTTTTTTCTTATTATTTTAATTATTTAGAGACAATGAGAAGTATCAAAGGAGAAGATTGAAATGAGTTATAATTGGATATGTATATAAGCAAATATTTACATTAGCAATTGGAACATGACTGTTGCAATATATAATCACCTATTTCATTTGTCACTTAGTACAACATTTTTTGTTTGTTTCTTTCCTACTTTTCCAGGTTAAATAGTACTGCATGTTTTAGTATAAAAAAAACAACACCTGTATTTTTATGGAATTATAACACATAAGGATAAAATAATATTTGTTTTCTGCATTCTCTCTTCACTATGCAAGCTCTCTTATTTAAGTGTGTTTGTTTATTTCTCAGCAAGAGCTAACGGAATAATAACTATGTGGAATGGAATATGTTACTTTTTTTCTCCTCCTCAAATTTTTACTACTTGTTGACTGCTATTGGAAGACTACCAACCATATGGTGTAAAATAAAGATTTCATTTCAGCATGCTACAATATGTTGTATTAAAAACTAGAAGGAAAGGAAACATAGCTATAAAGGTCATAAAATTGCTGGAATGTACCATACTGAAAAAGAAGTTGTTACTGTCTAAGTCATCTCATGAATATAATGATATACATTTCAATATGTGCAGTAAATGAAATAGATTTAAAATGCTTTTAAAAGATGCCTTCTTTATGCAAAAAATAATAATAAAACAAGCAGTATGGCAAACTAGATATTTAAGTCTCAAAAGGAACATATTTTAAGAGCTTGGGTCTATTCACACATTCAATAAAATTTATTGATTACCTACAATATAGTAACCACCAGGCAGAAAGATGTACAAACTCAGATTCAGTGCTCCAGGGGCTTATAATCTACTAATGGTGTTGCAGACATATAATCAAATAACCATAAAAATGCAGTAGGTTCTATTTTTAGAAGACATTTGAAAATGGTGTTTTGCAGGCCCCTGAGAAGAAAGCACTTAACTCTGCATAATAATTCAGGGAAGACTTCCCAGAGGAGCTATCATTTCAGCTACAAGTTTTGTTTCCATTATTCAAATCTCCCCAAACACTAAATCTATATGTCCATGATGCCACAGCTTCTACCTTTGTGGCCCTATCATCTATGTCTATAGAGCAGCCGGTGATCTTTTCAAGACATCATTCAAAACAAGCCATTCTTTGAAGTTTATAGTCACTGGTTTTCAGGACACATAAAGCTGCACGTTTGCCTGCTTGGGATGATTCTGTGAACTCAACTCAGTTCCCTCTTCACTTCACTTAGTCTTTACTCCAGACGTGGCTTTGCTGCCCTTGTTTCATGTATCCAAAGGCATTTCATGAAGGCGTTCAAGTATCTCAATCCTTCACTTTATTCCAGTATCTACCCAGATGAAACCTTATGAAACAAAGGCCTATCCTGATCACCTTGTGATTTCCTATTCTATTGTGGCATAATAAAAAATAAAAATTTGGTTTTTGTCCCCAGTTCCTGGCACAGAGCTCCTATAGAGTCCTTGGGAGCTCCTGCAGGATGAATTTTTTCATATAGTAATGAGATGGTGAAAGTCCCTAGACAGCCTCAAGCTGGGAGCTGGTCTCCAGAAAAATCTAAGCCAAGATGCCAGAGTTGGAACTTATACCCTTAACCCCAACCTCCTGAAATGGAAGAGGGAATAGTGATTGAGTTCAATCACCAATGGTCAGTGATATAATCAAACATGCCTACATAATGACACCGCCATAAAAAAATAAAATATATTTAAAAAAAACCAAAACTCTAAATATCAGGGTTCGGAGCGTTTCTGTGTTGGTAAACCCACTGAATATGCATGGAGGGTAGTACATCTGGAAAAAGCATTGTAATTCTGGGCAACCCACTCAGCACCTCTCACCTTTCCCTGTAAGCCTACTCCCTTTTTGTCTTCCTCTGAGGTTTCCAGAATACCCAGACAGTGATCAACAGGATTCTTTGAATTGGGATCGATGAAAGTATCTTTAGCTTGTTGATGGTAGGTTTTAGCATAAGAAGACATTAGAAACTTACAGCAATTGGTCATGCTGGCATGGACCACAAGGGGTCAGCAGAAAGTAGCATCCCCATAGACATTAGTCTACTGGTGACTATCTCATGTGGAATAAGCTTACATTTCTTAAATGGGGGCTGCAAACAGTCAGCGAGACCAAAGGCAGTGCCTTAGGCCAAAGGCTTCTAGTAGTTTCAGCCAGTTTAGAGATTTTTAAATTTGAGGGTACCATTGGTTCTTTCCACCTGGCCTGGTATTTGAGGATGACAGGGACAGTGATAGAAGTTTGCAAGCTTTTCTTAAGCCTTGAAAGATTTGCCTACTGAAGTGGGTGCCTTGATCACTACAGACTGTGCAAAGTAGACCCCAAGTGGGAAATGTGTTTTCCGACAGTTTCTTTGTCACCATGCGGGCATCAACCTTGTGACAGGGAAAGGCTTTGGCCCATCTAGAAAACAAACATACAATAACAAGGATGTAGTGATAACCCATACTAAGCGACAGCTGAGAAAATTCCAGTTGTAAGTAATCAAAGGGTCCAGAGAAAGGAAGTCAAGACCTCTAGGAACAAAAATAGTGTTTTCAAGGATTATGGACCCAGCAGGTCAGATTCTTATGGTAAACTGTTTTTGCAATTTTATAGAAGTCTCCCACCAATATTTATTTATAATTTGAGTCATCTTAATTGCACCATGGTGGGTAAAGAAATGCAGAAAACAAAACATGAGGGTTGCCAGGAAGCTATGAAAAACCATCGTGGGTTTCCCACAGCCCTGACTGTGCATTTAATTTATAACCATTGCATTCTCATTGTTATTTCTCTGGTTCAGAGGAGCAGACTTGCCATGATGCAAGGACATCAGGATGGCAAAAGCCTGGCCATGAGGTGGCATTTTTTTGCAGTGGCAGAATGGACTTTATCTATCATTGCCACAGCATTTACCGATTCTTTGCTGCTGCCTTTGCATGAAAGTCACCTGGGGCATTTCCCTAACACTCAGGCTCAGTTTTTTTCTTGTGAGCACCAATTTTGGTGACAGCAATTTCAGAAGGCAAGAGAATAGCAGTAAGGATGTAAATTACTTGTTCATTTTTTATTAGGATCCCAATGGACGTTAAGAAAACCCCTCTGTTTCCGTAGCATCCCAAATCTTGCACAATCCCAAAGGCACGCTGGCTCTCTGGATAAATAGTACCAATCTGCCCTTTGGATGACTGGCTCTGGTAAGGGCTCGGGGCTCTGCCTGATATGACCTCATGGGAGGACTCCCTCCAAAGTAGTTCATATTGGGTAGTAACAGCATAACCAGCTTGGAAACCTTTTTCTTTCTTACGATATGACTCATCAACAAACAAGATTAGATTAGGATTAGTCAAAGTGGTGTCTTGTAAATCAGGACATGCATCGTGAAGGGGCTACTATCATTACCTCACAGTCACGGGGCTTGACTTGGTCAGACAGAGGCAGTAATGAGGTAAATGGGGTCAAATATATGGAGAGCTGACTCTGGGTGGTGAACAGACAATGTGACATATAGATGATATATTATAGAATTGTACACCTGAAACCTATGTATCTTTACTAATCATTGTCACCAAAAACAAACAAACAAAAAACAAAGAAAACGTTAATTAAAAAATAAATTAATTCATTCATTGAAAAAGCACTGAAAATGTAAATGAGGTGGAGAAAGCAGAAGGGTCACCTGAGGGGTTAGCTGGCTTGCAGAAAAATGTTGAGTCAATTCAGTTAAGACTGGACAGCCTGTGGAGTTTGGTAAACAAATGTCATTTCCTAGGACTGAATCCACTGAGGTTTTTGCACAACCTCACAGCTGCAGCTACAGCCTTAAGGCAGCTGGGACAGGCCCAGTAATCAAGTTGTAGGTCATAATAGGCAACAGGCCTGTTTTTCTTACCATGTTCTTGTGCACACATTCCCAGGGCTTGGTTATCTCTTTCACGCACAAATAAGGTGAAAGGTTTTGAATAGGTAGGTCATCCCTTTTTGCACCACTTGTTTTAGTCTTATAAAGGACTGCCCATGTTCATGTTCCCAGTGAGGGACTCAGGGACTAAAATGTGGGTCAATTTGTAGAGTAGGGAGGCCATAGAGAGAAATTAGGAACCCATACTCTGCAACAATCAGCCAGGCCTAGAAATCCATGAAGCTGTCACTTAGTCATGGGCCTAGGAAATTCTGAGATCAGCTTAATTCTTTTTAGAGATAGCTGGATTCCTTCAGCCTTATATTATGAGCTAGGTAATGAACGGTGTTTAGAGATAATTGTACATTTTTCTAAGAGACTTTATGTCCTTTTTCAACTAATGATTGCAACAAATAAATGGAAGATTTTATGGATGCCTCTTCGAGATCTGAGCATACAAGGGGTCATCTACGTATTGTAACATGACTGATTTCCCAGGGAACTGGAGGGTGATTAAATCTTGGTGGAGTACTTGGAAGAAATAAGAAGAGGCCTCAGTGAGCCCGTGAGGCGTGACTGTCCAAGTATAGTTTTGATCATTCCAAGTAAAGACAAATAGATATTGGCTGTTGGGGCCTACAGGGATGCTGAAGAAAGCTGAACAAAGGTCCACAGCCGTGAACTGTGCTGAGTCTGGTGGAACTTGGGGCACAAGTGTGTTTGGGTTTAGAACAACTGTAAAACAGGGAAAACACTATCTTGTTCATAGGTCTCCAGTCCTGGACAAATCGCCAGCCCTCCCCAGTCGGTTTCCAGACTGACAAGATCTGTGTGTTATCAGGCTTGGTATAGGGAGTGATCAGCTCCTGGGAGATTAGATCTTCTCCTGTGGGGGTGAGGCCCTGTATGGTCTCAGACCATAATGGATATTGAGGCAATTTAGGAAGAGTTTTAGTTGTGTCCATTTGAATTTAGTTCACAGATTTTTGGGGCACCTTGATTACATGAGGGGGTTTTGTGGACATTCTTCCTCTTCTCTGGCAAGCACAGATTGTAGAGAACAGAAAAGATCAGGTAGGTCAGGAAATCCTAAGGTGAGGCCTCCATTGGAGACAAACTGTTATCATTCCTTTTAATTCAGAAAAGAAATGTTTACCTCATGGATTGACTGGGGGCTGTATCACACAGCTTTTCAGTAAAAGGTCCCAGACTCATTTGTACTGGTTGAAATAAAAACTCTGAATTTTATTAGATGACCTCACTACAGAAACTTCCTTTTCACTCTGAGGGACTCGTCCTATAAGAGTGAGATTTAAAGTAGAAAGTCTAGCTCTGGTATCTATCAGAATTTGGCAAGATTTCCCATTATGGGTTTTTTGTTTGTTTGTTTGTTTGTTTGTTTTATTTAGTTTTTCCTTGGCTCTTTAGGAGAATTACTGGTAGCAGTTTACCAGAGGGTCCCTTGGAGTCTTGTCAACTCCAGGAGGGGTTCCATCTGGAGACCCTCCTTTGGGGGCAGGTATGGGGGCATCTAGTTGATGCTGAAGAATTTGCATAGGGCCTTTGAGGACAATCTCCTTTCCAGTGTCCTAACTGATTACAGTTGAGAGATTGATTTCTGGGCCAGTGTTTTGATAACGGAGTTCTAGGAGGGTGGAATGTAGGAGGCCCATGTATTACTTCAGGTCTCTAGCTTTGGCGCTGCTGTAGCTCTAAAGGCCAATAGCCTGATGGACTTTTGTTTAGGATCCAAAAGCCTTTCAAAGTACTCAGCCATGGTCAAAAGCTCAGTCAAGTTCTTATTTCTGCCATTTTATCAACCCACTAATTTCAGGAGATAATCCATTTAAAAATAAGGCGGCTAGATCATGATAGTTGTTCTTATTTATGGTCTAGAACCCAGAATGCCATACAAAGAGAGCTTCCAAACAGTCTTTAAAGTCTGCCAGATTCATCTTTTTTTCATTTGCATGTTTGAGTACCAGACCAATCAACATGGGCATGGAAGACTCTAGAAACAGCTTTCAAAAGATCAATTGCTGTATTGAGAGTTTTCTCTGGTCCATGAGGAGAACATGCAGAAGACTGAGGATTTCAAATGTCGTCCTTGGGGTTGACGATTCTGCTGCCTGCATTCGCGATTGGGCATCACCAGGTTGTAACAACATGTGCCACAGGCTGATAAAGATCTGGCAGACTGGAGTCATAGGCAACAATACTGACTTGAAATTTTTCCAAAAAAAAAAATCTTTTGTGGAGTCTCTGTAGGTTTAGGAATTTCTTTAACTCAGGTCCTTAGTCAGTTTTGACACAGCAGTGAAATATACCTGAGGAGGACAGCCTGCAACTTTGGGTGGTTTTAAGAGGTAGCTGGCTGATAGTCTCTTCAGAATGAAAGGCAGTTCAGACAAAGAGTAAAGCATGAGTAGATAGAAGGAGCAGTGTGCACAGCAGCTCTATTGTCTTTTGTATTAGGCATTTCTTGTGTCTTTAATTTTTCATTAGCCTCATGCAACAAATATTTCAATGAAGCTATTTTGGAATCTTGAAGGCTTTTGGAAACTGCTGTATACCAATTGAAATAGGTGTCCCATTCTGTCTGAAGAACCTATACTTTCAAGTTCTTATATGAACAATCTTGTCTAACGGAAACATTCCCCATAATGGCCATTATAAGTCTAGGTTGTTTTAGTAACACTTTTCCATTTTTGTAGATATCAACAGCTTCCAGGACCATAGTTCTAAGACATAAAATAAGCAGGTGTGCCAGAAGATGGCATGATTGTGAACCTGGAGATCCCATTTCCCTTTTTTAAAAAAGTTAAGGCTTTGGGTCTCTTAGAGCCAAACTAATACATAAGGAGGATGTGGCACTTGTTTGGAGATTATTATATGGGGTGTTTACAGTGTACCACATTGCATGCAAATTTTCTTGAGGTTGGGGTGACCTTGTGTCAATCTATAGCACTTATCTTTACCTAAAATTATAGTAAAAGCAATTTGTTCCCACAGACCCATAATAATAAGTGACATTTTTGTCTCGTTCATCACAGAATCCCTGAAACCTGAAACACTATTTTGCATACATTAGGTATACAATAAAATTTGCAAATTAATATATGAATAAAGCTATATGGGAGTGTACTCCCATACTGATATTTCTTTTATCATCTGACACATGGGTTATAATGGATATATTAAAAAACAAGCATTTTTTTGCAAGTTTCCATTAGTCTTGTAAAGAAATATCACCAAATGAAGGAAGAGAAATGAGGAGATATTTTGCAAACCAACTAACAAAGAATCAAAACTAACAAGAATCAAACTGGAGAAGTCAAATATCTTGGAGTAAAATTGCATTATATGCTCTCTAAAAGCTATTCTTTTCATTTTGAGCTTTACAAAGTTCATTCTTTGCCCTGAAATAAAAATTATTTGTCTTCCCCCCTTGTTTGCTTATAAGCTGTAAGATCTAAGCATCCCAGCAGGTTTTAGTTGCAAATACCAAAGGAGAAAATTTCCCCCATATGGTTTTTGCATGATCCATATGAGGGTAATCAAACAAACCAGCTAGGGAAATCAAAGGGATCAGCTGGAGACTTTCTTTTGCTACAACTGAACAGACCAGTTCAAACAGTAGGTTTCCATGAAATGTCACTTTGCAAAACTGGCTTTATCCTCCTGAAATTTAGATTATCATCCCCTTTTTTTTTTAAAATGGTATATATATAAATGTATTAAGACCATTTGCTCTATATATAAGGTATATGTAAGTGTTAACTAAAATATTTATAAAATATATCTCTCTGTTCCCATTTCTGTTTGTTACCAAATTGCCTCTGCAGCAGACCAAAGCTTAACAGTAGCAAAATTTGATTTGAATTTTTCACTTCCTTAGTGAATCCTATGCTATTCTGACCAACTACAGAGACTTTTAACAGAAAATACCAACTTAAGTAACAATACCTAAGACTGTAGTATTTTCACATATTAGTTGGCATCATTTTCCTATATAGATAATTCATAAAGTCTTTAGTTAAAAATGGTGTACTGTAGAGGAGAAATTATTTTTTCTTCTACCCTTGTAAGTTCTATGGCCAAGACTCCCCTATAATAAAAGATAGATTAACAAGAGAGAAACAAACAGAAATCTAATAACATGTATACCTCATGTATATATGAGTGATATCAAGGACACAGTAAAACTCAGTAAACTGAGTAAACTCCCCAAAAATCACAAAAGCTGCCATCTTAAATACAATCTTAGCCAAAGACAAAAGAATGAGGTTAGAATGGAGAAAGGCCAGTCATGGCAGGTTACCTGGAAGAGCACAGTTAACAAGGGTAAGGTTTGTATGCAGATTTAAGTTGGTGCCCTCTCCATTGAGTTTGTAGAGATTTAACCATTCTTTTCTTTCTGGTACAGAGAGGGACACACCCTTACAATTGGAGAATTCCTTTATAAATATAAACTCCCCTCACAAAAGGGAAACTTCTACTGTTTTCAAAGATTCCCCTGTATTCAATTCTCAAAAATAATCAGCTCAAAATAATCCTTATGCCTAAAAGACAAATTTTGGAGAGGCATATTCTGCTACCTTAAGGACCATTAGCTATTTCCTATTCTTGGTAATCGCATTCTGGTCGTGTAATTTGTCCACATTAGAGGAAATAGAGTAAAGGATATAAGAGAATTCTGTGTAATATGTTTGCAACTTTTCTAATATTAATTTGAAATTGAAGTTTAAGACATAAAAAGAAAGACAATTTTAGCTTTCAGCTAGATAATTAGTATACTATAATATACAAGATAGGTAAAGAAAAACATTTCCTAAAAAAAGATCATGAGAAGAAAAATCTATGTAGATGAATCAAGTTTTTATACTTCCACTTTTGATCATAACAGAACAATTATGAAATTAGACAAAATATGAGATAACATTTTTGGACATAAAAAAAAAAAAAAAATCCAGGCATCCAGGCAGAGTATGACTGTGGCTCCTGGAAAATGAAAACCTGTGAAGAAAGCCCCATGATTTATCCAACTCTCTGATCAGAGGAGTTTATCCTATTGTGGTAGAAATGAAAGGTATCAGAGCTCTTTTTGAAGAAGCTGCAGTGTTTGGAGCTGGGTTTCCAAAGAGAAAAGTGAACAGGGAGGATCCACAGGCATCTCAATGCGGATTTACAATGAGTCCTCAGTTAAAGTCGGGACTATCCATGTGCAGGGTAAGAGGTTGAGATTCTCTGAGTCCCAGCAGAGTGCAGCTAACTTTGGGGTGCAATGCAGCACAGATACATCCAAGATCAACAGGATGGGTGGACATTGAATTTGGAGTGCAGCTAGAGTAGAGAGGCACTGCTGTGCTCCTCAAAAATACAGTTTAGACACAGAATAGCCATATATTAAGGACATTACCTGAAGATTGACACGAAGTGAAAATAGACCTGTTTCATCAAAGAATAAAACCAAGCATAAAAGAGTTCAAGGGAGTTACCAGTAATTTAACTGCCTGCTGGAACAAAATTCAAAACCATTCAAAGAAAGTGACATAATCATGGTTCCATAAAAGATATCAATCAGAATGTCCAACATAAAATAAAACTTACTAGACATGTGAAGAAACAGGAAAGTGTAACTTTTAATAAAGTGGTGGTGGGGGGGGAAGAGGGATATCCAATACAAACCAACCCCCCAAAAATCAAAAGTTTTCAATTAACAAACAAGGACTTATAAAAATCTATAGTAAATGTTAAAGTATATTTTTAAAAGATAAAATGAGTGAAAAAAATATTAATATGTTCCATCTCATTAGAGAAATAGAAAGTAAAAAAGTTGAAATTATAGAAATGAAAATATCTGAAGTGAAAATCTACTAGACAGTCATAACAAAAATCACTGGCTAGCAACAGGAAAACAGAGAAACTAAAATTCGTAAATCATTTCTCCCAAGGTTCACAATTGTCAGACAACTTCTTTTTCTCAATTTTAAATTAAATAAAAAGAATGGGTATATGTGATTTAACATAAGTTTAACCTCTTGAGAAGAATGCTAAGGAGAATGTATTCTCAGGCATTAAAAGAAATTCTCCTGGCTTCTCAGATTTTTTGTTTGATTTGCATTTACTCTTGATCAGGATACTACTTTCCAGATATATCCCCATTTCCCCAGTTTCTAATCCCAGGCACTGGGATGGGTTTCATAGATTCACATTTAATAAAGTTAGAAAATATTTACCTCTCAAAGAAATAGTCCAATACTAAAGCAGGTGGTGGGGATAAACAAAACAAAACAAAAAGAATACATTGTGAATTTACATATCCCTTCCTTCATTCAAATGCATATTTTTGAGTGCCTCAACTTGGAAGACACCCACCCTCCAATCCAAAAGATGCATGAGACAAGCTGTGCCCTTAAATGTCTCAATATTTAATAGAATACTTTAGATTTAAGTACATCATATCTATGCAGTATTGATAGAAACTGTATCACTATTACTTAAAATATTGCAGTAAAGTGAATATCAGAAACAAAATAAGCTAGCTAACATATCACATCCTGTAAGAAATCAATCCAATTGAAAAAAAAAAAAAAAGAAAGAAAGAAAGAAAAAGAAAGCAAAGAAAAGAAAAAACAAGAAAAACAAAATTTGCCAAAGAGAAAATGTGTACAAATAAGGCTTCCATTTGGCTTCAAAAAATGTTCTCTGGTATTGATAATTTCCAGGCCCACATACATAATTTGGCAAAAGTCAATGTCATGTAGTAATAAGCACGATTTTGTAAAAGATTGCTATTTATTTTTTCAATTCTTAATATATCATTACATGGAGTTTTTGAGTGACTCTAAATCTACTTATAAATTTTGTGAGTCATATTCACAAAATAAGCTCATTGAATTAAACAACTCAATTTAAATTTCCACATGGAATCACCAGAGAAATATTTTTCAAATTTCAAACGAAAATAAAATCATATATATATATATATATATATATATATATATATATATATATATGATTTTGTTGACCCAGGAGTTGAATAGAAAAAAAAAAAATGCAGACATATAATCAATCTCTCTTCTATTGGCTATACTAAAGTAAATATGCTCCATATTTTCTCATTGCCTGGATGTGGTTCTTATTATTTCACATAACATATTATTTTTTATTTGCTTGTTTGTTTGCTTGTTTGTTTTTTTGTTGTTGTTTTTTTAATGAAGCACCAGCCATTTATTAGGCCCTGATGATGTGTGTAAATATGTACTATTTCACTTTATTTTTCCTAATAAGTTTCCAGCTGAAATCCATCCAGTTTCATGATAGCTACATAGTGTATCATGGGCTTTCTTGCTCAACACAATATTACATTTAATAGTCATATCAATCTTGCAAATATATAACATAAAATTGGTTACACAGGATGTAAGCTATTTCTGTCTCATTAATTTGTTGTAGTTTTTACCATAACTTTAAAAATAAATGTTTAAATGTGCATTTAAGGACTATTAGTGAGGTTATCTTAATTAAATATAAAATTAGTAGGTTTCAGTTAAAGGAGAAATATTAAATTTTAAAATTTAACTCTACAGAGTATTGTACCAATTTAGTAAAATCATGACACTAATTTCTTTCAGAATTGTCTTTTGATTACTATTGTTGTATAAAAAATCATCCAAAAATTCTTGACATAAAACAACAATTTTATTCTCATGAATTTGGACAAGAAATACCTCTTTCCTCTCTACTATACCTGGAACTTCAGCTCCGAGTATATGAAATCTAAAAATCATCTGGAGTGTGCTTCATTCACATGTTTAGTGCCTGGCCTAGAATAATGTAAAGATTCAACTAAGCTAGAATTCCCAAAGAGCATCTACACAAGACTTTGCCATGTGGCTTGGGCGCCTCACAGGATGTTAGCCTCAAGGTAGTCAAATACCTTTCATGGCAGCTGAAGGCTACAGCAGGATTGCTACCACAAGTAAGTGGGAGCTACATGTCCTTTTATGACCTAGCCTCGGGAGTCACACAGTGTAACATCTGTCATACCCTAGGGCTTTAGTCAGTTATAAGCCCACCTCACAAACAAGGCCAGGAAACATAGATACTGCCTTTCAATGACAGGAGTGTCAAAGGATTTGAAGCCTATTTTTAAGAAACGCTACCGCTTTTAAACAGAATTACTTGTTTATTTATTGCAGTCACATGCTTTGAAAAATGGTAAGGATTAGTGGAACATTTAAAGCTGATATAGAATCTCAGATCATAAAACTCAAATTCCCATAATTACATGTAAGAAAGCTAAAGACTAGAAAAGCAAAATTACTCATCTTTGGACAAACAATAGATGATAGGTAGGGATGGATGGATAGATAGATAGATAGATAGATAGATAGATAGATAGATAGATAGACAGACAGACAATAGATACAGACTACAAACCATATTTTAAGAACTGTATCCTATTTAGTTCTCACAGATTACCTTCTTAACAACATTATTTCCAATATCTGAGTTGCCTACAGTCAGGAGGCTGATCACATGACACCGTGATGGTGGCTTTCTTTCCACCAAGTTCATTTATCACATAGCTTAGTCAGCCTCCCTGCAAACAGATGACACCAATGTACCTATTTATTAGTCTGTAAGATCACTAATGTGTATGTTTGTCAGAAACTAAGATACTTTAGCTCTTTAACATTATCTGGGCTGCCAGCAAAGGTAGAGCATTAGGGACTATATACTGTTCTTTAAAACAAACAAACAAACAAACAAACAAACAAAAAATGTCCTGAAACTGAAACAAACAAGCAAAAACATAAACATATAAACAATAGTATTCAAGATTTTCACGGGTCTCCACTCAAGTTTTCATCACAGTAGTGATCAGAATATGCCCATGAAGAAACTATCTGTGGCTGGGGAAAGAACCATCTGGAAGTATCAGAGGAGAAGTGTGTGGCACTCACACATGCAACCACCCTCCAGGTTGGTAAAACCTCCTAATTCAAAGGGGTTTGGGTAGAGGACTCACAAGAATCTTGTTTCAGAAGTGGAGAACAACTAGCTGTAGATTAACACTGTTGTTCTGCCTAACAAATCTTTAAAATAAAGATCTGAAATAGTCAAACTGTTTCCACGTAGCTTAATTGCTTATCAGACCAAGGTTTGAAAATACAGGAACATGAAAATAAGGCAAAATATACAATGACTAGAACCCAATAAAAAATTACCAACGCACAGAAAAATATGATCCATAATGAGGAGAAAAGTCAACCAATTAAAACTGACACAGATGTTAAAAATAGTAGGCAGGCATTAAAACAGGTGTTGGATTGCATCCCACGTGCTGAAAACTTAAGTAGAGATATGTAAGATGTCAGAAAAAAAATTCCAAATTGAAATTCTTGAAGTGAAAGCTATAATACCTAGGGTGAAAAATACACTGGATGGGATTAAACACAGATGCAATAGTGCAGAAGAAAATATTAGTAAACTTGAAGTAAATGCAAAGGTCAGTATATGTTTTGGGTTATTAATTATGTTTCTCTTTTATAAAATTAAAAATAAGAATATTAAATGTTTATAGGACCACTAAAAGAAATGAATGTAGTCCTGAAATATCACAAGGAAGAAAGCTACAACAGATAAGAAAAACCTACATCACACACACACACACACACACACACACACACACACAAACACTACATTGAAATACTGAAATACTGGGTTTATTAGTTCCAAAAGTTATCATCTTCGTCACTAAGATAGCTATAATATTCATAACATTCTTAGAAACTGTTGATATTCTTCTAGAAACTTCACCGGAAGTTATGCAATTTGCTCTGCAAATTTGCGCAGAGAAAACCTAATCATCCAATATATTTTATTTTAAATTTATGATTTGGGATAATATTTTAATTATAATATCAGAGCTACCAGAATGTATATTAGATATACTGTACATTAACGAAAGAAAAGTTTTACTCTAATTCTGTATAGTTTAAAATTTTTACAAACTAGAAACAAAGGAAGATGCATGGCAGTATACTTAAAGTGTACTAAAATAGAGCATACAATTTTGTCATCAAACTGTGACTTGGCACAAGTATTATTTTTTTTTTTTAAATCTCCCTAAACCCTTTTTTTGATCTGGACAAAGAGAAGGTAGAGTACACAAATGTATAAATACACAAGAAAGGGATTCCATGCTAATAGCCATGTCGCTTAAATGCAACCAAGGTCTTGAAAATTGAGAAGATGGGAATTAGTAATAATGTTCACTCATTCTTTCAGTCTACTTGGTTTGATTGTTTAGTTTAATGAGTGAAAATTAATTATTCAGCACTGTGATGTTTCCCGAGAACAATAAAGGGGAAGACCATCTCTGTACCCAAATATTTGTTAATCAATTGGAGCTAATTACAATACAGTGCATGCACGCATGGGGTAAAATGCAGGAAGCATCCAGCCTGGGTGAACATTTATACCATGAAATTAGGGTAGAGTTCAAGGAAAAGATAACTTCAGCTTGAAGAAGTAGTAGAGGGGGTTTTGAGACACACTGTAAACATAGTAACTTAAGTAAAAGGTCTGAAAAGTGATCATATTGTGTTGAGGAATAGAAAACTGCTTAGTATAGCTAAAGTTTATGAATGAATAGCAGTGGAGCTAAGATCACAGTGGGCATTTGTGGTCACCACTAGCCTATCAGAAAATGTAGATGCTTTCTTTGTAATGTGATATCCAGCTGTCTATGTATATCATTTAATCTTGTTGTGACATCTATATTTTGAGCAAGTTCTGTTTATATTGTGATCCACTAAAATCCATAGGTCATGCTGAGCCCAACGATGATTTATTTCCTCAATGCCTCAGACTCCTAGTGAAGGAGTGAATCTGCAAAGTAGTTCATGCTTTCTACTTACTGAAATACCATTAACATACATATCATATATCTTAATATCGATGAACAAACTAATCAATGAAGTAAGTGTGCACATTTTAATAACTGGATACAATAATCATATCACTTTCTAATAAAGTCATAGCCAATCCATTGTTTAAATTCCAAAATAATACAAATCTTGGACAAAAATACTTAATATATGATTCTTCTATTTCTCATCTTCCTTACATACCCAGACACCTTATTATAAGCCAGCAAAAATATATCGATCAAATCTATCTGTGAAATTGAGTCTTCATCTATGCTCAGCACATTGGGGTTTCAATGGGACTTGACTTTAGATAAGATTGTATTTAAGAGCTGTACATAATTACATTATAAACAACAGCTGACAGGAAAAAAGTTATCTTACAGCTATACAATATCTAACTTAACCTGAAGTAGTATATTAACATATTGGGAAGCAATGCATTATGCACAAAGATTAGTCAACCTTGCAGACATAAATGTAGAGAGAGCTATGTAAATAAAAGTTTGAGGCAGATATCTTGGAAGATTCAAGTTCTATCAAACTGCCATTGAGGGTATTAAAATTAACTACATCAACTTCCAAAACGTTGAAGTATTTTCCCACCAGTAACTAAAATCAGCATAACGTTCTCATTGTTACTGTTCAAGGTCAAATAACAACTGTCCTAAATTTCATGTTGTATATATAGTTTTTAAAAGCATTAACCTCCCAATATGAACTCTTCCTTTCACCTAATTACTTCTTTTCAACCTTTCACAGAGCTACATATAGGATATACTGATATCAATTATTAAAGTTCAGATAATTGTGTTCAACATTTCATTATAATTATAATAAGCTCAACATTTTTAAATTCAAAAGCTATAAATGGAAAGTTTAATTACTATGATAGTTAAAATTGGACACATTGCTTCTTCATCCCCCAACATTATTAAATTTATCAAGTATTTATCCTATAATACATTTATTTGCCTAAATCCACAACATTTAATATATATTTTAAAAATAATAACAGTATACATTTAAAAAATTGTGTAAGTGTTCTTGAACCTGGAAAGAAACTAAAATAAAATATTTTAAGAACAGTTTTGTAATAAATTATTTGATGGAATTGTTTTCTGGGTAATTTCACTGTTGTTTAAATAAGACTATAATTAAAAAAGCATCATCATAGTATAATATTTTCATAAATAAAAGTAGCCTTGATGCTCTTCAAAGAATAATTCCTTTTAAGTTAGTATACTTCACTAAGAACTAATTTTATAATCTTGGAATGGTTTGACTATTACAGAAAATTTGAAAGTGATAAAAGTAATGTCATTATATTTCATGTTTTTATAAATATAGGTTGATAAATTCAAGAGTTTTTTGATGAATGGATGTTGTCCATTTTGAAGATTTTGCTGATATTTTCAATGGAAAGCCATGGTGACAACAGACAGTGTATGAAATAAGAAAATATATTAATTCTCTTTTGATGGCCTCCAGCATCCTTTCATTATATAAGATGACAAGTTCATTAGTTATGTAGCAGTGCTTTCTTATCTTACAAATATTCTATACCTTGACTTGAGTTCTGCTTTCCTATCATTTATGATTTTGAAAAATTACATTTCCTGACTCACGTATACCTTTTTTTAAGAAAGAAATAATCTGTTCTTGTGACACTTAATTGGCTGTGCAGTTTAATTAACAAAGTACTCAATTTTACATTTTCCATAGTTCTTCAGTAGACCTTAAGTCATTTAAGGACAACATCTAAGTGTACTAAGTATAGTAAAACTATATTTCCTTCCCCTGCTACACCATGTATCACACTGTGCTGGAATAACAAAAGAGATAATAAATATACAAGTATCATTCAATTATATGCACCTTTATTTTATTTTCCTCTCAATGTATATAATAGGAGAAAAATCAAAGGTGACAAAAGTTAACTGTCCAATTTAGAGGATCATGTAAAACAACTAGGATAAAGAACAAAGTAATTAGAATAGACTGATTAAGGGTCCTAATAAAATAATATAATTATGCATTTATTTACTCTTTATTACGACTGTGTTACATAAATGTGTTCATTTGCTCCTTGTAGCAATTATATAAGATAGATATTAATGTTATTCCCGTTTTACAAACGATCCACAGGAAAGTTAAATGATTACACCAAGCTCAAACCAATAGTAAGTGGTGCATCTGAGATTCTAATCTTGAGAATCTGACTGAAAAGCTAGGATAGCTCAAGTAGTAGTGCATTTACTTTACTCACTTATTATAGATTTGTTTGCATTTCTCAGAATTTTATGTGAATGGAATCATTTAGTAGGCACTCGTATTTTCTGGCTTCTTTCACTCAGTGTAGTGATGCTGGGATTCATCCATGTTGTGTGTGAATCAATAGTTCATTCCTATTATTTTTGAGTTGCATTTCGTCATATGGGCATACCAATCCACCTACCTGTTGGTGGACTTTGGGATTGTTTCAGGTTTTAGACTGTTACATATAAAGCTACTATGAACATTCATGTTCAAGTCTTTGGATGAACGTATGTTTTAATTTCTTTTGGAAAAGTACTTAGGAAAGGAATGGCTCAGTCATAAGCTATGTGTATGGTTAATTTTTTAAGAAACTGCCAGAATGTTTTCCAAAATAGTTGTGCCATTTTACATTTCAGACAGCTGTGTGTGAGAGTTCCAGTACTTCCATCTTTTTACCAACATTTGTTATGGTTAATCTTTTTAATATTAGCTATTATAATAGGTAGCCAATGGTATATCATTGTTGTTTTATTTTTCATTTTTTTAGTGAATCATTATGTTGAACATTTTTTTATGGGCTTATTTGCCATCTGTATAACCTGGGAAACAATCATCCCTCAGAGATTGACACATCCTGGAGAAAGTGACTGACATCGGCATTGTGTTAATGCACTCAGGTATCCCTGGAACCCCTGAGGTCCAGGAGTTGCTAACCATGTTCCTTCACTCTTGACTATGAAAATCAAGGCTCTATGAGGGCCAGGACATGTCCTCCAGGTGTCACGGACATAGAATGGAAACTTGTCCAAATTTCACCACTAGGTAACTATACTTGGTGCTGAACAACGTCAAGAGTATATTATTACTTGGGGATGAAAAAAAAATAAATGCAACTGTGCACTTTAAAAATATGCATAACAATCTTTATAAGCATATACAATCAGCTAACAAAAATGTTTAACTTTTTGTAAAAGAAAAGTAGGAACAAGGCAGAAGCTGGATTTAAAACTTTTTCACTATCATTGCTTTTTTGAACCATACAAATGTACTAAATAGTACATTAAAATAAATATAATAAAAATTAAATGAAATATAAGAAAATGGGAAAAGAAATTATGTTGTTTATGTGGCAGAAATTTAAAAAAAAATAAATTCCCCATTATTTTTAATGTCTCATAGTTCCTATTAGAATCCTCAAACAGATTTTGATTTGTGGGAAAAGGTAATAAATAGTCTTAATAGTCATATGTGGAATAATACATACACAAGAAGAGCTAAGAAATTACTTTTAAAGTAGAAAAATGATGAAAGGATTTCTATACTAGACATCAGACAAAATCAAAACACACCCACCTAAATCAATATACAACAAAATAAAAAATCCAGTTTATATGGACTTTAATGACCAAAGAATAACTTGATTCAGGGGGAAAGGATGAGTTATTTACATTTTCACCATCAGATGATAAGAGGGTTAGTTCCTTCATCCCTCCCACTTTGTATGGCCAGATTTTTTTTCCAGTTTTATGGGGAAAAAAATGGCATATATTTATACCTTTCAATATTTGCAAAACTGGCTATTCAACTGGAAAACAATTAAATCTAAAATTTTCCTTATGTGGCCTGCAAAACTGTATTAGAAATATATATATATATATGTATATTTCTAATATATATATATATAATATATATATATATATAACGTACTTCATTAAAAAAAATTTTGAATCAGAATTTACAGGACTGTATCATTCAAAATCTAGAGATAGAAGTTTTTTTTCAGCAAAGAATAGAATTCATATAAGAAAATAACATTGGCCTATATAAAATATTTTTACATTTTTTAGAAAGACCTTTGTATGGAAAATGTTGCCCTTAATAAACAGTCAAAATTGACTTAAATAAATAATCACAATATGTGTGGTAGAAAAAAGGGTTAATATGTATACGATTCCTGTAACTATTACATTTTGAAAAATGGGAAAACAATCCAATACAAAACAGGAAAAATATCTATTAACTGAAAATTCACAGAGGCAGAAGTATCAAAAGTGAATAAATACATAAACTAGTCAAACTCACAAGTCCTCGCAAGTTGTCAGAGAATGACTACTTGATAATGACATAACACTTAGCACCCATCAGAAAGACTAAAGCTAAAATGACTTATAACATCTATGACTGTCAGGCATAGAAGGAGGAGAGAACACTTTCACTGTGGTGGGACAATGTAATGTAGTTCAGCCATCTTCAATGTAATCTGCCATTTGAAATTAAGCATACTAAGAATTAGCATCTGTAAGTAAGAAACTAAAAACCTTAAGAAAAAATGTTGTGTGCAAAGACATAAATACGAGGATGTTTACAACAGCACTGCTCATAGAAGAAAACCAAAAAATGTATAATCATGGGAAAATGGTTGAATAAGTCAAAGTATATCCATGCCATGGAACACCATGTAGACATTGTAAGAATGATTGATAGATGTACTAGTTTACACTTAGATAAATGTCCATATAATAAAAGACAGTTGAGATGTATAAATATATGTAGTAAAGTATCATTTAGCAAAGCAAAAAGAAAAAAATGAATCCCTATATTCAGATGAATAAGTGAACATAGAATAATTGTATAAATACCAATTACAGTATAAATGTTTATATATAATTAAACAAAGTTAAATAAAATTAAATAATTTTAAATACCGTGTTGCCGATGTTGGGAGATATAGTGACGTAAAAGAGAAAGATACAGAACTTAAAAATATGTATTGTATTACAAATTTATATAAAATTAGAGGTTGACATTCATAAAGGACTTTCAAAGTAAAATAAACAACCCATGAATAACTCAGGTCATCTCAAACTAGAGAGTATTAGAACTCTATCATCTACCATTCTGATATGATTAGTGACCATTAAATTATGAAGGGAAATAGCAGTTAAGTAGAAAAAAAAAATACTAAATATATTAAAGTCAATTTTCTTCAATTAATTTTGAGATCACTAGTTTTTTCTCTCTGAATACAATAGCTAAATAATTTTCAAAAATTGCAAAAATGTATTACCTT
The DNA here is from genome assembly GCF_057876585.1 of Rhinolophus sinicus. Taxonomy (NCBI): domain Eukaryota; kingdom Metazoa; phylum Chordata; class Mammalia; order Chiroptera; family Rhinolophidae; genus Rhinolophus; species Rhinolophus sinicus. Next base: position 121,064,201 of record NC_142515.1, on the reverse strand, counting down.
TTTGCCCTTTCGAAAGATTACTAGTTCCTAATTATATCTAAATATGTACATATTTGCCTCAAAATAGCCACTTATTGCAGCAGTTAGGTTAACATGTACAATTTTTTTCTGCTAATAAGAGAGATTTAATTTAGTTGTATTTTATTAATATGCACACACACATTTTAAAAAATGGAGGTTAAATACTGGATCTCATAATGTATGTTGCTAACCACTTCTGGAAAAGATCACTGTCCTATTTGCAATCAGTGTTTTGAATAAAGGATGTGTGGCTCCAATCTCCATTTAGTTTTACAAGCTTTCTGAAGAGAAGTCTTTTCTTTCTTTAATTCTATACACTTGGATTAACAGAAGTAATCTAATGCATGTTAGCCTAATGAAAGAGAAGTAGTGAATCAAACCATATTTATTTCAGTTCATTTGTTCACAGGCTCACTCATTTTGTGAAATCTAATTAAACTCTTCTGGAATGAAAGAAAGACAGAGAGGCTGTAAAAATTTGTGGGAAAATCTGAATTGATTTTGAGACAGTAAAATAAAGAATTTAAGGAAGATGATATTAGGTTGGTGCAAAAGTAATTGCTGTTTTTGCAATTATTTTTAAACTTTAAACCGCAATTACTTTTGCACCAACCTAATACTTCCCGTCAGAAAACTTGGTAACAACTAAATCTACTTCATTCAAGGCATATTATTTCATAAAATTGAATTGCATGCCCAATCAATTTGATTGACCATGTTAAGACATGTTTCATTGTTACTCAAATTCATAAACAGTTATCTACTCCTATACACAGAAAGTGGCATTATATAGATAACAGTTCATTAACTGAAACATAGATTTTAATTAATAATTCACCTGGAAACAGCTCCAGATCACTTGGTTAACCACAAATAATATTACTGTAATTGAACTTATTAGAAATTTTCAGCAGCTGGAAAATATGAATGTGTGGGGAAAAAATCACAACAGTTAATTATTTAATAACTTCATAAATTTTTGGTTATTTTAACTGGTTATCTGACATTTTGAATCTAGTCCAGTCTTGTAGTACTACTAGTACGATGGTACTGGGTTTTGTTATTATAGATACACATACATATGTGTGTATGTATATGTATTTCTATATACCATTTAGTTCTGCTGACTACTGATAAATTTTGTTCATTCCAAATCAGTTAAAAATATGGTTATGTGTTGATTTAAAAATATACATGTGACAAATTAATATCAAATATGAAAATAAGAATTTAGTTGAAAAACTGATAACTTAAGGCCATCTAATAATCCTCTCTTTTCCCCTAGTCAGTGCTAAATTTGTGTAGGAATGCAGTTAAATGATGTTTTAGAAAACTCCAGAAATATGCAGGCCACAACACCAGTCCAGAATCACTTTTCTTACAGAGCTCTGAAGCCTTTATAACAAAATGTAAAATAACAAAATAACAAAACAGTATATACAAGCTTGTTTCACACACTTGGGTTCCTGTTTAATAATAAAACAGGAGATCACATGAAAGCTTTTCTCTGACACTTGATCTACCTATATGCAAATGTACAACTGGTACATACCTTCTTGTAAATAAAAATGTATATAATTTAATCTTTTAAGAAGCTTCATATGAATGCAAGATATGGTGATGTCATCGTGATTTTAGCCATTCCCTTCTTTATGGGCATACAGATTATTTCTAGGTTTTATTTGTTCCTGTGAACACAGCTGAAATGAACAACCTCGCTTTTATATTGTTCTTCTTGGGCTTTTACAGAATAGATAGCCAAAAAAAATTAAAGTAGCGAGTCTATAATATGGGTATTCTTAAATAAAGTGTAATTGCTATTGTTAGACTGCTTATGTGTAATATCGGACAACTCATATTTCCAACAGTAATGAGAGTCACTTTCTCTAGAATCTCCTTAACACTAAATGTTATTCACCATTTAATACCTATTACTCTTAATGGTAAAAAGTGGCAACTGTCATTTATATATATTATGTCCAGTAAACTCTATTTGCCTGTTGTCTCTGACCCACTCATTAGCCCACTTTTTGTAGCAGACCTTTAGAGAATCTTTATTTCCCCCACTCCAACCCCCATCCAGTTCCTAGATGGTATCATGTTTTTCAGCCCTACCACAGGTCATTATTAGGTTTTCCCCTTAGAGTAAACACTCATAACACTGCAAGTGCATTTAAATACTTAATGATGTTGTCATTAACATCTATTAAGATAGGCATGTGTGTCAAAATTCATCGGTCATAATTATTTTCTCTCCCTCTTTTGCCTTCCTTGCTATTTCTGCTTTTGTTCAGTTGCCAGTTGGTCCAATTATTTTTTCAACTAGTTTCCTCTGATGGCAGATGCCATTAATATGCTCTCTAAAATAATTTCCTTTCCTTATGTATTTTACTTTGCCTTAAAAGTAAAATCGTATCTCTTGTGAGCATATTATGCTTGGACTGAGTATTTTCCTTTCTGTCACATTAACTTTTACAAAGTAGTACTACCACTGAGAAGCCAGTGCTAATATGCTTCTTTTACTTCTATAAATAATTTATTGTGATACTGCAGGATGCGGATTATTGTCTTTATCTTTGGAATTCAAGTGATTCACTATGATGGTCAAGACATTTTTAAAATTAATCCTGCCTGGGATTTGATCAGATTTTTAAATCTTCCTTTGGATCGTATCAATTATCCCCTTTGATTTATTTATCATTTCTTGTATATCATCTATTCCTTTTCTTTCTCTAAAACACATATTATTCTCATATTATGTATCTGGCAACTATCCTGAAAATAAACCCCTATTGTTTCCATTATAAGCCATCTCTATTTTTTCCCTGTGGGTTTTGAGCTATTCAGTGCACATGGTCTGCCAAGTTGCTAACTTGGTGCTGAACACCGATGACCCAGCCTTCCAAGTGATTAAATGAGTTTTCACACAGTTAATACCCTGATTTTAATAACTTAATTGGTGCCTCTCAAGGCCTCATATTATCATGTCATTAAGGTTGTTGTCTGTTGACTCCATGAAGTCAATTTCACTCTGAGCAACTTCATCTGTGTTCTGTTGCGTATTCCTTCCGGTGGTTCTTTGTGTTCTTAAGCATGGACTTTCTTTTTCCTTTCACATCCTCAATGATCAGATTAATTAGGCTAGGTTAACCAAAGAAATAGTCACCAAAAGGCATAGCTCTTTCTATGCTTCTGATCAGGCAGGAGACATCTCTTAACTGCCAACTGTCACCTGAGGCCACAGAAAAAATTAAAGTGCTCTTTGCTCAGGGGTCTGAGCAGCTGTGTTTGTCAGACTTCTCCCAGTCTCAGAACCCGAAAGCCATTTGGCGCACTTGGCAGCTCCCTTCCAGATCCTGGAAGACCAAGTGGTCCTGCTCAAGTGTCTATGTGAGCAGGTGGGTCCAGGTCGTCCTTAAGCATCTCAGTGTGTGCCATCACTGGTAATTAGGGAATACTGTTCTCGTGCTCCACCCAACACCAAGGAGTCCTTTGCTTCAGGGGACCCAGATAAAGCCCTTGACCTCAAATGTCCTCTCCAGTTTTGATAATAAAAATGCTGTTGTCTTATCTCAGAGAAAAAGTCAAGAAATACAAGGAAGGGGATAGGGTTTTCAGGGTTTAGTTTTTGTTTTTGTTTTCCCCAGAATCATTCTCCCAATAAAATTTACTATTCACATAAAATAATGAAATGACTATTTATAAATGCTATATATCCATTATATAAATATTTTAGTCAGTTTTAAAAAATAAATCCATGTACAACTTTTGTATCATTTTTCCAGGTTTTACATGTCCTCTGCTCATTGTGTTATCCACACCAACTGGGATGGGGAGGGGATAGGAAGGAAGAAGGAATATAAGTGGTGTATTTAGCCTTTATAATACTGTACTGCAATGTCACTAAGCAGTACTTCTGAGGTGTATTTTCTTACTTCTGTGGGGGGGTGATACAGGGTGGGAAGGAGTAGAAGGGTAAGGGAACCACTTACTTGTGAATTTTGCCCCCACCCCATTCTCTTATTCTGCCTTATGAATAAATCCTACTTACCAAACACAATAAAATCTAACATTAGTAGAGAGGCACTGTTGACTATAGAATGGGTTCTAGAACGCTATCAAATGAAAGCTGCTCATAAAAAACAATACTTCACTCATGTATATGACCTCATCCTCACAAGCATGGGCATCGCTCAGAAATCCTTCTGCAAGAAGCACCAGCTGAGCACTATTTTGTGGGCATCAGGTGGTTTCAGTGGATTTTGTTCATAACTCACAAGGTTCTTATTCTCAGAAATGTATCATGACATGAGTTTAGAAAAAAGTGAAATTCACAGTTAACTATTGCTGCTAAAATAAATATACCTCAAAACAGATGAAGGTGCAAAAACATTAGGCATTTCTTGTGCACGTATTAACTCAAGGAGGTGGTGATGGAAGGATCATTTGTTTCTTAACATAGTCACTGAGGGATCCTGGTGGATGGCAGCTCTACCATCTTCTATACGTGATTTCCAATACTGCTCTGTGGGTTGTTTTCACTCTTGCCAGTCAGAAGAGGGAAGAGCACAGATACCCAGATATGGAGATTTGAAAAGGCCAGTCTGCAAGTGTCTCCGACCACTTCTACCCAAATTCTATTGACTGAAATGCAATCACATGACCCAGCTAACTGCAAGGGAGGCTGGTAAGTGTAATCTGGCTCTATTCTAGGGAGAAAAAAAAAATTAAGTCTCTGCTTCAGGAGGTTAACCTAAAGTTAATTATTAAATACACAAATACCAGTTTTAAATAATCTAAATAAGCTTTAATATTAAGGAAGCTCTATGGAGGCAATGATAAAATGGGTTCAGTGCTTTTATTTTTTTTTCTACTCCTATAAACTACACTTTCAACATGTTCAACGCAGGTCCTGCTCATAGTAAATGGCCCTTTTTCTCTTGAGAGAAATGTTATAGATCACTCCAGCTTTTGGCGGAAAGAAAATAATATTGAGCAGAAAATGATATATTTGGGGAATATCTAAGTGTTTTATTATATCATTCTGTGGTAGCAGCACTTCTCTGACGTTGCTGGTGAAGTCTGCAGGTAAATTGACCAGTGCAACAGTTCTTGTGGGAATGGCCTCAGCAGACCCGCTCCAATGCTATACCCCAATAAAATGCTTGGCATGGGCACCAGCCATGTTAATCAAACTATATCCCCAGACATTCAAATCTTACCTGGGATAATACAAGCAAAGTAAGTTGTGAACAAGTAATGCTGGTTAATTATGATGTCAATACCGTGGATTAGAGGCATAGAGTTCTGCTGTCAAGATGGAAGAGCTCACTTAGTTGTTTTCCTACCAGAAGCCTAGTTTTTAGGCTTTTCCTTCCACTTAGTGAGTGGTAGCTCTCCAGTTATATATTTCAAGTTTTAAACTGCTTTTTCCTTAAGTTACTTACATTCAGGATCTTTTGTTTCTATCTGAGGAAACTAACTCAAACAGCATCTGAAATCCCCCTGGCTTGGTTATCCAGGGAAAACTGAAGACATTAAATCCACATTTAATTAAAAGGTAGACAATATTAGTAACTAGTCTTTGTTGTTGTTGTTAAATATTTACTAAATAAGTTATTAAGTAGAATTGTGGGATTCTATGCTTTTAGTGATACCAGACATCATCCAAGCAGGCAAAAAGAAGAAGGAAAAGAAGAAAGAAAAGGAAGGGAAGAGGAAGAGGAGGAGGAGGAGGAAGAGCAGAAGGAGAAGAAGGAGAAGAAGGAAAAGAAGGATACAGCAGGAAAGAAACCTTGCCTCTCTGTCCAGGAACATACCACATTTCTCAGTGATATGGGGCATTGCTCCTGTATGATTCTCAAAAATCCATTCCACATTAAGGTTTAAAAACAAAAAAAATCACATTTTCAAGAAGCAAAAGCTCAACAGGGTCATGGCTTTAGTTTCTACCCAGGAGACATCAGTATGTGCTTTTGACGACCAATCTACTTCTTCTCCAGAGACTCTAGTTTTATGACTTTGAGGTACATTATAAAACTTAACTTTTTAGCTCAAGAAACATCAACTGTTAATTAAAATCGTCATGATGCAGCTATTGTTATTTTTATGGTTTAAAAATATTTAATTGGCATATACCCTGAAGCTTTTTTCAATGGGTTTATCTTTACAAATAATTAATAATCAACACTAAAAGCAATATTTTAATTTCTAAGCAATTTAACTGTCAACGTTTAGGTCTGCTGTGGTCACATTCTTGTCAAACAACCAAAATAAAGCAGATATAACAGATGAATATAATCAGAGTCAACACAAAAGGGCCTCAGAAGAATGAATTAAATTGATTAAGCCAGCGATTTCAAAATTACCTTTCTGAAAGAAAAAGTGAATACTACGAATTTATTTTCAAATAAGCCTATCAACTATTCATCTTGAATATATGTTTACAGCAATGGCCCAAGGCTATCAAATACACACGTCAATCTCAGGTACGACAATGTTAATACTCTAAACTCAGCATCTCTATAACACACAAAATCAAACTACCACAAACCTTGACTCCACAGTCAACAATTCTTAATACCCAAGAAAAAGTACGGTTTTAGATATTTTGACCATAACATGTGTGAGTCCAACAACTTCACACATGGCATACCCACTGAAATTTGGATTATTATTACCATTTCCGTTCTGAAGATATTAATATTAATTCAAAGACTCTCTCTCTCTCTCTCTCTCTCTCTCTCTCTCTCTCTCTCTCTCTCTCTCTGTCTCTCTCTCTCTCTCCCCCCGCCTTTATTTCTCCCTTTATTTCCCCTTCTATCTCATTTTCTAGGTCTCTCTTCCACTCATCTGTGAAAGCAGAGTAATTTGATAGTTAGGTTTGTAAATCTGCAATTCCAACATTTGGAATTTTCTTAATGTACATTCCTTTTAGTTAGTAATGTGTCTGTGTGGTATTATATTGATGTCTGTATTGATCTATCTATCTTCTTGAGCAACAATAAAACAAACAAACAAAAACCACAAGGGAATCTCAAATACTCTGTTTGAGATATTTGAGATGCTACATTGATACATAATGCTCACAGATAAATTGAGCTCAATGAAAGTTAGTGCAATTAAAAATAGGAAAATAGGAAACACATACAAACCTATAAGAACACAAGAATCAGGAAAAGTCTTCCTACTGCAACTCCTGGCTTGAAAACGTCATGACAATTTTTGTTATAGTGAAAAATTCACTGACCTCCAACCAGGCTGTAATTTAAGATTAGCTCAGCCTCTTTCCCTAACCCTCTTTTTAAGATATAAATTGATATTGGGAAGGAAGCAGCTACATTAATGAGCAGGGAGATGAACAGAACACTAAGGCCAGATGTAGATTAAAAGACCATGTTGTGGCAGGCCTTTGTGTGTGCTATTAGCAAGTAAAGTCCAAACATTGCATTAAGAAGAAAGTGACCGAAGGTTCTCAGGGTGTTGAAGACTCTGTCAGGGAGGGGAAGGGTAGATACTTATGGTATTCGCTGGAAGGGTGCTTGGGGCTTTCAGATACTTCAGGGTGGAACAGCCACAAGGAAATTTCCTCGTGCTATTATGGATTACCTTTCTGATAAAAACATCCATGTATTATTGTGTCAATGTATCCCACCTGAAAACTGGGGAAAAAATGAGTTACTAGTAATATGAAAAGCATTTTTGGTTTCACATATTTACATACAATGGAACATTCTCTAACTTCCCTAAATAGTATTTTAAAGTGAAAATTACCACTCTGTGGCAACTTTAAGAGCTAAGGTTTGTAACAGCTTCCTGCCATAGAGAGTCCCAGGGCAATCCATCATTCATTTGGCCATCATTTTAATTTCTCCATAACTTTGCAAAATAGTTTATTAAACTCCTTTTTTATCCACAGTTTTCAATGTTCCCTCTGATTCCTGTCTGACTGATTCAGTTTCCTTGCTTTCTCTTTTTCTTTATGTCCCATGGTGAAAGGATCGGAAAATGCAGACATCCCTTTCAAATTATATCCGTAATCCAAACTCCCCTTAGTAGATTCACTGCTAAACATGTCCAGTGTTTCTCCATTATGCCTCGGCACAAGGAGATTAATACTGCTTTCTAAACACTGAGGTGAAAGGACAGGGTGCTCATAACTGAAGTGATAGGCTACTGGGGACACAGAGCTCCCAAAATCTGCCAATTTGCTCTTGAGGGCTAGGAGTACTGGTACGCCTACACAGAACCTGGGAAACCATTCTAGTCTAACTTACCATTTTCAACACCTGAATTATGGGAAGAAGCTTCTGTCTGCTCTCCCGGCTCCCACTCACCCCCTTAGAGCAGGTGGGGCTATCATTTGAATCATGCTTTATGTCTTGTTTCCAGGCCAAAAACCCTCAATCATTTTCCATTAAAGGACTCAAATCCAAACCACAAGACCCATCGTATGGCCTGTCTTCTGCCAACTGTCCCCAACATCTCATCTCTACCACAATTACTAGGCACTTGCCACATCCTTAGTTGTTCCTCAGACATCCCTTGTTTATACTCCTTTGGATACATTTTCAGTTGTTCCTTCTCCTCAGGACATTTCACTACCTTGTACATCTCATATACAACTTAATGCAAGTGCCACTTGGAAAACTCTTCTACAGTCCAACTTAAAACAGCTCCCTGTACCTGTCACTCTCTACCATACCATTAATCTTATTTTCCTCACAGCGCATATCAACTAGTAAACATAACCTACACACTAATTTATTGTTTGTTTGTTTCTTTTTCTGTCTTCTCACAGCTGTTTGAGGGTAGAGATATTGTCTTGAATCTACAGCTGGAAGAAAAGCAACTGATTCATAGGGGTCCAAAATCACATGGAGATGGTTGCTGTCTGGCTTGATGAGAAATTTAAATGTCCTTTAAGCCTCTTATTTCTTTCCTTGGAATTGGAGCTAAGTGCATTGTTGCTCTGTCAGTGCGTGGATGTGAGGATTAATTAACACATTTATGTAAGAGTGTTTAGTGTCTACAAAATACCAGACACACACACATGTGGTGTATCGCAGTGGTGTGCCGGAGCCAGCTTCAAGTTTGCAGCGCTATTCCATTTTCAGAAATTGTGTGAGCTGGCTGACATCACACCTCAGCTTGAAAGAGGCCATGGTACAAGTAAATGTGGCATGGAAATAAGAAATTACCACAAATCTGGGCCATTTTGTCATCAATAATCTGGTTGTTAAATATTTATCAGCACATCACTGAATCCCAATTTACACTAATAAATATGCCTCTTTAATATCAATACTACAAAGAGTTCATTATGACATATAGTAAAATATTTTAAAGTAACAGCTTCATGGATTGGGAATCAAAATAATATTGAGTATAGTTTTAAGTCATATTTAATTGTAGATTTGTAATAACTAAGGTATAATATACTTGTATCATCAAATCTGCTGTTTTAAAACGTTTCAAAGAAGGAATCACTCTGTTTGTGTTTAAAAGCAATTATTTTAAAGGAACATTTATAACATCTAAGATACTACCGGTCTCAGTCAAACCTTCTTCAAATCCTATGACAGTGGTTCTACTACAATTTCACTGGACATTAGGATCACCTGGAGAGCTTTTACATTTTCAATGCCCGTGAGCAATTAAATCTGAATTTCTGATGATGGTACCCACTATCAAAAACCTTTTAGCTCCCCAAGTGATTCCAATATGCTAATAAAGTTGAGATCCACTATCCGAACACATGAAAGTCTTTAAAATTGGGCAGCATGCCTAATAGATATGGATATGAACATAGATATAGATAGGATATTTCTACTTAAACCTTATGCCACTCAAGTTAAACTTTTGTAGATACATTATATCATTATCTCTGAAATGTGTTTGGTTGAAATCCAAGCAAGATGAATGAGCACTCTTCTTAGAAATGGTTTAATTTGGCAGACATTACTACTTCCATAAACAAAATGGTCAACAACAAAATCAATTCTTGGAGTCATTATAATTTTAAGAAAAGGAATTAAAGAATTGTGTGGCAGGTCTTATATGTAGCTGCAGTAAATATGGTGGAAATACTTCAACTCATTTCATTATAAACAATATTAATTCTCAAAGTGCCTGTTCACAATTTTAAATATATACCAGGGAAGGCTGACTTATCCATTATCTTCTATCATTACCTAAATGTAATCTCCTAAGATAAGAATGAAATACCATTATCTATACATGGCAATCTCTAATAGTGTCAGTTAAAATGGATAGAATGTCAATTGTTTTATTAAATGAAATCAACAACACACAAAAATATTTCAGAAAAATATCCATGGCTTCTTCAAAACCAAAATGTATTTATCTATAAAGATTTATCTACATTTTTATCTATCCATCTACCTATCATTTATCAATCTAGCTATCTATCTATCTCTCTATCTAGATTTAGGTAAACACATTTAAGGCTATTGCTACTGTTGGTTTTTATTTATATCTGAGACTTATAGGTTGAGTTTGAAAGCAAAATAATGACAATTGAAATAGAAAACGTAGTTTCAGGAAACTTATCTCAAGTTCCCCAGGGATAACAATGGAAATTCCCTCTGCATTAGAGGAGTTTGGTATAGATCTTGAAATGTGTAAATTGAGCCAATAGAGACCTGTGAGTTAAAGGTTTCAGGATCATTGCTCACTATCTGTTGCTCCGAAAGAGACAAGAGTTGAACAGATAGCATTTTTCTTTTATTCTCAGTCCTTCCCTTTTTCTCCAAACCATACGGTGTTGTTGTTTTTTCCTTTTATGTGTGATAGAGATTTAGTGCTGCATTGCACAATTTGGTACGTCATAGAATGCCCAAATATATACAATTTAGCTTGCTTTCAATTACTAGTTTGTTAGGTTAAAAATTTGCTTTAAAAGGCTTACCTCATTTGAACTATCATAGATATTATTTAAAAGAAAGAAATATTTGGAAGTTTCCTATAAAATAGATTTCTATCTTTTTTTTCGTATTCTACAATGATTGTCTTTTCTACAATTTGAGGTATGTTCTTACGGAAAAAATTTTAGTTCCTCCCAAAGCAAAAAAAAAAAAAAAAAAAAAAAATATATATATATATATATATATATATATATATATATATATATATACACACACACACACACACACACACACATACATAATAATAGATGCTAAGAAATACCTTTAAAATATTTAGAAAATCAAAGCTGATTAATTGCTGATAATGTTTAGCATATTCTGGATCATAAAAGTATTGAAAATTACAAGAATGAAAACCAGATAATCATTATTTAGAAGACTGTATAAGAGGGACAGGGAAAGAAAAACAAGTGCATAGTCCTTGAATCCTTCTGTTAATCCACTTGCCAGGTCACCTGACACATTCCAACCATTTCCCTCATGCAGTCATATGTCAAGATCTGTGGGATGGCACCATCCGAATGCTTCACAAACACTTCAACGACCAGTCCAAAACTATACACATAGGTACTTCCATTCATATATGCTAAACCTCTGATTTTCAGATTTCTGCACTACAATACTATAATTGAAATTGATTCTTTACATTAGCACACTACATTCACCTTGAATGCTAGAATTAAAAATAAGTTAATTTTTATAAAAGTATTTCATTAATTTAAATTATTTTTTCCAGAAATTCGATATAAATTTCAGGTTTATCTTAGTAATTTTGATTTAAATTTTGAAAGTCATTAATTTGTTATATCTATTTTTCTTTAAATTGTAATATACAATTTTTAAATAGTACTATAATGTTTTTGGAAAACACTGATAATTATGTTTAAAATTTATATTTACTGTAATTTGCATGCTTTATAAGACTATATTCAAATTTTGTAATTTGGAAATATATTTACTTATTTACAATTCTTTATATCTAAATGTTTTAAAGATCCTTTTTATCATTTTAAAAGTATATGCTGATAATTATTACCAATAGATCATAAATTAAACAAAATCTTGCTCATGAAAATATAGTTATTTTTGTCAAAATGAAAGCAAGAAAAATAAATTTCATGACAAAAACATAATTTGTAATCATCCGTAACTTGCAAAATACATGTTAATTTTTGCATTATGAAAAATTTAACTTTTATCCAAACATTGCCTACCCAACAACAGAAGAGCTGAACTTGTAGAATAATAATAATGTACAGTTGTCTTTGGTATGTTGCTAAGTTTTTGTCATTTAACAACAATGATAGTTACCTACATACATATTCATTAATTTCACAGGGCTGCTTTTACAAAGTACCACAATCTAGATGGCTTAAAACAACAGAAATATATTCTCACAGTTCTACAGACTAGAAGTCTAAAATCAAGGTGCTGACAGGGCCATTCTCCCTTCAAAACCTCTAGGGAAGGATCCTTCCTGGCCTCTTCTAACTTCTGGTTTTATTCCCCATGTCCCACTGCAAAACTTATTTGAGACGGATATTCAATAAATACTTGTTGAAAGGAGGCCCAGGTGTTTCTCTGCTTGTGAATAGCACGTTTCTAATAGGACAACCTCCACTTTCAGAAAGGAAGGCCATCTTCCTTCCTATGTCTGTGTGTCTCCACAGTTTCCCACGGTGTGCTCCTTGTAAACCTGTGCCCAAATCTCCCTCTTCTAAGGACACCAGTCATTTGGATTAAGGACCAGTCTAATGACCTCAATTTATCTTGACTAAATCGGCAAAGACCCTATTTCCAAATAAGTTCCACAGGTACTGGGGATTAACATTTTAATACATCTATTTTGGGGGCAGAAACACAATGCAAACCATAGTGACATATTTTGCAGCTTCTTGTTTTGAAGTTACCCTTGTTGAGATAAAGCAATGAAACTTTAGAATTTAAGTTTGTTAAACCTAATTTAATATAACCTCCAAATTTTAGGCATGTGATGTGTGGGACTTCATTTGTTCTCTTTTTCTTTCCCCCACCCCAATTTAAGATGGACTGTACAACTAATATCATTTATTGCATTTTTAATCTACAGCAGGATAAAATTGTTATAATTTAGTTCATAAAAGTTCTGATGTAAAAATAATATCTTTATGTTAGTTTTTAATCCCAGTGTCTGGTGCAAAAATTTACTTGATATTGACATTCAATAAATACTTGTTCAAAGAACTTTAAAAAAGAAAAACAAAGGATGTTGTAATATTTGCAGTGAAAACAAAGAGAGGGATGGGAAGAGGCAAAAATATTCTTCATTTTTATAAAAGAAAATTTTTGATTCTTTACAGACCATGGAACAAACCTATTTTAGGACTGTATTTTAAAAAAATGTAAAGAAATTTATGAAAAGGTTGCAAGCTATTTTAAATTTTAATTAAGTCAAATTATTTAGGAAAGTATACACATATTCACTCACTCAGATTATTTCATTATTAATATCCATTGAGCAAAAATGATAGACTGGATTTTTTTAAATAAACTTTTTTTTATATTAGAACCATTCTAGATTCACAGAAAAATTTCAAAGGTATTAAAGAGTTCCCATATACCTCAAACCCAGTTTTCCCTATTACTAACATCTTACTTTATATGACACAGTTGTTACAACTAACGAACCAATATCCGTGCATTACTATTAACTAAAGTATATTGTTATTCAGATTTTCTTAGATTTTATGTATGTTCTTTTGCTGCTGTATCTCCTTCATGCCACAGTGTCTACATAAAAGATTTAGATAAGAGATTTGTCTATTCCCCCTCATTTATTGATTCAGATGATTATTTCTGTAAGCATGAACTCATGGATATTTATTTTACACTCTGGGTTAACATCCAATTCTACTTTAATTTATTGCTCATTTTTTTCCAGCTTTGGCTCTTTCATTTGACCCTTACACTACTTTGTCCATCACTGTGTTTGGGTGTGTTTCTTTTTCTTGTCTTTTCCTTTCTTTCTGTTTTTCTTTTTCAGTACTAGAAGATGCCCCATCTTGTACCCTTTCTGCTCCCATCCTAGAATCAATCATTTCCCAGAAGTACTGTTTCCTGATACCAGAAAATCGCATCAGAAACAAAGATCTGTGTTTGTCACTACTAGAATGCCACTGTTCCTAGTTGCTCTCAGCTGGTGTAGTGAGGAATTACTATATGTATACATACTAATCCACTGTACTCATATGTACTTATAGGCATAACTATTTATTTATCTAACCACCTGAATGTATATTATGCTAAACAAGGGTTCTTATCAATGTTTCTAACTCTAGTCCATTAGCAGACGGATCATCCTAACTTCTCCTTCCTTAATTGTAAACTCCCTCTCCTACGGAAAGAAACCCAGTTCACGCAATCCATCTTCTATTAACTTATGTTCAATTGTACTGTACATGTGAAGTAGTATCAAAACCATTAACCCATATGCCGATGGGAAACGCCTTTGTCAACTAGAGTACAGTACTTATGTGCAGGCCCTTCGCCTTTAGTCATAGAGATTCCATTTCCAAAATTCTTTAGGTCAGCACCTTATCCTCCACCCCTTCAGTGTGATTGTTTCCTAAAGTTAGATAAACTTGTCACATTCTGCATTGCATCCTAGGATCCATCAACCGCCTAAATGATATTTTCTAAATCTGTAAATATTAATAACTATTTGGCTAAACTTTAGTTTCTACCATTTTAGGGTATAGAAATATGTATTCAACAACTTAGATTAATAGACCTGTACTCAAACATTCAAGGTCTTCCTCCTTACACATACCTATTAAGAATGTGATGGATTATTGCACCCCAAGGATCACAGATTAACATTTGCTTTCCACAATAAAATCATGTCCTTAATTTTGTCAACAGAGGTCAACATAATCACATCTCTCTACCTTAATTAATTTATTCATGGCCACCATATTATTTGGAGAAGACCCTACAAAATGTAAACATTCTCCCAACTCATCTCTAGTAGCATTTAATAATATGCTCCTGTAGAAAAAAAAAAAATACATAGTCTACAACTAACTAACATATCAGAAAGGATTGAAAAAACTTCCAGTATAACTATTCTGATGATGTTTTTCCTGGCCTAACACAGGCTGTGTCTACATAACACAAACTGCAATGACATTGGTGAAAATACATGAATCACCCGTCTTGTTACTGAAGTGGAAATCAAAATACCAGGCCTGCATTCTCGAATTTCAATTAGTTAAATGTTGATATCATTGGACATAATCTAGAGTTTTTCTACCAGCTGCATAATACATTCCATCCCAGAATAAATACCAGACTGTCAGGGATCACTTTAGCATTAACACAGGTCCTTCATATTGACAGTTTTCTTTGTGTAAATGTGACATACCTGCCCAGTGATTTTGTTCCCAATATAATGTTTTTTCATCTTTATTTTCTAAAACCATAGAAGGTGAATCAACTTGAACAGAACTTCAAAAGCACAAGTTATGTGATAATATCTAGTTTAAAATTCTAATCAAAGTAGACTTTGTAGGGTGATAAATGTATGCATTGTTTATAATGTAAGAACACGTGCATTTAATACAAATACAAATAATAAAAATGGGACAAAAATAATTTTCTTCTCACTAAATATGTTCTGTTACTACAACTAGAAGAGGAAATTTTATTTTCCAGACTTCATAAAATATGTATAATAATAATAAAACCATTATAACCAAGGTGTCTCAGCACATATATGCAATGTTCATATCCAAAAGAAGAAAATAAGTTTCACAAAGTTTAAGAAAAATATACAGGTTTGCACCACAAAAAAAAGACAAAGCTTCCAATATAGAGCCTTCAAACCCCAAAACCTATTCCCTTTGATTCCACCACACTTCTTGTAGTTAGTTTAACTTTTAAAAGGAAGGAGAAAAATACAAAATGATATACAATTATAGTAGATCCTGGAGTGGTGCGGGATCATTTATGGGATAAAAGGAAGCGTTTCCTAGATTGAAGCAGTTAATAATGAACAAAGTTAGCTTAAGCAAACAATTTATACAGATTTAAAACATAATTGGCATTGTTTTCCACTAACCTGAATTCACACACACAAAAATATTTATCCTATACCAATATCTGTTTCTTCAATTTTAATTTTAACAATATACAACACTTCTGTGAATTCTCACACCACTTTATCAGACAAAGAAAATTACCCCAATGTGTAAAATCAGATTTGAAGCACTTAAATTGAACACTAAAAACATATAAGGTTTGAAGACACTGTAAGGGTGAGTGTAGGTCCAACCAAGGCAGAAAGAAAAAGGGTAGGGAGGCAAACTCTTCATCCCTTCAGTTTATAAACTCTACATGTTTTTATTAATTCATTTGAGTATGACCTAATTTTCAGTGATCTCCATAGCACATTTTACCCATTTCATTCCCATATGCTCCTAATAACTTATCTAACCTAGCTAGAAGTTTACATTAATCCTGGTAACATTCTGAGAATGATAGCATTTCCAGTGAATTAGGCATGCCTTTTATTCTTGGGGGACTCCTGTGTTTAAATGAATACTCACACGCTTCATTACAGTATCTCTAAAATACATGCAAACCCCGAGGCATACCAAATTACTGAATTAAGGTGACATAATTCTTAGAAAAAGAGTTCAGTACTTCACTCCTAAAATACATTGATGTCTCCAAGGTTCTGACTAATTTATATTGCTAGGGGATCTGCCCCAATTTACTTTGGCTCCCAATAAAATACCTCCAGCTGCCTCTAGCTACAGCTCTGATGTGGGCCAGTAGTGCCAGCCAAATTAGTGCTATCATAGTATCATTATTTTTAATAGATCTTCACTTCATCAGGGTGAAAAAATTAGTACCCAATCTAACTTGTTACATTTGTTGTTACTCACTGAGCTCATCATGCTTCCAAACAACAGATCGTATTAGTCAGCAGCTGTACTAAAACAACAACAACAACAACAACAAAAACATATTATTTTATGTATAAATAACACCAAATATAAAGTTGGGAGAATTTTCTTTATCTCACATAGTGGTCTGAGAATTCACAGAAGTACAGAAGACAGTAAAAATGGAAGAAATGGTGAGATATTGACATGGAATGAAATCATTTTTTGTGTGTCCATTAAATGACAGAACTGTATTCTTACATTGTGAATAAAATGAAATAATATGATATGAATGTATTTCTAATGAAATAATAGGTGGATTACTTTTGTAGCTTTTCTAAAAGCTAAGTTATAGAGCTGATTTTCCTAGTATTATATGGGTGAAGATGAAGGCCATGGCTTTAAACACTGAAAAGAAAGAATTCTGTTTAATAATAAGAGCCTGATAGAGGTGGACCAATTGGCTCTTGGTTTTCAGTTGAGTCCACTGTTTGAAACTCTGATATTAGATTTCCCATGCATCCAACATGGAGCCCGGTCATTCCCATCTGCTAGCCAACAGAAAATGTGTACATAACCTTCTGTGGTGTAGATAAAAATTAATCCATTGAAGCATTTGTTTCTGATTTTCATGAAATAAATCCTCATGGAAAAAGAACAAGCCTGTAATATGCAAACATCTATATTTCAAAAGGCTTTAAGAAGACATTAGATCTTTCTCGATCAGCTAAGGGGTTCTTCATACAAACCAAGAGTCGGAGCCTCAGCAATCAATTTGGTTAACCTTTCTGGAATGGTGAAAATAATGTTGCAAATCTGATTCCCCTGATACTATACAAATTAAACTTGTGATTGCTTCACTCCTCCATTCATGTCTGTCTCTATGTTATCCAAGAATTAGAAGTAGTTAGTCCCCGCTCCCCACCCCCTTATATTGATAAGTAAATTTCTTTTGGGATAGAAATTTTTTATTTAGTAAACTATTTCCTCCCAAAATACTAAATCTCTGTTGTGCTTTCTATTATCAAAGATAATAAAATCAACTCTACTACATACTAGTTTACTGATAGTTTAAAATGATATTGTTTCTGATTTCTGATGCATTCTCTCATTTTCCAGTTAAAATAACTTACGAAAGTCCAAAAAAAAAAAAAAAAACAGGGTAAAATTTCAAGAGTACTCTTAACAAAAGCTACTGGACAATCAATCATCTCTTGGATGCAACAGGATGAATTCAAATCATGCCTAAATCTCCCAGGCAAAACTGTGGAAAATTCTATAGAAAACAAACTAAAACACTTCCATTTTTCTCCACCAGTCCAACCCTTAGATGTAAATATCGCAAGTCATCTTCTTTTTGGCAGACCAAATGTTGATAAGCCAATTTGGCATATGATTTGGCATATTGAAAGAGAGAGAGAGAGAGAGAGAGAGAGAGAGAGAGAGAGAGAGAGAGAGAGAAATGAAAATGACCAAATAAAGCTTGAAAGCCAATGTAGACAAATTAAAAGCAAATGGCAAAATACCCATAACTACTACAGTGTGAAATGAATAAACTGGAACAAAGACAATTATATTATTTTAATTAAGTACACACTTAACAATGAAGATTTTGTAGTCGCAAGCCTCTTTATCTCAGCAAATCAGCAAACTTTTTAAAATCGGGAACACCTTGACAGAGTTATAGTTCACTGTGTGATTTTACCAGAGGCATAGTTTTATGGCTCCAATCTAATGGGAGCCTTCTGCACGGTGGTTAAGATCAAGAGTGCTGGGGCCAGATGACCTAAGATTGAATCGGACCTTCATTTACTAAAGATATATATAAATTGATTAAGCACTCCAATACTTAGTAACAATAGCACAATAAAATTATTGTGGAAATTAAAATATACCTAATGTGCCTTCTGTGGCTGCCTTGGCCTTATTGAAGCATTAGGGTTTATATGAAAGACCGACTGCTAAGCATAAAAGGTATCTAGAGAGCCACAATGCCAAAACTTCAGTTTTCATGAAAATTACATAGGAATGTGGATAATGATGACTTATGATACTCACATCTATAGATTTTGATTCAGTAGAAATAGAAAAGGTACCAGTAATGTCCATTTCTAACAACCACCTTAGATCTATGAATCACACTTTTAGAAACATAGAAAAGTCAATAATACAATATCATAAGATTGATTTTATTAATAGGTACTGAAAATTGAACACTGCAAAGAGAGAATATACCTAATTATTTCATGAGTTCATGAAACACTTCAAAAACGGGCTTTTAAAAAGATGACACACAGATACAAAACAGTTAACACTCAAGGTGAAGCTGTAAAAAGAAACAGATTCCCTGGTTAGAATTCCTAAACTAAATGATACAGCAGAATTGTATTCAGCAGTTTTACAGACTTATATTATTAAAGAGAAATATGATATAAGATTTAATCTCAGCAAATTAGAAAACCAAAGTAAAAAACAAAAACAACAACAAAAACAACAACCTATAAATAGAATAAAGTGTGTCAAAATATGTAGCTAGATATATAGATATACATGCATATGATACTACCTGATCTACAGAAAGAGGGAGGGAGAAAAACAGGAAGGGAAGGATGGATGGATGGAGGGAGGGAGAGAGGATAGGAGGGAGACAAACAGAGGGCAGGAAGGAGGGAAGAAATCCTTGTATTCATGGAATCTTCATCCTAGTAATTTATGAAGATAAGAAAAACGTATTTTAATGACAGAAACAAGAAAATGAATAGTCTAAAATATTCCAAATTTTGGACATATCTATTTCAATCATCTTGGTAATTAATTATTTGGAATGAGGGCTCTCAATATTCAATTTTTTAAAAGAAAATGATGTGTCTCAAGTACACGCTTGGGAATGAGCATTGTGATTGAAATATCAGCAAAATTATTTGTGCCCTTAATATTGTTTTGCAAGAATGCAGAGATTTTATGTAGTCGACATGGTCATTCACAGCCATCTTCTAAATTTCTGTGCCAAGTTACCACTCCAAAAGCCTTGGGACTGATAATTAATCCAATAACTGATTGGGGGATGGGGAATAAAAACTAAAAAAGGATGAGTATGTCTTTAGCAATTATGATCAATGAAATCAAAGACAAAATAAAGAAGTCTAGGTTGCAAAATCTGAGGTACAAATGTATTCGGGGGCTATGTAAACCAGATAAAAGCAGGAAGCTGTGGTTTTAATATGCACATTAAGAACAAGGATTCTAGGAAATAGGAAACAAGTAAAATGGAACCTGAAGCTGAGCTGCCTGTAAGAAATCAGAAGTCACAGAGAGTATGTAAAAAGGAATCTGAAATACTTCTGGTGACCAGTTCAGAGAATGACCACACTCCTTCAGGGTCTGGGTTAAAATCAGAAACACCCTTGAGAAGTCAGGAACCGCAGGCACATGTGGGTATCAAATTCATATCACTTGAATATTCTGTGAATAAGTTGAGAAATTAGTATGAAAACCAATGATTTTGAAAACTTGGAGCACTGTGGGTCCCGTGCTGAGAAAAACACCAAACTTTCCTTTATAGATATTTCCAAAGCCCAACCCCTATGGGGTGCTCATGAAAATCCCCCGAAGGCTGAAGGCTGTATGAAAAGTTAATGCTTACAAACCATGTGAGGAGACTCACCATGAGGAAAAGTTAGCAGGTGAAAAGAAAAGGGACAGTTTTCTCTCCAAGTAAAAGCATCCATTGGCATTCTAATGAAAATCTCACCAGGAACGTGAGCATAACCTAACAAGCTGATACTCTAATCCTAATGGAATTGTAAACATCAAAAACAGTCATGGTGATTTTGAAAAAGAAGAGGTTTGTTACAAAGCCATAGTAATAAACCTGGCTAGATGGAATGGAACTCGATCTCGAAGTTCATGCTCTTCCAAGCACATATAGTACACAATATATGACAAAGCGGCATTGCACATCGATGGGGAAGGACCGTGTTAGGATTCTCCAGAGGAAAAGGGCTACTAGATGTGAAATGTGGATGTGCATAGATATACAGATATGCATCTATAATATTTATGTGTGCAGCATTTATATCAATTATAGTATATATCATATAATACCTATTACATATTATAATATATAATGTATTATATCATATACAACATACAGAGGGTGCCAAAAATGTATACACATTTTAAGAAAGCAAAAAAAAAGCTATATTAAAATTGTAATATTCAACATATATCAATAACAAAAGATGAATACAAGTCATGTGTATACATTGTTTTGGCACCCCCAATGGCACCCCCGGTATATTACAAAATGGAATCTATATAAATATTACATATATAAATATATAAAGGAGAGAGGAGAGGGGAGGTATTCACTTTAAGGAATTGGCTCCCATGATTGTAGAGTTGTAATGGCTGGCAAGTTCACAGTTTTTAGGATGTGCCAGCAGGAGACCCAGGGAAGATTTTATGCTACAGCTCAAGTCCAAAGTCAGTCTGCTGTCAGAATTCCCTCTTCCTTGGAGGATGTCAATTTTTTTCTCCTAAGGCCTTCTTCAGCTGATTACATGAGGCCAACCCACAGTGTGGAGTGCAATTTACTCAAAGTCTACTGATTTAAATGTTAATCTCATCTAAATAATCACTGCATAGAACACCTTCAATAATGTTTGTCCAAATATTTGATTGCCAAGGCCCAGCCAAGTTATTACATAAAATTAACCATCGCAAGTCCACTCCTTGTCAACTCGGCATCCATATATATCTCCTTAACTATTCTTGTTCCCCAAATGAAGGCAATAACGAGGTCATAACTCTGCATGCCATGGTATATAAGATGTGCTGACTTTATTTCACAGTATTTAAGTACTGTTAACTTCAAATCATAAAACTTGAGTTACAGGACATCAAGAGAGGAAACATCCCCCAAAGACTTTGCATCCTCTTCCAGGGGTGGGTTAGTGCATTTGAGGTTGTACTCAGGGTAACTGTGTCATGTTAGGCAGAAATATGCATTTACTATTGTCTTTATCTGGGTATTAATTATGATTAAAGGAGGTGCATATGGGTGCCAAGTTGAGACATAAAATTCACCATCGCAAGGATAGTCAGGAAATGTTTCCTCTCAGACTCAGAACCCTGCCCTCAACCGCCTTTCTTGAAAGCCTCAAAGCACTTCATGCTCTGCATGTCCAAACTGAACTCATGATTCTGTACTCCCAAACTTGCCCTCTGCAGTTATTGTACATCTAAGTAAAAGGAGGCAGCCCTCCCCACCCAACTATGTAAGGCGGAGGGAAGGGTGGCATCCTTGTCACTTTATGCAATAAAAATGTCAATTATTAAAAGATCTATTATCAATTCCCTTCTCATCCACTTTCTTCAACATGTTCATAGTAGTTAATTTGGGTTTCAGAAAGTTACTTAACTTTAAATTAACTAACCTAATGATTTTGTGGCATTTTTACTATTTTATAAACTCATAAATCCAAGTACATTCCTAAATCATGCACATCTAAAGTACGATTTTTCATTTAATTTGAAAAAGTGCTTGAACATTTTATTTAAAACATACATCTGTATTACACAACTTTAGGACATTAATATATAAACTTTCCTATAAAATTTTACCCTACAAAGCTTTACATTTACAATTAGCAGAATTGGAGAAAATAATGCAATTTTAAATCTGACGACAAAAGTATTATTGAATATGTGTCCAGAACAGCTTTTGGAATAATTTCTTGTATTGAATAGAAACACAGCAGACCCTTCAAGAATCTTGCCCATTGCTGTCTGTGGTCATTAGCTTTTATTTTTACTTATTCTCTAAAAATATTAGTACATACTCATGCCTGCTATGAGGAAATTATCAAGCAAAATTAGGATAGATTTGATATTTCCTGTACATGTACATTATGAGCCTTTGATTCCAAACTGATATTTTATTCTTTAAAATGGCATGAATACAAACTGCTGTGAAGCAGCAGAAGCAAGTGGGCCAGCTGAAGAGTGGTTAGGAGAGAATGGACCACTGCGAATTTCCCGTGGACATAAATAAGAACCGGAGACAGAAGCAGTAACGGATACGGAGGTGCTGCTCCTATGTTGTGATTTTGCAGCACATGTACATTCATTTGCAACCAGTGCCTCACTCTCTGCATTTAACGGTTATTTCATATGTTGCCCTCATTAGCACACTCGTCTCTGAGGTTTATGATGGAGATTTACTCATCTCTGTATCCTCAACACATGTTACAAATGAATAACCCAAAGAAAAACTGTATGCTAAGTGTTTATAATGGCATGTTATAATTAATAAATACACTGAAGGGTAAAAATAAGGGGCATTAATCATATGTTCACACTCTATGAATTATTGCATTTTTTTCAGACACACACATACAAACCATAAGTCTTATTAATAGCACTCTATTAGAAAACAGACACTTTGAAACAAATGAATATTATTTCAGACGTGGTGCTCTTTCATGCAACAATTGCTAAAGAAAAAAGTTTATCATGTTTAAATAGATTATTTTCATACAAACAAATTACATGCTGAAAATTAAACACTTATTATAATATATATATATGTGTGTGTGTGTGTGCAGAGGGTGCCAAAAAATGTATACACGCACGTGTCTGTGTGTACACACACATATTTTTTAAAGGAAATCAAATTTGCATGTATATTTTATAGCTTTACTTACAAATTAATTTCCAAACAAACTTTCATCGTACTTGGGATTCGGTTTTCAATTTTATGTACGATTTTGTCCTACGAATATTAAGTTTAGCTCAATATACAGACTTCAAGAAGGATAGCTATGGCTCACTCAAGTGGGATAATTTGGCAGAGTTCAATGCAGGAAAGTGTGGGAAGGGCTAAGGGAAAACAAGAAAGAATATGCATATTTTAGGTCTGGTGACCATGATGGTGAGGTGGATAGGTAGGTGTTGTCTGCCGCCATGCTGGGTTTGGGAAGGTTACTGCTGCCTGGACTGCAGGAGGGGATAACTGAGGAATAAAGATTCTGATTCATTCTCCTCCTGCCTTCTGGGAAAAGATCCCCTGCTGGAGACCTAAATTTTCCAGATAAAGATAAGACTTCACAATGTCCTCTGTGGGGAAGGGAACATAAAATTCTAAATACCAGCTTTCATAACCCACCCCACCTACCCCCAAAAAATAAATTTAGATACAAAGATAGAAAAGAGAATTTATGTCTTCCATGATGTAATTTTATATTTTTTTACATCTCATAGGCTAGGCTTAGCCCAACTGGTGCTGCCCATCAAAGATCAGTGTTCCAGGGCACAGCAGGTTGAAAAAGAAAGGAGAGAGACTCTGGAGGGGCAAATGAAATAAACCCTCAACAGCCTGTGTCTGTGACACTACTTTTATATAATAATAGTGAAGACAATCATTGCTCTGATTTTACCCTGTTGCACAAATAAAGGAGGATAAAATTATATGGATTTCCATTAGACTATAAAACATAAGCAGTAACTAAAATACATGTAAAAATGCATATAAAAATGATTGCCTCATTCTCCTCAACGTCCTTTTTACGCACAGATTCTACTTTCTATAGTGATCATTTGTTTACAGAACTTAAACAATGTATGTTTTCCTGAGATGGTAGCTGATTAAATTTGTCAACCAAAAAGGTGATATTCGATTAAACCACAATTACAACCCATATTTTAGTACATTTTCTTCACAGCTACTCAAATGTTGCAAACTTCACCTAGCAACTCCTCAGAAAGCATGATGTCTCTGTGTACACTGCATATCCACTTATACCACGGAAGACATCAATTCTTCCCTATATCTTTGTGTATAACCTTAATTTAGGGGTGTGAGGGGGACTTATATTTAGAACTTATGAAAACTTATATTTAGAGTTTAATCTTCCTTTCATGGCAGCAGACATCATTGTTAAGTCCTATCTTTATTCAGAAAATTTAGATGTGGTTTCAATATATTGACTCAGAAATAGATTATTTCAAAACCCATTAGCAGCATCTCTACACATAGTTTGATTTTACTTCACAGAGAAAAAGTGCCCATAACAATTTGAACAATTTGAATCCATTTGAAAAATTATTTATCCAAAACTTGTTTGGAAGTAGTCAGGTTATGGTGCTAATAACATACCACCAACCGTGAATCACACATAGAAAAATGGGATTGACATTTTGTTTCCAGAGCAGTCTTCCTAAAAGTACACTGAATTAGTAACTATAGGACAATTAATGAGGTATTAATATTAATACATGAGTAACAACACCACTGCATAGTTCAACCAAGCCAGGTCAGGTAAGCAGACACTCAAGGAAAGAGCAGATGGGTTCCATGGTCTCACTGAGCAAGTTTTCCAACACTGTCCTAGAGCTGAAAAACTCCATCTTGGGAAACAGGAAAGAGAAAGCAGAAAGAATATAACAGGACATCAAGTAAGAAAACACAGAGTAACTCTCCGAGAATGACTTCAGGGGCTAACCATGAATTTAAGAGGCAAATTCTCAGAGACACACACTGCAATGGCCAACAATTAAGGAATTGTCTACATGTGGTCTCACCGTGGAAAGGACTGTTAATCATATATAAATAATTTGAGACACACTGTTTACACAAAAACCTCAGTCAATAGCATAATTTCTTCATATCAAGAAAAAAGAAAAAATGTACATATAAAATAGGGATGTTTTTGAAATCTCAATAGCTTAGTGAAAGGAAACAAGTATTAAATTAAGTGGAATAAGGCGTTTGTTAATCCAAACATCTTTATTCAGAGCATCTGTCCACCAAAGATGTAGCGATTTTTTTCGTATCAGTTTTTTTTCTGAGAAACTAAAGATGCTACTTATAGGTCTTTTTTTGTTTGTTTTTTTTAAAGAGGAAAATAACATCATGTTTACCATATACAGTAAGCAACAACATACAAAAGAGATTTTAGAGCCTGTAAAAGAGTATTTTTAAATGACCATTATTTTTTAATATCAACGATCATTAAATTGAGGTCAGCACCCAGCTTGTTTTTAGTAGTGAGCTTAACTCTTAAATCACAGTAACATCTCTGTACTCCTGTAATTCATATATATTTTTCAACAGGTTTATGATAATGGTTATGGTGCCATAATCCTTAAATATGTTGTCTTTTATATGGTCATTGCACTCCATAGAATGCTACCCAAGGCTTTTATCCCCTTTACAGGCTTTTACTGTTTCTGTTTGGTGATCCCATTTTGTTTTGCCAATGACAGCTATTTACAACAACAGAATATCATAAGTTTTATATGCATGCTGAAGCTATAGATATTTTTAATACTTTTGTCTTAAACTTTCTTTATACTAGATTCAGGTGGTTAACACAGCAGCATATTACAGTATTAGGGTATTCTGACAACAGACATATTGAGCCCAGTGTGGTCTAGTAGTTCAGTTTACACAGATTTTCTGTGAATAATTACTTCCTCTCCCTTCAAATTTAGCATGCACTGCATCTTATAATAGGAAAAAAGGCTCGATATTAAGAAAGTGAAGCTCTATCTTTGATGATAGGAATTTGGAAGATATTATCTAAAATGGAAAGATGGATTATTGTTTTAACAAAAGTCATGTATTTTTGTATATATATATAGTATATATGTATACATATATACTATGTATATATACATATGTATGTATGTATATATCTATATCTACAGCTATATCTATATCTATGTCTATCTATATGTATATGTGTATATATATACATGTGTATACATATGTGTGTGTGTGTGTGTGTGTATATATATATATATATATATATATATATATATATATATATATATCTCCTTCACACCACTGTTACCCTCCTGTGGGGTGAAATCAGATATTCTCCTTCACCAGAAAGCTGCAAAGAGTATTGTTCAAAAGGGAGAAATTGTAATAAATGATATATTACAGACAGCCTCCGGCATACTCATAAGTATGTACAGTTATCATCCAATTAATTACACACAGTCAGGGAAGCTGATCAATTTGATCTATGCTGAAAGTGTTCATAAATGTAAATTTTGTTTAAAAATGATTTATATATTTTTAAATAATTTGAAAAATCATGAAAAGTATACACAAATATACATGATGATGGTTTGATGGGTAAATTTAAACGCTTTGATGTTTGTAATGTTTCTGTTTTCAATTTTTATGAAGCTTGATATTTTATGTTGAAGGTCTGAAGCATTTAAATTTTGGATTATAGCATATTTTGAAAAATATTCTGATACTTCTGATAAAAATAGACAAAGGCAGATTAACAGTTTGATACTGTCATCGAAACATAGAACAAAAACTAAAAGTTCTATGTGAGCCTTTTTAACATATATGTGTATATGTTAAAATCTTCAAAGTTTAATCTATCACTTTAATTAATATATTTCTTTTCATGTAAAATTAACTGCGTACTAAGACTTTATCAATGCATCACTGAAAATTTTCCTTATGCGTATTAATTTATGAAGTTCAGCATTATTTATTAACACAATGGGAAGTAGAATTGAGAATTGAGAGCTGTATCAAAAAGAAATTTTCTTTAGGGTTATTTAGAATTTCAAAATCTTACAAATTTACCAAAGAAGACCATGGTCAAATTAATTAGGTTAGTTAATGTAAGTAACTTTTAAAAATTTAAATTAATCTAGAAGCTAGTATAATTCCATTATTTCTGCTTGATTACTTTGGGTCTTACAAAAATGGTTTTGTGTTTTAAGTGTTTCCAGTCAGTTTAGTTTGTTCCTTACTGGGAGAATATCTAGCCACTGCTTTGAAAATCTGTGTAAACAGGTCATGGAAAGCTAAATGACACTAGCTTATCAATCTTGCTCCAGTGACGTTCTAAATACAGATCTTGTTCTTTTTAAATTGAAAATAATACTCATGAGACCTGAAAAAAATGTGATTTTAAAGCCATTGAAGTTGGTTTACAGAAAAAAGTCCCCTAAAGCAATGTTCCTTTAGGATTTAGGTACAGTTCTCTGCTATAGAAATATTGTATCAGAACAAATCTTTATTGTCACATTGTTTAAAGTTTTCTTTAAATTTTAAGTATAAAATTTAGTCTAATTGGAAGCCAATTCCTCTCTCCATTTACAAAATGTAAATCATTTAGTAATTTAATGGATATATTTTGTTTACCACATGGTATAACAAAATCTGATTCATTTATTAGATGTTATTTTTAATTAAC
Organism: Rhinolophus sinicus; assembly: GCF_057876585.1. Classification (NCBI taxonomy): domain Eukaryota; kingdom Metazoa; phylum Chordata; class Mammalia; order Chiroptera; family Rhinolophidae; genus Rhinolophus; species Rhinolophus sinicus. The sequence continues at coordinate 121,036,073 of NC_142515.1, read as the reverse complement.
AAGACGCTTACAGAAAAATGACTTAAATACCTCTCCAAGAGTAGAGTTAGGTTCACACCTTCTCTAAATATAAGAATGCCTTTTCTTTTTGTTTTTCCTCATTCATATTGACTTCTTGTTGGAATGATAAGTCTTAGGGCCTACTGGGATAAATACATTAGTAACATTAATTTTACCTATTCCTTTTCACACTTTTTAATGTGGCTACTAGAAAATTTGAAATCAATATGAAGCTTGCATGTGTGGCTCACATCACATCTCTGTTGGACGGCACTGACCGGGAGTGTATCGCCTGGCACACCCGTTGAATGAATGAGCTGGTAGGTGAATATGTAATAAAGGGCAGGTGACTGTTTTCCTACTTCAGCCTCAACTAATGTTGCTTTAAGTGCTGGCTTAGCTCCAGGTGCCACCCCACTGACCTCTTATGCTGAATACTCCGAGCTGGGCAGCCTGAGAATGCCTTTTCTTAATGAAAAAAATAAACCTGTTGTATATTTGTTAACATGTTTAATGTAGTTAAACATTAACTAAAATCATCATATAATGCTTTTTTCTATTTATTAATATTTATAAATTGCTATTTCTCTCATGATAAAGTTACTTTTAATTGTAATAACTCCTAGAAAGCCAAATACAGGGAAATAATTAACACACATGCCTTATTTGAATTAAGGGAGAAAATCTTCTAATTTCATCATTCTGATTTTATAGCTATCCAGTATATTTCTTCAAATGTGTAACATGAATGACCTATATTCTAGGTCAAGTTTAGGTACATGCTGAAAAATTTAATGCTCAACATTTTACTGTAACTTGGTGCCCGTGGGAAATAAGAACAGATCAAATGATAGATAGGCTTGAAAAATGTGATAGCAGTTAAATGACATGTAAAAAGAGAAATATAAAAAAAATTGTTCTAAGTCCTCAATCTATTATAAGTAAAATATTACTCAAAACCATTACAAATTAAGAAACAGAAAAAAAATCCCAATGTGTGCTATATGAAAGTATCACTTCAGTTGGTTTCAGTTGATATTTATTTCAGATTCCCTTACTGATTTTCCCTCAGTTGAACCTGCATATTTTTTTCTATGCTAGCTGTTTCCTTGTCTTGTTTACTAGTACCCAGTTGAGAAACATCTACATAAAAAGAAACACTTTAATCATATCTACTACTTTGACTTTAAATACGGACCTTAAAAATATCTGTCATTTATCCCTTGTTCATGTTGCAGAAAAAAATAAAATAAAGTGATAACTACATCTTTGTCCCATTCTAGAGATGGGAAATTAAATTCCCTTTTTTCTATACAGTGATATAAAATCTCATTTGGAATCACAGCACACCTGTTCTCTATTGATTATAATGCTAGATAAATAATTAATCTCTTCAAAATACTAAGATTCATTTACTATGCATTTTTAACTAAAAATATTTTTCTAGGTTTCTAAACACATGACAAAATTTCCAGTCATTCTGAAACAAAACTGTATCATCACACCAGATCTTTAATTATGGGTAGCATTATTATTAAACAGTCATACTACCTAAAGTGTATAATTTCTAACCCATCCATCAATATGCACTTTAATTTCTGATAGCCAAGAAATCCTGGTTCCTTTTTTTCCTGTTAAAAGTGATACGGATGCTACTTTATGAAGGTTTATTCTGAGCTCTCTGCAGTCAGCTGATGTCCTGACCTTCACATATTCTTCATGGATCCTGGGTACTGCCCCATGCTTGGTCTGGCTTGACAGATACTGGGCAAGTTGTTCTCATTGGCACTCTGCCCCATGTGTTTACGATCCGGCAGTGACATCTTTCAGCTTAGAAAACCCAGCATGAACAACTGTGCTCAAAATTCTACACAGTGACATTCAAGAAAAGTTTACTTTTGGGGAAAATAACATGCTTTACCCCAGCCAAGTCTATAAGGGTATTTCCAAACCAATATATATTTCTAAACTTAAGAAACTTATTTATTTAGTGTCTTCAGACAAAAATAACATCATGATGAAATATTGTTGATATCTCTAAATATACTCAGGGCTGAATTTATTTAAAGGCAAATTTCAAGCACTCAAACATGTTTCAGCTATGCATTCTTTTGTAATTTTCATTCAGGAACTCAAATTTTAGAAAACAGCTATGTGTCCAACTGTTTACTATGCATTTGTGTTTTTAAAAAGCTTAAAAGTGAAATAAATCTTTAGAAATCTATGGTTTAAAAGTATTCAAAAATTAATTCTATACATTCAATTAGAAAATTTCTTATACCGACCTAAAAGAGAAGTGTAACTTAAAATTAATTTTCTTAAATTATTAAAAAGATAACTGAAAATGGTTAAAACTAATCAAATGCACTTTCTATTAATGCTAAAAATATTGGAAAAGTAAGATGAGATTCAGTAAAATATTGGGATTTTCTTTATTGAGGTGGGAGAAGATAGTTCTTGCAATAATTCACGACAGACTTAATTACACAGTCTATTCAAAAGTCTAAGTACATCTGGCTTTATCGTGTCCTGACTGCATGACGCTACCCTCTGAGGCCACAGGCAGTGATGCGTTTTAAAATGCCTGAATCAGAGAGTGCTAGAGATGCAAGAGGTAGCAAGCATCTGTCAGTGTGTCTCAATAGAGACACAATAATATTTTGCTGGCTCCAACAATCTGCATTTAAGAATAATAGATACCATGTAACTCTACCCTTTAATATTAAGCCTACAAACCAAAATCCTCCCTTCTAGATCTGAGCAAAGAGGAGCATATGTGCCGATGATAACTTAGTTATGTATCAATCCACAGAGAATATGTTTAACTGTTCTGAAAGTATTTTCATATGACAGTTGTATTAATAGAGTATAGCACAGTGATCAAAAACCAGCAGCTCAATCCAAACCATGTACTTAAGATAAAATTTGATTCTGTTACTCGGCAGTAAAAAAGAATGAACTCTTGCCATTTGAGACAGCATGGATAGACCTAGAGGGTATTATACTAAGTGAAACAAATCAGACAGAGATAGACAAATATTGTGTGATTTTACTTACATGTGAAATCTAATAAAACAAATGAATAAACAAAACAGAAACGGACCTATAGATACAGAGAATAAGCTGATGGTCACAAAGGTGGAGGGAGCCAACAGTGAGGGGTAGGGGGATGGTTAAAAAAAATTACATATTTTGAAGCTGTCTTTATGGTATGTGAAATACTGGATTGAGAGTCTATCCTGGGTTTACCATTTTTAAAAAATATTCTTGAGATGACTTATATCACTGACATTTACTCTGTCATATTTTTCTACATTTTCGTATTTAATAAAAGATGCACATTCTCGCACAAGTATTTCATATCTGTTCTGTCATGCCACTGCACTTTCATTACATTTGAAGTTGAATGTGTCCATGTGACTCATCTTGGACAATGAAATGTGAGAAAGAGAGGCTGTGTCACTTCTCGGTTGACATTTGGGAAAAACAGCATGTGTTTCATCACACTCTCTTCCCCATATTGACGTTGGGATGGAGAAGTGCTTCCTGCCTGCCTTCAATGGACATGTGGCAGAATAGAAAAGCAAGCCTCTGTTGTTTCATTACAGCATAATGGATGAACTTGAAAAGAAAAAAAAAAAAAGCTTTCAAATAATGTGAATAATTTCCCACCAGACAAAACCTATGTATGCACAGTCTTACTTTTGATTTTCATATCTCCCTTTTTCATAACATAAAAAAATTCTAATTTCCAGAAAGTGCTAAAACTTTCAATACAAAAAAGACACTACTTTCTAAAATTTTACTACATTTTTAAGAATACGATTTGCTTGTATTAATACAGACTGTTTTCACAAAAAAGTTTTTCATGTTAAAAAAGTTGCACATATACCTGGATCTCTTATTTTTATTCTTGAATACCTTATTTAACATGAAAGTGTTGGGAATAATACAGCGTATCAGTTTGAAAGGGTGTTCAGAAATCATAAAACTGATTAGATCATGATTCAAAGCAATTTTTAATCTCTTCCTCCTAAAATTAACCTTATTTAGCCAAAGAGTATAATAAAAATATGAAGAAGAATATAAACAAATGCCACCAAATAAATGAATCATAAAGCCTTTTGTGGCACTTTGTGTATTTTGTTTGATGGCTTACTGCTTTCAAGGATTTCCCCCACCCCAAAATAAGATCACTTTAAGCTATATTACTAAAAGAACACATACTGTTTGATAATCTTCAGACTGCTTGAATCTTTTGTAGCTAAATGGCTTTATTCCAGAAAAGCAGATAACATTTAAGCTGATTGGAGTCATAAATAAGTCAAGAATCATTCTAAATCCATCATCAAATACCACACTACAATTTGAGATGCTCAACAAATATCTACTAAACATCATCTTTGAAGTTTTAAAAATATCAGTCAAATATATTAATAGGATGAAAGATACTGAAAACCTTTAAATCAGCTACAGGCATTAGAAATGAGAAATTAACATTCAAATATGTGTATAAACCATGCAATTGCTTTGTATTTGTGATTATATCACATGAAGCATCCATCAAGTTTTACTTAAAAGTTGTCAAATAGCTTTGGTTTATTAAAATGCTCTATAAATGTAAATATATAATACCTTTGCAAGAATCAATACATATTAGAAATCATTAGAAATCACAAAATGTTAAATTAGATATTTTAGCTCATAATGTAAATTCATTAATATTTTGGTTTGAATTCATTAATGTTTTGCTTTACATTAATAAACTCAGAATCATGTATGGTATAAATTTTTAAATGACATTTTTCTAATTATTACATTAAAACTACAGTTAATTTTCAAACACACAAAAAAAGAACACATGACAGTGGAATGCTTTTAAATCCTAGGAGGTGAGGCAATCTGTGGTGTTTAAAACGGTATACTTTTGGTGTTTTATTTTCCACCTTTTCCTTGAAATTCATATTCCAGCTTGAAGGGTAGCAGAGTATGCCTCCCCCAAACATGCCACTTTTGGATTTCTTTGAGCTAAAGACAATTGAAAAGAAGCAGCTACAAGGAAAGTTGCCTCTTCTCCCACTATTTACCTAAAAGCAGGACGTAAATTTACAAAGATGTCGCTTCTCCCCTCTTTACTAGGAAAGACAAAAGTAAATCACTGGAGACAACTTGAGACCCTACCAGTCTCTGAAGAAGGCACCGTAACAGACCTTACTAACTAGCATTAATCTACCATTGGTTTTCCCTCACTTATTTACTTCCTTGGAAGCCTAAACCAGCTTTCCTTTGTGTGTCATTTCTCCAAATGTATTTTCTGCTGTTGTTGAAGATGCTATATAGGCAGGAGTTCCAAGCCATTGTTTTGACTTATTCATTTTTCACTGGTGTCTCTGATTTATACCAGAGGTATCCATGTTAATGAACTTCTGTGTGTTTTTCTCTTGCTAATTTGTCTTATGTTATAGGGGTCCAGAGAGAAATTTGAAGGGAAGTTCTTTTTCTTCACCTACAGATATTTAAGTAAGAAGTATTAAGAATGTGCATCCTAAATAGTAATGAGGATGAGATGGAATTTTCACAGTTGCACCAAATGGAACCTGCGTCTTATACCATTTCAAGTATGAAGTGGAACAACAGAAACCACAGGTCTCTTCTCAACGTCTAATCTCCCATTTTAGTGGGTGTGCCTATTTCAAACAATTGTCAAACCTATCCCTTAAAATAACTTCAGTAAAAAAGTACCTTCTCTGGAATAATTCCCTCAGGGTCATGCTAATTCATGTTATTAAATATTAATGCATTAATTGATTCTTTCAATTAACATGTAATAATGAATACTATGGTGAATGCTGGAGTAGTCACAAAGATAAGTAATGCAAGATCCCCCTTCCCAAGGTCCTACAGCAGTTTTCAAATCAACTAGAGCAATATGATGAGATTTTATATGCAAATGAGGGATATATCACCTTTTGAATATAGTTACATTATCAGACCAAGAACTTCAGATTTTGTTTAATGGGAAATTGAAAAACATGAAACAGATCAATCCTGCCAAAGAATGAATCTTGCAGCTTCCTTAATTGAGATCTGTCATTCTCCCAAGTATCCTTTCTTTCTAGTTGTCTTTAGTGGAAATCTCCCACTCTCTCCCACTCCCCCACAAACTTCACATAAGCAGAAAAGGAGGGTGGAGGTGGATGTGTAATACATTCTCCTAGCTCCAAACCACTATTTCCCACTGTCTAGTAGGTTAAAAGTAAGTAGATTGAACCACAGAAGATAACAATTACTCAACCATTTTCCTTCTATTCAAAAGGCAATTTCATAAGATTTACCCATTATTTTTTAAGCTTTTGGGACTGTTTTCATCCACTAATATTTCTATCATTTCACAGTATTAACAATGTTGATGCTTGGCTCATAACCTATTTACCCACTAAAATACTACCATCAAACAACACTAATTTTAATGTGTGGACACTGCTAGCAACACTAATTTCGCAGTCTTTTGTTTTCAGATCTAGTCATCATCACCTCTATTCTCCTTCAGTAACCATGCTTTCAGCCACGGCCAAACCTTGTTGACTTACTGGCACTACCAAATGCAAGGTTTCAACCTCTGCTAGGTCCTCAAAGTGGGTTGGGAATCATTCTCCATGTCCACATCTTCATTCTCAGCATGTACTTAAAAACCCCATCGTTTTCCTCAAATAATTTACACCACTACCTCAATGCTTCTCCGACCAAATATAGACAATCTTATATCCTACCTTGCATAGAAAATAAAGTGGGAAATACTCTCAATTTCTTGTCCCTTACCTAAGAAGTCGAAATAGCATGTACCAAATTGTGGTAGATTATGTCATCAATCCTATTTTCCTCTTTGTTGCAGTAAAATAAATCCACTCCTTTTGATATAAGTAGGAATTTGTTGTATCTCCCTGTAGAGTACAAGGAATAAAATTCCCTAAGCCATTACTTTGGGCTCAGGTATGTGACTTGCTTTGGGCAATGTGATTTATCGAACCTACCTAGGCAGAGGTTTTAAGTATTTTACAATGTTTTCCTTTGCCTCTTCAGACACTGCATTCAGCATATGCTTTTCTTTTTTTTAAACAGCTGATAGGAGACAATTAGGGTGCACCTGAATTTAACCATAGCCTAGAGTAAAGCCCAGCCAATCCTGGAAGAGCCCAGTGTAGACACAACTTACCCACAGACCTGAGAGTGATAAACAGATGTGTACACTATTGCAAGCTGCCATAAAGTAGTTCGTTACCTATGATTATTAAATTATTGCATCATTTTAGAAATTCTGTAACATTGGGGTAGAAAGATATCTTCCTACCTCAATGGAAAGCATTGTCTTTTCTGTTCAATGGCCATCTTCAGTACAGTCTAGATTTTACCTTCTTGGGAGTCTGACTTCAATATGCCCAAGCTGACTTCCTCTATAATTTTCCCATCATCTCCTCCCCTCTGCTATATATTCTCTCCTTATTCCCTGCACGGACACCACATAGTGCTCAGGTGCCAACCATTACCCCACATAACTAGGGCTCTTGTCCTCTGTGAATAGGCACTAAATGCCTCTTGGACCAAATTGTTTAGAAAATTTTGGAGAAGAGGAATAGAAAAGGTAGGACTTCTTTATGTAGTCTGAGTGTGTAATGTCTTCTCACTCTATGCATTACAGATGTTCTATTCTAGACTGATCTTTACTTTTAAAATTTAATATATCTTACCCCCTCCTCCCAGAATATATCATTCTAATGAAGTCAAATGCACACCATTAGTCAAATGAGTGTACCTTTTTGGAACTTGTCTAAAGAAATGTTTCTTTAACTATGTCATAAATATATCCATTATTTTATTTTTATGACTGAATAATTTCCATTTCATGTTTAGGTCTTTTAACACATTAAAATTCATTTGTATATGTAATGAGCTAAGCTTTTATTTTACATTTTCCCATGTGGCTAACCAGTTTCCCCATCACAATTTATTAACTAGTTAATATTTTCTTCATTGTCTTGTGATTCCTTCTTCCTTATAATAAAAACATCCATAAATTCTTGGGTCTGTCTATGGGTTGGCCATCTATTTCATTGGTCAATGTCAAACAGTACACAGTTCCAGACACAGGTAAGGAGACCCTTCATTTGAAAGGATTATTCCGAGAAGGGGGACAGGGACTAATGTTACACAGTAAGAAGGACTACTGCAATACTCACATTGTAAGATCTGCAAGTATTTCAAAGATTAGGCAGAAAAGGTTTTATATTTTATAGGGAGGAATGCACAAGACTAGGAAAAAACAGTTGTAGGGATGTGAAACGAACGAAAATAGTATAACCAGATAGTAAATCAGAAAAAGGTTTACCCTGAGTCAGCCTACTAGTCTCAAAAGGCATCTGTTATGAGAGGCTGTGTGCTGGCTCAGGGTGGGGGTGGGTCAAAGTTCAGGGACATGGGGGAAGCAGAATGACTCAACCAAAGTTTGGTTACCAAATTTTGTTCCAATTGATTAATAAGGGCAAAACAGTTCAGCTAATTTATGTGGCCAAGAATGGAAATTTAGGGGTCCTGAGCTTGCCCTATCATGGGTCAACAAGGGGGTCCTTGGAAGACAATCTGAGTCATATGGGGAAGGCTGCTTCTTTACAATACACTACTTCATTGAACACAAAATAATGGTGGGGGGGAGGGGGAAGTTTCTTTAACCAGGGCTGTTTTCCAGAACTGCAGGACTACTGTAAATATTGACATTGTGATCAATTTGCACGAGTATCCCAGGTTTATGCTCTACAGTTCTATAAGCTCTGGTATCTTGAAGAGCAGGTCAGTCTTCCTTAATTTGTTTTCAAAATCATCCTAGGTATTATTGATCTTGTTGCCAATTCAAAAGAAATTTGACAATCAATATAAAAATTAATTTTATAAAACTGGAATTGCACTGGATTTATAGATTAATAAAAAATGAAATTGCATTTTTATGACATTTAATTTTCCTCTCCTTGTATATGGTATATATCTTCACATGTTTAGATTTATTTTTCCTTCAGTGAAAAGTTATGAGTTTCCTTATAGGTCTCCTACGATTTTATCTTAAATATATTCTTAGGTACACTACGATTTTTATTACTCCTAAAAATGAAATATTCATATTATTACATCTTTAATTTTTGTAACTAACATAAAGGAAAACTATAAATGTATGTATATTGATTTTTAGGTCCAACAAATGTGCTAAATTTGTTACTTCACATTGTCTGTAGATTTTTTTAAAATTTGCTATACATGTATGAACACTGTGGATGAAAAACGAGGTATGTATAAATTCAGTGGCTGAAAGTAACCTCACAAGATAATATGATCAGAAGTTCCTAAGTGGGCAGATTATGGTAGTCACATTAGGGTCGGGTTAGGGTAGGGTAAGGTAGACATGTCCTAGGCTTGTAACTTATTTAGTAAAGAGTTTTAAGCAAGTCTTGTTCATTGTTCTTTTGCATCTAGGTTAACACACTTTTGAAATGCCAAAAGGAATTCTATTTTCCAGATCTCTGGAAGGGGTAACCACCCTCAAGGCAGTGCAATCTTGTTAACTATCCCTGTTTTTTCCTACTTTCATGTAATCTTCCTTATCTTCCCACCTTAATTTCATATCTTGTAATAAAAGAAACTACAAAACTCATTCTCCAGAATATTTGAGATCTTGTTTCCTAGCATGTCATCAGATTGACTCAAATCAATTCATAAAAATTATCTCTAGGTTTGGATGTTGACAATGTCCTCTTCAAATAACGATGTGTTTTCTTTCTTTCCATCCTTTATAACTCTTAATTCTTCTTTTGGTGTTGATTTGTAACTGCAATATTGTCTAGTCCATAAATTTGAGGGAATACTTACTTCTTTGAAACTAACAAATATAGAGCAGGTTTTTTTAGCATATATATATATATATATATATATATAAACCTACTATATATTACACTTTATATATATATATATATATATATATATATATATATATATATATATATGCATATATATTATCTGTACCTACTGATGATATTAGTGATGTTTGCATAGCATCACTTATCACTTAAGGAATAAAAGGATTTATCAAATGCAATTTAAACATGATCTGGTCTCAAGGCCAGGATGCTATGCTACCTTTGTCGCAACTTTAAAGACATAAAATTAAGTTTGTAAGCATCTTGGTTCTAACTGAATATGTCATGCTTGAATTCCTTTGATTACTACATGTGTTGGTAGGCACAGCACCTTTACATTATAAAATAGACATTCTTAACCAATCCAATACCAAGAGCAAAAGGAAATTACTGCTATACTCTACAGTATGGGGAAGAAAAAAAGAAAGCAAACAGAACAAAACACAAAAAAATAAATAAAAAGTAAACCAAATTCTGAGTGGAGACTCAGTAAAGTCCTAACGAGCTTCAAGCAGTACCTAAACAAAATAAAAGGGGGAAAAAGTATTTTTTGTAGGAAGATAAAGCATAATTTTGACAATCTAAACTATTGAGAGCTTTGGAAATACACAGTATGTAAATTATTTAAGAGTGTAATGCCTAACTCTAAAGGAAATTCAAGGAAACAAAAAATAAACAGGTGTGGAATACTTGGAATCAGAAAAATGAAAAGATTCTGATGCTGGACAGGAGTAGAGCTCGCAGGAAGATGATTTCAGTATTTTACCAGTAAAAATATGTAAGGTTGAGAGAGCCACCTTGGGAGGCAGATCCTGTACAGCCAAACAACTGGAGCATAGGCTGGAGGCAGAGACTTCTCCAGATTCAGAGAAAAGTGGCTGCACAGCAAGGACACATTTTCCATTTAAAACAGAGGAGGGATCCCCGAGAGCGCCAAGGCAAGGCTATTATCACTTACTCCTTTTAACAGCCCGGATATATGAATCTCATTTAAACATGGGAAATATAAATGGGTTTTGTGTAATGCCTGTCGATGTAAGAAATATCCAAGCATGTAGAGAATTTTTGTAAGAGTTTATTTGAGCCAAAGTATCGATATGTCTGGGAACAAGATCTCAAATTCTCTGGTGAAATGACAATTTTGCAGTTATTTTTGTACATTTATAATTAAGGAGGGAAGGTAAGGAAGACTGCATGAAGATGGGAGAAAGCAAGGTGGGAACTTTCTATGACTGAGTCACAGGATAGTTAACAATATTACGTGCTCTCTTGAAGGTAGTTATACCTCTGAGGGATCTGCAAAAAGGATGACTTCTGGCATTTCAAAGATGTGTTAACCTAGATGCTCAAGAGCAATGGACAGAGCTTAAAGCAAAGATAAATATTTTATATGTCTAGGGCTTGACTACCCACTATGACCTGCCCAGTTAGAAATTTATGATCAGATTATCCTGTGAGGTTATTTTTAGTCACTGGTCAGATTTACTATAGAGACTTTTTTTTTGGTTTACATTCATGCAAATTGTGATACGAAAAGAGATGAAACTAAAATAAATAATAGTTCAAGAGAAAATATGGAAACACTATTAAAATATAGCAACAAAACAGGAGAATGTGTAAAAAAGTAATTTTTTGAAGTAAACTAAAGGTTCATCAAAGTGTTCACTGCTTTGAAAGGACACTACAAATTAAAAATAAAATACAAACTAATAGAACTGAAAAACAAATACAAATCACATCTGTAGGTATAAATAACTCATTTCCATGGAACACCAGGAAAAAAAAAAAGTCATGCTAACATAAAAATCATGATTATCTATATAAGTATCAAAGAGTGGTAGATATAAAATATTCTCAATTTCCTAAGAGTACAACTCTTTATGGTGAGCTGCAATATATGTTAATTTCTGAGGGCAAACAGAAAGTATGAGCAGCGATAGAGGTGACAGTTGGCCAAAGACAATTTTCCAGATTAGAAAGAGGGCAGTTAGCTATTAGTGATCAGGGTGGAGCAAATGGGACCCATTCAAGTCGAAGAATTTCAATTGCAAAATTAATTTCCTTGGGAATGTCCTCCTCAGCCCTACTCCTGAAAATACCGTATGTTGTATTTCAGTTCCTTAATAAGTAAAGATGGTTAGTAAACCAACATTGTTTTGAAAAGGAAATATTTCTATCACCACCGATTGCTTCAAAAGGTACAAAATATCTTCCCATCGGCAGGTATTAGGGATAAGGTAATATTGCAGAAATTAATACATTACTGGTTATATATATATATATATATATATATATATATATATATTTATTTATTTATTTATATATTTATATATATATATATACCTGTATCTATCTGATATTATATATATTATATCATATAGATTCATATATAGTGTGTATACATGTATTATATATACTATACAGAGTATATGATTATATACATTATATATAATATCAGATACATATATACACTATATGTATGATTACATATATAGTATATGGTTATATAGCATATATGTGATATACTATATATAATATAATATATATACACACTATGTATAATTATATAATATATATATTATACTATATAAAATATCATATATATGTATATATATATTATCAGATATATATGTATATATTAACTATGTAGCCTATTCTTTTATTAGGAAATATTTTCCCCAAATTAATCAACTAGAAATCTTGAAAATTCAGGAATATGTTTTGTCAAATTTTATTATTCTCTTCATACATTAATTGGGAAAATGTATCCCTACCATGCCCCAAAGCCAGCACCAGTGATAGGAAAAACAAATGAATAATAATGGTCTTTATCTTCAAGAAGCTTGCAAGCTGTTTGAGGCAATCAGACATGAGACTGTGATTATAATAGGACAAATGCAATGATAAAGGATGCACTAATGATTATTTAAACATTGAAGAAAGTTTTTTATTATTATTATTCTTAATTTCATCTCACTGATAAATGCTTTCAAGTGGTTAAGGAAAGCTATCAGGATTAGAGAACAGCTATCTGAATCTTAACAGTCAGGAAGGATTAGCCAAGCAAGGGAGGAAAGTGAAAGAACAGCAAGAACAGGAGTGTGGTGTATAAAAAGAACAGATGTGCTCAGAGAGATAAAGCCAATCAACACTTCTGGTGTTTCCCGGCATGGGGTGGTAGTTATGTGTGTGTTGGGAGCAGTGGTGATACAAAGAGTGGAGAGATTTCAAAGGCCAAATCAAAAAGAGAAATATTTGAACCAATTTGAAGCAATGGAATTTTATATTGTAAACAGCCTTAATCAAATCTGATTTGTTTGTTGAATTACCCATCTCCCTTCCTTCTCATAAATGGATTCTATATCCACAAATTACAAAATAAAAAGGTCAATAATTATGTCCTCAATTACAAAATGACTAAACAAATGGCATTTGAACATTTTTTTTTTTTTTAAATTCATTGCTCTAGAGTAGGTGTGATTGCTGGACTTGAGGAATATACAACTAAAAGCACCAAAAAAAAAAAAAAAAAAAAAAAAAGAATTAGAAGATTTGACATTACTCTAAATTAGACCCAATGAGTCTTTATTCTGGAATTACATCCAGTGGTAATAAAAGGATGGAATGGTATAGATAAATTTAAGAATACTGATTGGGAACTGAGTGTGAGAGCGAAAAAGACTCCAGAACAAATTCAAGTTTCTAATTTAGGTATTGGAAGCAAAAGAGCTGAGAGACTGGTTATAGAAAATAAATAAAATATATAAACATGAACTAAGCAATGCAATATACTAGAAAGTGATGTTGAAATGGAGTTAATCTTGTTTGACAGTTTAAGGTAAACAGCAATTAGGATGAGTATTAAGTGGTATGTCAATATTGTTTGCTTTGAAAATACCAGATGACACATTTTTTAAAAGATTAAGTTGATTATCAGTATTCTATTATTCTTAGGTAATGGTAGGTAGAAAAGACTAATTTTAAGCAATCATTATCACCACAGATACATTCCTGGGGAAATTGACTCATTATGATCATTTCAAATAAAATATTCTTTAGTGTTTACTGTGTAAAATACAGTTTAAGTCATGCAATAGTGACAGAGGGGAATATCAAGCACAAATTTAAACCAACGCAAACAGTTTTGAAGGAAATGAAATTAATGGACAACTAGAATCCTTTCCCCAACATCTAAACTACCTACGCGGTGTGCATTTGCTGCACATCTGATTCTCCCCCTCGATGGGTCCCCAGTTCTCAGCAGCCATGCAGTACGGTACTGTATGAAGCAATGCTTTAAGGAATCCTTCAGCATTCTTCCAGTCTCACTACCTAGAGTCAGCCACCTCAGCTGGTTGTAAGAAAGTATGCCAGCTCCTTGGGTACCTTCATGGAGATTGGAGAAGGGAGCACGAGACAGTCTTCTCCAAGCAGAGAGTGAACCGTGGCCACCAGAGCAGGCACTGAGCACACTAGCAAACCTGCTGCCTGAGTCACGTGAGTTGCCAAACAGGTTGGTGTGTAAAGGCTCTGAAGACATAGTCCTCAATCGCTTCCTCTAACAGAGGGCTCTTGGGTGAAAAAGCAAAGCTCACCATTTTGAGGAATAATGTGGGTTTGTTCATTTTTTTTTTTTTCATTAGCTCTTTAGAAGTTAGACTTACACTTTCTCTAATTAAAGTTATCCAAAGAGGAAATGACTACAACTATGACTGAAATAAATGTTAAAAGGGCAACCAAGTAACCAACAAAACCACATAAAAATAAATAAATTGGGAGGGCTAGTTCTGGCTCTCAGCAGTCACTCCTATCTTTACATGGCCAGGAAATATAATTGACATTATTTACACATGAAGATATTTTTAATTTCTATTTTAAATAGATGTATATCCAGTGACTTAGGTTTACCTTCAAGTTATAGTATTTAAAAATAGATTCTAAACATTTACTGATGTACTCTTGGTTTAATGGGTCTCCAAAATACTCTGTAAAGTAGTTGAAACTAATGTGTTTATTCTCAAGAATGCCAAGATATATGGCTTAACTGAGGATATAGGTTCTGTAAAGGAAATACAATGAGATTCTCCACAAAGGCATAGGGACAGGGAGAAAATAACTAGTAAGGGGAAAAGAAAAAAGAAAAATAAATAACATGTATAGTATATTAGAAGCTTTCCAATAATATATCACACATTAAGTGTCGATTTCAGATGAATCTATAACCAAGATCATTTATATGTATTTAACTGCCAGGAATAGATAATATGCTTCTTAAATGACCCCAGTTCATAAAAGAGAGTTTCTAATTAACTTAGAAAACTAAATTGCAAACAAAACAGTAAAATACCCCAAAATAAAAATCTGCAAATAAACCCTGTATAATAGTATGGATTTAAAATACTTAAATAAAACATTAACAAGTTAAAGTTTCTTTCAGTTCTTATTTTCATTCTCAACAATTATGCCATTTCAAAAATAGTAGCCATTTTCCTTTTTACTCTCATACACAAACAGATATTCAGATAAAAATAATGGCTGTAGTTGAAAAGAATAGAAGTTGAGGGACTTAGGGGTCAAAGCAATATTATTATTATTTGCTCTCAGTTGAGAAGAATATAGTGGACTAAGCTACCAAAGAAATACATATGTTTTCTTTTCTTTCCTTCTCCCTCCCTTCCCCTACTCCTTCTTTACTTCCTCCCTCCTGGTCTCCCTGGTTCCTTTCCTTCCTTCTTTCCTTCCTTCCTTCCTCCCTCCCTCCCTCCTTCCCTCCCTCCCTCCCTCCCTCCCTCCCTTCCTTCCCTTTCCTTACCAAGAGCTATATTATTCTATTTAGAATATTTCAAACATCAAATGCATTTCTCTTTAACTATATCCTCAATCCATGTTTATAGTTGGATGTTAAGTACATAAGAAAAGCAAATATATCTTTCTTAATATCCATTTAGCAATCTTTAGACAGCTGAAATTTTCTTACAGGAGATTTAACACAGCAAGAGACAAACCCCTAATTCTTCACACAAAGCCTACAGAAACTCAGCTCAGCTTCCCTGTAATATCTTGTTCCTTGCTTTGATTTTTGAACTGTCTCTCCAACCTTTTCTGAACTATATCCAATTTCCAAGCTTTGCCTATTAATTGCAACCAATCTAACTTGTCTCCACAATGGGTGAGGGTATGGATTGAACCCTCTTCTTTAAATAGCGCAGCGTGCCTTTCCCAATTGCTAGCCAGTTGCACCTGCCACCCCAGTCCCTTGCTGCTGCTGCTAACGTCTCGCACAGCCGTGCCACCTAGTTCCCAAAGTCCTTTCTTCATCAGGATGTCAGCATCCCACAATGAAAAAGGAAGCTTTCTTTTCAACTGTGTAGAATGGCTATTTCTCAAGGCAACATCTGAGTTTATGAAATAATGTGTTCCTACCCAGAACAAGAAACTATATTACATGTTGGTAGACATGTTAGTTCAATCAAATTGCAAATCAAATCCAGATGGACGCATAACAGTTTGGAATATTGACTAGCAAAGATCTCAGAATATACATTTCCCATTTCATTCCATGAATGTATTTAAGAATACTAAATCATTAAAACGAACTGTTCCTCAAATAAAATAAGTCCCATGTTATTTATACAAGGAAAAGACGCCCTCAATCATAGTCTCAAAATAAAATTGCTTATGTGCCGTGGTGTGATCTGAGACATGCTGACAACCCTTATCAATTCCATAACTACACACACTTTCTATTCCAAAGCTGACACCCCCATATCTTGAAAAAATGACCATATCCTTAAGGCTCTTCCATAATGTGTATCTTCTATTGATTAGATTCTGTAGTGAGAAGATATAAACACAATAATAACAAGTGTTTGACTCCCTTTCAAGCTTGGTGCCTTGACCTTCATCGTTACCGACACTCCAGCCAAACTACATTACTTAGTATTTCTGAAATAGATCTGAAAATGTCTGCTTCCCTCCCTATCTTTACTTAAAGACTAACAATGTTTCACATGCACTTATCCATATTAAATAAATATTTGTTGGGTCACTGTTATATGCAACAACTTCAACTGGCTGTTGGGAACACAGAAGTAAATAAGACAGCGTCTCTCCCCATGGAGCTTACTATCAGGCATCTAAGATTCTGCTTGTCCTCTCTGTATTTATTCAAAAATCGCTGGCCATCTTTCAAGACCAGTCATCAGTGTTGGAAGGAATCTAATATATTAATACTGCTTGTCATTGTAACGCATAAAACTACTGGTAGTTTTGGTGTGATGTGGTTATTTCAGATATCACTCCACCGCTTCATTTGCCTTTTTCTGGTCTTTCCCCAGTGACTTAACTGTCCTACACCCATCGCTGATCCATTCACCTAAGTCCTTTTTCATTTTATTGTACAATTCGTGATACCTTCTTCCAAAGAAAACGCTAGCAAATTTGAATTGTATGTAGTGTTCTAAAGTTCAGCTTTTCTTCTGGAGAAGGAGGTGAATAGATATGAATGGAATGAAGAATCATTTCACCTAATCAAGAAAGGAAGGAAGGAAAGAAGGAAGGAAGGAAGGAAGGAAGGAAGGAAGGAAGGAAGGAAGGAAGGAAGGAAGGAAGGAAGGAGAAAGCAAGCACACACACACGCAACTGGCCAGAGATGAGGAGCGTCCCAGAAGCAAGATCCTGAAATCTGCACTTAAGGAAGCTAACACTGCCAGAAAGTACTAGAATACATATAGCTATAGTCCAGCTCTAGAGGGCCATACTTCATTCTAGAATGAAGTAAAACTGAAAGCAGCAGCAAGATCAGCGAAAGCTACTAATTTATAGATGTGCAAGTATGTCATTCACTTGGTATTTTGTACGTATAAGCTTCTTCACAGTGCTTTCAGCCTCCACCAACAGTTTGTCTTTCCAACCTTCCCCCACTACATAGCCCCACAGCCAATAGCAAACTTTAGGTTCTTACTCTGGAAGCACACCAGATTCAAGGGTTGAAAAACAGACTGATGCTGGGAACACCACAGTCCCGTGCATAGGGATGCACGCATGTCAACATGGGAGGCATCCTTGGTTAAAGAGGTTCAATGGAGCAGTTATGCAAAAGTTTGATAGGAAATGGCTTTCATGAAATGGTAAGACACGAATTGCAGTTAACAAATACAGACTGTTCTTTCACAGAGTTATATTATAAAGATAAATGTGAAGGTAGCCAATTAATCAGAGTCAAGAAAAGTTTTTTTCTTTTGTTTTGTTTTCTGTTAAATGGAGAAAATAACAGCATATTAGCAAGCTCATGGAAATCATATGACATTGAAGGAAAAATAGATGACGCAAAAAGAAAGGATAATTGGCTGAGTGATATTGGCTGAGTATGAGAATATGCCGTCAATTGTACAACTAGATGCTTAACCAATGTCAAGAACAGAGATCTTTTGTGGGAACAGGAGAAAATGTGGAGTACTTGGACATAGAGGCTATGTAGGTGTTATAATATGGTTGTGCGAGTGTGATTAATTATTTTGCAATTGCTATTATTTTCTCTTTATCACATATAAACTGAATAAGAAAGAGTATCTGTATGATACAGAAAGAAAGCATTTTCTCCTTTTTTCAAAAATATAAAAGTAAGGAAATTATAAACTCCAAAACAAAACAGATAACTTAACACTGTGTATTAAAGTGAAGACACTATTTTGAAGAAAATTGAAGTAGAATAAAACAAAATGACTTTCATACTATGAATATTCTCCTTTGAGTGTCACAAGAGGCGTGGCAATGGAAATGTAAAAACAACAGCACTGATAATAACAGCAACCTTCATTTACTGAAACACTACTATTTACCAGGTACTGTCCTATGGTTATTTCATGTAGTGAATCATTTGAATCTCAACAAAGTCCTGTGAAGCAGATCCTATTTCATATTTTATAGATAAGGAAAACAATGAACAGAAAGTTTATGTAATTGTCCAAAGTTATATAGCTTAGTAAGTGCTGCATCAGATATTTTAACATAGCTAGTTGGCTTTACAACTTGAGGCGTTAATTACTATGCTTTTATGTCATCTGCAAAAAGTATAATTCCACAGCCATTCTTGTTTTTAAATTAGCACATGTTAACTTAAAACAATTGTGATAAACAATTAAAATAATGCTAATTTTAATATATGAAGCATGTTAATCATGATTGTTTTGGAGCGGCTCCATTTCCCTCTCTTATTCCGTTGGCTCTCTCTTTTGCCGCTCCTCATTCTCACCCATATCATACACCCCAACCTCTTGCTATATTAGTCACTTAATAATTTCTTCACAACCCAGTATATAACCATACTTATCCCCCCATGCTCTTACAATCACATGCCAGTGAATTAGGAAATGTGTTTCAATACACAAATACAAATAAATGCCTAGAACCAGCTACATATATATTTATGTTTGAAATTTTTCATAACAACAATAATTAGAAGCCTGAATCTATAAAGCAGAAATGTATTTTCCAGAATATTAATTGATTATAAAAGTGACTAAAATTATATATTAATATTTATCTGAAATTAAAGAGAAGGAGGTGACATGAAGTGAATTCTATGTTTTCAATTTCATCTATCATAGAAAGAACAAAAAAATGTTAATGTTCATAAGTCAATAAATTCTTATCTGGAGAATTACTTAGCATCATGGAGATGAACAAGAGAAACCAAAATACAGACACTTAAAAATGACTGCTTCTAAGGAGGGGTAGCGTAATTGTTATTCAGAAAGGGACATATAGGAGTAATATTGCTTTTCTTGCATGGTTTCTAGAGCCTTTGACTCCCACTAACTGCAATTTTATATCAATAATAGAAGCAATACAATAGAATTGAATAAATAAAAAAATCAGTGTTGACCATCATGAATTAAATATGATGTGTTTTTTTCCTAATAATTTTCATGAAGTGTACAAAGTGACTCTCTTGCTATGATTTGTATTGAATTTTATTGCTAGATGACTGTATATGATTCAAGGACATCTATTCTCCAAAACCCATATGAAGAGAAATAATTCACGGGTTAGATGCAGCCTTCCACAGAGTGTGGCCATCGTTACCGCCTACCGTTGCCACTTTGATCAAGACCATTCCCTATAGCTCTATAAAGCAAATAATATATTATCAGGAAATATATTGACTGTATGTTTTTTACACACTGGATTTCAAATTTACCCAGGGATTTAAAGTACTTTGATTTATTTTATGATTTGTCTATATAAAACACAACTTATCTAGGTAAACTTGTTATTCAAAATCTTGTTACAAATATAAATAACAGAAATGGTAAGCTACATGAGAAAGTTTGTGTGTGGTTATTAGAGTTCCAGTCATTTCAATCTATGTTGAGCTTCTCCTGGGCAAAGAGCATGGCAGTTGTGAATTGCAACTCCAGCAATGTATTTTTCATGTTGCTCATATGGGATTTGGATGTGGGACAGATACTACTGGTTAAAGTACACCCCAGCATTCACATATCAGTTGTTCCCCAGTTTAGATGTACTAGTTAATTACTAGCTCTAGGTAACTTTTTTGCCTTATTCATTCACAGGAATGACAAGGCCCTCTGGTATGTGACAGAACTAATAAAAAAAAAAAGTAGGAAGCACTGGATCTTAAATATCACTTGTCTTCTAAGGCATCATGTTTATACAAAATAAATCCTAAAGGTTCAAAAATAAATTATATATAATAAATATATATTTAAATTAAATATAATTTATTTTTATGTATAACAAATATATATATGCTCAGGTATAGGCAGTTATAGTGATTCAGAATTACATTGGAAGAAAGAGTTTAAATGAGGTGCGCAGTCAAGAAAATTGATTGGATGTTCAGTTTCAAAATTTAATAACACGTTTTATTTATATAGTTAAATTTCTTATCAATAGGTACCATATCTAAATTGGAGGGAGAAGTGTTAAGCTTAGCGTACTATCCACAAATGATCAAGCTTATATTTTTCCAATAACAAAATATTTACTTATAATAGACAGTTACAGCAGAACAATAGAAAGAAACTAGACAAGGAATCTGAACTTAATCTGAATCCAAGTTATTCGTTTTGACCTTGGACAACTCATGCACTCTCTAAAATTCACTTTTCCAATCTGTGAAATGGAGATAAGAATAGTAATAGCAACCTCACAGTGTTTCTGCAGCTATCTAGGAGATAAAATCTTTGAAAGTTTTTCGTAAATTTGTTCAAAATATGTCAGTTAATTTAATTAGACAGAGGCCCTATTCTAATGTACTTGACATCTACGTTCTTTTTCATTCCCACTTAGAGTTAGGAAAAATCATTCACTAATCATAAGGTTATTATTAAAACATGTTTATAATTCAAAGGAGGCGAATGTTAATCAGACAAATTAAAAATGCCACAAATTAGAAAAAGCAACACTTTCCTTCCGAGTTAAGTATGCCTGGCATATGGGAATTTAGTGTTAGATGATTGTAGGAATAATGATAGATAATTAAATTCAATGTTCAAGTAGCTCCATTTTATCTGAGTGTGTGTACATGAATACAAAAAAATGAACATTTTAAGATAATATTATTATCTGCTTATAATTTATAAACATGAAAATAATATTATTAACATAAATTATTTGTCCAAGTACAATATAATTATAATACAAGTCCAAGAAATAGTTCATTATTATCACACAGATATAGAAATATCTATAAAAATCAAATTATTTACAGAAAGGTGATTGTGAAGTATCTTTGTAAGGAAATATATTGCCTTAAGTCATATTCTAAAATTAATTACTCTATATATTTTTATTTAAATAAATTATCACAAATATGCCATTTTAAGTAGAAATTACTTAAAAGTGCATTCTCCAACTGGAACTAAAAAAGAAAAGACCCTTTTTCCAAAAGCATTTCTTTCTCCACTGATAATTTAAAATAACACATCGGACCACAAGAGGTAAATTTATTTAACCTTGCTTACAGTGCTTTCTAACTTCACCTAATCGTTAAGATTGAACTATAAATATCTGTATAATGGTTTTGCTTAAGACTATTTACTTCACTTCTAAAGAATGTGTTAATACACTACTGTCCTCTGCAAAGAATTCAAAGTTGTATTTAATACAACTTAATTTGAAAATTTCCCATATTTAATATTTAGGTTTTTTTTAAGATTTAAGAAAAAGAATAAATTGGAAAACTTTCAAATGATCACAAGAGAATACTCTTTTAAAGCTATGTAAATTTTGTGAATATTACATATTGTTAAATTGTGGCATGAAAGGAGGTACTATCTACCATCTATTAAAAGAATAATTTGTTTTAAAACAAATTATTAAATCCTGTGTTTATACACAGGATTTAATCATTCAGTTCCCTATCGAAGGGACAGTAAGTGGTTTTCAATAATTTGTTATTAAAAATACCACCATGAGAATAAGTAATTTTATATTTTTGTCAAAGTATCTTGATGATAGACGTGGAATTGGAGGGTTAATTCACTGTGTAATTTTGCTGATGTTGCCAACTATTCCTCCATACTTGTAATGTTTTTTGTTTGTTTGTTTTGTTTTTCCCCAAGTTCACCAGTAATTTATGAGACTACCCATTTCTCCATAGCATCATTAACGAAATGTTTTAGCATGCTTTTAGTGTTTTACTCAGGCCAAAAATATATACATTCATCTTTCTCTTATTATAAGGGAGGGTAAGCAACTTTTCATGTTTAAGGACCTTTTTCTGTAAATGCCTAGTTTATATCATTTACCCATTATAACATTCTATAATTTACTGCATGCAAGATACCCTTCTCATACCAAGGATTCATTTTTAAAGTGTAACCATATAGTTATTACACATTTAATAATTAAGAAGGTTTCCTTTAATTTTGGGCTGAATAAGTACATATTTGTCACAGTGCCTAAATCATGCCCCTGGTAGTAAATTGCATAGCCATTGACACTTTACACAATATCTGAAATTCTTCAAAAACCTGAAAAGTATGTTAGGTAGAATAGAATATGAATTGCAAAAATGTATACATATTCATAAAGTCCAGGAAATAATATAGCAAATGTGTGTGGGCAACAGTGGGTGTTTTTTTGATGGTTTTGCATTTTCACATTGTTTAAAATAATCCTCGGTAATTTTATACACCAGTGGAAACAACACCGATCCTTCTAGCACACTGAGAAAATAAAATTCATTGACAGATGAACTTCTTACCTGTTTATATTCTGTTACCTCTGACGAACTTCACATGGCTTCCAACGAAGCAATTTTCAAAAGTGGAGCACTAGGAGACACAAAATGGTCATAGTTAGGGACTGAAGATCTCAGAGTGGGAGTTCACAGGCACTCCATAGCCTCCCTATGGCTCTCCAGAGGCAATAACAAATGAAAACGAATTTCAAGGTAAACCTTAATTGGAAAAAGAAGTAGCGAAGGAGTTACAGCATAAAGCTGAGTCTCTGCACTCCAGAGGAGCTCTGTTCTCCCCTACTAGAAATGCGTTTGATTTTACTGGGGAAGCATAAAGAATTGAATACAGTTGTAAACATCCTGTTGTATTCTGTATTTCTCCTTCACCTCCCCTGGCTCTCTCCCTAAATAACAACATGGCGAGGGCAGGGGCTACATCGTCTGGAAATGGGCAGGGAGGTGGCAAGGGACAGGTGGGTTCGAGGCAAGGACCAGTCCCAATCATCAGGAAAGAGAGATTTTACTCAATGGATGATAACCTATGTTTTGATTTGTCATCGGAATAATTATAAAAGTTATTAAAATATCTATAACATACTTTTGTGTGATTTTATTGTGGTAAGAATACTTATCATGAAATTTACCCTCTTAACACACTTTTCAGTGTACAATACAGTATTGTTATCTGTAGATACAATGTTGTACAGCAAATTTTGGAACTTATTCATCCTGCGTAACTGATATTTTACACTGTTGATGAGCAACTTCCTGTTTTCCCCTCGCCACAGCCATTGGAAACCACAATTCTCTTCTTTGCTTCCATGAATTAAACTATTTTAGATATCTTAAAATAAATAAAAAATAAATAAATAAAATATCCATAAAATGTTTAATTTTTAGAGAAAATAAATGAATATAATTTAACATAAAATAGTTACATATGGCTTACTACTGCTCCACAGACTACCAAATAAAAACACTAAGAATTCTTCTCAATTGATTTGCTTAGTATAATGACCTTGATATTCTCTATTTTATATAGAGGAGAAATAATAAGTAATGGAACTTGAATCTCCAACTTTATACCATTCCATTATACTACTTTACGTCTCTATTCTTCATATGTAATAGCTGCAGTCTATACAAAAGAAAAATCATTAAAAGAACAGATAAGACATGGGGATAGGAGCAGCCTTGTTTTTGTTAATACATGTATTTTATTTGTTAAATTACAATCAGAAGTCATGATATTAAACAAATTATTTCTCAAAAATCAAACTCTTTTTAAAAGCACTACTTGACACTGAGTAGACAATTTAAAATTAGACAAAAGTATATAAAAACATCATGCCATTTTTGAAAAATTAAAGCAATAAGTAAGTCCTCTGTCAAATGCAACTGACATATTGAGGCTTCCTCTGAAATGTGATAGTATATAAATTGCCAATATACAAATATCTCCATATATATACATATATATATACACATATATATGTATATATATGTGTGTGTGTGTGTGTGTCCTTTCCATGCACATACATTATTTTGGATAGAATGATATATTAAGCATGAGGAATTTAGATTTTGCAGGTGGAGAATCTAATCATCCACGGCAGCTGTCATAGATAGAGTAGCATGTGAGAGGTAAGAAAGAAGTATAAGTGTCAGAAAAAGAAAAGTTCTTTTTAAGTATCAAGATGTCTCCAACACATGGCTTGATCATTGACATTTATATGCTCTATAAGTTGTAATTGTTCACCATAGTGTGTATATATATATATATATATATATATATATTTTTTTTTTTTTTTTTTTTTTTTTTTTTTTAATAACACCTCATATGTCAAATTAAATTGTTGGAGAAATCAAATGATGCAAAGTAGGTTTACAAAATGTTAAATGTGAAACAGAAAAGTATTCTTTAGGGTTTATGTCATAGCGAGAGTCAATGGTCTGAACATACTTAATTTCTATCCTTCGAGATAGTGTAGACATGAGATTTTGAGAAAAGGCAGGGTGAAGTCCAAGAGAATAGAAAGAATGACTATCAAAAAACTAGCCTGCTCAAAGAGCTCCCAATGGCCAAAACTAGAACCATTAAAGTTACATAATTCATAAAGTAGCTTTGGATTATCATGCAACTGTAAGAGACATATACACAACTCCATACCGATAACTGAATAAATAAACCAGTGGACAAATCTCCTGTGCACAGGAATTGTGAATGTGTAGATATTCTACCTTACAGCAGGTAGAGTTTCATACCTGACACCAGTCCCCCGCCCTCCTTCCCCATCTCCTTTTCCCCAGGGGTGTTCTAGACTTAGTGACATGCTTCTAAAAATAGGGTTCAGAAGAAAACAGGAGTATTACAATGAAAGAAGCTAGCAAACACCACCATAGTAAGTGGTAAATGTTAACCACACCAGTGGGACTGTGTGGATATTAACTGTGCTGTGATACATGCAATGAGTAAGGCACTTCACCTCTGTGGTATTATTTCCAAAACCCCATTACCCTAGACTATTTGTTTTTTTAAGAGGGGAAATAAAGAAAAGAATGAAAGGGCAACCCAAATTGGGTTACTTCATATTTTTCACATTACAAACAATGCTGCAATGAACAGTTCTGTCAATGTGTTCTGTTTACAGTATAAAATTTCTCTAAGACATATCCAAAAATCACAGCCCCTCTGCCCTAAAGGAGGAATTCAGTTTCAGCAAGTGTTCTTTTCTCCTCCCTGGGGTAGGGGGCTCAAAGCTTCATTTTATTGTTTTAATTTTCTCTGTGTCAGTTATGGAGCATACTTTTGACTAACAATTTCCTGTCTGTAGGTACAGGGCTAAGCAGAACTGAAACTAAAAAGAGAAAAAGGGCACTGTGCACAAAGTTTCGTGTTACAGGAGAAATTGTGACAGGTGCTAGAATAGAATTACTGTGACATTAATACCAAACAGATGGAGAGCTTTTAAAATCCAACCAGAGGAATAGGGGGACTTCATGAGTATTGTGGGTTTTGAACTTAACCTAAGAAGATCATAATGATGTCAATAGAAACACAAGGTTTGAAGGTGGAGGAAGCTATCACAAGAGGGAGGGAAAATGTCGCAAGGCAAATGAGAGAAAAATTCTAAAGTATGTTCGAGAACAGTGAATTAATAGATTATTTTGGATGGATCATAAAAGTTGTGAAGAGTAGTTTGGGAAGACAAAACGGGAAAGGTATGCTGCAGCCAGTCCATACAGATGTTTAAATGAAATGCTCTGGTTGTTATAATTTATCCTGTAGGGAACAGATAAAAATTAGAGCAATAAAGTAAAGTGACTTGAGTTGCAACAGATAAGCTTTTAGCTCTGAATAACAGCCCCATGTAAATTAACTTACCTAATGTATAAAGGCTTTAAATGTAAGTGGTCTATTATATTCTATAAGAGTTACTAGAGACAGTGTGGTTAGAGGTTAGCAGAATCAATCGCTCAGTCATTTCATTAAAGACCAGAGACTTTCCATCAATCTGCTTCATCACCCCCACGTGCTGATGGCATCGCCCTTCCTGAATGACAGGTGGCCAGTTCTAAGCTCCACATGCAGAAAGCTGATGGCCCATTTAAAACAGGGACACTTTCAACCTTGAATCTCTTTTAATCCATAAGAAAAACTTTTCCCAGAAGACTACAGACTTCCCATCAAGTCCAATTTGTCACAGGCCATGACAAAAACAATCATATTGAGGGAAATAAAACAAACACGACCGACTTGGACTGATCATGATGAACCTGAAAAGACTACAGAGAGTTATTGTTACCAGGACAAAGGACAGTAAACACCAAAGCAGAATTGAGCTTGCCCAGGAAAGAGGAAGAAGGTGGCATCTGGCATTTCAAAAGTATGTAAGACTTATGGGAGGAGGAGATATTGGCAATAAGCTGGTCAATAAAGGGTCTATTTTAAGATTTGCAACAAGGGCCTAAATTAAGACAGTAACTGAGGAACAAAAAGATGAGATTGCTTCAAGGGACTCTGAACAAGTTAAATAGAGAGAACTTGTCAAATGGATAGGCAAACAGTTGGTGACTGAGAGTAGAAATGGCTTGAGTGATGGTTTTAGAAGGTTTGGAATAGTATTAGGTTGGTGCAAAAGTAATTGCGGTTTTTACAGTTATTTTCAATGTTTTAAACTGCAATTACTTTTGCACCAGCCTAATAGACATATTTAATGTAGAGATAAGGAATACATAAGAGAGGCATATGGACATTGAAGGTGCTGTGCAATGTTTGGATATATTCGTTTTAAGGGGCTACTAAGGTACTCAATAAAAATTTTCTATAAATATCTGAAACTGTAGCTCAGGAGAATATATGGGCTAAAAATACAATTTGATAATCAAGCACATATATGTAATTATTAAAGTTGGGACTCTAGAGCTCTTTAAGGAAGGGAAATTATTTTAAAACAAATAGATTCAAGTAAAGAAATCAACAATGACCTGTATTTAGGGAAAGTTAAAGGAGAAGATGCTAAAGAGGATACTTAGAAACTGTAGACATACAGTTAGAAGAAAATCTAGATTAATTATGTGTTGTAGTTATCATAAGTTGTTACAAGTTCATGTACTAAAAAGGCTGAGAAATCTGTGATGAGTCATTTCTGGCCTTATTCACTATTTCAGTAGAGTTCACAGAGGACATACCGGATTATGGTGGGTTGAGAAATGAGTGGGAAGTAAAGACGTAGGAGCAGTGATTGTTGCCTACCTTTAACTCTTTGAGAAATTTGGTAATGAAAGAAAAGACAGACATTGGATGCAAGCCCAGTGATTTTCTAGTTTGATAATGTTGTTTTATTCTTGTTGTTTTTTTAATATAATGATAAATGGCCCCTGATCATGATTACATGTTGTACAAAAAGAACAAGAAGGAAATATTAAAAAGAAAAAAAGATAATACAAGACTAAAAATTAAATTGCTCTTAGAGGCAGAGAACGAAGATAAGTTCAAGATTAAAAGCACAGTGATAAGCTTCAGAATGGAATCGGTTTACTTATTGTAAAGAGAAGACAATAGCTGATTATTTTCTAGTATAAATAAAAAGGGAAAAGATATTTAGAATATTAGAAGAGGATGGAGGAATAATTGCAGAGAACACCACCCCATTCCCCTGTAAAAAAAAAAAGAATGTGTTTTAGTTCCTCTTTTTATTGCATAGATTTGTTTTTAACATTTGTAGTCATACTGTGGTTACCTTTTGGGAACTATCCCTGCTTGTGTACATGTTCATAGATGGAAAGCTGATAAATAAAGAAACTTCAATCTAGCAAAACAAAACATTATGTGTTTGAGGAAAGGAAGAAATACACAGAGAAAAATCACACGAAAAAAAACTAAAGAGTAATATAAGTCAAGCAACAGGGAGGGTCCTACAATCTACACATGTTAGTAGATTATTATTAATTATAATCTCTGTCCCAGTCAAGCAGTCAATCAATGCCCACGCAGCAGCCTGTTGGCAGCTGCCAGGTTGGCTTGCAGTACTGACAGAGATTCATCTGAAATGGAGACAAAGAGCCCCAGTGGAGTTGGCAAGTTTATTACATTCACAGACAACAAAACCATAGCCAATGGTGCCAGCTCCTCACATGCCTAGTTCTGTAGAAGGAGCCAGATGAGAGACAACAAGACAGGGGAGCCTCTGTCTTTCGGGAGCCAACTCTAAACCACAGTCAAGCATTTTAATAGTTTAGAGCTGTACCCAAACGAGAGTGAGATAGAAAGTCTCAGGCCTGACAGAATTAAGGAGATGGATGACAAAATGCCTCCTAGCAGCCACTTGTGAGATACAAGAACTGGCCTGACAGCTCCTCACAAGACTGCTTATCTCATCGCATGTTCCACTATGCGATGCGTTCCACAAACGCAGGTTCAGGCTGCGTTTGTGTCTTCCCTATGTGACCATGGTGGAGCCATACTGCATGCAAGAGACTTTGCTGTTTACTCATCACTTTCTTCAAAACCTTCATTTTTAAATGTCTCTTATGCTGTTATCTCCAGGAACAACTATTATTTCACAAAGATGAAATTCACGTGACTTGATGCTTTTACTTAACAAAGACACTGGCATACCTTGATTTTCTCCTACACAATTCCTACGGTATAACATCTGTCGTTAAAAGAATAAATGAATGTATTTTCATACCTTTGTCAATGGGAAGTGATCAAACCTCTATATTAATGGCTCACATCAAAGACATTAGTCTAAACCACAAGCATAAAATGAAGAGCCATATTCAAATAAAAAGAAAGACTGTTAACAGTTGAAAATAAGAACAAAAAGACGTGCATGCAGAAAGAACTACTAATCAAAATTACCCACTCAGGATTTCTTGCAGAGGGAAATGCAGAGCAGCTTAAAATGAATGAACAGCTCAATGAGCAGGCAAATGAGAATGATTAGAAAAACACATTCTCCTACATAAAAATAGAAATATGTAAAATAAAGTATAAGTGCATTTTATACACATTTGGTTAGTTCTCTTTAATGGATTCTGGCTTTTTAGCTATTTTTTTAAATTTTGTATTTTAAAATTCTTAGGTTGACTTATTGATTCCTCAATTGCCTTTACTCATTTCTGTTCCTACCACTAAAAAAACAACATATAAACCTTTCTGCTTGACTCCAGATCCATCTCTAAAGGAAAATATAAACAAAACTAAGAGAACATCTGCACCTATTTACATGCATGTTTATTAGGGTTCTCAAGAGAAACAGCACCCTTAGGATACATATACTTGTATACATATGAGGTTGGACAATTAAGTTGGCAAACTCATCCTAGAAAAACTGCTACACACCTCATTGCTGAATATCACTACAGTCACCTTCAAGGTACTCCCTTTGGGAAGCTATGCATCCATGCCAAAATGTAGTCCACCCTTCAAAGCAATTTTGGAACTCTTTTTATGGAATGACCATCAGAGCTGTCATCGTACTACACTTGATGTCCTGAATGTCATCAAAATGTCTTCCTTTCAATATTTCCTTTATCTTCGGGTAAAGAAAGAAGTCATTGGGGGCCACATCAGGTGAGTAGGGAGGGTGTTCCAATACAGTGATTTGTTTACTAGCTAAAAACTCCATCACAGACAGTGCTGTCTGAGCTGGTACACTGTCCGGATGCAAGAGCCATGAATTGTTGGCAAAAAGTTCAGGTCATTTAACTTTTTCCACGCAGCCTTTTCAGCACTTCCAAATAGTAAACTCAGTTAACTGTTTGTCCAGTTGGTACAAATTCATAATGAATACTCCCTCTGATATCAAAAAGGATAGCAACAACACTGCAACAAGTTCACAAACTTAACTGGCAGACCATGTGTGTGTGTGTGTGTGTGTGTGTGTGTGTGTGTGTGTGTGTGTGTGTGTGTGTAGGTATATATACACATGCATATATATATATATATCTATCTATCTATCTATATAGATAGATAGATAGATAGATAGATAGATAGATAGATAGATAGATATATATATATATATATATATATATATATATATATATATGGAAATTTATTACAGAAAATGGTTCACATAATTATGGAGGCCAAGAATTCTCACAATAATCCGCCTTATGAAAGCTGGAAAACCAGAAAAGCTGGTGGTATCACTCATTCTGAATCCAAAGGCCTGAGAACCAGGGAGCCACTGGTGTAAGTTCCAGAGTCCAAAGATCCGAGAACCTATCACTCTGATGTCCAAAAACAAGAAAAGATGGACTGAACTTCAGCTATAGCACTTTGGGAAAACTGAGTACCACTGTGTGAACCTGGAGACAGACATAATGAAAAGGAGCAAGGTAAGATAAGATGATAAGAACTTCCCTGAATTGGTGATTATCTTACAGAATATAGCAGAATATGTTCACTGGATTTAATACATTTTATCTCTGTGCTTTTTCAAAGTCGCATGAAAAATCAAATACTAGTTCCAGTATTTTGTGTTCTATCATGTTAGTTTCAGAGAAAACACACAATGATGCTTAAAAGACATTTTCTAATACTTAATGATGTAATTAGAGACAATTTAAACACAGAAATATCTCTGTAAACATACTATTATTACTATTGTTTTATTATAAAGTCATCGTTGCTATTAGCTGACTTAAAATACCAAACATGATATTCTTTCTGTAGCAATGAATTTTAGGAAACCTCACATGTAACATGCAGTTTGTGGTTGTTGTTTTTTCCCTCAGGAGAATTCTGTCTCTAGTTTTCAGTCTCACAAAGTTTGAGTAATTAGTATAAATAGATAGCTCGCATACTGAGGGGCTTTGGAACCAAAGATTTTTTTGAAGTTTTTTGTTACCGGTGATAAGAGAAAAGAGTACATTTCTTCTGCTACTTTTAATGAGATTTAATTATTGTTTTGAAAAGGAGAGTACCGTAATATGTGCTCACAGGCAAAGGTATATTATTTTAGGAAATACATGAAGAAGAAAGGGTTTTTATTGCATTTTTATTCATTTTAGTTCAAAAACATTTTTAAAAAACTTCTATAAAAATGAAAAATTTGAAACCTAAAGTTCTGGAATTTACTATGTTAGCTATCTTGCCAATTTAGCAGTGCACTGTTTTCCAAACCTTATGGCGATAATAAAATGGCATGGGAAAAAATGCTAAAATATTCCTGTCTTGTTTCTTTATTTTCTCCTCTTCATCTTTCTTCATTTTCATAATCTTTCCAGTTCCATTCTATTGTTTTCTCCTCATTTTCCTTTTTGTTGCATTTCAAGATCATTTTAAAAAGGCATTTTGAATAACAGAACAGCCACATGGAGACCAGCCCTACTTCTCAGTATAGAGGGAAAACCTACAGAACAATGAGTCCAAACGTAACTATTAAGGGAACAGCCTGTGTTATGGACACATCTCCACTGTATGACTCAACCAGAAAGCAAGCAATGGGTAGGTATTCATCTCAACAGAGAGGCCCCTACTTCTGCTTTGCACGCTTTGGTGGTGATGTTCATAGCTGTAATTCCTCTAGCATACTATCCTGCCTCTCTCAGTGCCTGACTGGGGGTGGGGGTGGGGGACACTGGAGAAAAACCTCCATCGGCCTCTTTTCTGCGTCCACTGCACTGTTTCTTAGTTACTCCCACTGTAGTCTTCGCTTTCACCCAACCATCTCATTCTTCTGTCGGTGGCATTAAATTGATACCATTGTGGAAAATAAATAATATCTGGTTGTCCATGAAGTCTAAGATCTCTCATGTGAGGATAGAACATAGCCAAATTGCTATAGTTTTAACGATTGCTTTTCTGTCATATATTAAACTTCTTTAAAAAAAAAACACGGAAAGTGACTAGAGATCATTTAAATAAGGTTAAGTATTTTAAAGTGAATCAAATTATAGGGGAAATAGAATTCAAGAAATAAATATATATCATTATAATTTGGTATTTCAAGAGGCTCTTGGACTCTTATTTAAAGTCTTGGAATCTTATTTAAAGTCTATCCATTTTAAGTGTCAGAGAACATAAAAGCCAAAAGGAAATTTTTCATTTTAATCCTTTGGCCTATAACAAGCAAGGAGACTGAAAGAACAAAGATATGAACAAAAGAAAATAATCCAGGCACAGCCACTGAGCAATGACAAATTCCTCCTGAATCATAGAAGACAAGAAAATTTAAAAGATTGATAACTCTCAATGTAGTATAAATCATATTTTCCATCTATCAACCTGGGCCTATCTATCTGTATTGTTACTGAAGAAAGTATCATTTTTTTTGACAAGCGGTTGCTCTTAGCAACAAGTCATCCTGATATTTTCTTTGATTATAGCTAAAGAGCAATATCCATTCTTGTTACAGGGGTGTAAAGTATAATTTAAAGCTCATTAAAAGTGTAGCAGGTGTTCACGTTTAAAGTGCAAAAAAAAAAAATAGAGGAAAGAATTTCTCTATGGCTGAGCTGTCAGTGCTCTAAAAGCCTAATTTATTTTGCATAACCTTTTAGCAAATAGACATGATTATAATAGAGAGAAGAGAAATGGAAACAATATATGCAGAAAAGTAAAGGGACTTAGCCTTTTGATTTGACCTTGATTCCCAGCCTTTGAAAATATTACAGTCTTTTAACAATTGCAGCTTTGACATATAACACACTTTTCTTCCCAGGAGATAGAAGTTCCTCAGACATTTCCTTAGCATAAAAGCTTCTGTAAAGTAGAAAATGAGTAGGTGCATAAACTGAAACAGAGTCAGTTTATATTCATTGCAAAGCAGGGAAGAGAATGAAAGTTCAATCGTCCAGTCCTTTCACGGGTTCGTTTTTCATGTGGAAAGCTCTTACTCTGCAGAGAGAAAATTTAAACTCGAATTCAAAAGTGAGTAAAAGTCCAGCAATTGGAATTATTTCTCAGTACCTCCCATTGCTGGCACAAATTAGGCAAATAGTGAGAAAAAGACCAAAGTACATCAGATATAAACAGAGAACTGAAAAAAAAAAAGTTATAATTGTTAACAAAATGACACTATTTGAGCTGCAGATTTGCATTGCCCTTTCAACCAGTAACTCTAATGAAAGCCCAGGATTGTTGGAGCTCACTGGAGTTTGAATAATTCAAGGTATTAATATTTTCCTCCTTTTAGGTAAAGGAAAGAACTGTATTTTTTAAAGGCAAGGATGTATAAAGAGGAAGCTGTGGTATTCAGGAAAGAATAGAGAAATATAAAACACAACTTGATTGTGAGAGTTTGGATATTACTTTCTGGGATTTAAGGTTGTTGTTAAAATTAACTTTTTGAAATATAATAGGCAAATATTTATAGCAATGCAAATAAAAATCTGAAAGTAAAATTCCAAACCATCTTAATAAAACCCAAAATGGTTTGAGGAAGAATGCAAGCCCAAGTGTGCTAGAGACCTCACTGACTCCAGTATGTGGGGTAGAAGGGACGGTCAGAGAGACTGTCTATTTTCATTTCTTACAAAAGAAGTTTACATTTAAATACAATTTAAATTATGCAAGAATTAACAATAGGCATTTGCTTCCTTTTTCTACCAATGTCATTGGAGAAACCAGTGTGTTAAAAAATATGAAGTAACTATCACACATGTATCGAGGAGTTTAGTGCAGAGGTTCTAAAAAAGTATTTTGTTTGTCTAGAATAATGAGCCAATAATTTATCTAAAAACAGGAATCTACATACCACTGAACAATTAGATCTTGGAACACTGGGGTTGCAGGCCAAATTTGTTTGTATACAAAAATCACCAGAGTTGAGAAACAATTGTCACTCTCCATCTCGCCCATTGGAAACGATCAATGTCTTCCTAGCAGGTAATCATAGGTTGCCACAATGACCCTTTTCACCAATGTTACCACTTATCTTCATGCAGCTTCATGCTTTTCTTTGCTTGCTTATCCTCAGTGCATGTTTGAATTTGTCACTTGTAACAAAGGACAAAGTGTTTTTATTTATTATTAATGAAGTCCCAATTTGTTTCCTTCATGCTTTCCAATTTTTTGCACATAGAAATGAATAAGTAAATATTTGCAGAACTGCACTGAACTTTTCAGTCATGACAACAAGAAAGCACTATTTCAAATAATGCACCATCCTGGGGCATCTAGCTTTGAAATTTTTAAAGATGATATAGTTCCATATTCTATGAAGGAATATTTAGGATCAATCAGTTTGACTTCAGGCAATGTATACTGCCGTGGCCATTCTTATATTTCATTGTAAGTGAACTTCAACAAACATTTGTCTGGTTGTGAAATAAACACATAACGTACTTAAAATTGCAAACTACAAAACTAACTCTTTGCAGTAGATATTTATTAATCTGTATTTATCAGAAAATAATCTGACATGGGGACTTCACCTTTTTTGAAAACCTGGTGTCAAGAATGCCCACTTGTGTCAAATTAGCATGGGTATTAGAAATCACCCTTTATTTTCTGCCCCCCATAAAACAATATGATCATATTATTACCCGTCCATGGGTTCTCAGCAGATTTTAGTTGCGGGTCCCTAGCAGTGTTGTTTAGAGGTCCGCACTGTGAGTATTCCAGCGAGGTAAAATGTGCCCTCTAAAAAGAATATGCAAAATAGCAATACGGTTTTGGAAGTTGACACTATACTCCGTGAGAGACAAAGCTCTCACAGGGGATTAATAATTCCAAATGCTCTATAGCGATGTTAATGAGAAACCAGGCCTTCAAAAATGTCAAAAATTTATTGAAAAACCTTTATCATAATTGAAGTAGGGATAGTTATATTTCATTATAACATATTTTCGGCCACCAGAATTATAGCATACTTCTCTTGAGGGCCATCTCTTTTATTTGTTTTAATATAGAATAAAAAAATCTTTCATCACAACAGTACTACTAAGTAGGTTATTCATATAAAATACATCAATGTGTCCCCAAACTATCATTATAAGTAAAGGGTCTCCTTAGATTTTATACTGGATGCATATTTAATTATTTACCAGTAGTAGTTTGCACTGGATATACTCTGCTTCTGTTACCCAGTTTCTAAAACTACTTTTTTCCCCTAGTCTATAAGTAGCGCATGCTCATTAAATAAATTTTCTAAATACAGGATGATAATGTCTATATCCCTGAAGATAATGTTTAGGACCCCAGGAAAATGCAGTTATATAGAAATTCAAGGTTTTATAGTAGGCAAAAGGGCCCCTGTACAAGTAATCTCTATTGACTCCAGCACTTATATATAGTATCACAAGGAAATCAACAACAGAAATGTGGTACGCAGAAGGACTACAAACCTCCCACTGAAAAGGAAATAGAATATTTTGTTACTAACATCAAAACTTTTATAACACAATGAAATAATGGGTCTAGGTAAGGACCTTCAACAGCTAGGAAAATCATTAGGCAAAATTTTGATGATGAACTTTATAACAACGAATCAAACTGCCATCACCTGAAACCATGATCCATGCTACTATCACATTAAAGTGAAATGTTACCAGAGGGAGGCAAAAGTAGAGAACAAACATGATATAACCGATTATAGATGGTACTGCTGTGTGTGAGGACAAAATGCCCATCTCTATCCATAAAGTCAACATAGAATAAATATTTTGGGGATGGTGTAGAAGGATGGCTGATAAAAGCAAAGGGAGAGTTGCCTTTATCCCAGGTTGTGGCTCAGGGTTCTGCCAACCTCATAAGGAAGCCCTGTGTCTTACCTAGAATGTGAAGCATCGATTAACAATGGAGGAAAAACATTTATAATTTGATAGGCCAGAATTCAGCCTTATGAAACTTGTGAATGCACTAAATTGTTGCAAGGAAAAAGCCAACACTTCCTGAGCTGGGAGCCTTGTTGGATCGAGGGGAGAGGGGAAAGGAGTTGCCCACAAGTGTTTAGAGAGCCCAGAAAATCAATTGAAACCATTAACCACCCCCCCACCCATGTTTTGTACAATGAAAGTTCAATGTCCACTTAAACAATCTATTTGTTTAAATTAATCATTGATTTCTCAAACAAGCCACTGTCAATGACTTTTGGCTAGGGTTTGCATGTTTGCTAAACTCACTTAGATGAAAAACAAGTCTGTGTACAGGAGGAAACCTTTTACTTGTTAAAGGGAAAAATATCCACAGCTATATTAACAGAAGCTAAATAGCACATCAAAGAAGAACCCAATTCATAAGCTTCTGGTATGTGTTTTTTATAGCTGTTAGCCTTTCCGCTCTCTTTGCTGTTTATCTCTAACACTTGCCACATTTTCTTCCCATTTAATTTCCAATTTATTCACTATTATGTTTAAAACATAAACCTACAATTTACTTCTTCTCCTTTACCTCAAAATCTGAACATCATAGTCCACAATTCCCTTCTGATTAAAGTTCTCCCTCTAAATTAGTTTTCTTGGTGTTCTCTACAGCCTGAAGCAGTTTTTCATACCATCTTCCTTCAAAATAGAGAGTCTTAATTGCAAGATAGCAGGCATTTTTCTTTTCTTTTCTTTCCTTTTCATTTTTGTTTTTTTGTTTGTTTGTGTTTTTTGTTTGTTTGTTTTGTTTTCAATGAGCAAGCTTATCACCCTAACAGAAGACTCAAAGTGCGATGTAGCCCTTCTTTTCCTGACTTCTTCTGCCCTTCATTCTGTACTCTAGCCATCCTACTCTGGGCTACACTCTTTCAAAAAGGAAGTTCCTCCTCTGGAGATGCCCCAACCTTTCTCTATATCTAGGAAGTATATGGAGTCACCGCTTAACATTCATCTATTGCCCCATGGAGTTTTGGATATAATAATACCTCTAATAATGGCAATGGTGGCAACATACAGGTATGTGGAACACTGCAGCAGATTCCACACTTAAGGTATCTTTCCAGCAATCTCATGAGCAGGTTCTATGATTAACTCAGTTTTGCAGAGGAGGAAACTGGAACTTAATGCAGTTTAGTAAATTCCTCAAGGATGTGACCCTATGTCAACCTGACTGTGATCTCCCATGTTTGCAGATTCCCCTACCACCCCCTTCCATATGCACAAGTCCCCCTTCATCCTTGTATGGGCTGCCTAGGACCATTTGCTTATTCTAAGCAAAACAAATAGTATTGTGTGTCTTGAAAGCTAATTAGCCTGAAAATATGTATTCAGGTAACTAACCAGTCTTAGATCTGAAACTTACACCTAAAGTCCATATTCCATTTATCCCTTAGAATGCCATATAGGCTTGACTTTCCTTACATGCTCTCACACATTCTTAGCTTATAGCCTGTATCATACCCTCCCTCCATGGGAAGTTACCATACAGATACCCTGTGGACTAGGGGCCATGCGTATCAATGGGAATGTACACATTAATCAAATTAAAGCAATCAGAATACATTTATTCTGCTTTCTTTAAAACTAGCTAAGAAAGGTGAACTTCAGCATTGTTTGTAGTTAAATATTCTTTTCACCTGTTTTCGGCCAATCCTTTTTGTAACACCACTGTTCTCTGCTAATCCCCTATGGCCACCATTGCTAAATGACCTTTAATGGTATATTATTGGAAATTAAGTCTTTAAATACCACATAAACCAGACAAAGCACACAATTCTAATTGCAGATAATTTCATAAGCACAATGAAAAGACTAATTGCATTCTCACTTAGACTATGACTGTACCACCTCATTTCCTCAGATATTTTTCTACTTCCGACAAAAATACTTTAAAAGGAAAAAAAATCACAAGAGTAAAAAAGGAGAGTAAGAGAGCAAGAATAATCACTAAACAGAATTTTAGCATTAGCATATAACAAGTTTATGTCCAAAATTTTATTTTGAATACATTTCTATAAGTGTCTCCCATGTTACTGTCTACTCTTAGGAAATATTTTAATGAACTTACAATTTTTCACCAAAAATAATTACTGCAGCTTACTCAACTTTTTTCCATATTACTTAGTATTTAGGTTGTTATTAATTCTTGTTTGTGTTACTATATATTTATGTAATTAAGAGCTTTTATTTAGAAAAAAAAACTTTGGTATTTAAAATCAGATTTCCCATTCAAAAATAGGTCAATTGATACAAACATTTTTAAGACATACTACATATTTAAAGACTCTCAATTCTAAAGATGTTATCTCTCTCGCGCTCTCTCTATATATATATACATATGTGTGTGTGTGTGTTTGTGTGTATATAGGTATATATATACATGTTGTTTTATTTTGTTTGTTTTTTTTTTTCAATGAATCAGGCCATTAAAAATGAGTTACAAGTACAGAAATCAGTACTCAAAGTTCTCGTCAAAAAAAAAAGAAAGTGATTAACATTACACACACATCAGAAGACATTTTGAGGTTTTCAGATTTTGAGAAAGAATTGAGTTCACACTCCTCAGCCATTTTTTTAAATATTCACATAGACAAGTCACTTACCACATTTAAATTCTCCTAATATCTGAAATGTGAATAATAATGATTCTATCCCATACTTGTGTTTTAAGTAGTAAATGATGTAATGATTTAAAGGGCACAGAGAAATGCTGGGTATGTCATGAGGCCTCATTAAATGTATGTGATTTCCAACTTAGAGGATCACTGTGACATAGAGCTCAGAGGGATGTGCTCTGAGGAAAAGTTGCCTGAGTTTGAATTCCAGATCTGGACCAGCTGTGTGACCTTCAGCCAGTTATTTGAACTCTCTGTACCTCTGTTTCTTCAGATGTGAAAACTAGAATAACCATAGCACTTAGAGCTAAGGGTCATTCTCCGTATCACATGAGATCAAAATTGTCTACAATAAAGTCTGGCTTATAGTAAACACTGAATAAATATCATTTTTCACTAGAAATAGCCCATAGTATCACATGATTTTCTACTCTGCTTTTAACTAGTGGCTCTCTTCATTAACAGAAAACAGATTGGTTGAAGTAGTCACAAAGAAAAAAATTGCTTGATTTAAATTTAAAAGACTACACGGTGTCACCAAATAATGCAATAAATGTTTAAGTAAAAAAGGATTTATTAGAGTAAAACACACATTGCTGTGAATCACTCTCAAAATATTCCCCCTCACTTTGAACACATTTATCCCATCATTCTTGCTACTTTCTGAAGCATTTCTGGAAGTCCTCTTTCATGAGTGTCTTTAGTTGTGCTGTCATGGCTGCCTCTATGTCCTGAATCAATTCAAAATGTTTACCTTTCATGGTCATTTTGACTTTGAGGAAGAGTCAGAAGTCACATGTTTCCAGGTCTGGTGAATAAAGTGAATGAGGACATACCATAGTATTTTATTTAACAGAAATTGCCTCATCAGAAGTGATGTGTGACATGGAGCATTGTCATGATGGAGGATGATTTACAGCACACTTTACAACACATCGTCTGTCAACTATAGCTTATACCCGACTGACTGCACCGAACAAGTTGAAATTCATCACATACTATTACTAAGGTTTGATGCTCTGCTTCTCATATATTTGAGGCAGTAACCTCAGCTGAGACCTCCAGCTGGGCCCTAGGTCGGACAAAGGGCGTAAACTCCATACCTGGGCCCTTCCCCCACTCTCCAGAGACTTAAGCTGGCCCCTGAACTGGGGAGTAGTGTCAGATTAGAGAGGAGCCATAGTGCTCAGGCTCTGGGAGGACCTGCTGCGCAGCGCAGCTCTGACCCAGGGAAGAGGCTGGGAAGAGTGTGATACTACTTGGCTGGGAGAGAGAAGGATTCCTCCACCCCCAGCCCCCACCTTTTCTGGACTACCTAGGGCAGGGCAATTACAACTGTGGAGACACTCCCAGGGTTCAGCAGATGCAGCTCTGAATTTTCAGCAACTCAGAAATATCCCACCGGACACACACACACACACACACACACACACACACACACACACACAGGGAAGAAGTGCCCTAAGACTCAGGAGAACTGGGCACAGGGCTGGCTGTGTTATTCTCAGTGCGCATACGTGCAGGAAAGAGCAGAAACTACACTGACTTTGTAGAAACTACCATCCAGACCCCTCAGCCCCCCTCATATAAATCTGCAGTCCCAGGGTCACTCTGGGCACCAGGTGACCAGCTCTGCCTGTACAAGATGCAGAGGACTCTTTGGTACAGCAGAGGACAACCTGGAGATTACTTGGCGGGCTTAAACTAGGACTAGTGCTGTTTTTTTTTTGTTTTTTTTTTATATCTTTGATATTTTTGCCTGTATTGAATCGGTTGTTTTCACATGTAAATGTGTTTGGTTTTTTCTTTGTTGTTGTTGTTGTTGTTGTGTTTGGTGATTTGCTTTGTTCTGAAACTGCCCTACCAGGGCCCAGCTCAAGAGGGACAAGATTCAACACACCCAGAGGCCAACTCCATACCAAACCAGAGTATTACCGGGTTTGACCTACAAGTCACACAGCCAGAGGGAATTCTCAACAGGCACAAGAGCCCATAGAGGCCAAGCTTCATTTAAGCAGTCATCCCTCACGCAGTAGAACTCCCTGCGGTGGGCAGAGCCAAGTCTCACAACTAGTCAGCCTAGGAGTTAACCCCACTTACAAGTGAAAAGCAATTAAAGATCTTCTTTAACAGGACAATATACACAACACAAGAGTCACCTTTGGAGCACACGCAGAGGAGAAGAACGAAGTAGTGCAAGTCAAATATAAAGGACACATACTACATAAAATAACCCAGCAAGAATTCAGAACTCAAGGGGATCTACTTAATGCATTGTAGCAAACACAGAGAGTCAGCCAGAATGGGGAAACAAAGAAACATATCTCAAATAAAAGAACAGAAGAAACCTCCAGAATTGGAACCAAATGAAATAGAGGTAACCAACCTATCAGAGACAGAGTTCAGAACACTGATGATAAGAATGTTTAAGGAGTTTAGTGATGACATAAAGAAGGATAGATAAATCATAATGAACAACCAGTTAGAACTAAAGAACACAATAACTGAAATAAAAAATACACCTCAAGGAATTACCAGCAGGTTAGATGAAGCAGAGGATCGAATCAGCAACTTAGAAGACAAGTTAGCAGAGGTCACCAAAATGGAACAACAAAAAAGAAAAAATAATAAAAAACAATGAAGATGGTTTAAGAGACCTCTGGGATAACATCAAGTGCAACAACATGTGCATCATAGGAATACCAGAAGGTGAAGAGAGGAAGCAAGGGGTTGAGAACATATTTGAAGTAATAATGTCTGAAAACTTCCCTAACCTGGTGAAGGAAACCGACATACAAGCCCAGGAAGTACAAAGAGTCCTAACCAGGATAAACCCAAACAGATCCACACCAAGACACATTATAGTTAAAATGGCAAAGGTTAAAGATAAAGAGAGAAAGACTGCAAGAGAAAGACAGCGGGTTACATACAAGGGAACTCCCATAAGACTATCAAATGACTTTTCTACACAAACATTGAAGGCCAAAAGGGAGTGGCAGGAGATACTCAAAGTGGTGGAAAACAAAGGCCTACAGCCTAAATTGCTTCACCCAGCAAGGCTATCATTTAAAATTGAAGGAGAGATAAAGAGCTCCCCAGAAAAGAATAAGCTAAAGGAATTTATTACCACCAAGCCAGCATTGCAGGAAAATTAAAAGGGCTTCTGTAAACAGAAGAAAGATGAAAAAAATCTAACCACAAATTTAAAAAATGGCAATAACTGTGTACCTATAAATAATCTCTTTAAATGTAAATGGATTAAATGTTCCAATCAAAAGACACAGGGTGGCTGAGTGGATAAGAAAGCAAGACCCTTGTATATGCTGTATGCATGAGACTCACCTGAGATCAAAAGACACACACAAGCTGAAAGTGAAGGGTTGGAGTATGATATTTCATGCAAATGGAAATGAGAAAAAAGCTGGAGTTGCAATACATATATCTGATAAAATAGACTGTAAAATGAAGAATATATTAAAAGACAAAGATGGGCACTACATAATAATAAAGGGATTGATCCGACAAGAGGACATAACACTAGTAAACATCTACGCACCCAACATAGGAGCACCTAAATATATAAAACAGATATTGACTGATATAAAGACAGAGATCAACAGTACCACACTATCATAGTAGTGGACTTCAACACACCTTTGACAACAAGGAACAGGTCTTCCAGACAGTAAATAAATATGGAAACAATGGCCTTAAATAACACATTGGATCATTTGGATTTAATCGATATTTTCAGAGCATTTCACCCCAAAGCTGCAGAATACATGTTCTTCTCAAGTGCACCTGGAACATTTTCCAAGATAGACCACATGTTAGTCCACTAAACAAGTCTTGATAAATTTAAGAAAATTCCAATTATACCAATTGTTTTCTCTGACCACAGTGCTATGAAATTAGAAATGAACTACAGGAAAAAAACTGGAAGACACACCAATCCATGGAGGCTGAATAACATGGTACTAAATAATGAATGGGTCAACCATGCGATCAAGGAAGAAATCAAAAGATATCTCGAGACAAACAAAAATGAAAACACAATGACCCAAAACCAATGGGATACAGCGAAAGCAGTCCTCAGAGGGAAATTCATAGTATTGCAGGCCTACCTAAAGAAATAAGAAAAATCACTAATCAACGGTTTATCTTCACGCTTGAGGGATCTAGAAAAAGAACAGCAAAATAAGCCCAAAGGGAGTACAAGGAAGGAGATAATAAAGATCAGAGCAGAAATAAATGAAATAGAAACCAGAACAACAATACAAAAGATCAATGAATCCAAGAGTTGTTTTTTAGATAAGATAAACAAAATCAACAAATCTTTAGCCAACTCACCAAAAAAAAAAAAAAAAAGAGAGAGAGAGAGAAAGAGAAAGAGAGTGACAGAGGACTCAAATTAATAAAATCAGAAATGAAAGAGGAGAAGTGACAACAGATACCACGGAAATACAAAAAAAAAAAAAAAAAAAAAAAAAATTAAGAAATTACTATGAGCATCTATATGCCAACAAATTTGACAATTTGGAAGAAATGGACAATTTTCTAGAAGCATACAACCTTCCAAGGCTAACTTAAGAAGAAATGGAAAACCTGAATAGACTGATTACCACGAGGGAAATTGAATCAGTAATCAACAACTTCCCAACAAACAAAAGCCCTGGACCAAATGACTTTACAGGTGAATTTTACAAAACATTCAAAAAAGAATTATCACCTATTCTCCTCAAGCTCTTCCAAAAAATCCAGAAGACGGGAAAGCTCCCAAACACTTTTTATGAGACCAGTATCACCCTGATCTCAAAATCAGACAAAGAAACTACAAAAAAAAAAAAAAAAGAAAAATACAGGCCAATATCTCTAATGAACATTGATGCCAAAATCCTCAACAAAATATTAGTGAACAGAATTCAGCAATACATTAAAAAGATCATACACCATGATCAAGTGGGATTCATTCCTGGTATGCAAGGGTGGTTCAACATCCGCAAATCAATTAATGTGATACACCACAGTAACAAAATGAAAAATAAAAATCATATGATCCTATCAATAGATGCAGAAACAGCATTTGACAAAATCCAGCAGACATTTATGATAAAAACCCTGAAGAAAGTGGGAATAGAGGGATCATATCTCAACATAATAAAGGCCATATATGATAAACCCACAGCTAACATCATATTCAATAGGGAAAAGCTAAAACCATTCCCATTAAGATCAGGAACAAGGCAAGGTTGCCTACTTTCTCCACT
Organism: Rhinolophus sinicus; assembly: GCF_057876585.1. Taxonomy (NCBI): domain Eukaryota; kingdom Metazoa; phylum Chordata; class Mammalia; order Chiroptera; family Rhinolophidae; genus Rhinolophus; species Rhinolophus sinicus. The sequence continues at coordinate 120,991,708 of NC_142515.1, read as the reverse complement.
TCTATTCAACATAGCTCTGGAAGCACTAACCATAGCAATCAGACAAGAAAAAGAAATAAAACGCATCCAAATTGGTAAGGAGGCAGTAAAATTGTCATTATATGCAGATGACATGATACTATATACAGAGAGTACTAAAGACTCCACCAAGAAACTATTAGAGCTGATAAATGAATTTACTAAAGTAGCAGAATACAAAAATAATATTCAGAAATCAGTTGCATTTATATATACCAATAATAAAATATCAGAAGGAGAAATTAAGAAAGCAATCTCATTTACAATTGCTTCAAAGACTATAAAATACCTGGGAATAAATTTAACCAAAGAAGTAAATGATCTGTACTCAGAAAATTATAAGACACTGAAGAAAGACATTAAAGAAGATACAAATAGATGGAAACATATACCATGTTCATGGATAGGAAGAATTAAAGTAGTTAAAATGTCCATACTGCCTAAGGCAATATACATATTCAACGCAATTCCTATCAAACTACCAAGGACGTTTTTCTCAGAAATAGAACATATAATCCTAAAATTTATACGGAACCATAAAAGACCCCAGATAGCCTCAGCAATCTTGAGAAATAAGAACCAAGTGGGAGGTAGAACGATACCTGACATCAAATTATACTACATGGCTACAGTAATCAAAACAGCATGGTACTGGCATAAAAACAGACACAGATCAATGCAACAGAATAGAGAGCCCAGAAATTAATCCATGCCTATATTGTCATTTAATCTACAACAATGGAAACAAGAATTTACGGTATGGTAAAGACAGTCTATTCAATAAATGGTGCTGAGAAACCTGGACAAACACATGCAAAAAAATGAAGCTGGACCACCTCCTTACACCACATACGAGAATAAATTCAAAATGGCTTAAAGACTTAAATGTAAGATCTGAAACCATAAAATTCCTAGAAGAAAATATAGGAAGAAACTTTACAGAGTTTCTTCCTGGAGTAAGATTTTTACTGATATATCCCCTCGGGCAAGAGAAGTAAGAGAAAAAATAAACATGTGAGATTACATCAAACTAAAAAGTTTTTTTCACAGGAAAGGAAACCATCAATAAAAGAAAAAGGGATCCTACTGAATGGGAAAAGATGTTTGCCAATGATTTATCTGATAAGTGGTTAATATTTCAAATTTATGAAAACTCACTCAACTCCAAAAAAACAAACAACCCAATTAACAAATGGGCAGAGGACATGAAGAGACATTTTTCTAAAAAGGAAATACAGATGGCAAACAGACATATGAAAAAATGCTCAACTTCACTAACCAGTAGAGAAATGCAAATAAAAACCACAATGAGATACCACCTCACCCCAGTCAAAATGACTATCATCAATAAATCAACAAACAAGTGCTGGCGAGGATATGGAGAAAAGGGAACCCTTGTGAACTGTTGGTGGGATTGCAGATTGGTGCAGCCACTATGGAAAACAGTATGGAGGTATCTCAAAAATATGAAAATGAGACTACCTTGCGACCCAGCAATTCTGCTCCTAGGTATCTATCCGGAGAAATCCAAAACTCTAATTCAAAACAATTTATGCATTCCTATGTTTATTGCAGCACAATACACAATAGCCAAGACATGGAAACAACTGAAATGCCCATAGGTAGATGAGTAGATTACGAAACTATGGTACATTTATACAATGGAGTATTATGCAGTCATAAAGAAGAATGAAATCTTACCATGCAACAATATAGATGGACTTAGAGAACCTTATGTTAAGTGAAATAAGTCAGACAGAGAAAGACAAATACCATATGATCTCACTTATATGTGGAATCTAAAGAAAAGAATAAATGAATGAACTAATCAGAAACAGTGTCAGAGACACAGAGAAAAAACTGAGGGTTGCTAGACGGGAGGCGGGGTGTGGATAAGGGGGAAGGTGAGGGGATTAGAAAGCACAGTCGGTAACCACAAGATTGTCACGGGATACGAAAGTCAATTTTGGGAATGTAATCAATAATGTTGCAAAGATTTTGTAGGGTAGCCGATGGACACTTGTCTCGTTAGGGAGACCACCTCAGGGAAGATGTAGATGCCTGATCACTGCACTGTACACCTGAAGCTGAACAATAATGAATGTGAACTACAATTATATATATGGTTACAAGAGGTAGAGTACAGCATTAGGAACAGAGACAGTGGAAATGTAATGGCTGTGTGCGATGTCAGACGGATAGTGGATGGGGGGAGGGGAGTTGACACTGTGTGAGGGATATAAATGATAAATGTCTATTACATTGCTTTGTGTACCTGAAACTAATAAAAAAGAAAGAAAGGAAGGAAGGAAGGAAGGAAGGAAGGAAGGAAGGAAGGAAGGAAGGAAGGAAGGAAGGAAGGAAGGAAGGAAGGAAGGAAAGAGAGAGAGAGAGAGAGAGAGAGAGAGAGAGAGAGAGAGAGAGAGAGAGAGAGAGAAAGAAAGAAAGAAAGAAAGAAAGAAAGAAAGAAAGAAAGAAAGAAAGAAAGAAAGAAAGAAAGAAAGAAAGAAAGAAAGAAAGAAAACATTACAGTCTGTCCTCATCCACCTTATTCACCAGATCTGGCACTGTGCGACTTCTAGCTCTTCCCCAGAGTCAAAATGATCATGAAAGGTGAACGTTTTGAATTGATTCAGAACATCGAGGCAGCCACGACATTGCAACTGAAGACACGAAAGAGGATTTCCAGAACTGCTTCAGAAAGTGGAAAGAATGATGAGATAAATGTATTCAAAGTGGGGTGGCGGAAGTATTTTGAGGGGGGTTAATGGCAATGTGTCTTTTACTATTATATATATATATATACACACACACATATAAATATATATATATATTTTTTAATTTAAACATTCACCATAGTTTTTGATCACACCTCATACTTTCTTTTTACTACAAACTACTCAGGCTAAATGCTAAAAGAAGTCAGTAACTACTGTATGTATACGGGTAAGACAAACCCACTACCAGGTGACAAAGTGGCCTATACACATACTACAGTCAAGAATTGCTGAGTGAGATTTTAGAAAAGCGCTATTCAAATTTTAAATAAAGACATTAATTTCAGAGCCATAAGAAAGACAGATTTTAGTATAATAGAATACGTCTAAGATAAACTATTAAAGTTATATTTTATCATGTTAAACTCAGTTTTTTCCCTTTCACTCCTTTTCCTCATTTAAATGTGTTCTCAAGGTTAAAATAGCTCTGAGTTTTTCAGACACACAAAAAACACACACAGAATTTAAATTTTAATTTTAAATGAAAAATAAAATGACATTTCTATTTCATTAAAATATTTTCAGGCATTGTAAAAAGTTAGGATACTTATTTCTTTATTATTTATCATTTGTTTTGGAGACCTAGACCTTCTCTGGCAAAACTAAGAACACCATGTGGTTGGTTATCATTAATGTTTTTATTACAAAAATACTATTGATTTTTATGCAGATGGAGATCTTGTTATTACTTAACTCAAATCTCTACTGTACATGTTTAAAAATAAAATTGTTGTAACAAAAGTTACCTCTCTAGAATATGAAAGGTAAATTAAGAGTAGGAAACCATGCTGAAATCAATTATTTATTTACAATTAAATATGTAATTTATTTAAGCCATTCTTTTTCAGAAACCTAAGTTTGGGTTTAAAATACATCTTAATTCTAAAATGCATACTTTTTTAAAATAATTACAGCTTTTTTCACACACCTTTTCCGTAAAAATAAACTTTATAGTCTTTTTCCTAACTCAGGTTTTTAATTTGGCCCAATTCACAACTTGCCATTGGTGACTTTAATATCCTTTATGTGTTAAGGTCTCCGCTCCCTCTTAGGAACAGACAGGAATTCGGAGGGTTTACGAATTGCCAAAACACTAGTGTAGATCCAAACCCTCTTTCATTGTAGCTGTCCTCCATGGTGCTTCCTCTCCTACACAGCACTGCCACCTAGTGGAGCCCTTTTCCTACAGATGCTCTGGACAGGCTCAGACATGTCCTCACAGCAGGGCTCCCCATAGAGGGGAGACTCCCCCAAAGATTCTCTCATTAATTTTCCTGGTTCTCACGTGCACACACATTCTACAGGCACATAAGCATATCAGGATAAGCTAGACATTGGTCTTCTACTCTTAAACAAATAAGGACACAGACAAGGGAAGAAGTTCTAAAACCCTTTTACTTCTCAGGCTCATTAAACTCTCTCTATCATTTTGGATTAGCCCTCCATAACCTCCCCTTCTTAAGGACCTGACCCTCTCTGCCCTTTCCCTCTAATGCCTTTCTCGTATAAACCCAATAGATGTCTTGGTGGGATAGACTATCTCTGAAATTGTTTAAAACTGGGATATAACCACTAGCATCCTTATCACCACAGTTTGAGGTGAAAAAAGTGGAGTTTTCTGTTTGTTTGGCCAGTAAATAATAATTACAAACATTTCTCATCTGCCTTATTTGGAAAATGGGCTCTAATATTCTAGAAGTGGGGGAGCCACTAGAGAAAAACATAATTAAAATAAAAACATAATTAAAACAGAGACAGTGTGCCTGAAAGAGGAGAGCAAAAGAGTAGACGAACACCAAGCAGGCACAGTAAGACAAGCTTCTCCTCCCTCTGGGACCAAATTAGGCAGTTCTTCATATAAAAACAAATTCTTTACATAAGTAGACATTTTTCATCCCAACCATTCCAATTCCAGTGTATTACTAGTTGCATGCTCATAAAGCTTTGGGGTGACTACACTTTTGTCATCTCAGAATTCTCTTTTGTCTTTCATAAAATGGAGAGTTTAACACACAAAGAGCCTTTTGGGATCTGCACATGAAGGCATTCTGTAACTATTAAGTATTAACAATAAGTATTAGCATAGGACCATTTGCATGACTTCTGTAAACATCACATAAAAAAATCATCATCACCATTATCATCATCATCACCTACTAGTTAGAATGAAAATAATGAGGAAAAAAACAGAAGCCTTGGTACAATTGTTAGTTTGCATAGTTTTGTATTTCAATACTGGGCAGGCTGTCATAGAAAGAATCTGCCAAGAGTTCTCCTCCAAAGGTTTATAAATGAACATGAACTGTCTCAGAATTTATGAAAATTGTATCTTCCTTTCTGGAGAATTACGTGTGCTATGTGAGTGTTTTTCTATCAAAAGGTCACCATCCAAATTATATTCAAGATATCATTGACTTCAATGACTCTTTACTTCAACTATACTGTAGATTCAGTTGTCCGGTTTTTGTTCTGAAAATGGTATAATTTCAAAAGCAAAAGAGTAATTTTAACTGCCAACATATCTCTGTATCCAAGGAAGACCACCATGTAAGTTTCTGAATACACTGATGGCGAGAAAATGCAGATTTTTTATGTCTTAGTCATCATATTTCTAGGTTTATAATTCCTTAACTTTTCCACTGGAGTTTTACTTTGGTTTTAAGCGACAGACCTACCATTTTTCAGCTAACTCAGCACTGAGAAGCTTCTGAGAAACTCAGGCTCTGACATTAAGGAAAGATGTGAGAAAATTAAAGAGCCTCAACATGTGGCAATAACTTTCAGCCAAAGCACTCAGCACACCAACAATAAGAGTAAGGTCAATTCCAAGAGTGAGGCTAAGACTAAGATGATCATATATTAAATTATAAAACTTAGAAAACAGTGATATTATTTGGCACTCATCAAAAATGCATCAAGATGGTTTCAGAAAGAGCTACCAACCAGTATCTGCTCTATATTTCAAAGATCTATATTCAGTTTGCTTTTCTCAGTATGATCTTGCCTTTGAGATGAAACATGAGCAGTTATATTTCTTGGTGATGGATCCAAAACAGCAATCCATTTCCTTCCCCTAAATATCATCTCAAAAACTAGCTAGACTGAAAAATGGTTAAAAGCTTCAGTGGCCACAGGGCTCTGAAACCCAAACCCAAGCATATTATTCTCACAATAGAGACGCCTTTTTAGCCCTGGATGATCAATGCCAGTGAACCGAGCTATCATGGTTGTCTTAGGAACAACTTCTCCACAGGCATGTTCCTTGAAATTCAGGAAGCCCCCTGGCTCTTATGCATAAACACTGTCTGTGGAAGTATCAACCATAAACAAAGACCTGAACTGGTGTGATGGGCTCAGCCACAGATGAGCTGTATAGCACTGAGAAACCAGCCTCCCTAGTCTTCAGCCCCTTAGGTATATAAAACAAGCAAGGTGAACAAAGATCCGTGGTTCCCTAAATCATCTACATTTCAGAATTACTTGAAAAGCTTCACAAAAATACAGATTCCAGGCCTTATCCTATATTATCATATAAATCTCCTGACCTCAGGGCACAGAAATATATATTTTCTAGGAGTGCCAAAAATAAGCTTTGGATCTATATTTGGAAACCAGGAGACTAGATGACTAAAGTTGTTTTCATTTAAAACATACTGAGTTCAAAAATACCAAAGATATAAGATAACATCTATGCTGTCCTAAATTTATATATCTTTATACATCTCCTCTCTGTTTTTGACAGATGCCATCCCATGCATTGCATTGGTTGGTCCATGAAGTGTACTTTATTTCACTTATTCTATTACCTTATATGAGGTCTGAAAATTAAGTTTGCGAATTTGTTGCAACGATGTTGCTAATTATTTTTTGAAATCAGAGGGATTATTCATTATGAATTTGTACCAATTGGACAAACGGTTAACCAAGTTTACTGTTTAGAAGTGCTGAAAAGGCTACATGGAAAAGTTAGACGAGCTGAACTTTTCGTCAACAATTCATGGCTCTTGCATCACGACAATGCAGCAGCTCACACGGCACTGTCTGTGAGGGAGTTTTTGTCCAGTAAGCAAATAACTGTATTGGAACACCCTCCCTACTCACCTCACCTGGCTCCCGATGACTTCTTTCTTTACCCAAAGATAAAGGAAATATTGAAAGGAAGACATTTGGATGACATTCGGGAAATCAAGGACAATACGACAACAGCTCTGATGGCCATTCCAGAAAATGTTCCAAAATTGCTTTGAAGGGTGGACTAGGCACTGGTATTGGTGCATAGCTTCCTAAGGGGAGTACGTCAAAGGTGACTGTAGTGATATTCAACAATGAGCTGTGTCACACTTTTTCTAGGATGAATTTGCAAACTTAATTGGCAGACCACGTAGAACTCTTATTTCATTTGACAGATCACAAAACAGTGGCCTATTAAAAACAGATTTATGTGACTGAGTGTGGCACAGTCAGTATTTAAGGCTGTCTGGATGTAAGGCTTTGTTGTTGATATTATTACTATTATACTGTATAGTTTCCCTATTTGTTGCTGTAACCCATGACACATGGAATTAGTGGGACACCAAATAATACCACGTAGATTATCGACGTGTCACTCTCAAAATGCCTACAATAAACAAATAAATGTCTTAGGAGAGTAAAGGACACAATAAAGAAGGTAAGAAGGTTGCAAGGAAGAAAGGGGAAAAGAGCCAGGTTATTTATTAACACCTATAAAAACCTGATATGATTTGCCTTTCTGAAAATTCAATTTGACCCAACTATGGCAATGATCCCCAAAATATTGTCAATTCATAAAATGTTTAAGAACATTAAAGTAAAATCAATGAAGGACAATTTAAATAAAGAGTACAGTAAAATTCGGGTACATTAACCAAATATTATTTCAGCAAAAGGTAATTCAGCCAATTGCAGTTAAGTATTAAAAGTATACTTAATAGTCCTAATTTTTTTCCAGTAAGGCCAGTTGGGAAGGACTGCAATATGTCCTAGATTTATAATGGTAAACAAGGCAGAGCTCCTTCTATCAAGAAACCTAGAGTGTAGAGAAAGTTAGGAGCAAATAAACAGGCCCATCGTAATAGTATTGTGGAAAGAGCCACCCTTAAAGAAGTAAATAGACACAAGCACAAGAAGGGTGTAATGAGGTGTCTGACTTAGAATCTCGATATTTGCTGACAGCTTTTAAGGCACTCCCCTCTATCTCTGCGTCCTGCCTCACATCTGGGCAAACTGGAAGAAAACTTAGGTGTTTCCTACTTTGGTGCTAGTGGAAGATTCAAAGCATATACGTCCCTACCTCCACACACCTTCAAATTCACAAAGTGTAACAATTCCCACAGGGTTCCACATCTTTTTTTTTTTTTTTTTCATTAAAGTTTATCGGGGTGACAGTGGTTAGTAAGGTTACATAGGATTCAAGTGTACAATTCTGTAATACATCACCTATATATCACATTGTGTGTTCACCACCCAGCGTCAGTTCTCCTTCCATGCTCACCATAAATTTGATCCCACATCTTAAACCCAATAAAGACACCAAACCAATCTCTTTTTTCTTGCTCTTTCAAGCCATTGGCTTCAATGCAGATTGGAGGCCTTCCTTACATGTCCCAGAGAAACCCCACTGTATAAGTGATAAATATTTTTATGCCTTCTTAGTTTGTGTGCTGTCATCAGTCTTAGCATTCAAAGCAAATTTTGAGTAGTGGCCCATCTCATCTTTGCAGGATGTTCCAAAGAGGTACAGGAAGAACTCCTTGCCAAGAGCCAGGCATTTGATTTATTACATGGAAAAAAAAAAAAATACAGGAAAATAATTTGGGTAGAACTAATATCACAATATTTTCTTCTGTCAGGAAATTTGTTTCAATAAAAAATAACCTAAGAACAGATACTTGAACACCCTGTTTGTTACTCGGAAAAAACAACAACAACAATCTAAAAGAAAAACAATACCACTGGATATTAGAGAAAAGCCCGACTCATTTGGTACAGTGAAGACCTCTGGCAGTAAGGCTTCAGGTACAAGCAGAGTGACTTATTGTGCAGTATTTGCATAGGGAAACTTAAAAGGAAAGAGAATAAAACTGTGTTCTCTCTAACACTACACCCCACCCCATCACCCAGCAATCCTGTGAATGAAGGAAAGTACAGCGTGCTCGACATTTTAATCTGATAGACCTGGGATAATAGTGTGATAAGTATGAAGGAAAAGTAGGTTCAGAGGATATGAACATGCTCAACGATTCAGTCCAAAGTAAATATCCAGCTTAGAACCAAGTTCTAGGCAAATATTCAGGACACTGAAATGAACATTTAAATAACCCTTTTTGGAAAATTAAATGAAAGATTTCCTGCAAAGCAAACAAGATATTTAAAAGGTGTAGGTATTATGAAAATAATTATGGATATCAGAACACTCCCTGGTGATTTAATATGCGTATATTAAGAACTCCAGAATGTGACAACAGAGAGGATGGAGGAGAATGAATAATACAAGAGGTAATAGAATCTTTCACTGAATTAAGGAAGGGAATTGAATATGCATATTAAATAAGACTACCTAGTTTGAGGAAGAATTTATGGGTGAAAACCCACATACAAGCAAATTTAGATGAAGAGTTTTGTTTCAAGGTTATTTTTTTTTTAATTTTACAAGCTTCTGTAATTTTTTTTAACCAGAAAATAGGATAAAAATTACATTTATCTAGAAAACTAAGTGCCAGAAGACACATGCATGTATTTGATATAGAAAAGGAATGTGGGGCTAAAAATCTCTATCAGCCAAACTGCCATTTAATTGTATAGTTATTTTCAGACTTTATTAAAACCATAAAAATATGTACTGAGCATAAAACCCTCTGAAAACAATTACTTATTGAAGTAATCAAGACAAATGGGAAAAAATAATCAGAAGTAAAGATTTTAAGAATGGCGAATTGGGACTAAAGAAATGTTTAAAAGCTAGGAAACTTCTTAATTAAGAGATATGTCTAAATAATCATAAAATAATATTTTACACAGGGATAAAGTCATAGCTACAATTGTACTGTTTTCTGTGTGAATGCATGTGTGTGCATGTGTGTATGTGTGTGCATGTGAGACTAGTAGAATATTAGAAATAGTAAAATATTAGAAATAGGATATAAGCTTTTCAAATCATAAGAGGAAAAAAGGAACTGTATATAGTTTGTAAATATTCTGTAATTAAATTAAACTCTTTCTCTTTCCAAGAAGCCAGAAAGGAAATAGAATAATTTCCAAAGCATCTGTTGAACTAAGAGAGAGAAATAGAATAAAACTAAATATTTGAATAAAACAGATGTCTTAATAAAAAACATATGAGTTAACAAAATACCTAAGGAATACTAGAAATTATGATTGAAACAATAGCAATGGAAAAAATCCTGAAAATGTTTTCAACTTCCCTTAAAGAATAATGAATACAAAGAATTTACGGTAAAAATCTATGAAATTTTTGAGGAGTAGATTTAAAATATTATTAGTTTCTATAACAATTCTAATTTTATAAAAGCTAGAATAGCCTTAGAAAATATTGGAACGAATTAGAACAGTAGGAAATGAGGTGACGCTTTTTACGTATATGTATGGCTTTGTTTGTTTTATCAGTTTTTTGTTTTTGTTTAATTTTAAGAATAGGAAATAATATGCTAATGTTAAGTAATCTAGTATATTTATCCCCAATGCCACACCTACTATCAGCCCCTTAAATGAGCTCCCCAGAACCCGTACTTGCTACTTGTGTAAGTCACTAAAATAACAAACATTTTAAAGTTACTATCAAGAAGACAGAGGAGACACCCCTACAGGAGAAGGAAAGAACACTGGGACGTGCCAGTATTTTTTCAGGAAGAGGATATGCACAGTGTTGAAAATCAAAAGAAACTGCAACAAAGTTAATGAAGAGAATAACTTTGTAAGGGGGTGGGGGATTGTAGAAGAGGGTAAAGTGGATCAAATACATGGTGATCGAAGAACTGACTCTGGGTGGTGAGCATACAAAGTGATATATAGATGATGTATTATAGAAATGTATACTTGAAATCTATATAATTTTACTAACCAATGTCACCCCAATAAACTTAATAAAAATTCAAAACTAAAAGTTCATAGTGGATGGGAGGTACAGAATTGCAGACACCTACACTGAATTCTACCCCCATCCATCAACTTCATTTTGCAAAACTTCCTAAAAGATTTTAGGCTATGAAACTTTCTGTTTCCCAGAGCCGTCAAGGAGTTATTTTTATTTGGATATTACCTTTATCATGTCAATATAATATTAGAAAGAGGAGATGTATACAAATGGATTTGGTTTGTCACTTTGAAAAGAAAGCTGAAAAATAATTATGTTGTGTCTATAATTTAAGTGCAAAGCCATTTTGTTCTAAATTGAATGATTATACTTAATAAAATGTGATTTATCACATTAATTCTTTCAGATTTGCTGAATAACTTTAAACAAATAATTTCACTTTTATATAACTTACTTTCCATTGCATAACAGGGATACAAAGAGATCAATGATCAAAAATGAAAAGCTTTTTTTTTAGGCAATATTGAGGCATCTCTTATATTAAATTTATAGTCCACTGAAGTTATTTTGACACTTACAGCATTTTTATGTTAGCTAAATATACCAAAAATTTAAAAATGATTTCCTATATTACTAATCGTTCACTAATAGTAAATATAATGAAGATTACATTTCTAACTATATACCAAGGAGAACCTTAGTTCTTGGTTCAGCTGCAAAATACAATGAAATATGTTACTTTCTTAGTTTATTCTAAATTTTTCCTTTTATTCTCTTTGAAATAACTCTTTTAAATATAAATTGAACTTTCAAATGCACAGTGATTATTCTTACTTATCTCAGATATATTTTCAAAATGTCATATTTTTAAATCTCTAAAATATTCATTATTTTTATATAAAAAAATAATATAAGGAAACAGTATAAGGAAAGCGAGAGGTGTAGAAGCAAATAGGAATAGCCCTAAATTAAGAAATTTTATATTTTCAATTATTTTAATATGAAATTCAAATTAAGGCATTTTATTCATGCTTAAGAGGATCTATAAATCATCTGTCTCTTAGAACGAAAATGTTAGGAATTTGAAAGCAAATAGAGTAGATATTTTAGAAATATGCCCTGGAGAAATCAAACAGAGTTTCTTAAGTCAGATGATTTTAAAGTAGTTGTTTAAATGACATTGTTCTACAATTTGGCCATATGACTTACTGTTTCTTTATTAAAATATTTCCATTAATTTTTATTTGATAGTTTATATTTGTCATTTTTCTCATCTATAAACTCATTAATAGGGTAATATATTACCCAGCATCTTCCCTCAACTCCTCTTATAAGATTCTCTTCAATTTATATATTTGATCTTGATATAAGTACATAATTAAGAAGTAATAGCTCACAGAGAGGGTTTCAATATTCTTTTTCTTAAACCAGGTATTAGTGCCCTGAGGGAGCTAGTCTAAATCTACCAGAGTATTTTTAATTGCTGTGTTTTAGGTAAATGAGTACATTCATCATCATAGGTAGGTAATACCATAATTACAATAGTTTCTCCCTTTACTATGTAAAATATTAAATAATGGTAAGAAAGAATACATTTAAATTCCTAACTTTGAAGTGTGTGATTTCATTTTAAATGTCATCATATGCCTCTTATTCCATATACATCTTATTTCCATAAAAGGTAGAGTATCCACCTGTCACCCAAAATAAAAATTTTATATCTAGATTTCTAGATCTATTGGAGGTAGTGAGATGTATAACTTGCAAGAGAACCGCAGCACAAATGAGATATTTTATAGGATCGGACTATTTTGACTCTTCATATTTACCTAAACAATATCATCAGTCCATCTATTTCTCTTCAACTACACTCATATCACAGATATATGTGCTTCATAGATAATTGATACTTAAAAGTCCTAAACGAATGTATTTATTACATGAAACCTAGTTATATTGCACGGCATTTCTTATCTCAGTTATTTTGCCTGGTACCCAAGTTAAAGACTTCTGACTAATGTCTGACACTTCCCCTTTTAGTCCCACAGCTAATCTGTTAGCAAATCCTTTCTATGCCACCTTGTAAATGTCATTGTTTTATATTTTTCTGTCCTCGTTATCATTGGCATCTTGGTGCTATTGCCTTCAGTCTCCTCATGCTAGTCCACCGATCTGTGTCTTTATTATTTATCCACTCAAAACAAATATAATTCAGTTGGGAAATCCATCAGTGATTTCCGCTAAAAGTCTACATTAGTAACAGGGAAGTTCAGGTAATGTATGTGGCATGCGTCTATAAATGCCATTTTCTGTGTATAAATTATTCTGTCTATTACCACATACCACGGGAGGAATGGACTACTCACTCATATTGCCTCAACTTTCAGGTCAGATATTATATTCTCTAGAAAAACTTTTTTATTATTTTTGGGGGCAGTGACTTTCAGGCATCTGAGGGACACAAAGCCAACATACCAACCCCGGCTTAGCTATCTCCAGACTTTTATATATGTGACACAGATTTTAAAATCTTTCTCATGTAAAACACTGATAACCCAGGATGCCTGTCACCCACAACTGAACTTAATATTAGGATTCACTCCTCAATTCCAAATGATTGCATTGATTTACTCCTATACCATTTTCTTATTCATGTATCACAATGCATCTTGTCTACCTGCCTTTGCGCTTTCTAGCCTATGTGCTCAAAATATTATGAATATTTGAAGAACATTTTAATAAACCATATCTGATTTACCTAGTGTTTTCATTTATTTAAATGTATTTCTTCACTCATTTAAGCATTTATTGAGTGTTATACATTACAATAAGTATGAGGGATAATGATATAAATATAACATAGCCTACCTTTTTTATTGTCTAGCACAATCCCTTATAAATAAAAGGTGCTAAGAAATCCGTATTGCACGAATAAATTGCATGTGCTCCTCAAAGAACTGTGACTCTGGTTATTATAACTTATTTATATTATGCTAGAGGAAATTCAACTCAGGCGTCTGTTACCTACAACTGAACTTAATACTAGAATGCATGCCTCAATTCCAAATTATTGCCTTGTTTTACTCCTAGTAGTATTTCTCATACACTTATTAGAATATATCTCCCTGTATTGCAATTAGCTAAATTAGAGTGCCCTCAATTGTAAACCAACTCAAAATCACGGAGTGAAAACAAGTCAGTCCTTTACAGTACTGTCCAAATTTGGTTAAAAAAAAATTGTGCAAATATCAGGAGAATTTAATTATAACTGTTATGATATATTTCCAAAACAATACACTACAAAATTAAAAAAAAACAAAACACATTTACATGATGTGTAAATTGACATATTAACATTCTGACTTAAATTTCCATTTCAAGAAGTCTTAAATGATAGTCTAATGAAAATATTAAAAGTTGTTGCCAAAATGCCAATTAATAAAGATGACTTTTTTCAATATTTCTATAGAAGAGCTTTTACAAAATTCTCGGATTAGAATATATCCCTTATTAACTACATTTTGTTACATTTTTCAAAATTGGTATATTCTCATTCAACAAACTTGCATTGGTCTTCTATCATAGGTTGGACACCCATGAGAAAGCAAGGTTTGAGAAAAAAAGGTACCAAACTTTTATGATTTGATGGGTCTACGCAAGGCTCCTTCTGAATATATCTCACTTAAAGATCAGCTAACAAAATTATTTTATGATCAAAATGTAAATATAAAAAACATCACTGTATGTAATCATGATTAGTTGTTAGTTAATTAGTAGAATGCAAATTTCAATATTACAATCTTACAGTTACGGATGAATACATTTTATTTACATACATTTAATTGTAGATAAACTGCAGGAAAGAAGATACAACTAATTCACTGAGTAGGGATATTTTGAGCAGTCATTCTTTCTTTTGAGCAACAGCATACTGGGAAACTGAATAAGAGTTCCAAGAGACCATGAGCAGAATAGGAAGTCTTTAGAAGAAGGGAAAAAAAAAAAAGGAAGAAAATAAAACAGGCAGGCCACTCAGAACAAGATGCAATTAACAACTACGGTGGGACTGGCATTAGCTTTCCCCTTTGAATCCTTTGCTATTTAGAGGATTATTTTTCATTTAGAAAACCTGATTATATATTTTAGATTTTTATTAATACTGTACACATAGAATTGTACACTTTACAAATAATGTGCATCTACATTACCTCATTTGATTCTCTTCACAAGCTAAGAAAGTCCATTTACAATCTTGAAGTAAACACCAAGGTTAATGATTTAACCTCCATTTTACATAAGCAAATTACAAAGATTCCAATAAACATTGATCACATACTGTACAATTATTGACTCACTAAACATGGTTATTAAGACCATGTCATCATATTCATTTTACAAATGAAGTTTAATATGAAGTACAGTTGAGGGTCACTGTGAAACAGCGTTTCCTAATGCTTGTGATTCATACAAAACGTCACAAGAATTCAGATGTTTGAGAAGAGCTTTATGGGAAAAAGTAGTTAGAAGGGCAAACAGCAAATGACTATCAGTGCAAATGAGTTAATGAAGTGAGAATGTTCACTTTTAAGAGTGGAAAAACACAAGGAAAAGAAATACACTTCTGTAAGGCAGAGGGGGTGAGATAAGGAGTGGGCTGAAATGTGAGAAGAACTGTAGGAGGGAAAATGTAGCGGAGACTTTAAAAATGTAAGTTGTTTGAACTTTATATAAATGCAGGGAGGAGTGTAATATGAGATGTGAAATTTTAGATTCTGAAATTTTTGACTTATGCATCAATTGGGTACCTCTCCTCTGGCAGGAGAGCTGAAATTCTCAGCTTTCTTTTCAAAATATTAAAATCTTGTGTGTTTTTTTTTTTTTTTGTTTTGTTTTTTTTTTGTAATTGTGGATTATTGCTGAGTGAGGATATTCACCTTATTCACCTAACCATGCTGGATGCCCCAGTAGAGGCTACAGCCTGTTTTCTGACTTACTGAGGGGCATCTGTCACTGGTTCCATCCTAAGACCTTTCAACCCCCACAGCCAAGTCAGCTCTGCCCCACCCCCAGCTTTATTGACATATAATTGACATGTAACCTTGTGAAAGTTTAAAGTGTACCACCTGTTGATTTAATTCACACAAACCTGTATATATCTACACACACACACACACACACACACACACACACACACACACACACACGATCTGTATACGGCGATGTGATTACCACCACAGTGTTACCACCTCCAACACTTTCATCACATCACTTAATTAGCATTTCTGTTTTGTGGTGAGAATATTTAAGATTTACTCTCCGATGGCCATCCACACATCAGAAACACAAGCTTGTTCTCCTCATAAATGGAGAAAAGTAATTGAACAGAACTTTCCATAGCACACATCAAAATTCTGTCACTAAAATTTCCATTCTGAAATTTGGACATGACTGGACTATTGGACAATGTAGAGAATTATTATGAATTTTGCTACTGCATAAATGATGTTCTCGTTATAGAGGAAATACCCTTAATTTTAGTGATGCATCCTGAAATGTTTAGGGATAAATTATCATGCTGCCTGTAATTCTGTTTAAGTACCTCAGCAAAATAAATAAATAAATAAATAAATAAATAAATAAATAAATAAATACACAATTGGCAAATGCAAACAGCTGTTTAGCTAGGTGAAAGTTATATGCATGTTTGCTATATGATTCTATTTAAAATATTTTAAAATATAAATTGAAAATAATCTCCATTCTTGTGAAATCACTGAGCATCTTCATAAAAATCAGTGGAGAAGATGTCTGTGGTGGCAAGAATGGTCCCAAGAATGGTCCTCATCCCAGGAGACTTTTTACCCTCTTGCGAGATCTTTTCCTAATTGGTAGCTTCTTTTTAACCTTTAATTATAGAAAGATCAATTTTCTGGTGCAGATACTTGAACTACCTCCTCTACATTATTATTTTGCTCTTCCTTCTCTGCCTCTCATAATCATCCACTTGCCATATACTATGTTTGTTATAATAGTTGCCATTAAGTTGTTAATGCACTTGTGGGGGGTCATTAATTTATTCCTACCCACTTATGTAATTGTGGCACAATTAATATAGAAAACACTTGCATTTTTATTGCCTTAGGCACTGTGGAAGACTTAAAAAGAATGAAAAATTGTCTTAAATCTTAACAACCTTATAATCTATTTGGAAAAACAAAGAAAATGCACATAAGCACACACATAAAAATTTAACTAATGATTCAAAGTAATATGTAAATATATCAAAGAGATAATATGTTTAAGTAACATTTTAACTATCAGAAATTAGGAGCTTTAGTCCTGGGCATACAGTCTTTGAATCATTTGTGTTAGTATTTCCCACAATACATGATGCAAGAAAAATTGGGGGAATTATTCCAGAAGTTCCCAGTAACTCAACTTAAGTCCAACATTTAAAATATACCATCACTATAAGAAAAGACATGTACAAAAATTCACAGATTCCAGCTAATTCTTCCTTTGAAGACAAATAACAACTTTTCCCCTTTTTTTCTAAACTTTCACTTTCTTTATAAGCCACTAATTAAAGTAAAAATAATAAAGTAATTCATACTCAGCAGCCAGAATCAAGAGAGAGAAAAAAACCTTCATTAAAAAAAATCAATTAGTATCTTGAATTCTTCACAAACAAATTCAATAAAATACATACTAACCCAGTATAAAAATAGATATTCTACTTGATCAACATTCTCTAATAATGACTTTAAATACATAGGAATATCTTCACATCAGTTTTTCTCTTTTTTCAGCTCTTTCTGTTCTCAATACAAAGTGACTTCTTTTTCTTTTTAAGACTTAGTATGTCAACCACAGCCTGCTCCATTATACAAAGATGCCTGGTTACTTGAAAGACTTTGATACATCTGTACTATTCCCTGTGTGCTGACATATGTCTACTTGCAACAGAGAAAAGAAACTTCAAGGATGAGCCCCACTCATTTCAGTAATTGGTATTCCAGCCTGCTAGTTCAAATGGATTATTGTTAGTGAGATAGGCAGCTAACATTAATGTCAAATTAACATAAACTATAAGGATGATGGTATGCTGGAATTTGCATAATTTTCATCAGAATCTAAAGGCTTTTGAAATTGATTCTCAAGGACTAATAAAGACACATTAGTTTACTTTCTATAACATTTTTGGGATGCTATTTAAAATGTCACATTCTAATTTTAAGTCAGTGATCTGCAACTTAGGATAATGGACATTAGATGAATTGTAGACACAAATTAAATAATTTATGTGAATCTATAAAATCTCAAAGTTATTAATCAGCCTGTGGAAAAGGAGCACTGTTTCTTTGACATATATATACATATACACACACATACACACAAATACGTACATACATACGAGTCTATGTATATATTCATTTTACATAATGCTACTCAAATTCAACTCCTTGTTAACTTCATTCTAGGAAATTCATTGTGTATATTCTCAGGTGCTGTAATGCAGTCTGTTCGATGCTTCAAAGTCAAATGTTGATGGCTCTATTCCAGATTGTTCAAAAAATCTGTCATGTGTGATTTAATTTGAGAAGGAAAAACTTTTGAGAAAGTTAAAAGTGTTTATATTTTGAAATATTTTTCTGTTATGTCAAAACATAGAAATGCATGGATAAGACACATGGCACCTAAGCAAGGACTGTGCCCATTACTGCTCTGTTTTGTCTTTGAAGTTGTTCCTCTATACAAGATTACCTGTTATCACCTGTGGTGTTGAAATATGAACTTCTCAAAGCATGTAAACTTGTTTCTCTCTAGGTGTCTCATCTGCTTAAGTTCTGCATTCCCTAACTATCCTCCATTTGAGATCTATTTTGCCAATCCCGTCAGGTTATCAGTATACCTACTACTATTTAAAATACCACCATACGAGAGCATAAACTGCACCATGTTTTTGACCATGCCCCTTTCATTTTTTGTCCCATCTCTTTCAGTAAAACCCTGGAAGATAATCAGAATTGTTCAAAATGGGAAGGAGGATTTCATATTCCATGTACTCATCGTGTACTATTAACACATTATTACAAATACTGGGGGTGCCAAAAAATGTATACAAGTGGACACTTTGGTCAACGTTGCTCGAGCAGTAGTTCGCTGTAATCAGAAGTGTCTGGACACTGATGTTAACCACTTTGAGCACCTCTTGTAATTGCAGAAGTCAAACATGATTTGTATTCATCTTTTGTTAATGGTATATATTGAATATTACAATTTTAATACAGTTTTCCTTTCTTAAAATGTGTATACATTTTTGGGCACCCTCTGTATGTTTTAAGATGTCATCAATTGAATATATGTGCAACGTGACTAAGCAGAGCTTTGGCTTTCCCTGAACTAATGAAGGAAGAGAAAAACTAGATACGTGTGCAAGTTGTAGACAAGTTAACTCAATCAAGAAAACCTTAGTATCGGCAAGTTAGATCACAGACATGGCTAGACATATTATCAGTAATTATTTGCTACTATAAATATTTATTTTGTTATTAATAATAAAGGAATAAAAGCTTGTATAGGCATAGCTGAGAGGCAGTTTTATTTAATGGAAGCAGCTTTCAGGACAACTTCTTTAGATAAAGAGAAAAAGCATTTCTAGTCCTAGCTCCCTAGTTTGATAACTGAGCAACCCTGGTCAGCAGTATATTGTTTTCCCATTCTTCATTGTAAAATAGAATAAAAGAACTCTCACCCGGCCTACTTTCAAGAGTTATTGGGGACCTCTGGCAAGAATCATTTTCCATTTCTCATTCTGATGTCACACACATATACTCCATTTTGAAAGAGAGAAGGAAACAGATTATTCAATAAATGCAGAGAAACTAACAGTGTAGAAATTGAGATGCCAGAAAGACTTGCAAAACTATCCTTTCTGAAGGGGAGGGGCTGCCCCTGGAAAGCAAACATTACACTTCTTGTTTTCAGCAATCC
This sequence comes from Rhinolophus sinicus, assembly GCF_057876585.1. Taxonomy (NCBI): domain Eukaryota; kingdom Metazoa; phylum Chordata; class Mammalia; order Chiroptera; family Rhinolophidae; genus Rhinolophus; species Rhinolophus sinicus. The sequence continues at coordinate 120,971,848 of NC_142515.1, read as the reverse complement.
TGCTACACATCATAGCGCAAAAATCAAGTAACTGCAGTGAGTACTGTATTAAAGATTTTGGTTCAGAGAGGTATGGAGGCCAAGGTCAAACATACATACAGAATATTCATTTATACAAAAAGTTATACAAAAGCATGGTAAGAATGTTAATAGTATGAAGTGAAATGGAGAAAGAGGATGAAGACTTGTTAATTTTCATTTATTAACAATAATAAACTAATAGAAAATATCAGAAGTAAAAATATCTTTAAAATTTTAATTATAAAAGGTATCAATATAATAAAAATGCTAATACTCAAATATCAGAACTATGTGCAAGAATAAGAAAAGGGATAGTTACATGTTAACTGAAAATATAACAAAACAAAATTATGACATAACTTCACAACAATAATGCAATAGCAGTAAAGGTGAATCACTTAATTCATTTTAAAAATTAGCTTCACTTTAGATCTAAGAAAACACAAACTATGCGTTTTTGGAAGAGGCATGTGTAAAGTGTGTTATAAAGCTAAAAAATAATATCATGGGAATGTACAAACAAAAAGAAAGCAGGATCGTGATTTTAACTTCACCCAAGTTAGGATTTAGGCTGGCGTCCACTATGTGACATAAGAGGAAGCTTCTTGAGGCTGTAGTCTGCAATTCATACTGAAGAGAAAACAACACTCATATCTTTGTAGAATATAGCACAGTAGTAATATTAGTAAAGCAGAAATTACAGACATGCACAGAAACATACTCAACATAAAGCAGTAAGTTGGAACATAGAATATTTTAATTAATATGTAAATGCCAAAATATGTTCTTTGACAAAGGTCAACCAACAAGAAAAATTTCTTATTCACCTAATCAAAAAAAAAAAAAAAAAAAAGTGTGTGAACATATATGAAATAACAGAAGTGGTCATAAAAATAGGTTTGCTTTAAACTATGCAAATAAACTTGAAAATTTGTTTAAAATAGATAATTTCTAGGAAAATATAACTTCCCAAAACTGACCAAAGAAGAAAATAAAGTCTATACATAATAATTTCCATAGAGAATACAGCCACAAAACAATGCAACAATAACCAAAACTAAATGAAACAAACTGAATCAAAGGGATCAGGGAGTTTTTTGGAGGTAATTTTAGTAAATTTCTAAAAAGCAGATAACTGAAATGCTATGAAAATATTTCCTGGGAGAGCTTCCAAATTCAGATCATCAACTGAATATATATTAATACTAATAAAAGACAATAAGTTTACAGAAACTGTAATAAAATCACAGAAACATCGCTTGACAAATATTGACCTGAAAAATCAAAACTAAACGTATTTTAGCAACATATTTAAAAAATAAATGTAACATGACCTAGTGGGATTTATTCCAGGAATTCAAGCATGTTTCGATATTGCTAAATTGATATAATTTATCAAATCAATACTTCTATACAGATATCAGAGAGTTTTTATAGGTAATGAAAAGTATTTGAAAATTGAACAGTTGGTTTTTTAAAATAAAAATTAAAAGAAATAGAAAATAATGACTATTTTCTTAAGATGGGAAAACAGATCTATCAAATTCTCAATTCCCCTCTTAACAATCTAAGGTTTGTACTTGAGTGTCAATCAAAACAATTAGAAAGGAAGTAAATTGCATGAAGTACAAAAAAATAGAAAAAAACAAGGAAAATAAAATTACCTATGTTTGTAGATTATACAACTGCATATCTATAAAATGCAAAGGAATCACCTGAAATCAATCCCCAAAAATAAGATAAAGCAATAATGTTTTAAGCACTCAAATTTAAAAACAGAAACAGCTAGTGGTCCTTATATAGTCAACTGCAATTTAGAATTTCCAACTACGTAAAAGAATGATAACAAATAACAAATAATAGCAAAGAGAATTTAAAAATACCTACAATTTATATACTAAATAGGAAATACCTAAACTCTATATAAGGAATAATTTAACAAACTACTGAAGGAGACAAATGATGTGCTAACAAATGCAGAATTATATCATGTGCTTGGATATTATAATGATGATAATTCTCTGCAAGTGAATTCATTAATAAAACATCATCTTTTTTTAAACTAGGGGAGTCTTTCTAAAATTCACATGGGAAAATGAGCAAAGAGTATAAAGGAGAAACTCAAAGGAAGAAGTGCGAAGAATGGACATTAGCCATGCGATGCACTAAACATATTATAAAGTGTCAACATTTAAGCAGTATACTAATAGAGGATGTGTAGGAAGACAGATGACTAGAATACAAGACAGAGTCCAGAAATAGGCTGAATGGGTATGAGCTCTTTGTTGTAATGGAGCCATCTTAAATCAGGGAGGAAAAATGGACTATGCAAGAAACTGAGTCTTGACAACTGTAGCTATCTGGGAAGGAGATCTACATGTATGTTAACATGATTTACAATTCAGGGGTAATAAAAGGAAAAAATTGTTAAATTGGTCTATGTTCCACCCATCCCTTGAGTCATGAGATTTCCAGGAAGATTGATAAAGTGTTAGTGGTTCTTATTCATTGTGCATGAGTTATTACAAGAAAAAGATGAGCTGAAAAAATACCAGCCCCAATGTCAACAAGCAGAATTTAGCAGAAATATTAGGTTGGTTGAAAAGTAATTGCAGTTTAAAAGGTTGAAAGTAATTGCAAAAACCTCAATTACTTTTGCACCAACCTAATAAAAAGCGACCAGAACTTGCTAGGTTAGAAAAGAAAACTAGTTAGCATATCCAGGTACTTAAGCCAGGAAAAGATTGTCAAAGTCTGCAATGGTTTCAGGGTAAAGATTACGTCAAGAGTTGGGCTGTAACATCCTTTGAAGGGCCTCTGAAAGAATTGACACATTGCCTAGCGGACATTTTCAAGTGAATAAAGGAATTCTTGGAATCTTTAGTATTTTTATCTCACAGCAGGCTAATATGTCCATTGCATTTCTACTCACACATTGACTACTCACACATTTCTACTCACACGTAAGTAGAAAGACATGCCTTAATAAGCATGCCGTATGTTACTTTTGGTGGATTTTGTTGAATAGAGTTTTGCAGTGGGCACAAGTTCCCACAGCCTGGTCTAAAAATGACTGAGATTGTTCAAAATGCAAAATGACCACTGTGATCTCACCTTTAAAATGCATGCATCAGACTGAGAAAGCAAAAATACCTCACAGGACATATATTCAATGTTCTCTTTAGAAGTGTCCAAATAGGACAATAGAAAAGGAACAACTTCCCATGGAGCTAAGTTAAGTACACTAGGGAGACAGTCCCAAGTTAAGGGCCTAATCAAGGAATAGTAACCACCTTCAGAATGACAATTCTGATGAAACCTGGATTTCAGAATTGTGTAAGACTGCCCAGTCTTCCTCTTTTCAAATGGGACGGTCCATAAGAGTTACCTGTGTCATCATTATACACTGTGTGTTTGGAGGGGTAATTTGTTTCTTTACCTCTTCAGATTAAGAGGAACTGCATCCAAGCATCAGTTTCCAGACCTAATGTGGACCTTGAGATCTGTATGGTCTCTGAGTGTGATGATGTGATTCAATGAGAATTTGCTGGCTTTGAGGAAGTCAGTGTATTTTGCAAAAGGCAGGGATGTGAATATTCTGATCAGGGAGTAGAGTATGGTAGTTAATTACAAAAAATAACTCCAATGCTTGATCCTTTCCTCTGCCCATGCCCTTTGCAACTTGACTTTGCAGTTCTTCCAAAAAGCGGTAGTGTTTATTTTCCTTCCCTACACATCTCAGCTGAACTTGACACATGCTTTTGCAACATAATGTGGTAGAAGTAATGGTGTGCCCGTTCCAAGGCTAAGCCATAAGAAATATCACAAGTGTCTATTCTCTCTGTCTTTTGTTTTTCCCAAGAAGACGTGCTTGCACTCATTTCTTGATGGGTGACACACATACATGAAAGCTGATTCAGGCCACTGTCCCAGCGGAGGCACCAGACATGTGAATAAGCACACTGGCAGCTGACTGGCAGCCGACGGCAGATGTATGAGAAAGCCTTGTGGTGATCAACTAAGATCAGGAGAACCAGTAGGCTGATATATAGACTGGTGAGCAAAAATAAATGTTGATTGACTTCTGCCATCAAGTTTTGTGTTTGTTACCTAGCATCACTATGTAATAAATAATTAATACAAGATGTTTCTATTGAGGGGGTTCAGTGTGATGATAATAGCTATTCAGGCTCTGTGGTCACACAGAACTTGTTCGAATCTTTATTCTACCAGTTCTTAAAACATTGGAAAGTTACCAAACTTCTTTAAACCTAAGTTTTCTTGTCAGGCAAATGATGAGGATAGCTTATAGCAATACCATCTACCTAAGGAGAGTTGTTTTGCTACTTAAATGTGATAATGTACGAGAAAACTATACAGCAGAGTAACCGGCACATGGTAGGTACGAAATAAATTTGTTATTATTCTTATATTATTATTATTTTGAAATATTGCAAACTATTTCTCTATTTTAAAATTATAAAATAATTTTAAACTGAATTTAAGTTTAGCATTAAAAATGATGTGATATAAACAACATGGCAGAGTTATGCTTAGAATTGCATATTTTTTAAAATACTTAAATGGAAAAACAGGCTCCATGAAACTGTAGTTTCTGCAAGGGCAAAGATAAAGTTACATTCAGCTATTTTATCTCCATCACTTAGCATATTTGCTGCCAGACTGTGGTTGCTTACTAAATATTTGTGAGATTAAAACTGCACATAATAACGTGGTACGAGGACTTCCTGTTTTGCTGCCATCATATTGAAGGTTGAAGATGTAATTAATGTTAGCTAAATATTAATTTTAATTAAGTAACTACATTACCGTACACACAGTGGACACTCAGTAAGCATTTGTTGAACTGACTATGAAATCAAACAGAAAAATATTCAAAGGTCATGAAAATTAGATAATTAGCTTTTGAGAGGTGAATAGGGCAAAATGAATTATTCAACACAGTTTCTGTATTTCTAAATAACTATTAATAAATGATTTATCAAATGTAACAAAAACCATAAATATGTACGTAAACACTACTCATAATAAACTCAAGTTTCCCATAATTTAAAGATTATGTAACAAACTTAAAAAAAAAACATATGCTTAATTTTCTTAATATCTAATATTTTTTTCAGGAAGAAAAAAAATAAAAGAAATTGTTGAAGACCCTTTTATTTTTATTGTCAGGCATTATAGTACATGATAAAGGAAGAAAATGAGTGAAAAACAATATTTTATTTAAAGAAATCATAACATAGTCAGAGAGACAAGTACATAATCAAATAATTATAATTCTGAAAAGTAGATGCTGTATTACATAACCAAATTATATGGAAGCATACAATACGGAATGACAGTACGAAAGAGTGAAGGGGCAAACAAAGGATTTCTTTGCTTAATAGGTAATGTTTAGTTCATTCTACAAAGAAAACTGGGGCTTACCATGTAGAAGAACACAGACCAAAACTACTGTTCTAGACACTGTGTTTTCCCAAAAATGAGACCTAGCCGGACAATCAACTCTAATGCATCTTTTGGAGCAAAAAATTAATATAAGACCTGGTATTATATTTATTATATTATATTATATTGTATTATATTATATCCGATCTTATACTAAAATAAGACCTGGTTTTATATTAATTTTTTGCTCCAAAAGATGCATTAGAGCTGATTGTCCAGCTAGGTTTCATTTTTGGGGAAACACGGTAGTAAATATATTTGGTGTTATTTAATTGCAGTTTCTTATATGACTATGATAAGGCTGGAAGATGTGTATTATTACCTTTGTGTTTTACGTACTAAAATATTTAAGAGGAACTACAATTTATATATGTTAAAGAATTAGAAATTAACTTCAAAGCCTTTGGGCTTGAAGGGCAATTCCCATTTCATTATCTTAGGCCAGAGAATATATACAAAGGGTTTACAGTGTGGAGCAACAATACTGAATGCGACTGGAATAGCAAATGCACATTGCAAGAGGAATTATGCAGGGATGGCAATGGCTGAGACTGTAAATAAACGTAAGCAGATATTTGGCTATGAAGACCATGTACACTATTCTAGAAGGGTTGGAGTTTTCTTTCTGGAAGTGACAGAGAACAATTGAAGAAATGCAGAGAGGTATATATGTACATATATACTCAATTTGTATATTAGAAAGAGCTTCCCGTGAGAGCTGAGAGAAACATTTGAGTAAGGAAACTCAGGAGACATGATTGGGAGTACTAAAGTTAGGTAACTAATAAATAGCTAAAGAGTGAGAAAATCAAGTCTTTACTCAAAGTGGCAGTGGGTTTACAAAGGAAAGGATAGAATTTAGCGGTCTTTTACAGAATGAATTAACAGCATTTGTGGCCAACCTACAGGGCTAGTTAGGATATAATCACAGCTATCAAGGTGGACTGAACAGGTGTACTGTGCATTAGTAACAGAGACACAGTGAATAAAAAAGGAGAAGCAGATTTGTAGATAAGACGCGGGATTCAGTTAAGGGTTTGCTGTGGTTGAGATGACTGTAGACCATTTAAAGTACGACTCTTACTAGGAAAGCATAAATTTGCTTAGCTATTCATGCTAACCCTGTTCTTTAGTGCACTATTCACACACTACATGTTATACTCAAATGTAAACTGGAAAGCTGAAAACTATGAGAAGAGCAAAATGAGCACCAAAACCTGTAAAATAAGTATTTCATCTCAACAAAAAGTTAAAAATGAAATATAATCAGTGACAGGGAATATAAATTAATTTTCTAATAATTTGTAACTAAGGAAAAATCAGAATTTTAACAATAACAAAAAAAAACAGAGTTGGGGTAATAAAGAGTAATTAGGTGTCCTCAATATCATATTTTCATTAAGAGAAAGACCAAATTGTCTTGGTATTTTAGAAGAATATCTATCTTTACCTTTTATTCACATTTCTTTTGTTAGTGCAAACAAAGCATGATTAGATTTACATTAGAATGTATTATGTCCAACCAAATCAATATAAATTTTTAAACAAACAGAATGTTTAAAATTAAGACATAAGAAGAATAACAAGAACATGTTTTTTAAGAGAATCAGAGAGGATAAAATTAATAAAATCTGCATATTGCTATAAATGTAAAGGTTAAACTCGCTTATTAGAAGAATGTTCTCAAATTAGGTCATAGAGCAAAAGCAGAAGAACAAAATTAACAGGACTCGCACATCTACAAAAGAAATGACTGCGAATGATTAAAGGAATCAGGAAACAAGTGACTTCTGTGATCTGTCACTTTGATTTCTACCTTGATGAACTTATTTTAGAAGCAATGTTGTGGGCTTTTTTATTCAGCCAAAAGGAAACACTCATTGATAAATTTTGTTTTTTAAATCAAATATTAGTTTCCATAATCCTCAAAAATTGTTTTGCATATACTTTAATAATGTTCCACGCTGGCTTGTGACTCACAATTGCATCCTTTCTCTCATAGGACAGACCTCAATTTACTTATATAATTATGTCTACCTTCATATTCTAGTAGTTCAGGGACTGAAGCTTGTTTCTCTCCTAAACCACATTCGTTCAACTTGGAGCTCCATCCCATCACACCTGGGCTTTCCTCTTTGGCCAGGCCCATTTGGATTGAGATTTTTTCTTTGTCTTTTGATTCTTGGTGGGCTTTCAGCCCCTGATGTTGCCTTTCTAATTTCCCGTGGTTCAACACCACAAAATTCAGAACCAACTCTTTCCTCAATATTGATTTCACTCACAGCTCTTGCAATCCTAAATAGGTTTCAATTCTGGTACACCAATTGTCTTTAAGGGGAGATCAATAGAAAGTGATTATATACGACAGTTTCTTACAGCAACTTATGGCAAAAGATAAAAAACAGAATGGTTTACGAAAAGCACTTTTATGAGAAGCTAAGCTAAAAATTTCATTTGGTCTGCATAGCTTAAAAATAACACTTAAAAAATAATGTATTACATAGTCTTCACATATGTAAAAACATCACTTTTTTAGTCAGTTTTGTAAATATTGAAGGTATTAGTCTGTATTGATTATGGGACCTAAACTTATTACTCTGTGCTACTCTGCGTTTGCTATAAAAAAAAATCACAAGAAACTTAATTCCTCCAAATCCATGCTTAAACTAGGAAAAGAGTCGGTTTCTATGAACACAAATACTGACGCAACTCAAGTAACCCTCTCATTTGTTTGCCTATTTATTTATATGGAAACTTTTAAAAATGAGTAGAGCACTCAAGATTGAGAAGACAGATACTGTGATTCCAACAACTGACTGCCCTGGACACAATCAGAGCCACCACATCCGGCCACTTCAAGGTCAGTCCATACCCATGACAAGATGTGCTTCTTTCTTTTCCAAGGACAACTTGGGCACATGCCTGACTTCTACACCCGTTCTCCCATTCTGTGTCAGGTTGCAACACTGTAGTGGAAATGACCTCTATCAATGCACAGAGAAAATGAGTATTCACAAAATTGGATAATTTGGAATCCTGTTGTCAAAGTGTTTTTTTCTAAAAAAAAGTACCACTATATTAGAACATTACTACTTTAATTTCAATACTGATTTTTAAAAATTGTTTAATTTGGCTTTTTAGCATAACTCTCAGCAATAGAGTTTTTTATTACTTTTTTTAGCTTATTTTTTTGTTTGTATTTTTTGTGTGTTTATTTTTAGGCATAGGAGAATTTATTGTATGAAATTAAAATGCTTTTTAGTCTCTAATGTTGGTTAAAATTTTAGGGAACATCTGTTTTTTATGATAGTCTGATGAAGATTATATTGTGGACACTGTATAATAGTTATTTTTACTTTCCTTATAGATTCATGGTTAAAAAAACAAAAACTATAAATATAAAGAATTATATATATATATATATATATATATTCATTTTAGTGTTTTTGTTGTTGTTGTTGTTGTTGTTTTAAACAAACTTGGGTGAATATACTTGCACAGTTTTATGGAAATAATGAGCCTATTTAATCTTAGATTAACTGAAAGAAAGAAAGAAAATGTGTTCATTGTGGAGGTTATTTAGAACACTTTAAGCAAAATTATGCATTTAAAATAGCCAAAGTACTAAAAAAATAATAATTTTTTTAAGAATCCCCACTGTGGCCTACGCTATATTCATTTTTCTCCTTCTTTCTTAACGGAAACCTGATATTGTTTCAAGTGTCAATGTGCTCATTAAGAAACTGTATTTTCCTGATTCTACTGCTGTTAGGAGTGGTCATCTGAACAGGGTCATTTAGATATAAACGGAATTTACCCATAAAGCTCTTTCAGTGAAGAAACTCGGGTAGCATAAGCTGTTTGTCTTAATTCACCTTATGTCCTCTTACCTAAAATTTCAATTTGATACCACAGGGAAATGCCAAATCAGTCACCATGAAGCATTGAGCATGAGGTTAAAGCCTTATGCTCAAATGGCTAAGTGAGGAAACAGAAAAATTCTGCATCCTCGATGATAATTTAGTGCTGCAATTCCAGATCCAGTCTGAATACCTCTAGCCTTCTTATTACGTGCAAAAAATATAATCACTTACTGGTTTAAAACCATTATTTCTATTAGTTCACAGCCAAAGTAGTCTTATCTGAGAGAACAAGGTCACATCATAACAACAATAACAGCACCAGCAAAATACGAAACTCTATGCTGCTAATGCTAGAAAGGCGAGGTTGAGGAAAACAAGAAAAAGAAAGTGAAACAGAAAAAAGACTCAGAATGATGTCTGTGTCTTTGTTACTAGACTTAAATGCAAGGAAATTGAGGTGGTGGAAGAAAACAGTATTCACAATGATACAAAGCACAGTATTAGGGTTTTTTGTTTGTTTGCTTTGTTTTGTTTTGGTTTTTTTCCTTTTTAAAGAGAAAGGTAAACTTACCAAATGCCTACAAAAATACAAAGAGAGGAAGAAAATTGAGGCATCATCAAAAATAAAAACATAAAATTAGCAAAGTTAATTTTTTTTATATAAATTACACAAAAATGTAAGAATAGGTTGTTTCCTTTTTTTGAGTAGACAATAATCAGCTACCCTATTTACATGTCTTAAAATTTCTAAAAGAAGTGCAGCTTAAAAACCTTGTCATTCAAATTGAAATAATTTTATTGAATAGGTCAGTATCTGCCTAAATAACGACAATGAGATGATATTATTTGTAAATTAATATTTTCAGCATAATAAACATGAGCCTTCTAGCCCAAAGCAAATACAAAAGGTAAATGATTTTACAAACAAATTAAACTTAATGAGCATTATGTCTTACTGAATAGTGTCTTCCTCATTTCAAATTTTGATATGGAATTAAATATGGAGATAAAAACAATTATTTAATCAAGTTGCATTCTCATATATGGGTATTACTAAAGTCTGAATTACTAAATATGAGCAATGCTGTAAATGAATTTAAAACGGTAATGGTTCTGATCTGTTTTTGTCATGTGTGCAAAATTGAAAGTAGGCTAAATTCATCTTAGTTTTTAATCAACTGTAAGCTCACATATTAAAAAATAATGTTAGTCATCGTTGTAAAGTATCATTGTAATACAGGTTTTTCTAAGTGTGATTTATCTACCTGCTACAAAGCTTAGGATAATTCAACAATAAATAAAGAAATATTTTGGTTGATTCCATCTTGGTTTTATACTTGCAGTAAAAGATCCAAAGATTCCAAAACGATCCAAAAAATACAAAAGGTCCAAAGTTGCTCAAATGTTCATAATACAGTGCTGAACCACATTAAGCAGAATTGTGTCTTGAAATGCTTTTACTATATTTTGTAATTCATTCTTATTTCATTTAATCAATCAAAGGGAGCATATTAAGTATAAGGAATATACTTAGAATAAAAATAGTTCAAGAAAGTTAATTCATCATGGTGATATTAGTATATTATATATCTTTAAAAGAAACAATTTTAATATTGTTTATATCTGGAATTAATTTCATGAAAATGGAAAACTATGCTCTCCTATTATATTTATAGAACAATCTTTTCCAAAGAAAAACTAATTTGAAAGCTTTAATTTCAGACTTAAAACTGTGCTAGCATGATCCAAAAAAATGTGCTACCATGATCATATACAATAGGTTGTAAATGACAAGAAGGTTGATGTGACAAATATTGCTACTGACGCAGAAATAATTGTTTTCAATGTTGAGAAGTCAAAGGACAAAGTTAAAAATTTATTAAAATTTTGTTTAATCTAATGAAGAATGACAAATACTTTTGGAAAGCAGTTAGCAGAAAGTATCTACGGCACTTGACTATTAGAATTCTATTCAATATCTAAAACTAAACTTGGAAACAAGAGCTGTATTTGATAGTGACACTTAAAATCCTGAATTACACCTCATTCAAGAAACCTGATCATGATTCACAGAGGAATCTGCCTTATGTATGGAACAGATTATTTGATATTCAAACATTATCATTTTCATATTTCAGCATCTGGAGGAAAATCAAATGGATCTCATCCTTGTGTGAAAAATGTAGACAATCTTACAGTCACAAACATAAGTGTATGCAAAATATCTAAATTAGTCTTGAGAACTGTTGGAGAAAAATAATTTAAAAATTTCAGCTTAATAAAAAAAGCAATGCAATTTAGAATACAAATCAATTAACAATGTGTGTGATCTATGCAACCAAATGATCTGTTGAGCTTTCTAAAAGATAAGACTTCCCCAAGCTACATTAATACAACTTAATGCCTTTTCCAGAGAATTACATTTTAAGCAATATAAACATGTAGTAAAAGACATTAAGATAAAGCCTCTATTTTAATGGGGAGAAAAAAAACAAATGTTGGAACATCCTTTTATTGAGACTAAATGATCTACAAATAATTGATATTAACTTGCTCAATCTATATTTATATTGGCCATATTCTAGTCTGACAAATGGCAACTGAAATAGACAGCAGTAAATATCATGCAAGCCCCATTTTCCGTGAAAAGCCAAGTGAAACTCACATACAATATTATCTACTATCCTAATAATTACGTTGCCCGAACTGAAAGAGAGATGAAATCAGAAAGGTTAACTTTGGATATCAACTTCTAAAATTATAAATCAGAGACTTTGAATTTAGAATCCCAATATTTCATTCCACAGCTTTCCAGTAGAGAAATTTGAGACCAAGTAGAAAGGACAGTCAGTGCAAAATGTTATTAAAATTTATCAGTACAATAAGGCTCTTGATTACCAATAGCTAGAACCAGTGGACAGTCAAAGTGGACAATATCATAAGAATGAAGGAATCAGCCTAAAGGTAGCATTTTGGCTACTGTAAGCTATATTAACATAAATTCAGGGTTTCAGTCCTTGGTTAAAGGAAAAGTCTCCCACTTGGCAAAGTGAGGGAAAAGATGCATGATTCTGAGAAAAAAACAGAAGGTTAATGAGAGAATGAAACTATCATGACAGTCTATTTGGCCAAAAATGGAAGACATGGAGATTAGTATCAATGACCTAAGAGAGGATAGATTTAGGTTTTTAGGGGGTAATATTGAAACAGTGGTTGCTGCCCTTCTAGAAACATAACTGTTTTTCATATCTTAGTCCTTTTATTAGTGGAGTAGGGAAATTAGGAATTAATAAATGATGTTTCATGTGAATTAATCTACACACCATTTGAAAGTTACTGTTATTACTGTAGACAATTTCAAGTGCTAAAGGCTAGGTAATACTATCAACAGCACAGGTCTAATATGTTCCTATTTTGTTTTAGTTCCATCTGTGACCTTAACCACTGTACTACACTGACTTTCTGAAATCAGGCTTCTAGGTAGGAAGTTTAAGACTAGACGTTCCTTCCTGGGAAGAGACAGGAACAACTTAGTAGACAGGGGAAAAGAGAGCAATCTCTTTTGCTTGGGGCAGAGAGAGGCTCTGCTCTCTTCTTTCCCCACAAGTTTTACTGTTCTCTACCTGCTTTATTAAGATAAACTAAAATATAGATAAGAAAGAGAAAAGAAGATAATAAAAAATTAAGAACCACAATGAAAAATAGATAACATAAAAGGGAAATAATTAAAGCAACGCCTAAAGGTGATAAGAAACTAGGTAAATAAGTAATATAAGAACAAAGTAAACATGAGATAAAAGAAGGCTTATAAAAGAGTAAGAAAAAGATAAATCAACTAAACAATTAACTGTGAGATTGTGAAAACAAAAGGACTAAAAGATTAAAAGGAAAAGATAAATATGAAAAAAATTTAAATGAATTAAAAGAAGAGAATAAACTCGGGCATAAAATACTAACTGGAATAAAAGAAAGAAAATAGAAATACTACAAGTTCCAAAGTTTAACACAGGCATACATTAGAGTGCTTAGAGCAAACATTGCTGAACGTGTTACGCAGATGCCATGCCAAATTGTGCTCTGGACACTGAGGGGACCAACCAGGCAGTGTCTTCTTTGGTTTAAAATCCCCTGGGAAACTGGAGGGGAGCTCATGACCATTCTATACTTCTCTGACCTTACTCTCCAGCCCAATCTGTGCCCGGGATGCTAATCAGCCCTCTAATTGCTTCCAAAGAATTTTCTACTGGGTACCCACAGGCACACAAATCCGTTTTCCTTGGGATATGTTTTTCCAGCCAAGTACTAGTCTTTTGCCAAGAGGAGTTAGCATAATGCCATTGAAGCATTTATCAGAGACGATGAGATGCTGCTCCCACTAGCTTCAAATGTTCAAAATGTGCTGGTTTTTTGGTGAGTCTCATTAATCATTCTAATTATTATATCAATCATTTTCAGAAAACAACCTACAAAATTATGCATGTACACATGCTCTGTCTTACACAGAAGAAAAATAAATAAAGGCATGGTAGAATAATATGGTGACATAGTAACCAAACCTTTATTTTCTCCCACACCACTCCTCTGTCTATCATCTCTCTTTTTTGTCACGAGGCATGCGACCAGTGGAAGCTGTCAGAGTAAGACATGAGAACATGTATGAGAATCATTTAACTTCTGAGTGAAAACACTGTGTATATAGATTTAAGTCTGATGCATTTAAGAAATAAACCAAATAGTGAAAACTCTTGTGATAATCACTGCTCTTACTTTTCCTAAATACAAATAGTCACGGAACTATGGAAGAGACAGACATGGGAAATTGAGGAAATAAGAGCATTTGATATTACAGGGCACATTGCACCCTTCTCCACTTCCTAGAAATAGGTCCTGGGGTTTATTCCACTTACATTTCAAAGGAACTACAGTAGACAGAGCCCAGATACCAGGTGAAGTACAGGCAGCCAGCAAGTTTAATAAAGAAGACTCTTGCTGTCATGAAGTGGTAGTTGTAGAGTGGTGTGACAAAGCAGGACTGGAAACATTTCCCTAACTCACTCGTGGAATTGTTATAACCTGATATAGCATCAGAAGAACCCAAAGATCAGGTAGCAAAAAACAAACAAACAAACATACCAAAAAAAAGTATGGTTAAATAGAGAGGGCGTTCAAATTATACGTATTTTGTTCAGACAATACCTGCAGTATGTGAGTGGAAATGGTGCTACATTTCAGAAAGCTACACCAGGGACCAGATTAAGAAACAAGTCAGCGTCCTCAGGTTGACCAGTAGTCATTCACTGTATCACCTTGCCTCACTGTATAGACCAGTTGGGTCATTTGAATGCAGAGTGAAGGCAAGCCCCCAATATGAGCAATAGCCCTTCCTTCCCAAACAAACCATGCTTTAAATCGGGTTCACCAAGATACTCAGGAGTTTTGCGGAACATCAAAGATAATTAGATTGTATCCGTACTGGAATGGCCCAGTTAAAAATATTCCTTGGTCTTTTTTGCCTTTCTAGAAATGGAATGGATTTATCACCTCTCCATTTGAACTTGCTATTTTGCAGCACGCGTTTTATTCTTTCATTTTATTGATATGTCTGCTAGCTTCTTTATTTCTACCTTTATGTCCCTGGAATATGTTTGTAGATTCTAGAGCAGAGAAGGAGGACAAGGAAGATGAGATGTGGGAGAAAAATAATTAAAATAGCACTTAGGGAAATTGAATGAAAAATATCAATTATTATGCAACCAGACTAGCTCAAATGACACAAGTTTGTATTTGCAATAATTCCATTTACAATCCCACTACATATATCCCCACTGAAATAACCACAATAGCACTGGAGAGTGAAAGCATTATATTTTGAGCAAAAAATCTGTATTGTGTTATGTCTTATATATTCTGCATTCTGCTCCATATAGATTTATATTCTTTAAAATATATAAATATTTTAAACACATAAAAGAAAAAAACATTTCTACTTCTGATAAATGGCTGATAGGCTTTTACTTCACCTTTCAATTTTCAAAAATCAGATTAAAGAAAAGTGATTTCAGTAATCCTATTTCTAGTTCTTGTGACAAATGTGGCATTCCAGTAGACAGTTGAATTGGGAAAGCAGGTCCCAGAAGAAACAAAAAGTCACTATTTGATGGTCCACAACCATGTAGCAATGCTATAAGCAACAAAAACTTGGTCTTTAAGAAATCATCCCCACAGGAATATCTGAGTTTACATTCTCTTGATAGAGTTATTGCTTGAGAAACACAAGGGCATGATTTATAAACCAATATTTGATAGAACGTTCCCATAAATCCTCTAGATTGAGAATAAAAAGACATGAGAATAAAAGGAGTACCCTGCCCCCCATAGCTATCCTCATGTATTAGAGGAAACACACAATCAATGGTCATTCCAACATAATACACAACACATAAATGCTTCAGATCAGTGAAAATACCCTACTGTGAGGTCACATGGCTCCAACTTGCTCGCTTTGTGGTTCAAGCTACAGCTACTGAACTTACTTCACCTTCCAACACCAACTAAACACCAAGTTATGGATTTCCCACAACATTTGGGCTGTAGTTACAGGACATATCTATGCCTGAGTATTGTCAGGTTCAAAGGTCTGCACACCCCTCCCCAGGTGAATAATGGAATTTAATCTACTTTACTGGTTTACTTGTTAACATTTGATGTAGGCACCGGCGGGATAAAATCATACCCTGAATTCTCATTTCAGTATTGTTTTCCCATTTCTGATGGTCTTTCTTCATTTTTTTCTGTAAATTGTCTCTCACTTAGAATATGGAACCTTATTCCATGATTAAGAACCTACTCTATAATCTCCAATACTTCTCCAAACAAAACAAATATAAACTCATAGAAACAGAGAACAAATTGATAGTCATTAGATGGAGGGGGGTTGAGGAGATGGATGAAAGACATTAAAAAGTACAAATTGCCAATTATAAAAATAGTCATGGGGATATAAAGTACATCATAGGACATATACTCAATAATATTGTAAAATCTATGTACGATGCCAGATGGGTCCTGGACTTTTCAGGGTGATCACATTGTAAGGTATATAAATGTCTAATCACTAGGTTGTATACTTGAAACTAATATAATATTGTATATCAACTGTAATTGAACGATAATTTAATTTTTAAAACTCCCCTCATTCTCTCTGTTTTAAGTGGGAGAATTTCCCACAAGGATATATCCTCCCCTTACAGCCATATAAAAATAAAAAATAAAATAATGCTTTTTCTGTCATAACCCAAGTATTTCAGGATCAGAAGAAGTAAATGACTAGTCATGTTCAGCACTTTTTTTATGTACCCACAATCACCTACAATGATTTTTAAGTGAATGTCTTATTATCCAAAATTGATCATGTTATTTTAAGTACAAAAGCTATGCATTGTTTTTTTCTTTGTATTTCTCATGATAACCTATAAAGTGTTTTACTCTAATAAATCAAAATATCATTTGAGAGTCCTTTTCCTTCCTAAATATTATTTAAATCTGTCCACATCGCTCCATCTGTACTCCCAGGGGTTTGTCAATACCACGTTCACTTTACGCCTTGTCTAATATATCAGCCTTCTAATTGTCTCCCTCTGTAAACGTAGCTCCATTATAAATCATTCTTTAAACTACAGCTAGTTGAATCTCGTTAATATATCCTTTAATAATGCCATACTCTTCAAGAATTTTCCACTGCTTATGGGATAAAACCTGTCACATGACTGACAGAGCTTCCTGTTCTGTAAAATATCTTCTTCTCTAGCTGTCCCACTTTTCTCTGTAGTTCATTACTTTCACTTTCCTTCCCTTCCTCTGGCCCACCACAGTCCCTTCTTTCTATATGCGTTCCCTCCTTTATATATGTGCTCCTTCTGTCTGGAATGATATCTTTCTACAAACTTTTTCTTAACAAATATAATATGTACCCATCCTTGAGACCTCAACTCAATCATCATTTATTCAAGAAAGTTTTCTAAAATCTTGACCAGGTTCCTCTTTGATATGCTCTCAAAGAGCATACTCAAAATAATATCCATTTAGTATAATTCTTCAATTTACATCTCCCAATTCAAGCATAACCAACTGAGGGCAGGCATGGTATCACTTTATCTCACTCTCCATTATACTCTAGTAAAAGAAAGATTAAATCTGACATATAGATGTACAATAAATTTTTAAGTGATAACAATGGATGGTTTATTCTGAGCAGTTGATTGTTCAATAATATTTAAATATATACTGTATCAATGGTCCAAAACATTTACACCAAAATAAATAACTTAGCTATCATCATCCATGCTCATTTAGAAGTTAATACTTTTAAAGACTAGCAACCATGAGATTTCTATTATAGTAGATTAATGAAATATGCTCGGTTAATGGAGTTCATTCTGCTAATGAGCTAAAACAAGAATAATTTCAGAAATACCACTAAACTAATAATTGTATGCATTTTCCCATCATTTTTGGAGAAGTAATGGAGAAGTAAGTAATAGAATTATGAATAGTATCAGAGTTTGAAGTCTTGGTAATGATCCCTTCTCAGATATGCTCTGTTATCCCTCATTTAAATAAAGCCATTTTATTCATTTTATTTTAATACATATATAGTATTTAAATAAAAGTCAAAAACTGTGAATTAAATTATGCATCAAATATTTCCTTTCAAGCTCTACTAGATGTCTAACAAACATATATATCAAGAAATTATTCTTATGCAATTGGCACATTAAGAAACATGTAGGGTAAAATAAATTTATTTAATTTGATTATCAAAGAGGCAAACTTGAAATTTTCAATTAAAGAAATATCAGTTTGAGTTTTGAACACAGTATTTACTAGTTGAAATATCTCGTGAATTTGAACTCTCTAAACTCAGTGTGTTCACCCATTAAATACATGTATAGTGCCTAACTCACAGGGTAATATTAGGAAGTTCAAAGAAAATAATCCTAAAATGTTTCTCTTAAACTGTGTAGCATAAGAGCAAAAAAAAAAAAAATTATTTTGTTTCCAAACCACCACTTATTCTCTATTGTAGTTTATAATATTCTGTATTTTGTTCATTTGAAGTTTGATCCTATACTGCTTATATGATATACTTATGAGTATAGCTGGAAATGAAGTAGACTGCTTCTAAACTGGCAAGAAGTAAAATGCAAAATGTTTAAGAAGAATTGTTCTATGCATCTGTTCTTAATGTAAGTACCAAATTTTACATAAATTTCAGAACTAAAAAAAAAATACAAAAAACAATTCAATCTGTCAGTAGAATATTTTTAATTTTCCTGGTGTGTCAGAACAATATAGCACTCAAAATACAGGTCAAATGTGCCAAGAAAAGTACTTGTGAAGCAACACAGAGTTTTAACAAGGACTGTCTGGTACTTCCAACGTTTATCAGAAAAACCTAACAGAGAGAAATGAGACAACACCTCATTCAATAATCCCGTAACTTGGTGGTGGCAGATAATGTTCTTATACAGAAGTCTATGTTGTTTTAAGGAGAAAAAAAAAAAAGAAAGAAGAAAAGAAAAATAAAACTACAAGACAAATTACATAAAGCTGAAAGTCTTGATCCCTAAACTTGATAAATACACTATGAACATGGAAGTTTTGTGGTTTTAATTAGAAGACAAAGGAAAAACAGAAGACTTTGTCCATTAGTTATGGCTATGTTGTCTACAAACTTATCCTTTCTCTTTTTGAGAAACTTCCTCTCCTACCACTATGCGCCTCCAGATGTTACAGTCTTGACATCAGCATTATTTTAAATAAATGAGCAAAATTAATATGACTTATTCTGAAGTCAACATATCTTTGCGATTATTTTCCTCAGTCGATTCTGCAAAGTCCACATAAAAATCCACGGAAGAACAATCTCTCTAAAACAGGATTCCAAATTGGGAGTCGTTTTTCCTGTGGTCACCTGAGGGGTGTTTATTGAAATCTGCCCACTAAACTATTTTCCCCAAACATGAATGGATTTATTCTGACAATCTTATATGATACAGTTCTCAAAGCCAACCATTCTTCTATCATCTGGATACCTTTTTAAATAAAAAAAAAATTAAAAAACGCACCTTACCCTAATCATTTCTAAAAAAAAGATTTACTTAGCTCACACTATGTGCAAGGTATGCTATTAGGTGCTAAGAGTACACAAGTTAACCCAGAGACTAGGATATTACCTTTGTCAGACCTCACGGAAGGTATACAAGGTCCCAAAAAACAAGGTCCCCAACTCCTGCTGCTGAGTACTGTCCCTTCCTCGGGAATGTTTTTGTTTGTTTGTTTGTTTATAGCTTCTCTTTGAACACTTCGATTTCTGGATCCTACTGTAAAACCAAACCCTTTTTTTTTTTAGCTAGTTTCTGTACTTATATGATCTGTTGTCTTTTTTTTTAATTGCAAAATGTTATTTTCTTGTTTTTCAGTGCTACTATTTCACTGAGTCTTCTTGAATCTTATTAAAATACCAAACAGATTTCTAAAATATCACTACAATAAATCATTTTTAAAGGGTACACTTTTACTTTCACTTTCAAGATAGGATTTTTTCCTTATCACACTGTAGTATATATTTCTATGAGTCCAACTTTATTTTCTTTCTCATTAGTCATCCTCTAAGGAGCACATATATACCTAAAATTAAACTCTGACAACTAATCTCTGTGTGTAAAGTGTACAATGTTCTTTTCCCTGCACTGTGTGTACAGCAATATTCCTTTCTCTTTTGCACAGGATAAAAGTTAATGAAAAACAGTAACAGAGCCCAGAATTCACCCCCATCTCCCTCCCTGAATCCAGGCTTTTTCCTGCCTGTGCCTATTAACTTGATTGGATTACTTAGCAGTATGCAAATATCATTCTTTCAAGGCCATCCTTCCCCAACTCAATATATCTCTACAGCTGGTTAGTTCCATGCTGTAGATTCCATGCCAAGAGGCAGGGTGCCATTGGTTGGGATTTTCAGTTCAATTCCACAGGGCATGCAGAAAATAGAAATCCCTTCTCACATGGGGCTGGACATCAATTCTTAATTTTTCTCTCATGTTTCCAATTGTCACATTTTCCTATTTTTTCATTGGAATTTTAAAGCAGAGTTGGAAAGACAGCATCTGCCCTGATCCTCAGATAATCTCTATTGGTATTGCAAACTTAAATTTTTAAGCCTAAATTTGAGTTGTTTATTACATGTCAGTACATTAATACATCATTTATGTTTGTAGCAATTGTTTTCCAAATGTGGTTATTTTCTTACACTAACATAAGTGAAAAAAGAAATTATTTGTATATTCAATGGAATAATGATACTACCACTGGAAACATTATAGAAAGGCTTATAGAATAAATGTTCAACAATAAAGAAACAAGTGATAGAACGGCATTACATTTTTAGTTAATTTGGAATTTTCCAAGACAAAACTAAAGTGGAATAATTTAAATTTAGGATCACAATCTGTTTACATATATTTCAAATAACCATTAATTCTGACTAAAATAAGAAGTCATTTTCTAATGCCCTGTGTTAATTAATTCAGCAAAAAAAATTTAATAGGCATCTATTATGTGTCTTACACTCTATTTAGTCTTTCTGAGATAATAATAAACAACAAATGATCCTGATTTCTAGCTCACAATCCGGTACACTAGCATGAATTTTAGAAGTTAATTATTGTGTACAAGTATGTAAGTTATTTTTTCCAGATTTAAAGCAATATGGAGAAAATTCAAGTAAAACTTGATACCAAAATAGGAACTGACTTAACACACACTCTATTATAGCATATATATAAAAGCTCCTAAATTCACTTTTTAAATATAAATATTTGGCTTCTTCTTTAAGAACAAGCTGTACTTAAAGTTATACTCAAAGGAAATTTGCCCCATCTCCTATCTTGTATACCTCATGTCCAGGTGGAGAGTTATGAGTGAAAAATCATTCATTGAGAATGTGAGTTCCGGGAGTAAAAACTCACAAGATACTGGTGTGCTTTGAAACATTCAAAATGAATTTCAAACCTTTTGAATGCATAAGATGCAAAATAAACCCTTTAATGTTTCATGTCTTACATTCTAAAGAAACCCTCATAGCTTTCAAGGCAATCAGACACATACAGAATTTCAAAAATAGTTTTGCATTTTTTAGATCAAGAAAAGGCTGTAGGCAGTAGAAAATGAATAGCACATAAGACCTGAATGGCAATAATAATGAAAGCTATTAATATGCAAATTCAATTCAGAATAGCAAACAATTTATTTTTTAACCATATAAGAGCCCTTCTACTTCACAAAAATTAATTTATTTTATTTTTGCACCCAGGTAATTTTATGGAAATATATAGTCTATAGATAGCAGTAGTATAGCTACAAGTAGTACTTGCAAATACAAAGGCTTAACTCTCAAGTATGTTTTACCACCACCAATGCAACATTTGCATTACTATTTTCTAAATGAGAGTAAATACGAATCATATGTCTACTTCAGTTACCCATATTAAAATACAATTCAAGAAAATACTTATGTTCTCTAAGTGTAATTTAATAGTTTTAAAATATGCTAATAAAATATGCATAGCAATAAACTAGTATTTCTCATATCATTTATTCAAACTGGCATATTCTAAGCTGTATTTTAATAAATCTTGAGTTCAGAATATCATTTATGAATACTTTGTTAGACTACTGTATAGTCTAATCAGAAAATAAAACAATTTTTTTAACCTCTGCATTTCTGGCTCTTTCAAGATAGAAAATAGTTTTTAAAAATGAATAAAATGAGAGAAACCAGTGGAAAAGATTATGTGACAGTATCAATAAATGAGAAATCCAAGGTGATTTCCTTGGTCTTAAGGAATAAGAATTCAAAAATTTTTCACTACACCAAAAACTTCGTATTTGTGGAAACGCTAGACATAAAAACCAGGAGCTACTTGATATAAAGAAATACAAATCTTTGGATAGTTATCCTCCAGTAAAATAGGACCAAATTAGTCTTTATTATGCAAATAGTAATGCTTATCTTGTCTGGCCCAAACCAAGATTTTGACTTCTCAGATTAATTAATTCCAGAGGGTTTAGATATTTATCTAAATAGTTACAATTAACTCAGATTTTTTTTTTAACATGATAAAGGAATTAGTCCCCGAGAAGACAAGGTTATTTCAACGTCTCCATATTTTCATATGTATAAATATAGAAATGATAAAAAGTTATATAAAAAAGTATAATAGCGTATAAATTTATATATGTATAAAAATACATATATTTCAATTTGAAATGCTATATGGAGAAAATTACAGTGTAGTTCCAAGTTTTAGACTCAAATGCTTCCCATTTCATTACCCGTGAATCTCTTCCAAGAATAACCAAGTTCATATGATCTCTTTTGCTATGTTCTGGGTTTTTTTCTTAGCTTAACCTTTTGCTATGTCATCTGCTGATTGACTTCTCTTTTCACTGCCAGTTCATCTCCAATGTAGTACCTCATCAGACTTGCCCATTGTCTGCATAAGTGCATAATTGGTTAAATGCCTTTCTCTGTAAACGACTCAGATGCAAAGCATGGGTGAGCATCCCTGGCAGTTATGTTTGTACTACACTCTTCCCAATCCCATTGGATGGATACCCGACTGAAGTAGGTAGGGCTGATCATATAGCCTCTCTTCTCATAATTTGCAATTAGAACAGGAAGGGCCAACCTCTGTGACTGATGAAACTCTGAAATTATACAACACTATTTATTATTTCACAAAGGAGAAAGAAAAGAAGAAAAAGTCATCTGAGAGAAAGAAAAGAAGCAAAAGACCTAACAATGCCTTGAAGGCCCTATGTCATTTTATACACCTTATCACACTGTGGTGCCTGTCGCAAAATCAGCACATGATCCACTCTGGCTGATGCTACTTTTATCTTTATTTGAAATTATATATATGGGACATAATCACAGAAGACATACTGATGTAAAGAGTCCTAATTCAAATTTCTCATTTTCTTTCTTCAAAGATAAAGGAGTCTCTTTCTACCTACAGCAAAATAAATTAAATTGACAAAATAAAAAATAAAGAGCTAGTGAAATAAATAAGGTGCAAGAAAATTTGGCAAAATATAAATGTAAATTCCATAATAACCAAAATATTTTGTAAATGTCTCAATGAAAATTTGGGGGGGAATCATGAAGAGGAGTCACCATAGCTCAAGAGTTATGTGAATTCATGAATAATCAGAGAAATGGGAGATAATTCGAGATTTGAAGATAACAGGAAATAAATATTCAAATTTATCAGTAAACACAGGCTACTGTTTGTGACCAGTTTCTTATCTGTTAATTTGACTCTGGTCAAACACAGGAATTCAGATCAGAAAAGTTTTAATATTAAAACCATAAATTTGTAGCAGCTCGTTATCTCAAGGGGGAGAAGGTGAGGTAGGGAAGATTGTTACTTTCTGAACTTTATCAATTATCTTATATTTCTATTGTCTTCTCTAGGTTCATATTCATTAATTTGGGGAGTTCTAAAATGTGGATTGTGGGCAGTCCCAGAAATGAAGAAAATCGTTCACATTTGAGTATTAGGTGTCAGATATTTTGAAGCGTGTGCATGCATACACACATTCACCTTAATCCATAAAATAATTTTTCATTTAGACATAGAAACAAGTTTTCAGTAACACTGCCAAATTTTCATACCTATGATGTGGCCTAGCTAGGAGTTGAACTCAGGCCTATTTGAATCTAAAGCCAATATTTTTAACCACCGTGCATGAAAGCCTCCCTTTGAGATACATGGATTAATCAGCAGGAGAACGTCCATGCTCAATGTCCTAAAAGTATTTTTAAATTACAGACATTGGGACAATGTTTCCTTAAAACTTAATACACATCTTTTAAAAGTAGGGTGACTCTCTTACAGTTGTACATGAATGACATTTTATTGCTCTTCAACCAATAAAAAGGAATTTGCTTTATTAAAAAAATTAACACTCATTGCAAAAATGTCATTAATATATCTAAAATACATTTCTCGTATTAGGCCTCCAATCATACGTCAGTATCTTAGGTTCTTTACATGCGCGCTATATCCCTTTCAATTACTTTCCATTTCTTTCTCTGTTTCTGTTAAATTTCATTTCTGTTCTTACTTTTATGCACGATGTCCTTTATTTGCTTTGCTTTCTCTGCTGTCTTTTCTCTTGTAAATTAGTATGAACTTCTGAAATGTTTTTTTCCTTCAATTTATTTTCTAATTTCAGCCACTTTGTACTTCATCTCTTTTTCTTTCCTTTGATTTTCTGTGTGTGTGCCAGTGGGTGCTTTAATTATAATCTCATTTCATTGACATGGCAATTTTGCCTTCTTATTAGTCACAGTGGAACAAATGGAATTTTCCTTGTCCAGCTATTAGTACTATAGAACAAAGTGGTAGAGAACGTGGAATGTGTAAGGGTAGTTTTTCTGGTTGTTCCATTCAAAGCCCTCTCTTCTCTTGTCACAGAGTTGAGTAGTTTCTTTACAATACAGCGCTGCCAGCTCAATTCCCTTTGCTATGCCCTTACTTTATTTCCTTTTACCCAGTCTGGTGCCCTGCCCTATTCATTTTCAGAAATCCCAGCAGTTTTCACAGGACACAGAGCCCTCTCCTTCTGGGGTGAACACCTCCTAGTTGTTATTGTAATTTTCCCTGGGAGCTACAAGACCCCTAACCCCCTGACCTTCCCTATTCTTATTCAATACCTGGCATAATTCTGAAAACATTTTGTTCTTATTATATGCAGTTTGCCCCTATTGTGAACAAGTTATTTTGAGCTCAGCAGCTAGCTCTGTCTTCAGATTTTGCTTAAGGTGTGAGACATAGCAGGCTTTGATCATCTTTCTAATTGTTTTGTACAGTTTTTATGAAAATAATGGGGAAGACTTTGTTCTGGGTTGCTGCTATACTCTTATTGTTGGTGATTTATTTTTGTAGGCAGATGGGTAGAGTGTGAAAAGATGCCTAGAATCTATAAACTGAAAATACAGGAAAGGTCTTTTGGAATTTTGTTGTGTTTAGTCCATGTATTGTTTTATTCATAATTTATCTGACATTTATTGACGGCTTATTATATGAGATACCTTTTTTGTATTATTTTTATTTGTACTAACTCATCTGATGCTAATGATGTAAATACTACTATCTAACCCTATCTTAGAGATGGAAAACCTTGGTCACAACAAACTCAATTAAGTTGCCTAATATCACTTGACTGTTAGATAGCAATCTAACTGTTAGATTGACTGTTAGATAGAGTACAAATTGGCATATTAATGAGTATGTAGAGAGCCAAGATAATAAGAAAAAAGAAAAAAAATGTGTATATATATATATATATATATATATATATATATATATATATGGGTTTTCTTCTAAATAGCATTTTTCTTTAAATAAATCAGGTAATATGTTCTAAAAGATCATGATTAGTAGAGAATTTTAAAGTTTAATGTTTAATAAACTTAGAGTGATCAAGGACCTTATATGTCTCTTTAATTCATGTATTTCCCCCCAAAATTTCCTTTTTATAGCATTCTATAATTCTATAATTAAGAAGTAATATTAGTTGTAATGAGTTAAGGGGGATTTCTAATACTGAATTCAATGCTCTGAATTTCATATTATTAGGTAACAATTCCTTTTCCTTCCCCTTCCCCATAGTATGTGAAATCATCAATACTATTTATAAAAATAACAAACTAAGGAGTAGAAAAACATTGTCTTACATCATTCCAATAAAAAACAATGTGCCTACTGTGAATTACAATGTACTTTAAAGTGTACTGAATCTCTGAGCTAAGTCTAGATAACAGTTTCCATTTTATTGGTCTTATCTAATTATCATTCCTATAGTTTTCCTGGGAAACTTTTATATTTAAAATGAATATTTTATGAGAAATAAAACTATATTACTACATAGACATATTTTACATCCAATGTAAATTTGTTTTTTGAAATGAATATATTTTTATGCAAGTTCTACTGTGTTCACCACGTTAGAGATTTAGCATCAAGAAACTAGTGTGAGAAAGTTCTATATATCATTAGTAAATCATCATTAGTAAATAGTAATATCATAAGCAAATATTTCAAATTATGAAAGTAATTTTATTTAATGTTACATAAAATGTATTTTCATACACTTACCATTTTCATTAATCTATCCTGTTCTGGAACATTGTGTTTCAGCACAGAAACTTTTTCAAGTATATAAACCTATTTGTTCTTCTGCCACAGAAACTCTCACTGGAAACTTTGATTTGATATTCAGTAATTCAAAATAGCTGATTACTTAACATGAATTACATCAGGAATAGAATTAAATAGGGATCGAATGATGCCCTGAATATAAGTGGTGACATATACCACTTCTTTTACTAAGAAAAGGGGGTGAATAATGGCAGCATTAGCATTATATCACAGTAAAACAGTTTTGTTGAATTATATCATTCTACTTGTAATAATCTCCTTATATGGAAAATCAAATGTCACCTTAAAACAACATTTAGAAATGGCATTTCTTCCTCTATCATTTTGTTTAACGATCCCCAGGTTTTGGTAATAAGGATAAGATTGGAGTTGATTTCTTTGATTTGTTTTGATGTTTTCAAGGCAGGAAATGCTTTCAGATCATTTTCTGTGTGTAATCTGAACACAGGTAAAAAATTCCTCAACTTGTCAGAATGTTAATTAAATGTTATAATAATGTGTGTAACCCGCTGTGATCCTGAAGTGGCTAATGGCAATCACTCTGGTTTCCAAGGAGGAAAGGTTTGTTTTCATGTACATGTCTAATGGAAGAAGTTAACTATTTTATTATCCCATAATATTGTCACTTGCCTGAAATAATACAAGGGTAATAGCTGACTGTTTCCTAAGAATTTATAGTTTCTTGTAAAATCAACACAAATTATTTATTTGCAAGAAAAGAAGAAATATCAAAACTAAAATAATAATTTAAAATTTAATGGGAAAATATCTTAGACAACTCATAACAATTCTTAGATGTGTTTTATAGATAAATTCCTGGTTTGCTATCTTAATATCTGAGTATGAATGCTCTGGATACAGCAGGGCGGACAGAGAGAGGCAACTGAGATAATTAATGGTGGAAAGTTTCATGGTGTTCAAATAACTCCATCTTTAGGAAAAAGGAACCTATCCAGAAAGTCACACATTTAACAAAATCTATTGGAACCTTGGGACTTAGATACTTTTATAATCCTATTCCCTTTATTGTAGAGCTATTTTGCTTGGGGGAAAAAATCACCTTTGTTCAATAAGAACAATATTTTGTTTACTATAAACTGACAGAACTTTTCTCATATTTTCACAAATGTTGTTTTTGTGTTTGTTTGTTTGTTTTGATTTCAGGCATTAATTTACAACACTGTCATCCAATAGAATTCCTATATTATTTTAAAATATTTATTGCATTATTATCAAATGTCAAAGGTCATCAAAGCTATCACTCATCAATGCTATCACAAGCAGATGTTGACATTGGAATGCTATCCACCACTACCCCTTATTGTGGTGTGCCACTGTGGTAGGCAGAGTTTCTAAAATGCCTCCCCTGGCCCAAGCAATGTCTCACCTTAATCCATGGAATCTGTGCCTACAATGAGATATCACTTCTTAAATTATGTTACATCATATGACATATTTGACATTAGACAGGGAAACTAGCCAAGTGGGTCTGATCTAATCATATGAGCCCCTAAAAGCAGAGACTTTTGTCTGGTAGCAGAAGGGGAAGAGATTCGAAGTACAAGACGGGTTTGATGTGCCAGCTGGATGGTGAGGGCCATGTGCCCCAGAAATGGGGCAGCATCTGGCTGAAAGCCAGCAAGAGAATAGCCACCTCCATCCTACAACCACAAGGAAAATGAATTCAGCCAACAATGAATGAGTTTGGCAGTTGATTATTCCCTAGAACCTCCAGGTAACAGTCTAATCTGAGTGATACCCGGGCCTAGTATGTGAGCCAGCTGATTCAGCTCAGACCTCTCACTTACAGAACTATGAGATAGTAAGTGGATTTTGTTGTAAGCTGCTAAATGTGTGACCATTTGTCATACAGCAACAGAAAACTAATACAGAGACATGAGTAAAAAAAGATTTGCCTTACCCAGGGTTAACTGCAAATTGTAAATGCTAACTTTTTGTTAATTTATTACAGCAGCAATAGAAAACTAAAAGTTGAATGTCTATTATTTGTATTGCTGGAGAGTCTTGTTATCTAGCTCTGTTAGTAATGTGAGAATAAGAATGTCTTTTTCTTATATTTCCCCCAGTATTAGGTAAATAGCTTACGTATTAGTGTTATAAATTAAAATTGGTTTTCCATTTAGAACATATAACCTTTGGACATGATGCACAAAAATCTCAGGCCATCATTTCCATTTGCTCTCAGATCCATCCCCCACCCCCATCCCCCAGCTCAGGGGGCTGACAGTTGTAAACGATATTCCTCATGCTTCTTTACCCACTGGTGTCAGGTAGGTTCACTCAACGAGTTACTCTGGTGGGAGAATAAAGAGCAGGAAGAGGAGAAATCTCAGTGTTAACTGCCTTCTACCTTCCAGTGGTATCTCCAGCACGTGGAATCTCCGGCACGTGGAATCTCCAGCACAGGCTCATATTTCAGTTTTCACCTTGTAGCTCCTCTTTCCTCCATGTCAAAGCTCCTACAAGTAGGCCTGGGAAGTGTCTCCAGCTTCATGGGTTCCCCTCCTGCCTGGCGCTCATGGCTCTTCTACTCTAAGAGGCTTTTTAATTGGCTTCTGGTTGCCTCAGATTCCCCTTTTTCCAGCTCTCTGAGTACCTCTATAACTAGCTCCCATACTATGATCACCATATTGAATTATCTAGTGTAGATTCTATTTTCCTCACACGAACCTGACTAACCTATCTCAAGAAACAGTCCTTTATGTTGAGATTCTGGAATGGATTACACATCTATTTCAGTTAAAACACAGTGGTAATCTCATTGCCCCTTGGGAAAGGGGATATTAAATATCCATTGCATACATTTACATCATTATTACTTAAACTTTCATCAGTGGTGGTTATTTGACATCAAGCCTTCTGGATATGAAATCTTTGTGGGCCTTAATCATCATGGCCATAGAAACGCTGACCACAAAGTTCAAAGTATGAGATAGCTACTTCTGGCTATACTGGAAAAGAAAACAATAAAATCTTGCATTAAAACTCTCAGCTCAAGACACGCAGCTTCTATGGTGGCTCTGAAATATCTTATTTCTTATAGCCACAGGGAGAAATGGTCAAAAGTCAAATTCTAAATTTAATCTCGTTAGTTGGGATACAATAATGCAAATTTAATGAAAAGCTTTATTGAGTTTCTTGTTTTTTTGTGTGTGTTTTTTTCTCTTCAAAATAAAGGTCAGAACACTGAAAAGTGAGTCCATAAGATGTGGAATGGAAACTATTAATTAGAGTCAGAAGAATCTGAGGAACTTGAACCATTGTTTCCCTGAGCCGTCCTCTGCCACCAGTGGAAGAAGTTTCTTCCTTCCTTTTCTGAGGAGACCTTGCCCCCTGCTTAAAGACCCTGTAATAATCTCACCTTGCAACAGGTTCTACATTCTCTGCAAGACTCATGCTCATCACTTTTCTTTCTTCCAGATGCATAAGAGGATAGATCCCAGCATGCCTCAGGGGAATAAGGCAAAATCTGATCTAAAAGGAGATACTATATATACAAGAAGAAGAAGAAGAAAGAGGAGGAGGAGGAGGAGGAGGAAGAAGGACGAGGAGGAGGAGGAGAAGAAGGGAAGGAAGGAAGGAAGGAAGGAAGGAAGGAAGGAAGGAAGGAAGGAAGGAAGGAAGGAAAGAAAAGAAAAAAGAAAAGAAAAGAAAAGAAAAGAAAAGAATTAAATCACAAGATTTGATCATTTATTTTGACAGGGACTTGAGCAATATGAATAGAAACAGATTCTCAATATGCCAGGCACTCTGTAATGTAGATTTAGTCAAATTTATCCATATTGTGTAATCTCCTAAGATTGTTTTTCCTTCATTGAGCTAGTTCCCAGCAGCTGGAAGTGGCTATAACACATTGTTTAATTAATTCACTAAAAGCTATGCACGAAAGTGGACCACATTCAATAAGACTGAGTTGCCAGAAACTCCCTGGCAAAGGAGGAAGAAGAAACCCAAAGATTTAGGAAATGAAAATGTTAGTAGAATAGACTTATGATGAGTAACACTAGCTACAGCAGAAAAACCCAAATGATAGTTCCTTTACCAAAATACCGTTAACTAACTTAAAGAGGGCACAACAGCCTCTGTGAGTTCTCTGAGGTGTTTTCCCTCTTGAGGCCAAGATTAAGATTGGAAGATGTCTGGAGTGACAGCCTGGGTAGTAAAATTTACTCATCAGAATTAAAGTGTCCACTGAATGTCCAGCTGGGGTGATTGACAAATAGAATGTTTTGACTTTCAGACATCTTTGGTGCCTGAATGGTGGTTAATTGATTACTAGATCCTTAGATATAAAAGAATTGTCAGGCTAGTAAAATATTACTTGATCAATATAACTGGAAAAATTCTACATCTATTGCAAAGAAACTTGCCGTAAGTCACCATAGTGGGAAAGTGCAGATTCTCACTCAATTCCAAGACACAGTTCACAGAGTCCGGGCCTCTTGGCTGAGGGAAAGCTGGAGTCCCTTGAACACCCTTTGATAATGCCACAAGTGTATGCTAGGATTCACTCTACAGGCCCTCTCCAGAGGAACCTGGGGCCACTTACCGGGTGACTGTGCTCTGGGGAAAGAAAAATACCATGATATTCCTGATTATTAGATAGTGTTAATGTTTGAAAGATCATCTCTGGAGATCTAGTTCACCACTGTCGCCCTGAGGTGAGGAATGGGGATTAAGAGTCAGGTGCTAAATAAAATTTATTTCCAAGTCTGTTACACACTGACATCAGTGAGCCTGTGATTTCACCTTGAATATACTTCCCCAATTTCAAGATGTATAATTGTAATACTTATTTGGCAACTGGCCGGATTCCTGAATTGGCTCCCTGACTCATGCGGTAAAGGCTATTATGATAAGAATGGATAAAAGAAAGCTTTGTGAGTTCCCTGACATCCACATTTTAAAAATCAGAAGCAATACCCCATCTCTGATCCTGAGGGGAATGGAGGGATTTGTGTCTCTCTCAAATAGTTGGAAGATGTAGGGGGTGGTGCTTCTTATCACACGGCTATTTACCTTGACTGTTTACCTGGGCGAAAGCCAGAAGCTTTTGAAGAATGATTATGGTTTTCCTAATTATCATCAGAGGGAGACTGAACGGCATTTCCCAAACCAGACTTTTTGAACCAGACTCCTATACACTGTGTTATCTGATATGCACATATTGACCTGGAAACTGCTAAACCACTACACCAATTAACAGAAAAATAAGTTTACTTTTCCTGGGCAGTAGTAGCAGCACCGCTCACTGTCTTAACTAAGCTCTATGCCAACTTCTAGGTGTCTGTGATAATGCACTATCCAGGGACACAGATAGCTTTGAATTCCACAGAATATCATACGGTTTCACCTCGATCGTAGCATGCTTAATAAATTTAGAGGAAACAAGTAACAGGTGCTTTGGATGGATTAGCAGGTACATATGCCCATGACAGAATGTGAGTGGTAAACTCTGACAAAAGCAGGACCTATCAACGAGAATGAAGCCAAAGGTGTGATGCATCTGTTGACAAAAGTTGCCTCGAAAATCCATTAATTGAGACAATTTAAAGCTGCTCTCTTTTATTGGGCCTCCTAAGTAAAAGGCTATGTTGCCATCTGGCTGAAGTTTAGGCCACTCTGACACGTAGGCCTTATGCAGACTGACACGCCTGTGGCATGTAGCGCTCCTTTATGGAGCCCCTGGCAAAACAGGGAAATGACAGTGCCCCTAGTTCCAGGATCTGGGAGTGAAACTGTGGAAATCCTCACCCTGGTCTGATCTCCTGTTTGTCTATTTGCTGTTTACGCTTCCTGCACGAGATGATGGCCTGGGGTACAGATGTACCCTGGAT
The DNA here is from genome assembly GCF_057876585.1 of Rhinolophus sinicus. Taxonomy (NCBI): domain Eukaryota; kingdom Metazoa; phylum Chordata; class Mammalia; order Chiroptera; family Rhinolophidae; genus Rhinolophus; species Rhinolophus sinicus. The sequence goes on along the minus strand of NC_142515.1, from coordinate 120,939,349 downwards.
TGTGGCAGCAAGTAAGAGTTTGGGGGGGGGGGACAAAAACATGAGAGTACTGACAACAATGAAAACATGAGAATGCTTGAGGTGTTTTACGTATTTTACAGGCCTTTAGTATGTGGCAAGAGTGTAAGAATTTTCTGTTCCATGTACATACTCAGAGACGATCTCTCACCTTAGAGGATTGTCTCAGTAATTATGTGGGTAAGATGGCCTATTCTGTGGGTATAACCATGGACGAGACCATTTTTCCATGTAAGAGCTCATTTTCCCTGCCTGCCGAGCTCCTGCCAGCCCTAACATTCCTAAGTTCTTATTTACGGTTGCGTTTGATATCATACACATGATTGCTTCTCACCAAGAAGCTTGTTTCACTGCAAAAGAATGCAAGAACGGCTTTGTACCTATGGGTTCACATGACCTCATCAAACACCCCATTATCCAGAAGCAGCTCCCCAGTAAAACAGTGGAATGATTTACCAATGACTCATTAATGGAGACAGCTGGGAGAAAATATGCTGTAGCATTAGTTTATTCACCTCTACTTGGGCAGACAGAGAACTCTGGTAGAAATCAGAAGCAGCCTCAATTGATGCAGTCTATCCTGGGAAACACGCGGAAATTGAGGCTGTTTGCAAAGTCCTAAAGAGAGCTTAGTGTACCAGAGAGAAGAAGAGGCTAAGATTCATAAAGTCACAGACCTGATATACCAGGGATGATAGAGGGCTCGATACAAAACTGAGTGTACTTCTACATAATTAAAACTATAAAATCAACTCAAAAATTAGTGCAAAGAAGTCCAATTATTTTCCATATAAATATTTCCTGATTATTTATTTAAATTATGTTCTTGTGTTTTTTTGTTGTTTTTTTTTGGTTTTTGATTTTTTTTTTACAAATAGAATGTTTGTGTGGGGTGTGTGTGTGTGTGTGTGCGCGCGCGCGCACTGGCCTCTGCATGAACTTGACCTTCTTACTGGGTAATCCAGCAAAACCCTGTGTTACAAAACAACCAAGAACTATCAAAGTCTTCCCCTACATGAGTAACCCCAGAATTTGCTATATTAAGTTCAAAGAGGTAGGTAGTCTATTTCACATAACAATGAATTACTGCCTGATTCTAATGGAGAGCCCACAGAATCTAGAATCTTTCCATTGTCACCTGCATAGACTGTGAGACTTTCAGTCCTATGCCTTCATACTTGGGAAAATTCTACGGGGCTACACCTAAGGGATCCTAGGCAGTCTTTTCGTGATCTAAAAGTTTTACACTTTCTTTCCATCCAAAGATCTACATTTCCTCCTGAAATGTCCATTAAATATTCTGGATAAATGACTTTCAGAGCAAAGAGAATGGCCTTTGTCTCTCCTTACACAGTGAAACATCTGCTCATTGGAATACCCTTCTGCCTCCTTTTAACTAAAGTGCCAGATGTCAATGGTCTCCTGCTGAGTAACATGCACCTCAGTTCTTTGAAGAGGATGAGAAAAACATTCCTAGCGGTAGGATACCATTCCTAGGCAGGGCTGCTTTACTTCTTTTGAATTTACTGCTGAAGTTCTTGGAGATATGCTATACAAATTAATAGAAAAAAATTATAAAAAGTTCATAGTACTCTAATGCAAACACTTAATGCTTGGCAGGCAAAAAGCTACGCATTTATTTCATTTAATATGGAGGACGTAAGTGCGAGGTTGATATTACGAAAGACTCCTTTAGCAGATGACGGTATAAAGACTAAGAAAAGTAAAATAAATTACTTGAGGTTACAAAATTAGGAATTGGGAGATCCAGAATTGGCTCTGATGTCTATTCCTGGGTTACATCATTATGGATTAATTTTTATATCATTCATTTTGTTGATGTATTTTTTTCTAAATTTTCTGTTATGAGAAAAGAAATTTTTTTATGAAAACCCGTTGATTGTGTTTGTTTATGATTTAAAAACCTGACCAAAAATTTTTCCATGAAGTCATTAATATATATCTCACTCTCCTTGGCATTAAATGCACACAGAGCCATGCCGTTAGTGTTGCTGTGTAAAGCAAGTGGTTTGTTGGTGTTGTAACAACTAGTGGAGGGACTTGGACAAACTGGCAAGTACATGCCTCATTTAACTGAGCGAGGACACAACTCCAGCTACCTTTTGTCATGCTGAAACCCGGTCACTATTCGCATATGTTCTGATTCTTTTTATGAAAAAAAGAAGAAAAAAAAAGTTCACCTTTTGGGAATTGATGTTAAATCTCCCCACTTTAAATATTGTCAACTAATTCAAAAACATTTGATGACACTGTGCTGAACAAATAAAGTATGTCTGCTGCCCAAATACAAGCCGGTTTTTGATCTTTCATGTTGATAACTCCTAAAGTTTTAATTCTATTTTTATTTTTTTTTTTTTTTACTTATATACATGTATATATTTATCAATGTACAAATTGGCACATGCTGATACAATTAATTTAATATCTATACATTAACCCTTATAAGTAGGGCATTTAAAACACAAATTAAAATTAACCATGCCTTTTTATCTCTCATCATAAAATGCCTCTAGAAGTGTAATAACATTTATTTCATTTTATTTTGTAACTGCGTTCTCATGTTACTTGAGACCAAAGTTTAAGGTTCAATTATTTCAAAATGTACTATAAATTCCTAATCTGAAGTTTTGTCTTACAGGGAGCTTAATAATTTGTAATTAGAAAGCATTATTCTGTGTATTTAATCCTTAGATTTTTCTTAAGCATTTAAAATACAATCATGAATGTAAAGTTTTCATGTATTTTAAAGTCAAAGATTTCTTATCTGTAAACACGTTTTAGGACCTTTTTTTATTAATTCTGCATAAAAATAAAATTAGAGAAAGCAAAATATTTTATTTACATGACTTTTTTACTCAAACCAAGACAATTATGTAACTTTACTTCTTGAAGTTTTTTTTCTTCAATAAATGTTTCACTGTTCTCTGTAAGTGTCCTTGAGTTATCATTTAGTGGAAAGTATTAGAATGAATCTTTCCAAAAACAGACACAATGAAGCAATAAGTATCCAATTCCCTCCCTATATTTCTTTAAAGATATCTACATCAAGTATTTTGATCGAGACATTTTTGTGCTCTTCCTGAAGTAATACTCTTTCGTGAAGCCTTTTTCCTCCTCATGAAAGAAAGCACATCTTCTCCCTCCTCGATATAAAATATTTTTATGTGGTTTCTAACTAGTAGTCGTATTATTTTGACAAAAAAAAAAAGGGCACAATTCCTCCATTTGATTATTGTTGAAGCATTTTAAAATAAATATTTATACTTCACATATTATTCACATGATTTCCCTCTATTTTAATCTCTATATGCTTTTTTAAAAAATCCTAACTTCATTATCATTTATTCACTTTTTAAAGTCCCTTCTATTTACCAGTCCTCTCCTTCCTTCCTGATTTTACTTTTTTATTTTTTAATGGCTGAAATATCATGGTTCTGCTCTCATTGTGTCTATCTCTGTTGCATTCAGCTCATTTCATTGTCCCACTAAAAGCTGACAACCTCTCCTTATAGTATAACACTCAATATTCATGGCCCAAATTTTTACTGTTATCTTTCAGCACCTGTACTCCTTTACAGTGATGTTGAAAGATTCATGCCAGTGGTGACAGCTGGCGAAATTAAAAAGTAGAGGTCTCTATAATTATGCTCTACAATATTTTACGAAGTGACTGTAAGAGAAATTTTATTGTCTCTTTAGGTGAAATAATTTTCTAACTTTAAAGGCTATTGTTATCTGACATCTGAATAGTCTGTCATGCCATAATTTTTTTAAAAAACTCAAATTTACAGTGTTCAATTCTATCCTAAATATACTTTATTTCAGGTGAATATAATTAAATAGTATACTAGGAGGATGTTTGGCATTTTCAGCGTTCATTCAAATAGGAAAGAATCCTCACTTGCTTTGTCTGCAAATAATTCACTATTTTGTCTGTGACTAAATGAGATGTCTATGTAACTTGAATCAGAGTTTCTGCTACCACATTCAAAATAGAAGCAAATTTAGGTCACTCAGTTTTAAATAAAATTCCACAGGTTTCAGTTTATTAGGTGTCAGCATTTGCACTGCCAGATGGCTTTTTTGCCTTGGTCCCCAGTGTGTAATATGCAACTACCAAGTTAATGCAGATTTCCAATCTATCCAATTCTAGAATCTAACCACAAAGGACCCAAAAAGATTGGAGACTAACACAGACAGATCGATGGATAGACTTTAACATAGATTCTGATCTCCAAAAAACACAGGTAGTTTTAGTATATTTTGAATGGTTCAAGAGTCAACTAAGATCTCTGGTTTCAAAGAGGTAACAAAATAGAGTAAGCCAAACGTAAATATTTCTGACATAAAAACCAGAATTGAGAAAAGTTCTGTTAACTTACAATTGAAATCCATAAGCACTTCATTTGCTTAGTTCAATTGTAGCCAATAAATATTTGCATCTTGTTTATTTTGCGCCTTGCACTGTGCAAAGTTCTGGACCCTCCACTCAGGTAACTGTGTTAAGGTATGGATGACACCAAGATCTGGACAGCAAACCCTGATTGGTAAATGCTATAGTTATGGAACAGAATCCTGCCAATGAGCATTTATCTAGCACACACTTGTAGTGCAAATGAAGGTTTGGAAATATATACTCTTTAGTTGACAGTACTAAATCTCATGCTCTCCTGCTCCCTTTCTCTGACAACATCTAGCATTGCACACAAGATCCAGTATCTATTCAACAATTCAGATAAGTGCTCCATCACAATAAGGACAGCTGATAAATGTCGTCCAGTCTGTACATACTGAGGACTGTGTTTGACGAAAAGGCCTGGAGAATGCACTCATCAGCAAAGCAATGCAGAAGACGCTGCAAAAGGGGCACGCACACCATTGAGAAATTAAGCAGCAGTGGTCCTCTGTTGGCCAGGCTTGATGGAAGAGATGCTGTTGCAAAACTGGGCTCAGTGACAGCAATGATGATTGCTGATATTTCAATGTATAGTAAGATCAGAGAGGCAGCCAGGGGGAATTTGATGGGCAAAAAGCCTTGGAGAATGTTAACATAGCACGATAACATTAGGGACAAAATAGATAGGCCACCATCAAAAGTACTCTTTTTTTTTTTACCATCAAAGCAAATCAATAATAGATCCTCAGGAGACTGAACGAAGTTAACAAAATCAAAAGTCATGATTTCTCGCCAAGTTTCCAGATAAGAGCCAGTTTAGGAACAGGAAGCTTCTGCCTAAAAGTGAGGTCAGTTCCTCTGGAGTGCAGCACGTGGGGTAAGAGAACTAACTCATAGTATGGAAGGCCACATGAAAGCCTCTGACACTGATCTTCCCTGGGCTGAGATCATAACTGAAAAACAGCATTGCATCCTGGGAAGATGAATGGCACAAATTTGAAACATCCTTGCAAACCTAAAGGATGCAGATGGGTGCCCATCCATTAATTCACCAGTCTGGCCCCTGAAAAAACAAGGCAGATCTTGCAAGATGACTGGGTACAACCAAAACTGCATGCAAGTATTAGACCTAATTGCAGCCGTTGTGTCAGAAGTAGTACTTTTTTCTAGAGCACTTTAGCACTATTAATTTTGATGCTGGCTATATTTTTATCAGTCATTGCCATTTATCCCTACTTGCTAAGAGTTTAATAATGAGTATATATTGAATTTTATGAAATGTCTTACCTTCATCTAAGTAGGTGAAATTAAGTTTGGGGTTTTTTGTTGTTGTTTTTTTTTTTTTTAATTAATGTTGTTGTGGTTTTTTTTAATTAATTGCTTTGCTAGGTATACGAATCTTTAACCAATCTTGCATTCTCAAAATTGAACCAATTTGGCTGTCAGCACTATTTTTTTTTTTTTTTTTTTAGATATATATTCGGGGGGCTCACATTTTGATTAGAATGTTTTCATGTATGATCATGAGAAAGATTGGTCTTAACATTTTTTATTACGATAAAGTATAAAAATGATAATTGTATAATCATTATGTTAAAAATGTTCTACATTTTTAATTTTTTGAACCTTGAGCTTTTAGAAGTATATTGTTTAATTTCCTTAAATTTAGGAATTTAATTTTTTAATTGGGGAATATCAGGGAACAGTGTGTTTTTCCAGGACCCATCAGCTCCAAGTCAAATCGTTGTTGTTGTTTTTTTTCTTTTGTTTTTTTTCAATCTAGTTGTGGAAGGCGCAGCTCACTGGCCCATGTGGGACTCGAACCAGTGACATTGGTGTTAGGAGCTCTGCACTCTAACAAACAGAGCCAACTGACCACCCCAAATTTAGGAAATTTTAATTTATACCTTATTAATGATTTCTATCTTAACTCTACTGTGGTAGGAGTTATGCTGAGTGCGTTTAATCTTTTGAAATACATAGATACTTTGTAGGCAAATCTATAAAATTTATGTTTTCCATTTTAAGAGTTTCTCTCCAAATTTGGTTCTCAGTAGTTTTACTTTGCAATGCCTAGAGTGTTCCTTCGTACTTTTTCTTTTGGGGTTCATAACATTTCTTGTAATCCATGACTTGATGCCTTTAATTGCCTTTGAAGGAATCGCAGCCTTTATCTCTTCAAATATAACTCCCATATCATTTTCCATTTCTATTACACTACTATTCCAATTACAAGTTTGCTTAAGTTTTCACCATGCTTCTCCTTCCTGCCCCCTACTCCAGCTTCTTTTCATTCTGTGCTTCAGTCCAAATACTTTCTACTGACCTATTTTCACGTCTCTTTCACTTTGTCTGAAATGCTATTAATCCTGTATACAGAATTCCTGATTTAGTTACTGTATTTTTCATTTCTAGAATTTTCATTTGAATATTTTATACATGCCAGTTTTCTGATGAAATTCTACATCCTGTTATCTATTTTCTGGAACATTATTCATAGTCGTTTTAATGCCGAAGTCTAGTCACTCCATTATCAGAGTCGCCTTTGATATATTGCCTGTTTCTCTTCCTTTTTATATCTGATAATTTTCAAATGACTAGTAGGCATTTTATAAAAAAGAAAAAATATTGAGGTTGATAGATGATATTGTCATCTCAGGAAAAGATTCATCCTATTCTATTCCATGTAGCTACAATCTAACTCGGGTCTGAAATGATTCAAAATTCTATAAACCTCTACTGTGATCTTTGGTCCACATCTTGCTTATACCCATTCCTAGGATCCCAGCTAGACCCTGGAATATTTATAGCGTCCCTTCTCTTGGTAGAGTTGAGGTTTTTTGTTTGTTTGTTTGTTTGTTTGTTTTATCTCCCCAGGATTCTGGGACTACTAAATTGTGCAATGCTTTTCAGCACTTTCTAGGCATTGCCATCTCCATCTCTTAATAGCTTAAATAAGGGAGAGGGTTAGACTCGTTTCATAAGTTTGTCTATGATTCTGGTTCCTCAAGATTTGGCAATTCTCCAATGCCTTTAAACATAATGTATTTTCATGTTTATTTTGGATTTATAATTGGCCTTAGTGAGAGTGTTGACCTACTATTATCTACTCCAATACAACCATAAGTGGAATTCCCCAAGTGCTATAAAATCTGGGGTAAAAATCACATGACACACAATGATAGTTTCAAGAGGTAACTATATGACACTTATTCTTGTCCCCTTTAAGCCTATTTGCATCTATTCCTCCAAATTGATTTATCTGAAATATAAAGCTAAATATCGCATTTACCTGTTAAAAATACTTTCATGAATATCTGCCACATATCAGAGTAATTTTATTTACTGGCTATCCATAATGGCTAAGGTTTCTTAAGTTTTTCAACATTTTATAAAAATATTTGAAAATGAACAGAATTAACTTTAGTAAATATTACATTAATCTTTATAGATGTGAATATGATATATCAATGAATCAATAGTAACAACACAAGTGTGATATAATTTTATATAAAATTATATCATATAAGGGTATTTTAATATTTATCACACAATATAGAGTGGGTTTCAAAAAGTAAGTTTAGTGTCATCAAAGTTACTGAGAAGTCCTGATCTTTAAGAAGCATGATTTGTTCTTTACCCACTACATAATTTTGTTTTTAGTGCTTCACCACCCTACATCCCTACCCTCAATACACCTTGATAGATCTGAAACTACCTGAACATCCTGGAACGTTACCATTATTCTTTTGCATTTACCCATGTCTTTATTACCCCCAAAGGCTCCATCTTCACACATCATCACTTTGGGTGTTAAGGTTTCAACATATGAATTTGTGGGGGGACATAATTCAGTCCATAATTGTGTGTGTGTGTACATAATTTCTTTTTTTTTTTCCTATTGGGGATGCTTCTTTTTTACTCTGAGCTGAGCAAATAAAAAATAATCTATGTACATTAGCTAAAAATGAGATCATGTTCTTGTCCAAGTACCCCAGTGTGTGTGTGTCATAGAGAAAAGAAACCCAATCTGGGCTTTATCTCCCAGTGTCAGAAAGAAGCATTATTAACTAGAGAGCTCCCCCAGAAGGCCAGTCCCTGCCTCTGCAGCTTGTCCTCCTAGAGGGAGGGGACTGCTAACCCCTTCAACTGCCTATGCCTCTTAAAGCTGAGGTTAAGATGATGAGACTGGCCTGGTGGGAAAAAAGTATCCTCTGTTCTCGGTAAGTTATTTGGCTTTGATTCCCTCAACAGGTTTTTAAATGCCAACATATTGCAGCTTTAAGTTTTAATTAAAAGGATTAACATAACAAATCCAGGAAAAAAAGATAACCATATTATATGGCTTTGGGTTTACCAGTAAAACGTAAAAATAAGATAATTTGATTTGATGCCTTCAGCAATTTTTTTCCAGATATATATATATATATATATATATATATATATATATATATATATATATATATTAAACAAAGCACACAAAAAACAGTAAGCAGAGACCAGGCTTAACCATATGTTCAATACAGAACCCTTGTGACCTTGTGAACTTAGTTGATTGATGCTACTAATTTTGAGTAATCACAAAAATGTAATAAATCATTAAATGTAGTAAATACTAATAAATGTTTCCTTGTAATTAGTTTAGCTGGAAATTTTCAGGCATGTGAAGAAGCTAAAAACTCTGTTCAAGTTTTATGTTTTTAAACAAAATTTATTCCCGTTATTTTAAGTTCATAGTACAGGAGTGCCCCCTTATCTACAGGAAATATACTCCAAGACTTCCAATGGATGTCCGATACTGCAGATAGTCCAAACCCTATATATACCATTTTTTGTTTTGTTTTGTTTTTCCTATATATACATACTTATGATAAAGTTTAATTTATAAATTAGGCACAGTAAGAGATAACTAATAATAAAGTAGAACAATTATAACAATATACTGTAGTAAAATTTATGTCAATGTGTTCTCTCTCTTGCTCTCAAAAACTCTCACTGTACTGTACTCACATTTTCCCTTAAAGAAAGCACTTTGTAGCTTCCCTTTGGTATATGGGAATTGCCAGCATCAGTACTCTTGCACTTTGGGACCACAGTTAAGTAAAATAAGGTTGAACACAAGCATCAATACTGTGACAGTCAATCTTGTACCCAAGATGGCTACTCGGTGATTACTGAGAGGGGAGCCTCTACAGCGTGGGGACGCTGGACAAACAGATCCCTCACATCCCGTGCAGGACAGACTAGAATGGCACGAGATTTCATCAAACTACTCGGAAGGGCTCGTTTTACCTTTGTCTTTGAACCTCTCCTATATGCGGCGTCCCCATTGTATGTAGGTATTACATTTGGTTATTTCCTCTTCTTAATCTGACTCATGTCAATTTAATTATTAGACTAGCCAAAAGAACCTAGAAAGGTAGAGGAAAGTTTCTTCCTCGCCCACAAAAGCTTACTGTTTTTTGTGAGCTTATTGTTTAGGTGGCAGTGAGGGGCAAATGTTTTGCAAGTCTCTCTAGCATTATCTAAAAAACAGGTGAAAAAGGAAATAGGAAGACAAGTTCAAAGGAAAAAAATAATTGTATGAAAAACAATAAATCAGAATATGGGAGCACGTTATGTTTATTTGGAGATTTTCCTCATTCCCAGTTGATAATAAAGGGATACACTGCAAATTCAAGTAATTATATAACTGTCTCTGCACTTAGATTGTTCCTTTCTTTTCAAACTAATACTAGTTGCAATACTGCCTAGGAGACAATGGTCCACTGAGATTTTGCAAATCATTTGCCATATAATGGATTTTATTTTATTTTTTTATCTGAGATTAAAATGGTAAAATATAAATGAAAGAGATTGGTCATCCAGGGTGATCTTTCCAGTGTCCCTTCTAAGACACACTTTTAAAATATATTGATGATCAAATGTCTCTCCTTGACTCATTAGGAAGAAAGCAATCTAAAATGTTTTTACTAAAAAATAAACCCATATTGTCAGTTTTAAGATGAGGTAATGCTGAAATGACAGAAGCATTTGGTTATTGAAACCAAGAAAGAAGAAGCGAACAGGAAAAAATCAGTGAGTGTCGCTTTACAGAAAGTTGATGGGAGTATGCATTCCATCCAGTTCCGGAGTATTCGCCTTCAGAGTTTCCATAGAGAAAGTCTCAGAGTGAAGGTCATTGACTATTGTAGGTGGATTTGGGTTGTAAACAGCAGAATGAAAAAGTAAAACAGACCTAAATAATAAAAGGGAATTATGAGCTCATGCAATTGCCTAGTGGTGATCTTGGCAAGGATTTGTCTGTGATTCAAATGATTTCCCTTAATCTCCATTTACTCCCTCTACTTCCTGGTTTTACTTCCTTGCGGGTAGTCTCACTAAGCAAGATCTTTCCTCCTGTTATCAAAAAGATCATGAACCAACCCTAAGGCTATAAGCTTTCTTGTGCACTCTAGCTAAAAAAGGGTCATTTGTTTCCAAAGACTTTCAGGAAAAGTCCTGATGATTGCCCTGAGATCCACAAATGACATGTGCATGAATCTGAAATAACTGCATTGGATAAGATTAATATCTATTATATTCACTATGCCTCCACCCCTGGAACTGGGGTGTGATTAATTCCATGCAAATTCAAGTATCTTTAAATGGTAAGGAAAGGCAGTTTCCAAAAGAAAACGCGAGGTACTTTCCAAAAGTTGGGGATGGGGTAAGAAACTGATGTTTGTCTTGTCACTTAAATCTGCAAACAGTCATTGAATAAGAAAACATTAACACTTAAAATACAGAAACCTTTTATCGGGATCCCATGTCTACTTTATCACCACAAATTTTGCAGCTGATAAAACAACACCCATTTTCTGTTAAAAGATAAACTGAGGGATATCAAAAATTTTAAGTTTGAACAAATATGGATTCGAATTGGGCAGTATCCAATCTAGCAGACAGAAAAGAGCTCTGAGATGCTGTACAAAATGAAACAACTTTTATAAGCAGAAAGGAGAAGGAACAAAGAAGTAAGACTAGGCAAAAAAGCAGGTTGGTTATTGGTTCTTTTCCTTTAGGGACTGGTAGGTCTCTCAGGAATATTATCTAACTAGTGCTATTCAGGTGATTTCTGATTAATTGTTTTAAGATTCAATTTTTGGGAGAGCCAAAACTGTAATTAAGTTAAATCTCAGTTTGGTGATGTGGGGCTTAGCATAAGCAACTCTATTTGGGGCCTGTTTTGGGTCTTGTTTTTTAGCAACTCATTTCTGTAGTCAGAAGTCTAGTTCACTATTCTGCTTAGGATAACACATGGCTGAAATCAAAATCAGGGTGTTGGCCAGGCTGGATTTTCCTCTGGGGTCTCCCAAGTAGTACCTGCTTCACGTATCATTCTTCATGTTGACAGAATTCATTTATTTGGTGGTATACAATTCACATCCCATTTTCTTGCTGACTCAGGCTGGAATCATTCTCAGCTCCTAGAAGCCATTCTCTGCTGTTTTTCTCATGGCCCTCTTCATCTGCAAGCCAGTAAGGCTCAATGAATCTTACTGGTGGTTCAAATCTTTGGCTCTTCCACAACTACCCTGAGAAAAAGTTTCCTTTGAAAGGCTGATATAATTAGATCAGGCCTACACATAAGAATCTCCCTATATTAGTATCAACTATTCCATATAACATAGCTAATCCTGAGGAAAACCTACCATGTTCAGCTGGGGGATTACACAAGACATATACATCAAAGAGAGCAGGAAACCTTTGGCAAAATCTTAGAATTCTGTCCAACTCATCCACCTAATTACTTTTGACTTACAAATTGATCTCTGAAATAATTTTTTTTCTTTCACATTTATCCACTTTATAAAAGTCTTTTCAGATATCATGCCAAGTGTGTTTTAGGTACAGTAGTTAATTACCATTCAGTTTAGTAATTGGGGTCTTTGAATCCGAAGTTATTAAATTGATAAATTACTTTTTCTGAACCTGTAATTTGATGCATCAACCAAAGAGTGGTCAGCTTCTGAGTCTCTCTTGAAATGGTCAGTTACCATCTCGTCCCTGATAATTACAATTTGCTTAATTGTCCTAAGTTCAATTTTCTCTACTCCATTATCTTCCTACTTATACTAAAATTTGATTGCTAGTTACTCAATGCTATGTATTCATAAAAATAAATCCCATATGCAATGCTTTGTTTAAAAAGATCATTTAAGTGGGTAGAATATAAAAGCTCATGATAGAGAAAGGAATATTTATAGTGCTACTGTCAATGTGACTAAATTGAAATATTAAAGGTTTCCATATTCAAAAATAACTAAAATAATGTACCTATTTTATTACCAAATTTTCAGCCACATATTCTCAGAATTCCCTCCCCCCAATTATTTTCTTTTTGTTAGCTTTAGTTTTCCAAAGGACTTACTGAAATGTAACATGTTAAAGATAAACTCAATTACTTCGCCCCTAATTAAACATTTCCCATATTTTGCCATCACTTTCAGTGATACCAGCTTTCTCCAGTTTTTCCTTCTTTGACTTTGGCTCCTTCATTACTCTTCCATTCGATAATAAAAGCATGAATCCCTTTGAGAATATCCTAAAAATCCCATATATATATATGAATATATATATATATATATATATATATATATATATATGAATATATGCACACATACATAACATTTTGCTTTCAATTTGGAGACTCACTGATTCTCAAAAGCTATCTTCATTTCATGTCTTAAGTTTTGCTATTTGTTTCTCTGAAAGATTTTATATCCACATACCCTTTCCGTTTCCACAGCTCTCACCCTCATACCTCATTTACCGCAATCATGTCCTTCCTTTTTCCAGACACTACTGTATCCATACTCAATGCACATTACACATAGACTAAGTTATTTGTTTTTCTCAAAAAACTCATTCAATATTTAATTTACTCCAAAGTCTCCCTCTTTGTATCCATCTCATTTAAATTTACAAAGGCCCTTTTTCATCTCTTTTGCCTAAACCCACTGTCTCATCCTGTTCCCTAATTACAGGTTACAGAAAATGCTAAAGCCAGCATTTTCCTGGCTCCAACCAAATCCAAATACTTTCCTCTAAGTTAAATTAATGTCTTCCTTTCTGCTCACATGCCTTTCTTTGCAGGTGGCTTCACCACCACCCTTAAGGCTCTAGCTTCACCTATCTGCCCTCCTGCAGTATATTTATTTGGCATGTGTATATATATGCTGTTGATAATAATTTCAAATAATTTTTACTCCATTCATTTTCTCCATTGCTATATTGGAGAGTCAGAAGGAAAAATGGGCTATGTGTCCACTGTACCCATCCCTTTACCTCACCTCGCATTCCCACTTCCAATAAAGATCATTATGTCTGGAAAAGCACACGTACACATGTAGTTAAATTCCAGTAGGGAACATTAAAATAAGTCAATAAAGTTTCTATATTTTTCAAAGGAAGAAGAAAACTAATTCTAATAGAACTAAATATAGTTTGAAATCCTGTGTTAAAAGTCCACTGTTGATTTTCTGTAATAAAATCTTTCATGTAGCACAATACCTAAACACACACACACACACACACACACACACACAATCTTGAAAATAAAGTGAGGGTGAAAAATGGTTTTCATTCACTCGCACAAAAATAAATGGAATGGAATAAGTTCTCAGGAGTCACTCAGAGGTTAAGTCCCAGACAAAGCAATTCGTTGACAAGGTATTTCAAAAAACAAACTCCAATGCAGGAAGCAGAGTTTTTGACCCCGTGCTGCACCTAGATCATGCTGTTTGGTAACAGAATGGAGAAGAAACAGAAAACTGTGAAGCGCATTAGTGTCTGGCACAAGGAAATGGTAATAGTCCCATGAGGACCCTCTGCCATGAAAGGGCCCAGATGACCCTAAATCAGTGAGTAACGAATGGGCTCAGTGACCGCGAGGAACACATAGCAAAGAAATAGCCCTTTTGTGGTAGTAAGGTCCCCGGTTTAGCCTAGGAAAAATGTTTGCACTGGATTCTTATGTTTTTTTTTTTCCTAGTGCCATGGTCCCAGGCCAGAGTTGAAAGAGGCTCTCTGGTCAATGTTCTCCTTGAGTACAGAGATGGGAGCAATGCAATTAGCAATGGATGCACAGATTGTGTGGGAAGTATGTCAGTTCTCAGAGTGGCATCAGCAGGCAACCAAGAATCAGTGCAGCTGCTTATAAACAGAAATACCTGCAGGGACTATGGGGAGAAGGGTGTAGGCAGGACATACCAAAATTAGGCAGAATAGCAGCTCCTTCCACTTTTCAAAGGCGAAAGGAGGGACTTGGGTGATTAGGTGCAGAATAATTGCTAAGCTATTAATTTGCCCCTTAACTGTACCTCTATGTTGGTGGCCTAAGGAAATACCTGTTATGTGTATATTTACATCTTAATTGGTTATAGATCAGGCATTGCAGGACTTCAGAGTTTGTCAAACCAACACAATAAAGTGGCATTATAACAATCTGCCTTGGGAGGTGCTGAAATACCATTCCCTTTAGAATGGAAGATTTCCTGCTCCTTTCTTTACATCGCACATAGATAATAGCTTCCATTAGACTAATACTTATCACAGAAAAATGTTAACTGGTTAATTCAAAGAGTATGTTTTCGGAAGTAGAGAGTATTGCATAGCAGTAGATACAGTTCATTTGCTCCCCTTGTTTTATCTGTCAGTTTTCAGATGAAATGCATCAGATAATATCAGTATTCAGCAACAAATGGATATGTTTAAATGTTAGCCACTTTTGGAATAAGCCCAAATTATTTATCAGGGGAAGAAAGTGAAAATCAAGGTTGAAGTGACATGTCTAAACTGTTTCGGATGATAACGGTGATATTTTGTGGCCTGCATTTCAGAGTATGGCAGCAGTTGCTACAATTCAACATTTAAGTAGATAATAAAATGTAAATGTTATACAAATCAACAACTAAATTTTATGCTATTGAAATATTTGAATCGGTGTAACACTTGCAGTGAAACGCTTCACTAAAGGGTAGGATTTGGTTTCCAATTCTGCTTCTGCAACTTAATACCAGTAAGATTTTTGTCAATTAACTGAAATTTAAAAGCACGTTTTTATCTATTAAATAGAGATTAAAAATTCTTATCTCACAGGTTGTAATGAGGATTAAATGAGAAAATGAGATGAAATCACTTTGGAACTGCAAAGAAGTAAACAAATCCCTATTATATTATTGTAGCTGTTAAACAAGTACAGTTAGGATAAGCATAAGAAAATATTACTTTAAATAGAGAGTGATAAGTGCATAAATTGGATAAAACACAAGCTAGAAAATGTTTAAAAATGGCTTTATAAAGGTGTTTACATATCGAAAGTAAAAGACACATGATGGATGAATACTGGAAAGTGAATTGGGGTAAATTCTGGCTTTTTGATAACAATATTATTAACTTCAAAGCAGCACTTCTTATCAAGAAGCTTTGTCAATACACAGGGGCATTGTTATCTTAATATTGGTTAAATATTCTGGATTATTCATTACAACAATGCATAAGATAGCATCGTCCAGCCCCAAATGTCAATAATGCCTATTGAGAAACACTGGAAAAGGAGCCGTGAGGATTCGCAGTTAGTGGAGTCAGCACACACCTTTCACTACATACCTACCTAGAGCCTGTTTTATTTTCTCCTACTGATATATGTAAAGAAGAAACAAAGTCCAATAGCATAAACATATGTGGACAAGCTGCCTGTGTGTATAATACAGACTGTCTATTTTTATTACTCCAAGTAAAAGTTATAAGAGGAGAGGTGAAAGAGGCAAATGTCAGTAAGAGTATGTTCATTGCCAGATCTCTCTCATGGAGAGCCAGAAAAGGGACTGAGTCAAACTGGAGAATTCAAGGGATCTATTTATTTTAATTTAATTCAGTCTTTCTTCCCTTCCACCCCACTTTCCTTCCTTCCCTCCCTTTCTCCTTCCTTCCTTTCTTTCTCTTTTCTTTGCAGCTATTCATGTAATTACTATTGCAGTTACACTGACACTAAGTAGAAGTGCATCATTGTGACCTTGAATTAACTCTTTAAGCTTCCTGAAATTTATGCTTTATTCTTTCATTGATCCCATGATTTGTGGAGGAAGCACAAGAATTCCCGTCTATCTATTTTTTGCTCTTTTCTGGATTTCATCTTAAAAAACTCTTTTCTAATAATCTCAGGGAATGATCTCAGGGAGAACTTCAACAAAGAGATAGAAAACATCAAAATGAAAATAGAAAATAGAAAAAAAATATAACCAGTGAGAAATGAAGAATACAATAACTGAAATGAAGAATGCATTAGAGGGAATAAAGGGATTAGATGAAACTGAGGATCAAATTAGTGATTTGGAACATAAGGTAATAGAAAACACCCAATCACAACAGCAAAAAGAAAAAAGAATCCAAAAAAAAAATGAGGATAGTTTAAGGGGCCTCTGGGATAACATCAAGCATACCAACATTCACATCATAGGGGTACCAGAAGGAGAATAGAGAGAGAGCAAGGAATTGAAAACCTATTTGCAAAAAATAATAATGTAAAACTTCCCTAACCTGGTGGAGGAAATGGATATTTAAGCCCAGGAAGCACAGAGAGTCCCAAGCAAGATGAACCCAAAGAGGCCAACACCAAGACTCATCATAACTAAAATGCCAAAGGTTAAAGACAAAGACAGAATCTTAAAAGCAGAAAGAGAAAAGAAGTTAGTTACCTACACAGGGGGCTCGCATAAGACTGTCAGCTGATTTTTCAACAGAAACTTTGCAGGCCAGAAGGAAATGGCATAAAATACTGAAAACGATGAAAAGTCAAGATTATTCTACACAGCAAAGCTATCATTTATAAATGTAGGACAGATAAAGAGTTTCCCAGACAACAAAAAGCTAAAGCAGTTTATCACCACCAAATCAGTATTATAAGAAATGTTAAAGGGACTTCTTAAAGAAGAAGGAAAAAAGATGAAAAATATGAATAATTAAATGGCAATAACTATGTATCTATCAACAATTGCTTTAAATGTAAATGAATTAAATGCTCCAATCAAAAGACACAGGGTGACTGAATGGATAAGAAAAGAAGGCCATTATATCTGCTGCCTACAAGAGACTCACTTCAGATCAAACACATACAGACAGTGAAAGTAAAGGGATAGGAAAGGATGCTTCATGAAAATGGAAAAGAAAAAAAAAAGCTGGGGTAGCAATACATGCATCAAGCAAAATAAACTTTAAAACAAAGGCTATAAAACAGGGACCCAATAATCCCATTTCTAGTATTTATCCGAAGAAACCCAAAACACTACTCTGAAGGGACATGTGTATCCATATGTTCATTGCACATTATTTACAGTAGCCAAGATATGGAAGCAACCTGGGTATCCATCAATGGACGAATGGATAAAGAGGAGGTACATACAATGGGGTATTACTCAGCCATAAAAATGAAATGTCGTCATCTGCAGCAACATGGGTGGACCTAGAGGGTACAGCACTGAGTGGAATAAGTCAGACAGCAAAAGACAAGTGCCATATGATTTCACTTATATGTGAATCTAAGTAACAAAATAAATGAACGAACAAAACAAACAAATTCATAGATACAGAGAACATTTCAATGGTTTCCAAATGAGAGGAAGGTTGTGGGGATGGGTGAAAAAGAGGAAGAGATTAAGAAGTACAAATTTCTAGTAAACTTCAGTTTTTTCCTTTTAATTTCCTACTAGAATTCACTTAAAAAACACACATACAAATATCCCTTATCCAAGTAGGTCTTAAAATATTATCACAAATTTCTATTTTATACGATTTTAATGATGTGGTATATGGTACATGATATGTGATGTGTGATATATGGCATGAGCTAGGTGGTTTTTTATCTTTATTTAAAACTAAAATATGAAAAATGTACCAACCTTTATAAAAAAGAAAAAAGATAATTAAACTTGGCTTACTTTCTTGAAACTACTTTTCTTCTTTTTCTAAATTTAAAAACTCATTATGTAAATATAATATATATCACTTAAGCCAAAATAAGATTTCTATTTTTCTAAACACAGGCTTGGTAGGTTTCACTTAAATATAGGCTGGAACTTATTTTAATCAATTTTATTTACAACATGAAATTTTATTGACATGTTAAGTAGTAAAACTACAAAAAAGGCAATATCAATATAAATATTGCCTAAGACAACTTTACATAAGACTTTGAAAAACTGTTTTCTTACTAAACAACATGATCAATTTCAAATATAATCCTAGAAACTACAAAATTATGATGCATATAAGTTGGTTTCTTGATTTCTTTTATAGGCCTCTATATGCATAAAAATATTATTTTTAAATGAAATGTATCTTTTTTTATTATGAAACCTGCTCTTGTTTTTTTTTTTTTTCCCCCCACAAATATTCAATTGTAGGTAGAACTAAAGTACAGAGAACTGAACTAAGGTTGTTTCTTCCCTTGCTTTTGATACTTATTAAACAATAAAATGACTGTTGCCATATGTAAGATGTTGAAAACTACAGTAAAATATTCATTGCGTTCCTGTGAGTGTCCAACACCCTTCTTTCACAGAATTCCAGAACCTGTTCAGGGGCAGATGGCAATCTTATCTTCACATTATGATTACACTGCAGATCACAAACTTCTTCCTGTTGTCTCAGTGTCTAATTCTCAGTCTGAGCAGAAGATTCAAAACAGCGTCCGTTCACCTATTCATACCCAGAATTCCCAGGGAGGACACCCCCTCTTCAATTATCTCCCACAGCCCTTCCAGGTGGTTTTCCACAACACCTGAGACTTGCTGATTCCCTTTCACATTCTCAACTCCAAGCAGGAGTGGAAACACTTTAACTTCCTTTTGCAGCTGATTTTCTAAAAGATTCTGTTTCCTTCTACATTTTCTGCAAGACTTCCCAAAGACCTGTTAAATCGGTCCATGTGTGGAAACACATCTGCTAAGCAGACAGTTTCGGCAGCCACACTTCATCTGGAAATCCTCCACTGAATCATGTCTTTTATTTTCCTTAGAGCACTCTTTCCTCCAACTCACCTCTCTGCTGAAACACCCTGCTGAGTCACACCATTCATCTACTAAGCCACCAGATTTCTGTGTGCAGCCAATGTATCCGCTTTCACCAGGAGTACACCCATCTTAAAACTATTCTCAAGTAAAATGGTCTTTGTTTAATAAAGTAATTTCGTAGCATCATTCAGAATTCTTTTTAAAAAATTGCACCACCAAGAGCTTTTATCACTAGCATTTCACCATGAAGAAAGAACTGCCATGACCACATCAGAATTTTCTTTTATTTAAAGAGATATAAAACCTTTCATGGAACCGAGCATTGATAGGGTACCATCAGCATGGATGTCAACACAGTCCCTTTAAAAACAGACTCTTTGTTTGCAGATGAGAGGAAAAACACTAAAAGCATCTTGGCCTTTGCTTGTTTCAGTCTGCTCTTTGTAGCAGAAAAAAATCTAGAATCTCACCATCATTCACAATCTTACAAAGACGACAGCATGACATGTACTGGGGAAATCTCAGGACTCATCCTGGTAAAGGAGCTGTTGTGTTTTCAGATTATTACATAAAACTTTAGCATGATGTGCCATGATATCAGTATGTCTATTATACTGTTCAAAAGTAGAACCCTTCCAGAGTCTCATACCATATCTTGTCCTGGCATTTTAATCACTATAATTTTACATGCTGGCATTATTGGGTTCTTACCGACTGTGTGACTTTTCCTTCTCTGGACAATATGGTTGGCTACTAATTAACTTGTTTCCTGAGACGTTTCACTAAAGTGACTTTTTAAAATGAAAACTTTAGTTTGTTTTGTGATTCTAATATCCATTTAAAATAACCAGCACCTTTATGGGTGAAAGGTTGTGATGTGTCATATGGTACAGTTTCAGTGTTGCTGGAGCTCTCCCTTCACTTTTAGGTCATTTGCCACAGTTAACACAGTGGGATAGGAAACCTGGATTATTGGCCCGTGGGTAAGAAACGTCATGGCGATGGAAGGCTTTTGTGACTGTGCATGTCCCTTGTTATACTTATGAGATGACTCAGAAGACTATAATTGTTCATTGCCAACGTTTTCATAACTGCTAATGGCCTTAGACCCAGGACCCTCTTTCTTTCACATGTCAGCTGCAAAACCGACCACACTCAACTCTCAGACATCTTTGTTAAAGAAAGCGGGGTGGGGTGGGTTAATAAGATATACAACAGAAGCATACTGTAAATAAAGGAAAAATACAAAAAAATAAAATATGAAAACCTCACAACACAATTCACTTCTAACCCACACAATCCACACTATACAATTCTTGCAACAATAGCAAAGCATCAATGGGGGAAGCTGGTTGCAACATACAAACATCGATTCTTCTGCATTCAACTTTCCCTCTGACTTCTTTTACAGTGGTAGAGTGTGTTTGCTCCTGTGATTGTCCTAAATCAGTCGGTAGTGCCTGAGAGGAGGTTAAAGTAGGTAATTGGGAGGGAGAGTCTGATGTCATGGCCTCCTCTCCTGCCCTCCGTGTAATCAGCACTTACCAATTATAAACAGCTTTTCCCCTGCGGCCTCACGAACTGAGAATGAGCACAATGCTTGTGCACAATGCTATGTGCGAATAAAAAACCACTAATAATTTGATAGGGGGATGTTCCACCACTGCAACTGTCATCATCTTGCACAAAATGCAAAAATAACTTTTTTTTTTTTCTATTCTGATCATTCACACTACCCACAACTACATTTCATTTAATCCAGGAGCCAATTATGAAAAGGTTGAGAAACTCTATGGCACATTCACATTGATTAATATGTTATTTATCATAGTATTTATAGTTATCAATAATATTTATGTTAATTATTAGATCTTGGTTTTAACATAC
The DNA here is from genome assembly GCF_057876585.1 of Rhinolophus sinicus. Lineage (NCBI taxonomy): Eukaryota > Metazoa > Chordata > Mammalia > Chiroptera > Rhinolophidae > Rhinolophus > Rhinolophus sinicus. Next base: position 120,917,974 of record NC_142515.1, on the reverse strand, counting down.
ACATTTGACATTTGAGTATAGTGTTTTAAGTGTTAACATATAGATAAAAGTCATAAAAACTTGATGTGTATAATAATGTTCTATGAATTGTCCAGGGACTAGCCATAATGATTTAGAACCAAGACACAGAGGCCTATAATCATATCTACAATGATGTTGGGAAACTCAGATCTGTACGGATGCTATTCCACAAATCATGGTTAATATTAGATAGGCAGCTTCATCAAGATTGTTTCACTTTAATGTGTGCTTTTGGAGTTCCAGCAGTATAGGCAGCCCTTCAATAGCAGAACCTCCTTTATTATTTTTGTCATAAATTCTGAGTTTTTTCTTCTTTCTCACCACTTGGAAAGTTATTCAGGCATTTTATGAGATAAGGTTTTTTATGAAACTCTCTATTGTCCATATCATTACAACTAAATCTTATTTTACTGTCCTCCTCGAAAAGTGAAACCACAAACTGTCACTAGATTAATCAAATCACAGCAATACTCCCTAGTCAAGTGAAGCTTTGCTTGAGCTGAAGATATCAAAACTTCACTAAATCACAATATAGATACTGTAGCACAGACATCAAAGCAGAATTTATTTGCAGTTGTAGACTCCATCCCCATCATATGCACTAGTCATTTTGTCCATTATTAGCTAGTTTTCAAGGTCAGGGTGGTAGTTAATAACACCCTCAATGTTGGCAAATGTCCTAAATTCTGTCTGAGACTAAGTTTTGCAGGTATAATTAAACTAGAATAAAACTACACGCAAAGCAAGTAGTAAGCATAATTGTCAAACTGGCACTCTACAGTTAATCAAAATGTATTCTAAGCATCAAGTGAAGCACATATTCATGTACTTTTATTTTTACCCTGGCATTCCCGATATTGAACCAATTACAATATCTGACTTGATTTAGAAATTATAGATTCAAAAAAAAAAAGTAAAAGGAAATTACTGATCCACTGTGTTCTCAACCTGACTGCTTATTAGAATCATGAGTAAAAATTAAAACAAAGGAATATATATATATATATATATATATATATATATATATATATATTTACCAGAATCCACCCCAAAACAACAGATCAGACTCTCTAAGATTGAGGAACAAACACACATCTTGTAAATCTCCACAACTCTTGAAACCCAGAGTTGAAAATCTCAGAACCACATAATGTAAACATTCAAAATTCATCTTTGTACAATTAGCAAAAAAGCTGCATTCATGATAATTTTGTCAGAGCTACTGATAGCTATGATGAGTCATTCATTAATTCACTCATTCATTGAGGAATTCATGCATGAAATTGTAATTGAATGACTGCTGTATACATTATATCCCAGAAAATGAAAATGCAAGAATGAATTAAGCATGGTCCCAAATCTCAGAAGCTCTGCGTGTTATGGAAGCCAAGTACTTCAAAAAATTATACTGCAATATGGTAAGCGCAATCACAAGTATTGCCATGCAAAAGACTTAAAATGCAACGTGTAAGTGCAATGACAGGCTGTGTCAATAGAGTAGAGAGAGAAGGACATTTAAAAGTGTTTGAGATGTGAGTGTCTTGAAGTACGATTTGCAATTTTTTTTTTAACAAATGCAATGCATGTGAAAGGCACAGGTAAGAAAGCATCTTTAGAGCAATAGGAAATGGAAAGACAAAGAATAAGACGAGGATGTGGCTGAATGGTGTACATCTGTTTAGAGATTATAAAAGACAAGTATGGCACATCATTCTTGGGGGTTTTTAATTTCATTTATGAGGCCAGTGATTACAACAATTTGAATTCACAGATAGGTAAAGTAAAAGAAAAAAAAGGAGAGAGAGAGAGAGAGAGAGAGAGAGCGCAAAAGAAAAATAGAAATGAAAAGATGAGAGTGAACCCGTAAGTCTGTCAGTTTTGTTGTTTTACAAGTTAGGAAATAACACCATTATTAGCACCATTGTTTCAAAACCTCAATAGCCATTTTACAATCACAAAAATATAAAATGATATAAAAACACAGGGTAATTTGATGAACTGAACATATTGTTTTATCCACAAATTGTGACATTGTCTTTTTTGTTCTCTTCTGTCTAAAGACAAGTGCAAACTTCATCAGGGTTTTGGGAATCACTTGGGGGACTTGGAAACTCTTAAATCTGGGGCAAAAATTAGATTTTATTTTTATCAAATCAATTCTGTCAGATGGAAGGAAGTGTGGTGGGGGACAAGGTTACTTCATTTCTCACAAATTGTTAAGATTGCATTTGGGTCAAGTTTGTTCTTCCAAAATATTTAACTTCTTGTAGCCAGAGGGTATAATTTAAAGCATCAACTTTTAGAACCAAATTGTTTGCATCAGGTTCATTAATTTACCATCTTCTTCACAGGGACAAAGCTCTCTGTTTCAAATCATTAACCGTGCAATAGCAATCACATTGAAAGTTACTTAAAAAAAAATAAACACAAAATCATCTAATATGCAGTAGCGTGTTCATAATGGTTGGAAGAATACAGAAGAGTCTAAATTAAAATTAGCCCTCCCTGATTTCTTTCACTATAAACCAAAACGTAAAGATTATTGTTCTTATATCCCCAATAGATTTTTAAAAATATGTTAGCAAGCTCACTTGATGGGGAATCATGTTTTCTGACATTACCCAACAATGAATATCTCGCTTTACCACTACAGTATGCACAGCCTCTTCCTGTTCTGGAAGGGTCTTTTCCACAGGACTAATTACCTCAGAAGAGCCAAGTATGGGGAGAGAAGGTAAACATCCAATGTAACAGTTTCATGCTCCTGTAGAACTGTCAAAAGTCACGCATGCTTTTAATTTCTATACATTCTATGTAGAATTATTATATAGTACAAACACTCGAAATACGAAATACTTTCATTTATGTCAACTGGGTGACTTAAACAAAGGACATTTCTTTCTCACGGTCCTGGAGGCGGGTTAAGTCCGAGATTAAGGCTCCCGACAAGGGCACTCTTCCTGACTTACAGATCGCTACATCCCTTCACGTCCTCACATGGCGGACAGAAAGAGAGTGAGTGAGCGCTGGTCTCTTCCTCTTCTTTTAAGGACACAAATCCCATCATGTGGTCCCTACATGCAGGACTTCGGCTAAACTGAATTGCTTCCCAAAGGCCTCACCTCCAAATATTATCACATGGGTAGATAGGGTGTTAATATATGAATTTGGGAGAACACAAACAGTCCATAGCAAAAAAATCTCTGACTAGACAAATTTAGTTTAATTTTATGATTATATTGCATTAGAAAACGAAAGAGTAGCACAAAGGTGAGACGGAAATCTTATAGTTAGGATTATATTTCTTCCCCCTTGAAAACTGTAAATTAATATAAAACCAGTGCCCTATGACCTGGAATACATTCTAAATCTAGCTGTTTAATATTTGCATTAGTGGGAATGCCTAGATTGCATTTCTCGGATGAATAAAAATTCTGACTTATAAAGCAGAATACCAAGAAAAGCATGCATTTAAAATTTGATTTTCTCATGGAAGGTACTTCAATGGTATAGATTGTACAAAATATTTACTTCAGATGTTGACTTTTTTTACATGAAATTCCTTTTCAGATGGGTATTTATATATGATTCTTTGATCATAGCACACACTGACCAAAAAGCAGGTTTCCAGATTTTACAACAATAAGAAGAAAAAAAAAAAGCAAGAAAAAAAAGCAGGCTACTTAAAATAAGGTGGATGATTTTGCAATAGGGCAAAAATGTTAGTGTTTGAACATTCACATATTTCTACTAACTCCTGTACAGGGGAGAAACATTAGCTAGTTGCTAAATAAGGAGCTATGGAAAACAGTAAAGAGAAGAAAAAAAAGCCAGAAGAGGCTATAACAAATAATTTAAAGATTTGTCAAGGTAGGGGTTTGGAATAACTACGGAAGGCATACAAATCAGTAAGGGGAGGAGTTTTTGAGGGATGTTTTGGTGTAATGAATATGGTTAGTATTCCTTGACAGACTAAATGCAAATTAAATTCCATTTAAATTATTTTGACCATCAATGTGAATCCACACAGAACCTAATAATCTGTGTAATAAAACCATACACTGGTAAATGAATTCTTAAGACAATTTTCATTTGCCGCTGTCCAACTTTTGGGACCAAAGATATTACATTCACCAGTATCCTTGACTAAAAATTGTTCTTGAATAACATGAAAAGATGGTTCTTGAATAACATAAGAAAGCCAAAGAGACAGTGTAGAAATATTCTGAATTTGGTGTTGCAAATTGGAGCTAACCAACCATCAGAGATTGTAGACACCAGATAGAAAATTGAAACTTTGTATAGTATAACACTGATTCACTAAATTGCGGACATCTAAAATTATCCTGCTGGAAGTGTTAAAAGTAAAAATTATCTATTATGTACAACTTCCAAGGACCCTTAATTTATTTGGAAATTGTGATCATATGGAGATAGTACAAACACATCAATACCAGGGTTGGTTAAATTAATTCAAAATTTTGCCTGACTCCTCAATCAAACTAAATACCTTATGATGATTCAGGTTTTAGAACTGTTAGTGCAGGCTAGCTGCAATTATTAACTTGATACTTTTTCCAAATAATTATATTGTCAAGGGCCAGAGAAAGATATTTTGAATTATGGTAAGAATATGTCATAATCAGTAATGGGTCACTATAAAATGTGAACCTGCAATGTTAGTACCAGAAGTTGTTACTAAACACAAAATTATACTAACTGATGTCTGCAGACAATTGCTTCACTGCTATGGACTGTGTTTATGGCAAGGTGGCTGCTGAATGGGATTCTAAATAGTTCAGCCAGAACAGCGATATATGTGTTAAACAAGGACCAAGCCAGACATCTGTCACGTGTTGTCCTGGACTAGGATTGAAAGAACAGAAGAACATAAATGAATATGCAGAAACAATAATAACAGATATAACCACTACCAAGAGATTTTCTAACTCTTTCTCTGATAGTTTAAGAGGGAAAGAAGGCAACTCTAGCAAAACTTCAGGCATGAGACAAAATAATAAAGTTCACACCCCAAACTCAGGGACAGAGTAGAAAAGCCTGAGTGATCTAGGTACACATAAGAATTTCGGAATTCAAATCTCAAACAAAGAAATCCAGTGCATAGGAATAAACAAATCCCCATTTGGATGTTGCAAAAGTAACGATACTGGTGCAGGAGAATACACACAGAATACCCCATATTTGGGGGACTAGAAGAGATCTGGTTTGGACTTTGTTTCAGCAAAGGTTAGCGGAATGCCTCTGTACACCATCATCACCATCATCTAACCAGTTACTGCGAACCCTAGCTTGCCACAAGGAGGGTTTGAAGGCAGATGTTTATGTTTACTCTCCAGAAAGTTACAGATTTCCAGCCTCAACCTTGGAAAGAAGAGACCTTCATTGGCCCAACGTTTGACATGGTAGCAACTACTGAGAAATTAGGAAAGAATCAACCAGGTACACCAGTTAAATTAGAAGGGAAGCTTGAAGACTTTGGGTTGTAAATGGGAGTTCTCAATCACTGACAATAGAAGAAGTGTGATCATTTTTTAAAAACAAAACAATGTGAGAAGTTACATATTTTCTCCCTGTAATTTCTTCCTTGATACTTTCTAGCTGCCCCCGTCCCTAATTTAAGAGAAGTGAATAAGTATATATATGGTTTCATATAGCAGATGCGTCATATGTACCTTCTTGAATTTTAAGAGTAACAATAAGTACATAAGAATCTCCTGCACAAATCAAATTTTATCCTGTAGTCGGCCTTATGGAGGACAATCAATGAAGCTATTTTGTTGCCTTCTATATCAGTCAGAGTCCAATCAGAGAGCAAAGCATATAGTAATTTATAGAGCAAGTTTAATATAAATAACTGTTCATTTTAATTGGGGATTGGAATAATGGGGCTTTGGCTATTAAGAGGTAAAGAGACAATTAAAAAAAACACACAACAACAACAACAACAAAAAACCCAGGAATAGCAAATGTAAGGAGCAGCGACTAACCCCAGGGCTAAGAGAGCATCCAAGCAGGAGTCCCCCACCCCACCCCAGGCTTAGATAAAGACCTCCTTGGAAAAGGTGCACCTGTAGATCAGTGGATGGTGGAGAAGTTTGCTGAGGTTCTATGTCGGCAAAATTCTGTCTTCTGAGCTGCCAGGGAAGCCATCCATAGAGAGGTACCATGTATTGGTCCTTGACAGAAAGCCATTTGAGTGTGTCACCAGCATCATCTTGTGAAGATGCCTGAGGAAGCAGCTGCCCTGTATGCACTGTAGGAGACTGGTGCTGGGAAAGCCACTACACACACACACACACACACACGCACGCACGCACGCACACACACGCGCACACACCTCACAGGAGACTGGTCAGAGGAGCACATTAGAAGAAGAAACCGGTTACCAGAAGGTAATGGGGGAGGGGAGTGGTAAATGAGGGTAAGGGGGATCAAATATATGGTGATGGAAGGAGAACTGACTCTGGGTGGTGAACACACAATGGGATTTATAGATGATGTAATATACAATTGTACACCTGAAATCTATGTAATTTTGCTAACAATTGTCACCCCAATAAATTAAAAAAGAAAAAAGAAAAAGAAACCTATTTCTCTTCCAAAGTCTTCTACTGACAAAGCTTAATTCTGTGCCAGCTGACAAAATATTACAGGGCTAACTTCCACTACTGCAGAGCAGGCAATCCAGGGTGTACTCGGAGCTAAGAGGCAATACACTGATAACTGGCATAAGATCCCGTTGTTTGGAGTCTGTGAATCACGATTCACAGGCTTTGCTTTTATATGGCTTGATTATTCTTTTTCTCTATTGCAAGCCTTCTGACCCGTTTAGCTAAATTCCTCCCACTCTATTAAGTGTTTCTAGAACTTTGTGCAATGTAATAGCATCTCTGTACTTGTATTTTCAATGTTCTCGTAGTTCGGATTTCTCATCATGTTATTTCCTGCATGGACTCTCTCAAACCTCACCAGCTTTCAGATTCTTTTCATTTTACCCAAATCATATTCTTAAGAGAGAAAATAGCAGACCCAGCTCAAACCAATTACTTAGGAATTTGAGCAATTTTCAGCAATCAAATGGTTTATGAATGGACTTCTTTTATTCGATTTTTAGTTCAGGACAATCTTTTGGGCCAGGAGAAAGAACGCTAACAGCAAGTCTACACTGGGGCAGTGTGCTGAAGGCAACTGAGGTAAAAACATCACTGTATGAAATATCAGATCTGAATGTGCTCTGGAGTTTGGGGTGAGGCTGATTCTAGAAACTGCTCAAAAGACAGTCCCTTAATAGCTAGAAGAATAGTGAAGTAGAGTGCCATCAAATGAAAAAACGAATATGTAAGTTCATGTTCCATAGCTTAAAAAGATCAATTTCATAATGTGATGAGGTATTTTCTAAATATTAGAAAATTGCTCGATATTTTGTTTGGTTTTTGTGGAAACTTGAACTCCCAAACCTGGGAGTTAGAAAATAAGTTTTGAAATTGTTGTTCAAACTAATTTTGATGCTTGCTAAATTAGAAACACAGTGCTATAGTCGAAAGCATTGATTTACAAGGTCACATATGCTATACAAACTTTCAATTTGTGGAAAGAATTGGGAAATACAAAATCTTGGAAGAAAAGATTGGAAATCATTTAAAAATTATTGAATTAAATAATTTTAATAACTAAGGAAATCACATATTTAAAATGTAAATGAATCTCAAATGGTTGTCAGCAAACAACAATAATAGCCCTTCAGTTAAAAAATTCCATGTGCAATGTGTGGGAAAACACCCATTCTTTCTGTGTGTCTCTCCTTTACTTCCACATTACTGCCACATTCACAACACTCTGACAGCAGATGTGTGAGGGGTTTTCCCTCACCAAGCAATTCTCCACTTCTCAGTGGACACTGAGTGAGTGTCCCACAAATGTAACTCAACTCTGACACTGTCCACCTGAAGACAGTGTCAGATACCACAGGTTAAGGTTTCAGTCCCATAAGACTGTGGCCCCTCACTTCAGATACCAATCAAAAGTCCAGGTTGTCACCTGCGCTTCCTTCTGACTGATGGGCTATAAATCAGAGATTCCCATGACCCTCTCCTCAAGTTCTACTAATTTGCCAGAGCAGCTCACAAGACTCAGAAAATCAGTTTACTTACTAAATTACCTGCTTAATATATAAGGATCTAATTGAGGAACAGCCAGATGGAAGAGATGCCCAGGTGTATGGAAAGGAGCAAGGCACTCTCCCAGCACCTCCATGTGTCTCCCAAAGGGAGTTCGCCAAATTCTATCCTTTTGGATTGTTATGGAGGCTTCATTCCACAGACAGTATAGATCAAATCAGTGGCCATGGGCAGTTGACACAATCTCCAGCCCCTCTTCCCTCTTTGGAGATCTGGGTGGGGTGAGGAGATAGAGTTGAAAGTTTCAACCTCCAATCACAAGGTTGGTTTCCATGACAACCAGCCCCCATATTTAGGTGCTTTCCAAAAGTCACCTCATTAACATAAGTGTTATTGAAAGGGGTTTGTTATAAATACCAAAACATTTTGATCACTCTTATCACTTAGAAAATTCCAAGGGTTTTAGGAGTTCTGCTGAATAGGGGACAAAGATCAAATACACATTATTAAAAATCATATCATGATGTGGAATCATGATACAGGATACCTGAAATACCAGGAATACAAAGAGCTAAAGTGGTTCAATTTTATTTAGAAAAGGTCTGCCAGCAGCCTTGTGCTTTAATTAACATTTGACAATGAGGAAAGTTCAAGCCATGATGGCTGATGTTGTATTTGACCCTTTCAGGGAAAACAGAGAAAGAGCTAGAAACAGCAGTGAAGGGGTTCAGAATAGGCCCCGCCCACTTTGGCATGAGAATTACTTTGAGTTAAAGGCAACAGAGACTCTGCAATCCCAAGAGAAACTTCTACTTCTCCTCTAAAGAATGTAAATCAGGGACCTTGACCTTAATGAGTTACTACCAGAAATCACTTTTTATGACCTATCTGTATGGCAGGGCAAACATCTAATTACTGAACATCTGCTCTTCTAATCTTCCTGTGAATTCCCCTCCTCCCCTCCAAAGCCCCAGGCCCCACTCCCTGGCTCACGATTGACTATGTTCCTCATTTTACCTTTGTGTTCGAACCTCTCATGTATGTGGAGTTCCCATATGTATGAAATTAAATTTGATTTTTCTCCTCTCAATCTATCTGACATTAATTCGATCGTTAGACTAGCTGAAAGAACCTTTATAGGGTAGAGGAAAACATTTTCTCTCCAACAGAAGCAACAAAAAATGGGCTCAGGGGCAGAAATTCTCTGATTCCAATTATTTTATCTGAAGCATGCTGTGTGACATGACACAATCGACATGAATTCTCATAAGCAGTTGAAAACTCAAAACTTCTCCCTTACTCATCAGCTATACCTTCCCATTTAGTTTTCTTTTAAAGGTGGAAAACTACATCTTATAGAGTATCTTACATACTACATTCCTCTAACATATATGATCGTTTGGCTGTAGATGAAAGAAACTTAGTCTGGCAATTTTAAATAAAGTTGTTATTTATTTCAAGGACCTACGGGGAATTAAAGAATTACACAGAAACTTTAAACCCCAGCACCAGAAAGGACATTATCCAGAACTTCCAGCACCTTAGAAGCTAAGGACGAAAACATCGCATTTCTCCATATTTTTTTTTTCACACTGATAGCCCTACATGGCTTATCAGTGTGAAAAAATTTTTTTTAAAATTGGTAATTCTCCAAGATTGATACTCGCGTGTTTTTTCTAAAGAATGATGAATGCATTCTGGGTGCCTAAATATCAATAAATGTCTACTTGAATCCACATAGACATGTTCAGCTATTTCAAACTATTGGGACGATGTAGTGAGACACTGTCTAGAAGAGCAATCTTAAAAATGCAGGCTTATGCTTCTATGATGATTTACTCACAGGTTAGTCAAACATTCTACTACCTTAGTCCCAGACTTGTTTAGGAACGTACTGTTATTGTTTCTGTTGATTTCAGATGTATCTTTTTAAACTTGATACACTTGTCTTTTTCTCATCTCTCCTTCCTGATGTTTTATATGTCACTGAGAACTCATGAAAATGCCCTAATCCATGCAGCAATAGACACGATATGTGATCAAGTACAGAACTGTATATAAAGTCAGCACTGTATTTATTTATCCTTTCTACATGTATTTGTGAACCGCCTTCTATGTATTAGCCACCATCTTAAGGGCTAGAGATTCATCAGTGAGCGAAACAAATGAAAGCCCATTCCTTTAATCTTAACAAAAAGGCACTCTGGTGTAATTGGAGCTTTTCCAGAATATATGTCACTATATTTATTTTACAATCAATTAGCTAAAAATACCCTGAATGTCTGTTAAAACTATAGCCATTCACTTTTTTATAAACTTCAGCATTTACATTTATATGACAGTATGTATCAACCGACAATGAAGATGATCGGTTTGTAATAGCATCAAAAATTGGAGACCTTCTGGAGTAGGGTGATCTGGCTTCCACGTGGGGGGACAGCTGGATGCACGTCCGTCTCCCCAGATCCAGCTAGGTGCACGTACTGTAACCTTGGTTATGATAGCTCTTTGTCTTACTTAGGCACCTGTACTGTTTTACCCAGTTTGGATATTTGAAGTTACTCCACAGAATATACTCGTACGTGGCTTTTATTTAAAGCAAAGGATATGTCCATGGGGAGAAAGAATGATGGTATACATCCAGAGTCCCAGCGGCATTCCATAACATAAGCCCCCATGGCCCCAGCCATATACAGAGGATGTGCTTCATGCACCTTGAATTGCCAAGATCTGTGCAAGGAATCTGTTTCAGGACAGCCATCCATGAATGAGGCTTTCTGTGTGGGGTCTTCTAAATCCCCTTATTCACACAGGTAAGCCAGGCTTGTCAAACAAGTTAGCCTAATTGTAAGCCATCAGCAAAGAAACTAATTATTGGAGGTAACCAGCAGGCATTTTGGACTTGACACAGCATCGCAGCAAACCACTGCCCTTATCTTGGCCCAGAGTCAAACACCAAATATCCAGGCATTCCCAAAGATAAAGACAGGATGTGTCCACTCCAGCTATAAAACTCCGTAATACTTCATTTAACCATGTCCAAATTTGTGAGTATATTGAATCTCTTTTGCCCCAGTAGATGGGGTCAGAATACAGGCCTTCACCCCAAATGCAGGGTTGAGATCCTGAATGTAATTGTGAATAAGTACGTTAGCTTTCTATTGCGTTGATGGCCTTGTGTCCACTTGAAAAGGTTTTTGTGCTCCTCACTGTGCTCCTTCATCAGGCTGTAAGTACCTGCTGGGCTCCAGAACCATATTAGAGCGCTGCTGGTCGTCTGAATAAGAAGAGCTTCATATTTTATTTTTTCCTCTGCTGGAATGATCTTCCCCAAGTATTCTCATGATTAGCTTCATCATTTCTTGAATATCTTTACTCAAAAGTTACCTCTCTGTGAAGCTTCTCCTGGCCACCCTTTTTAAAAGTTTCAACCCCATCTTGCCCAGTCACGTTATAGTCTCCTTCTGTTATGTTTATTCCTCCTAAGTACTTAGCACTATATAACATTTACAATGCTTTACTTATTTATTTTGTACACTGTATGTCTACCTCAGTCATAAGTAAGCTCCCAGAGATAAGAATTTTTTTTGATTACTATGTCACCAAAGCCTAGAACAGTACCTGACATAAAATAGGTAGTCGAGCAATATTAATTGAATAAAAAAGTGAATGAATGAACTTGCAGTACTGACCCTGGCTTTAATCAAGACCAAATACAAGATCCTCCCTCATTTTAACTCTGATTTAGAATTTATTTTCTTAAAAGTGAATTTCTTCTAATTAGTAAATATATCACCTACATTTGATATAGAACACTATGTGGAATGTAAGACACTACACAGCTCAGTGTACTTTATACAATATTTGAAATTATTATATTTTCACTACAGGTTGCCCAGGCAAAAATTTTGATGTAATTCTCAACAACTCATTGTCTTATATACCTCCGTAACTGACTACATAAGTTACTATGGTGGGTCTACCTGTTTCCACGCTTGTTCTTAACACTCAATACTTAAAGAAGCCAGGGAGATCTTATTAAAATGTAAATCAGATCCTTCACTCAAAATTCTCCAATAGTTCCACATTTGGCTCAGAGTTCTGCTCCTCCAGTTCCTGTATGTCTCACTTTCTTACCTTTTCTAGGTCTTTGGTCAAATGTTACCTTCTCAATGAGATGTCCCCGGTCCACCTTATTTAAAATTGCTGTAAAGAAGATGTAGTATGTATACACAATGGAATACTACTCTGCCATAAGAAAAAAACGAAATACTGCCATTTGTGCAACATGGATGGATCTTGATTATGCTACGCGAAATACATCAGACAGAAAAAGTCGAGAACCATACAACTTCACTCATATGTGGGATATAAAACTGAAGCAACAAAGGAACAAGACAAACAAAGAATGGTTACCAGAGGGTAAGGGGGGAATGGTACAAAAGGGTAAAGGGGGTCAAATATATGGTGATGGAAGCAGAACTGAATCTGGATCGTGAGCACACAATGTGATATATAGATGATATATTATAGAATTGTACACTTGAAGCCTATGTAATTTTAGTAACCATTGTCACCCCAGTACATTTAATTAAAAAAAATAGTCCAACCCCTCCAAAAAAATTGCTACACACCTCTCCTTCTAAAGTAGCATCCTTCATTCCCCTTATTTTCACTTTTTTTCTTCTTTTCTGCCATAAAACTTGATTATCTTCTAATGTAATCTAACTCACACATTACTCATTAATTACATTTATTGTCTCTCCCTCCCCAGGAGAACCAATGATTTTGTCTATTTTTTTTTTTTTTTTTCACTGATACATCCCAAATACCAGGCACAATGTAGGCATTTGATAAATATGTAGGGAGTAAATTAGTACAAACTATTTCATGAAACAAAAAGTTATTTTGCATTATTTTTTTCTTTCAGCAATGTATTGCTGGTTTTTTGTAAGATATACATAGTCGATAGATTATTACATTGACTTTAATTTTAAGTGAAAGAGTAATTTAAGAAGAATTTAGAATGTACTATCCATTCATTATTTGTTCAACACATATTTAACCTATCAAAAATGTACCAAGTTCAATCTTGGTAGCAAAGAAAGGTGAGAGAGTTGCTGTTTTTCATACCCTCAGGGAAAGTAATTAGACCGGTAATTACAACAAAGTATGGTTAGGGCTATGATGTAATCATACTGTACTTTCAACTTTCTCCAAAGTGCTTGCTTTGCTTTCTAGCTCTTGACGTAGTAATTGTGAAGCAAATATAGCATGGTCTTATAGTACATTGCATTATCAATAGTAAAATATGCACGTAAGTGTAACTTCAGTAGTGTTAATGACAGCAAGGAACACACACCCTCTTGAAAGCATCCTCATGCACTGGGCATGTTCTGTGAGCCGCTGGCCTTTTGGGAGAGCCATTCATTACTGTGCTTAATTATGCATACACCAACACCTACAAGGATTCCACTTTCCACTTTTTAATGACAAGGCTATTTCACTGAAAAGGGGATTTTAATTAAAGCGAAGTATGTATTAATACTGAGGGCATAACAGTCTGTTTCATCTCTGGAAAATATTTTGGAAAGGTTGCAGATCTCTTTTAAATGATTACACTGGCTTAGGTTTTCCTTGCTCAGAGGGCTCCCTGCTCCATGCTGACTCCATGCCTGGGACAGCAGGGTGACCTCATTTCCTTTGTACCAAAATTGAAAGCTGACTACATCTTCCTTCAAGAGTGCCTTCCCACTCATCAGGCATTACATTATCTCGCCAAGCACCACAGGAGAGCTATCATGGGGCTATCGCTGATTGCTAGACTGCACTTAGAGCTGATAAATATGCAGATGTGTAGAATATTAAATGACTTTATTAGCAATCAACATATTATGCCAGTAGGTTCATCTGTATGATCAAAAATTAGCAAAAATTAGTCAAATATTTTTAAAGCCAAGCTAATATTTTTAACCCTCTTATTCTTTTAAATATAGTTTCCAGTTTGGGTGACAGGTATTTCAAGTTATGTGAAATCACTTAAAGCACTCTGTCCCTACTGTTACCCTCTTTTGAATAAAGGAATATTAATAATATCAAGTGAAAGCAATTTCACAAGCTGAGTAGAAAAAGGGTGGGGCAAATTAATATTTTTCAGTGCCATAAAACTAACAACCCAGTACACACACAAATGTAAATATTAAAAGAATGTATCCACTGATAAGTGAAAATTATAAAAGTAGGCATCAGTTTCTAATTCCATTATTAGAAATTTATGTTAGCTATAATAAAATTAGGGTGTCCATTTCTCTTTTTCTTCTAACACACATGTGAATAATCCCAACATTAGTATCTTTGTTTGCCTGTATATATCTTGATCTATTAAATTTATCATTTTATTTCAGATGATTAGATGTCTTGAAAGTTTTAGAGTGGTTTTGTGTTTTTCCCACTTCATGATCAGTAACTATGGTAATATGAAAGTTTAATATAAGCAAAATTTGTATCATTGCATTAGAGGGACTAGTGCTTACAGGATATAAATAAGAAACTGTAGAAAAGATATGCACAAAGTGGAAAGCAAACTTGAACCTCAGACAGATGGTATGTACTTAGATATAACTAGAAACTGAATTAAAATTTTGGAGCATTGGTCACTTAACTCTGACTATTAGTCCGTGGAACATTAACTTACTACCAACCAATATACTGATATTGAACAATATGCTTATATATGAATTTTATCGCCAATTTTCTTGGATGCTTATTCAAATTCTGTACTTTATTTCATGAAAATAACTTAGAATAGCAAATTTTTAAGGATGCATTTGCAAATATTATCTTACCTGATTTCAAACTACGATAAAGTTACAATATTAAAACAGTTGCAGTGCTGTTATGAGTTGACTTGTGCCTGCCTGCCATCCATAAAGATATGTTGAAGTCCTAATCTCCAGTACCTCAGAATGTGACTTTATTGGGAGACAGAGTGCTTACAGAGGCAATCATGTGAAAATGAGGTCATTAGGGTGGGCCCTAATCCAACATGACTGGTGTCCTTATGAAAAGGGAGAAATTTGGTCACAGATATGCCCACAGGAAGAAGGCCATTCAAAGACTGGAATTATACTTCCACAAGACAAAGCACTACTAGAAGCTAGGAGACAGGCCTAGAAAAAATCCAAATGCCTTTGGCAAGCCTGGTGCTGCCAATCTCAGACTTTGAGCCTCCAGAGCTGTGAAACAACAAATTTCTGTTGTTTAAGCTACTCGATTTGTGGCATTTTGTTATAGCAGCCCTAACAAACTAATACATGGTGTTAGGATAGATATATAGATTAACTGAATGGAATAGAGAATCCAGAAATAGGCCTATACATCTATGGTAAATTGATTTTTTGACAACCATGCCATTCTTTAGTTTCTTTCAATGATGTTTTATTGTTTTCGGAGTATGAATTGTACACTGTTTTTGTTAAATATGTTATTAAGTGATTTACCTAATACTCTTGTCTGTGTAATTGTCTTATTTTAATTTTCAGAATGTCCATGGTTAGTATATAGAAATAACATTGATTGTGTACATTGATCTTGTATCCTATAATCTTGTTAAGTTGGTTTATTGGTTCTTGTAGTTTTTTAGTGGATTTCTAGAATTATTTTATATATAAGATTACATCACCAAGAAATAGAGATAGTTTAACTTATTCTTTTCTGATCTTGATGCCACTTTTTCCCATTTTATTTCCTAATTTCCCTGATTTAAAACAATGTTGAATAGAAGTAATGCAAGATTGAACAGAGTAGTGAGATCAGACATCCCTGTCTTCTTCCTGATTTTAGGAGGCACAGGCAGAATGTTGATAAAAGAAAAGCAGCAACTGCATGTGGGATCCTTTGCTTCTCTCTCTATTGTTCCTCCTCAATTAGACAGTAATGATATCTCCATCCATCTTCTGCTTCAATGTTCAGAGTGGTTCGAAGGGCACTGCTCGTTCTAACCTGGATATAGTATATGTGCAGTGTTCCATGCAGTCCAGCTAAAGCGTGAACAGTTAGCACTCAAGAGTTATATAATGGGGGGAAAAAAGAGAATCCAATACTACCTCAACTTTCAATTTAAATTAAACTGTCACTGTGAACAAGGACTTTATGCCTCTGTATTGTGACGTCTAAAAATAACATGTGATCGCAAACATACACAAGGACAAAGGGGATAAAATAGCATCCATAAAAACAGTATGCATATATGTACATGTATGTAATTTTTCTCTACATAGAATTTTTTATAGAAAATCTGTGAGACGAAATGAAAGAGCAGAAAGAGTACAAGTTTTGCAGTCAAGCAGAACTTCACTGAAATCCTGATTCCTCCAATGCACTCCTTCTGTGATTACTTTGGAAAACTACCAACTGCTCTTTTCCTCTACACATGAGCTGTAATTCCTAAATTAGAAGAGTATTTTGGGAATTGGAGGTAATGTAAGTAAAATTCCCAGAAGAATGATAGAGTAATAATGAGTACAAAGAGCACTAACCAAAACAAACAAAGAATAACAAAAATAAATAAGTAAGTAATTTATAACTAACTATATTTTGTGAGAATGGACCTCAAATACTTTAAGAAAGGCAAATGGAATTATAATTATTCAAAACCTTGTGGGATCCTTAGATAGTGATAGCCTTCATCAATCAATAATCAATGGAATGCCCTACATTTCTATTTCTATCTGCAAATGATTTTCTCCAACTCATGTTTCAAAGCCAAATTCAAATGTCTTTGTAACTTTTATGGTTCTCAAGAATGACTTTGTTTTTTCTATAGCTTATCTTGTCTATCTTCAATAAGATACATATATATGTAAGGGGAAAGAAACAAATAGAAAAATAAAATTAGTTATTCCTGTTGAAAATAAGGGAAGAGATGACCTCCATCACCTTCCTTTTCTTGGGGCATTTACTTTAGAAAATGTATAACTCAAAGTTCTTTTTAAAAAAAAAAAATATTAAATTTATTGGGGTGACATTGGTTAGTATAATTATACAGGTTTCAAGGGTACAATTCTTCATCTGTCTCTTCAAAAGGTTTGTAAATCTTTTAAAAGCTAACAAAACCTGTTGCCAACTTTATGATCCAGCAAGGTCTTTCTCAAACATCTGAGAAACATCTCTCTGAAATGTATTCATCAGGAAAAATAGCACCCCTATGTCTCAGTTTCTGTGGAACGGTAGGCACTTAACTTCTGAGGGTGCCTAGCTACAAGTAACAAAACTACCACACACCATAAAGATGTGAGCTTATTTTTCCTTTAAAGCCAATTAGCTAATACAGATGGTCACCCCCATCACCAAGTGAATTTAGGACAAACTACACGTGACAAATGGTGTTGTCAAGTTGTCTTACTGAGGACTAGATATCGTTTATCTCGGGGACTTGTATGGAAGGGTTGTATCTGCTTGGCTATATAAAAGGGTGAGATTCCTTTCTGTCTTTTCAATTTCTTAGCAGACTTCCTGTGATGTGCATCACATTCTGGTTTAATGCATATTCAAAAATAAACCTGTTTCCTTTGTCTTCTCCCTTTGTGGAGAGGTTTTCTGGGTTGTGTAAATATTTTGTTTTTAACTATATTTCCTCAACAATTTTGGTGATGAGGAGGGATGTCCGATAATTCCTGAATTCAGTGGACCAGCCGAAGGTCTATGGCCACACAACAGTCAGGTAAGAAACCCCACCCCACAAGCCCCACCTTATAAAAAGTCTCCCTTCCAGCTTCTTACTCTTTTGACATACTAGAGGGATGAACCAGCCTCTCTAAAGTCAAGATTCTACTGTTGATAAACACGGGCAATACAAGCTCTAAAATCCCATGGAATCACCATATGGTTGGAAAAAATCAGAAGCCAGGAAAGTTACCAGATCTTTCTCTTAAAAGGCTAATATCTCTGTCACATTTGGAATGGGTATATAAGAATCCAGCCTGAGGACGGTTCTTTTAATTTGCATAAATTAATGTATGTGCTGGATTTCTTAGACAAGTTGCATTCCAAGTAAATTAATTACTGGTATTTATGTTATGAGTATTATCTAAGGAGAGCTAAGGAACTGTGGTTCCCACAAAGCATTTGAAATTTAAGTTTTCTAGAGTTATTGATATCTGCACTGAACTCAACTGAATGGAAATATTTGAGCAAACGTATTTCTGTTCTCATAGACTGCCTTGCTATCCCATTCAGAGGAGGGTTGTTTTAGCTACTTTGAGAATCACAGTTTACCAAAACAAACAAACAAACAAACAAAAAAACACATCATTCCCTACATTATGCTTTCTTTCTGTACTTCCAGTAATGGTTTCCACAATCTCATTTCCAATCAGCTCTAAATTGTACTCCCAGTATAAGGAGTCTAGATTTATAAACTGAACAATCTGATCATTGATAGAGTAAACATGGGACTATCTTCATTAGTAATTTTTGATAAGAAAGTAAAAGCAACTAATATGCACCAATGTACTAAAGCCCTAAATACGACACAAAAATACTTTGTTCACTCGTTTGATTAGCGGATGTGGTAGAAAAAAAACACAATCTAATAATAGACACACAGAAGTTTGGTATTTACAGATAGACTGAAATGACAAATCTAATGTCACTTGATTAACTTTAAGATGTTGTCTCCAATTCCAATACTGATAGATGAACAAAGGTGAATGTCTGTTATTCATGTAGATTTAGTTGCCTGTTATAATAGTATGGCTATTGATTTAGATTGGTGTAAAAAAAAAAAAAGGTGGCTGATGAGGTGTTTGTCCTCAAGACTTAAAACAAGTTGAGCCGTAGACATTAAACACTGGACTTTCAATCTGCACCTTTCAATGGGTCATCATAATAAGACTTGGATACTAAATGATGGCCATTGTGTCTTTGTGTTTAACATCTGGGAACAATCACTTGGGAAGAAAGAATAATTACTAAAGGTCCTAAATTGTTGTATAAATGTGATTGTACTTACGTAATTGACTGAAATTCAAGAGAAATTTATTGGGCCTTACAAGGAAAACTCTTATTTAAAAATTTAAATGATCAGGCTCTGGTGTTTGGCTATAGAAAAGAGGAGCTTTCCGCCTTGGAGATTTCTTCAGATTGCCTGTGACACACATATAGTCTGGTGTACTGCTTCTTCAATAACACAACTCTGTTCTGTCTTTTCTTCCATTGTGGAGAGGTTTCGAAGATTAGGAGGAGAGTTTGTTTTCAATTATTTATCCCCAACATATGCTATAACTTGATTTGTTTAATTCAACCAATACATAGTGAACGCCTGAAAGTCAGAGTCCATATACTGTATACATATGTACACCCTCACTTAGAACTTAATAGGCATTCAATAAATGTAGGTTTAATCTTATTATATTCAATGGCTATAACATGAAATACACGTGTGATGCTGAGTGTTTAAAATATCATAAAAGAGAAAACGCTGCAACTTCAACAGCAGAATACAGCTCTCTGTCTCTAGTTTGCTGATGTTCCCAGCTAGTCTTTCCTCTCCCCAAAATACACCATCCTCCCCCAGATTTTCTGAGAAATGTTTCTGTAATTCCTCAAGTCTTCACATTTCAAGTCTGCTCCCCCTAGCCCCTTGCTCTGGAATGCTGTCCTACAAACAAATCCTTCTACCTACAGCCTACCTGACATGCTGGCCCCTGGGTTTGTATCTAGTGAAGAGAAAGAATGGCTAAAAGACAGGCGTGGGAGGAAGGCTGACTTCTGAAAGGTACATGTATACCTTTTGAATGTTTTCTATGTAAGCATTAGCTATTCAAAACTAGATAAAATATATTGTATAGTAAATGCATTTTGATAGGAAAAATTTGATACAAGAGTCACTTCCTATAGGAAGTCACCCATTCATCTCCGTTGGCTAGGCTGGTAAGCCACATTAAATAGAGTTGTGCTTTGGAACCAGTCACGTGGTCACTGCTTAGTAATGGATTGCTGAGTGAATGAATAAATAGGAGGAAGCTTGTGTTATCAAGTTATCAATGGCCCAGCATTTTAAGGAAAAAATATATTCCAACTGCTGTAGACAAGAAATGACAAAGCTCCCATTTTAGCTTTTGGACTAGGAAACAGGCAGGTTTTACAAAGGAGTTCATCTCTGTCCTGCAATCAACAATTTCTTGCTCACGTGGCATATTAAACAAAATGAAAATAAATAAGTTTTAAGCAAAAAATTCCACATGGGACAAGTCTTTCTTAACCAGAATGAAGTCATGTTTGTGCCTGAGACTAGACTGTGTTCAATCACTCCATTTCAGTGACTCTCTTAACACAGATGCTATAAAACTAAACATTCTCATCCTTAATGAGAAAAATACATTTCAAAAAACAAAAACCAATAATAACAGTGATTCCACAGCATATCTCTTTCAAGAACTATATGCAATATGTTTGATATTATGCCTTTCACAAGTAAAATAAAAATGCTGCTAAAAAGCAAAATAATCAGAATCGTGATCATAACACAATTGTGATCATAAAGGCTCAAACTACAGTGTTTGTTTATTCAATATTATTTATGTGACAGATTCTTAGAACCTTCAGCATCAGATACCCCGGTTTTAGTGTGCCATACAAGACGTGGGGTATTCTGAACTAAATGGTATAAAGTCAGAGAGGGAGAAGGTAAAACAACCTATTTTCTTTCCAGTGCAATCTCAGTTAAGAAAACCTGCATAGGGAATAAATGGATAAAAGAAGTCATTCTAGATGAGTTAAGAAATATCAGTGACCATAAGGACAATGTTTTTCAAAAGTGCCTTGAGTGCAGTTGCATATTTGTTTCTTAGACTGTCTTTGCTTAATAATTAGCATATAAATGATCCCAAGGATAGGATTGAAAGTTAACGTTTCATTAACCTCACTTACAATACCTAAAGGAGACATCCACATTTAAATTCAGGGGGAAAATGAGTCTAACTAAATTCTCCTCCTAAATATAGTCGTCATGAAGAAGCCACAACCACATTGAGCACTGATCCAGCATCCCGAGTTCCATCAAGAAACTCACGCGCGTGCAAGCACCTCAGGAATTAAAAAGATCACTGACACTATTTTCTCAAAAGACATTTTTTTTTTTCATGACATATTACATCCCCAAGACAAATTTATTTTATTACTGGAAGTTTGTACCGCATGACCCCCTTCACTGATTTCACCCACATGCTAGCCCCCCTTCCCATTGGCATCCACCATTCTGTTCTGTTTCTATGAGTTTGCTTTTCTTGTTTGTTTTTTAGCTTCCACATATAAGTGAGTTCATATGGTATTTACATTTCACTATCTGACTCTTTTCACTTAACATAATACCTTCAAGGTCCATCTGTGGTTTTGCAAATGGCAAGATTTCACTCTTTTTCATAGTTAATATTACAGTGCACGCATACACATATACTACGTCTTCTTTATCCATCCATCTATTGGACACTCGTTTCCATATTTTGGCTATTATAAATAATGCTGCAATGGACACGAAGATGCATATATCTTTTCAAGCTAGGGTTTTTGTTTTCTTCTGATAAATACCCTGAAATGGAATTGTTAAGTCATATAGTAGTTCTATGTTTTAATTTTTTGAGAAATACTCTGTAGTGTTTTCCACAGTCACTGCACCAATTTACATTCCCACCAAGAGTTCACAAGGTTCCCTTTTCTCCACATCCTTGTCAATACTTAGTATTTCTTCTTCTTATGATCATAGCCATTCTAACAGTTGTGAGGTGATAGCTCATTGTGGTTTTGATTTGCATTTCCTTGATGATGAGTTAAAAGGAAGCCTTTGGTGACATCTTAAGTTAGTGAAGTCTTCTAGTATTGAACTGAACATTTTATCCAAAAAAATAGTCTTTCCTCCATTTATTTATTCAATCATATGGTAATTCATTTCATTTTTTACTAATTAATTCACTTCACGCATTCTTCATTTAACAAATGTTTAAAAAGCTACTTCAGGTAAAGCACAACTGTGAACCCAGTAGGGGATCCAAAGGAAAATACAACATGCTTCTACCTTCATGGGGCCTGTTGTCTACCGGGGAAGATCAGACTATACACAGGAGTAAATTCAAAAGAACACGTGTTTCAATACTGAGTTCCTACTAATATAGGGAAGGGGCGTGAGGACTATTTTTGAGGCAGAGGGGACTAAAAGGTTGGGATCCAAGCCTGCTGCCTACATGCTCCCAGACACAGGCCTCAGGCAGATGTTAATCAATCACCCAGAGAAATCTCTCCAGAAGATTAGAGATTTCACTAGGACCATTGTGGTAGTTAAGACCATGGCAAACTAAACACAGGTTGTGCTTTACAAGAGTTCAAAATCAACCTGCCACTACTCTTCTTACTGAAGTTAAAGAAGTTAAACTTTACTTCTTACTGAAGTTAAAGATAAACTTACCAGTTTTCCTCTAGCCTCCTTTCCCCCCATAGCAATGAATTTTCCATGGAAGCAGAAAACACGTGAAAACCCTAGCCTGGGGGATAGAGGGGTGTCTCTTTTCCACTAGCAATTAGAGACCACCACTCTGTCCGTGGGGTGGACTTTGTTTTCTTACGTACTCTCTGCTAAATAAACTTACTTTTATTAGGTTGGTGCAAAAGTAATTGTGGTTCAAATGGTTAAAAAATTGCAAAAACTGTGATTACTTTTGCACCAACCTAATGCTTTATAAACTCTATATTGGCTCATATTTGACTTCTTTCCTATGTGAAGTCAAGGAACCCCCCCTCCCCCCGCCCTCTGTTCCTGCGACACTACTATGTGACCAGCACATCTATGTTGTGATGGCATAAAACAAAGCTAATTAAAACACGGAGGGAGTTCAGGGAGATTGCTACTCTCCAAGAGGCCGAGTGAATGATGTTTAAGAACAAGGGTCCTCAAACCACACTGCTTCTTTTTGCATCTGGATGGTCATTACTTCCACTGTAAACTTAGGCAAATTATCTGACATTTCAGTGTCTTATCTCCCTCATGCATAAAAGTGGAATGAATGATAAGAAGGGTGCCTACCTTATAGGTTTATTGTGAGGATTAAATTAGTTAAGAAATTCAAGACACTAAGAACTGTGTCTGGTATGCGGTCAATAGTGTAGCAAGTATCACCTTTTTTCATCTTGACGTATCATGGAAGTCTTCCAAAAGTATTAGGTTATTGTCTTTCTTTCTTTCTTTTTTTTTTTTTTTTTTTGAAAAGGGAATTCTTGTTTTAGAAGCAAAACTAAATCAGTGCTTCACCAGCACTAAATATTTGGCACCAACCCATGAAGACCTCTCTGGCCCGTGAAAAAGTACTGTACTGACGGTCAAGCATACCCATGATAATTCCAGTTTTATAGTAATTGTTATATGACATTCAGCAAATTACGATGTTCTCAACTGTAAATTTCAGTTTCCTACTCCACAAAATAATATGCATTGTTGTGTGGTCTGATAATTAAGTTTGTGAACGCATCCTAGAAAAAGTGCTATGTACCTCATTGCTGAATATCACTATGGTCATCTTTGAAGTACTCCCCTTGGGAAGCTATGCACCAATGCCAGCACCTAGTCAGCCCACCCTTCAAAGCAATTTTGGACCTATTTTTCTGGAATGGCCATCAAAGCTGTCATCATATTACCCTTGATGTCCTGAATGTCATCAAAATGTCTTCCTTTCAATATTTCCTTTATCTTTGGGTAAAGAAAGAAGTCATTGGGGGCCAGATCAGGTGAGTAGGGAGGGTGTTCCAATACAGTTATTTGTTTACTGGTTAAAAACTTCCTCACAGACATTGCTGTGCATTGTCGTGATGCAAGAGCCATGAATTATTGGAGAACAGTTCAGGTCATCTAACTTTTTCATGCAGCTTTTTCAGCACTTCAAAATAGTAAATTTGGTTAACTGTATGTCCAGTTGGTACAAATTTATAATGAATAATCCCTCTGATATCAAAAAACTTTAGCAATATCGTTGTGACAGGTTCACAAACTTAATTGCCTGACCTCAGATGTGTTATGGGGATGAAGGACCCTGCTGCCAATGGATTTAAATACTACTATAGGACCTGACAACTCATAATGTAATAGAAGGCACTTTTGAGTCTTACACTCTCAATATTTACACCATGTGCTACAACTGATGCTTCGTAAAATGTAAGAAATTACAAAAACATCTACCAGTCATAAAATAGCAGTCTTGTTAAGCTCAGGAACATTACATTATGCTGGTAATTAGCAGAATACATAAAACAGGGAACTGAAGATTAGTTGAGAGATCTTATGTAGACATCTTATTCTTGGATCAGGAACTGTATCTATATCTAGTATTTGTCTGGAATTTATTTCCCCACCTTTAAGTGAAAGGAAATTATTATCACATTCTTTAAGCTCTATTTAAAATTGGTCTGTTTAAGGCTATCATGAAATAGACATTTTAATTACAAATTGCATTCAAGTTGAAAATTTTAAAATGCAGATTCGTAGTTACAGCTAGATTAGGCAAATTTTCTGCCATTTATTGGACATTAATGTTTATTCTTCATGAAATGTCTATTCATAATTTTTGCTCACTTTTTCTTTTTTAAGTAAGACTTTTTATAGTTTTCCTTTTCTGTTGCATATGTTGAATACATATATACATATATATATTTCTGTTGCATATGTTGAATATATATATATACACACATATACATATATATGTATACATATGTACATATATACATACATAAATATTCAACATATGCAACAGAAATATTTTTGATTTTTCATGTTTTTGGTTTCTTTTTGCTTGGGCTCTTGATTGAAATTTATTTTATGGTCTTATTATTATAAACAGGCATTATTTTGCAGGATCAAATCATCATTATTTTCCTTTGAGGTTACTGTTTGTTCTAGAAGCTATTTCCTTCTTAAAGCTAATAAAATATTTCCAATTTTCTTATATATATATATTTGTGTGTATATATGGGTACATATATGTGATGTGTACAACTTATTTATATATACAAATATGTTTAATCCATCTTGATTATATTTTTTGTACCAGTTAAGTAAGATACTATTTTCAGTTTTTCTCTTTTTTTCCAACAAAGACTTGCTTATTTTCTCACCATCGTTTCTCATTTCTAGCTCATCCTTTAAGTACAGATTTAAATTTTCATCTTCATCATACAAGAGATCTCTACATGAATATGAGTACAAATTTACTGTCAAGGTCTACAATAATAAAATGATTTGTATTATGCAAAGTGTATCTTATTTTAGACTGAACTACAAAATAGATTATTGGAGTTTATATAATTGAGATTTAAAGTGCTGAGTAGAATGGTACCGTGTTTCCCCAAAAATAAAACCTAACTGGAAAATAAGCCCTAGCATGATTTTTCAGGGTGACATCCCCTGAACATAAGCCATAATGTGCTTTTTGGAGCAAACCTTAATATAAGACCTGGTCTTATTTTCGGAGAAACACGGTATTAAAAATATAATAATAATACATGGGTAATAATGCAGTAACATCACAGATCCCCTGACAGGCGTACAATTCACGTAAAATATTTCAGTGTCTAACAGGGATATGCATTACAATCTTGTATAAGAAATGTCAACGTAATTTAGAATATACCTCATTTATATTGAAAAAGTGAAAATCTCATGTTAAAGTTATTTTTATCTGATAACCTTTGGAGAGTCGTGGGGAAAGAGGCCATATGTGGGCTTTACATTTCACATGACCTTAAGTCAATCATTCTGTGAATCTATGAGGTGAAATGCAGACAGATCTTAAAAGCACTTTCGAACTTTTAAAGTGTGTGTTCAGAGGCTTCCCAAGACCACTCTTGGATTCAATGACTCAGCAGACTCACAGCACTCATAAAAGCTGATATACTCACAGCTACCACTTTTGTAGTACGCAGAAACCAACTGAAAGCCACAAAGGGAAAAAGGGCATAGGAGAGGCTCCCGGTAAGACAGTTGTGAGCTTCCAGTTGTTTTCTCCCAGTGGAGTCATGCCAACCACACTTAATCCTCGCAGTAAGTGTGAGTGACAACACATATGGAGTCCTACCAACCATGGAAGCTCAGCTAAGACTTGGTGTCCAAGGACTATATCCGGGGTTGGTCATGTAGGTATGGAGCATCTCCCTGCCTGGCTGACTGAAGTATTTCCTCAGTCTCTATTCCCTTCAGGGTTCAAACTGACACTGCCTGGCCTAAGGCTCTGACCTTAAATTAGATTGTTAGATTAGACTTCCTGGTGTGACCCAAGGCCCCAGGTAAAGGAAAACACTCTTATCAAGCATGATAGCCCAAGGGTTTAGAAGTTCTCTCTCAGGAGAGAGAGAAGCCCTAAGCCCTAAGCCTTTCTTTGGAATGTGTAGGGTTTGCACAAACCAGTCCTGCTGAGTTAATTCTTTACTGCACAGTGCATAACTTGTGAGCTAAATAGGTATTACAGAATAAGGAACATGACAGCAAAAAAAAAAAAAAAAAAAACAACGAAAAACAAACAAACAAACAAACAATATGCATCCTACATTTAGCGTCCTATGGTAAGTTAATAAATAATATTTGAAAATACGGCCATGAGTATATTTCACATTTCAAAACCACAGTGAATAGTGCTCTATTGTCCTGATTTAAAATAAATAAATAAATCCTCCAACAGCAGAACCGTATTCTGGAAAGATCTTACTTGTCATTTTCCACACAAGTTGAGCAACCTGATGAGTGATTATTAGATGTAAAGATGCACTGCACTCTCCAGAAACCTCTTGAGGGTATCAGAAAAATATCCTATTTGAATATTGGGAAGTAAGAAAGTCAATCTGGTCTGATCTATGCAACTTGGCCTTTGAATACCTAAGTTGCTGTCAATCATCCTTTCTGAATTAATGTTTAGCACAGCAGGAAATACTAACTTATGCAAAACCAAACTACTGCCTGCCAATAAGAAAAAAAAAAATTAAAGTTTTTCTCTCTGCAAAAAGACACACTTATTGTCAAGAGATATTTCATTATTTTAAAGACATTTTTGTGAGTACATAAATAAAATGCATTTTAGTTGTGCAACCCATATAGTTCTGCTATAAAAATACATTAAATTAAAATATCTCCTTTATGTTTTTATACTATGCAAATAGCATAGATATTGTAGTGCTTCAAAGACATATTTATGAGATAACAAAAATAAATATTTTTAAAGATTACATCATATACGTATTTGAATGCAATTGATAACAATGCAACCTGTCAATAAAATGTGAGTTTCTTAAACATGGCTATGGAAATTTACTAGACATAAATTCTTCATTATATATACACTTTAACTTTATGCTAATAAAGGTCTTGATGGTACTGACTCAGAAAATGACTTAAGAAAACTAGACCATCAACTACTATTTCCAATTTGTTTTCTTTTCAAGTAACTGAGATGGTTTTAAGATGGTTAATTTATAAAAAACTAAAGAAAACAACATATATGTTCTATTTAGGATTGTAAAGAAATATTGTATTAGTAATGTTCCTTAAAATCTGTCCAAAATTAACAGTACACTTTTAACAACAGTCACAATTTTTTGAATAAAATGGAACTTAATATATTCTAGATTTAAAATATACATAAAGCAAACATATATGGTATTCAGTTCATATGACAAAAGCACTTAAAATTTTTGGTGAGAAGTACTGTATACTGCAGGATATTCAAAATGTCTCATTATATTTGATGATGGTTACCTGGTCTTTCTCATAAGTAGAAAAAAAGTCTCAAATAATTCTGTATTTCCCCAATTATTAAGAAGGCAACAGAATGTAACTGCTAAAACCTAGGCTTTGGAGTCAGATTGGCTGAATTCTAATTTAGCCTGTACCAATTATTAGCTGTAAAATATTAGTAGGTAGGATACTAATAGCAAGTAAGCCAAATGCATTTTTGTGAATTAAATGAGCTGATCCATGAAAAGAACTCAGCACCGGTGCTTTATAGGCAGTCAATAAATATTGCCTATTTCTATGTTTTGTGTTTGCTTTATTAATTTAAAGAATCTCCAGAATATTTAGAGAATAAATGTTGACTGATCTAAAACTGCTTTTGAATAATTCCATCTCCAAAAATGGCAACTATATAATGCTATATGTTTCAAGAACTAGTGCAGTCTATATCACTGCCAACTAATGGAACTTTCTGCGAAAAAATTTTATAATCTGTGCTATCCAATGCAGTCACCAATTGCCACATGGGACTATTGAGCACTTGAAATACAAGTTCATTCAACAAACTATATGTTCATTGTATTTATTTTTAATTAATTTAATTTAATTGGCTGCAAGTGGCTAGTGGCTACAGTATTGTATAGCACAGGTCTACATGCTTTATTTTTCAGTGCATTTCTCAGCTAAAATCAGATGTTTCCAGCTATCACTGCAGACTAGAATGCATTCAACTGCACTTTCATTAAGGAAGGCAATATCTCAGTTTGCTTATACCGTCTTCTTTAGACATAAGACTAGTGTTTTTTACTCTGTTCAACTTTTGAGGGATTAAGACTTGATTTCATATTGGGACCCTGGGTTGCAGGAGCAGAACTATCTGCTGACACTGGCCTGCGATTCTATTAAATGGGGAGTATAATCAGATTCAGGCCATTGAATAGGAAACAGATCCCTGGACCTTGATGAATATAGAGAGGAGAAACGGCACAGAAGTCAGGTTCTGGATTTTCAAGGATCAGGGTACATAACCATGGCAGGTCCAGAAAGTCTACTGACTAACACTATGAGGCTTCCAGAGCATAGAGCATTTCAAAGTTGTTTTCAGGGCTCTCTCTGCCATACAGGGCTCTCTCTGTAATTCCTCTAAGATCAGTCTTTTAAAATTCTCTGATGCTTCCCATTGGCCAAGCCCAACTGAAAACCAGAGGCACAGGAGTGGCTGTGATGCCAGCCATCCAGTTCCACATCCTGGGGAGAGGATAAGGAGGAGGGAGAAGTGGCTCTGCAGAGGCAAAGGGAAGATACTAAGCATAATCTGTTTACATCCTTGACACTACCACAGGAATCCAGGGAGCTATAAAGGGATCCCACGCTTAAACCATGCAGCTAGGCATGCAAGCAGAGAGAATACAGATGCATAACAAAACAAAGTGGAGTTACAGAACGTGCTGACAACTGACATCTTTCAGTTCCTTCCAAGTGACATTTCTGCTCTTTATGTTACACAAGATCCCTTCGAACAGTTATTAGGTTGGTACAAAAATAATTGCGGTTTTTGCAATTATTTTTAACCTTTCAAACCGCAATTACTTTTGCACCAACCTAATATATTGTTTCCTCTTTTTTTTTTGCTTAATCTAAATATAATTCCATTTAAAAAATATTTGACTAATATGTTTAAATATTCTATCCCACTCCCGTGTTCTTTTTCCAAAGAAAGCAAAATCAGACCTATATTAAATTTTAAAGAAGAAATATATTAATTTCTTATTGCTAGTTAAATGAAACCACATCACTACATGATGGTTTGAACATGGTAAATATGTTCTCATGAATTAAATGTCTCTGTACTTCACAAATAATAGATATTCCTTTTGAAAAGTTTATTATCACAAACAATAACTACAAGACAAAAATTCTAAAAGACATTTGTATATATGTGAGTGTGCAAATATGTGTGTGCATGTGTATATAAAAGAGTAATAAATATAATATAGCTACTTATTATATAAGTAGTCTGATATTCCATCAGCAGTCTGATATTATTTAATCTTCAGCTTTTATTATTTATTATGTTTATGATTAAGCAAATACGGGAAAAATGCTCAATATACATATATTAGTATCACACACCTTTGACCAATAAAAATGAACTAAAAAATTAAACAAAAATTGCTTTGCTTAATAGGTTTTTAGGGTTTTTGTTTTTCACTGTTTACTAAAAATATAAATATAATATCAAGTAATAATAATCAAAGTTGTGATCCGTTGAGTACTTTCTATATGCCAGGCATTTTGTGAAATGTTCTACAAGTTTTATTAAATTTACACCTCAAAATAAAGATAGTGAAATAGTCTCGCTTTACACAGGCATGAACTGTGGCAAAGTGTTAAACTAGTGACCAAGGATAACCCTGAACTCCATAGCTGAGCTGCCACTCAAGTCCAAATCTAATTCCAAAGGCTAGACTCTTAATCACGATGATGTAATACCTTTTATCTTCTACTTTTTCCTTTTTCCTTTTAAAGTAAAACGTATTTCACAAGAAATTGAATCTCCTTTCGTAGACATTTTTAAAGCAAATTATAAACTATAGTCGCCTAAAACAAGTTAACTGTAATCTCTTTATAGAAAGGAGAACGAGTGGTGTTTTCTTCCCAACAGCCATTTAAACTCTGATTTTATAATTCCACTAATTCACTCTCTTATATCAATAATACCAATGACAGTGGAGTGAAAGGATCCAGCACTCAAACTTTTCCAACTGGGCACAGCCACCAGCCAACCTATCAGCTGAATTCAACCTCATGAATGGCTCAAAGTGACTCTAGCAGAAGAATGAGCCAAAAACACAAACACTGAATCATAAGAAAATAATAAAACTATTTTTGTTTGAATTCACTTGTTTATTAATTTCTTCCAATAACTGAAATATAAATTGGCACTTGAAAATTGGGTGCTACTATAACTAAAATCTGAAACTTATGACACTGGGTTTGGCTCTGGTGTTAGGCAGACGCAGGAAAAATGGTGAAGCAACTGCTGAGGCTGGAGAACAGGCAACTTGAGTTTTGCCGTGGTGGAAACATTTGCAAAACTGTTCCTTGGCAGTACCCAAAAAAAACTTGTGAATTTGGATAAGAATAGTTTTAAGCAGAATGCTGAACACGCCAATTGGACTTTCCTAGGTGTATAATGATAATATATAGAACAAGAGATGAAAGTAATTGTTTATTTATGAGCATAATTTAGAGGAAATATAGAAGACCCACGATTTTCTGGGTTGGAAAATAAAACTGTCTCTTACCCTCAGTCTTTCACATAATTAAAAAAAATAAAAAAATAAAACAATTGAAAGATAAAAAGGACGGAGCCCACACACACAAAAATAAATAAATGAATGAATGAATAAATAAATAAACAAATGTTGTGACCATAACATACCTTCTTAGGACCTCTGAAAGTTTTCAGGTGGTACCTAGTGGACTCACTCAGCTAGACCCAGGAATATGGAGAATCTTAAGGGTGTTTTCTGCCAACAGTCTCACATGTGGTTTTAGATATAGAGATGCCTGTTCTGAAATAATTAATGACATATCTTTTCAGGGATGGTATGAATTCCAATAAGATTCCTTTAAAAAAAATTAAAAACAGTTGTACTGACTAAAAAAAAAACCAAAAAACAAAAACAAACAAAAAACAAACAAACAAAAATTACAAAAAAACTACCAGTTGAGGTTACAAGAGACTCAGATAGTTCAAAATTAAAAGAAGCTTCTAGGCCTCCAAATTCAAATGGGAAGAAAGCACTCTAATAAAGTTAGTCATCTGCAAATACATGTCATTTCTTACTGAAAAGTGAAGATGTTTCAGAGTGTGAAGACCAGGCCACAAATGCTGCATCCAAGAGAAAAAGAGAACAATAAGGACCTATCCCTAGGAAGCAGAATAAGATTCCAACGAAGAAATACCCCCCACATCCAGAGCTGAGGGAACTAGTGATGTGTCACTGGTTGGGTTTCAGAATGATTACAGAGCAGCGGATATGTTCTTTTCCTTCATGTTCTTGAAAAGGAGTGTCTACTGCAGCTTTCCTATCTCACCACTGTGTGTTGCTGTGTGTGGGGGAGATCACTTGTCTTTCCAGTCACTTGATCAAAAGATGCCAGAGGAGCCACATGGAAGAAGATTTATCTGTATCTAAATCAAATGCAGATTTTGAGATACTGGATCCTGAGCTTGATGTCTGTCATAGGTTGAAATGTACCCCTTCTAACAGCCCCCATCCCAAATTCCTATGTTGGACTCCTAACATGCAGTTCCTCAGAATGTGACCATATAGGGAGACAGGATCTTTTCAGAGGTAATCATGTTAAAATGAGGTCAGCGGGGTTGGCCTTAACCCAACACACCTGGTGTCCTTATTAAAATAAATGTGGAGACACATACACAGAAAGAATGCCATGTGAACACACAGAAAGACAGTCATCTATAAGCTAAGGAGAGAGACCTGGAAAAGATCCTTCCCTCACAGCCCTCAGAAGGAAGTAACGACAGGACACCTTGATTTCAGATTTCTAGCTTCCAAAGTTACTTTTGTTTAAACCATCCAATGTGTGACTGGCAAGCACAATCTCCTCCCTTCTTCACTTTGCTTCTGCGACGCCACACACATAACTGACAAAATCCCTTATTTTCCTCTCCTTTTATTAATTTGGGATCTGTGGCTTTTTATTCCAAACTCTACTCATGTATGGAGGAAGAAAAATAATATTCTAGGCAGGGACCAGAGTGTTTCTACAGTGTCTTCCTCAGACGGGAAATAATTTTACTTGAAATCTGTTAAATAATGAAGCAGTAAAAAGGTTTTAATTCTTACTGATGGAACTTTTAATGTATCTGATAAACTAGTTATATTAGAAAGCCGTAGTACGGTATAGGTTAAACATTCAGGCTCTGGAGTCTGCTTACTTACGTTGATTCCTACGTCTATCTCTTACAGTTGTTTGATTTTGGCATGTGTTGGGTCAAATTTGTATCAGCATATCAAAGAGACTATTGTAATGTGTAGCAATTACAAACGTACAGAGAATCAATGAACTGTAATCATGTAAAAACATCACGTAGATGTAACACATACTTCACTGTGTTCCCATAGATAAAAGAAAAAACAACACAAAACAACAACAAAAAAACGTTTTACCTGAATGTCCTCAAATATAACCAGCCTAATTAAATCACATAAAAAGTCAGATTCACAGTGTGCGAGTGGCTAATACCCTAAATGCAGAAACGCAGCCTGTCATTTCTTCCCAAGGTTTCTTTCCCTCTCGATTTTAAGAATTTCCAGAGCATCCCTTGTTCTGTTGAATGAAGTCCTGGCGCTCCCTCCTCAGGCTTCTGCACCACATTCCTGCCTCTCAGAAAACACTGCTCTGCCCCTGACCACGTGTGTCACCCAGGAGCTTCTGGACCACACCCAGGGGTTGGGGACTGCTGGGGCCATGCCCTCATGGCTGTGCAAATGTGCTCATACCGCCCGCCCTCTATCAGGCTTGGCTGTCACTGCCACTTTCTTGGGCTGCCAATGGATGTACTTTACTGCACGACATGGACAAAGTTCCCATTTTTCCTTGCTAGTACGGAATGCTTCCCCCTTTTCTATAAATAAACATTTTAGGGAGATCCCACAGTAAAGCTGCCTAAGGGCTCAGCTCTTATAACTCTTCCAGATTCATAAGCAGCCTCAGGACACAAGCTGTCCAGGACTGAGTTCCAGCTAAGTCTTGTGCTCAGCGCAGTGAACTGTGCTGGATCCCTGCCCCCATGCTGCTGTAGCCCTCCACAATGGGTTCCCCTGACCCCCTGCTCATGTCTGAATTCCAACCGGGAATAGAGTCCAGGTGCCTGGGCAGCTCGATGTGAGAGGAGAAGTGGTGCTGGGTGGGCAGCTCGGTGGGGCGTTGCCTGGACAACTTAACTGAATCCCCTTCCTGATCAGGCTGGGACACAGCACTGCATAAGGAAACCCTGCTGTAGTTCACTTCAGAATTAAACTGACGATGTTCCAGTAAGGAATCTAAATGTGCTCTGGAGATTTGTAATCCACAGTAACTTGGGACAAAAGTCTATAATAGCAGTAAATGGAATTTATGTTCAAAAGCTGAGCAAAAGCCTGACCAGTGAATGTACTCCTTAATGAATTTACAAACAAACAAGTAAAATAAGAAAATGTTTTTCTAATAACCAGGTAATAGCTTTTAAAAAAAAATAATTAAAAATCAAAAATAGTTATTTAGAAAACAGAAAATCAACAAAAGTAGGAGAGGTTGGGGAACAAGCTGGTAATCACTCCCTTAAAACAATCCCTACTTTGTACTGGAGTTTCCTTCCCAGTTTCATTCCTGATTTAGATTGTTGCTATTGTTTTTGGTGTTAATGCTGTTTTAACATTGATACTATAATACTGTTCACACAATTTTATAAACTTTACTCTTACATTAAGATTATTACGTATTTGTCCATCCTTGCCATTACGTAGAATTTATAACCATTAACTGTAATAGCTGGTACACCGAAAGCTATGGCTGTAAAAGAGATTGTTAATCCTACCTCTATCATTGATGATTACATAAAGTTCCTTTCGATTTCTCACAATTTTAAATTATTTTAATTAACGTAAATGTCCTGAACATATTTTTATTTCTAATGATTTCTTTAGTAAAGATTACCGAAGATAGTTGGTTAAAGTGCATAAATATTTGGAGGCACTTGACGTCTATGATCAATTGTTTTTCAAAAGAATACCAACTTACACAATCAGTTGTGGTGTATGAGAGTCCTTAAGAAACAATTTAAAAATTGTATTTTCAAATCAAAATTATACAATTTAATAGTTGAAATAATAGTATGCAATAAATAGGTTTGCATAAAAATAAGCAAATTATTTCAAATTAGTTTCCAGTTTACAGAGAAGAGTCATTAGTTTTATATGGATAATACAGTTCCTTGTATTAGCCATAAACTAATATAAGGGAAGTTATCATGTGGGTTCTTTAAGGTACTCATGAAGGTAACTTACCAAGAATTCCTCATATGAGAATCATGAAGTTCTTTATTTTATTTTTCTTTCTAAGACTAAGGCTATCTAAATTTTATTGAGATGAATGGTACAATATTTTTTTTAAAAAATACAAGAAATACATTATTTCTCCCCATGTATTATCTCAAAAATCATCTGATGTATGATGACAGATAGCAGTCTAGTTTCATTCTTTTGCATGTGGCTTACCAATTTTCCCAGCACCATTTATTGAAGATGCTTTCTTTTTTCCGTTGTATGTTTTTGGCTCCTTTGTTGAAAATCATCCGCCCATATTTATGTGGGTTTATTTCTGGGTTCTCAATTCTATTCCATCACTCCGTGTGTCTGTTTTTCTGCCAATATCATGCTGTTTTGATTATTGTTGCTTTGTAATAACTCAAAATGGATCAAAGACCTAAATATAAGACCTGAAACAATAAATTGCACAGAAGAAAGCATGGGTATTAAACTTAAGGACCTTGGGTTAAGAAAGGATTTAATGAATTTTACCTCAAAGGCAAGGGAAGTAAAAGCAAAAATAAATGAATGGGACTATATCAAACTAAAAAGCTTCTGCACAGCAAAAGAAGCCATCAACAAAACCAACAGGCAATCTACCAAAGGGGAGAAGATATTAGCAAACAACACCTCCAATAAGGGGTTAATATCCCAGGTATATGAAGAACTCATACAACTCAACAACAAACAATCCATTTGAGAAATAGACAGAAAACCTGAACAGACACTTCTCCCAAGAAGACATTCAAACAGTCAACAAATATATGAAAAAATGCTCAACTTCACTAACTATTAGGGAAATGCTAGTCAAAACCAAATGAGCCATTCACACCTGTTAGAATGGCTATAATCAGTAAGACAGGTAACAAGTGTTGAAAAGGTTGTAGAGAAAAAAGAACCCTCATACACTGCTGGTGGGAATGTAAATTGGTACAGCTACTATGGAAAACAGTATGGAGGTGACTCAAAAATATTAATAATAGAATTACCACATGACCCAGCAATATCTCTTCTGGGTATCTACCCAAAAATCTGAAAACATTTATCTGTAAAGATATATGTACCCCTATGTGCATTGCAGCATTATTCATGATGGCCAAGACATGGAAACCAAAGTGTCCTTCAATAAATGATTGCATAAAAAAGATGTGGTACATATATACCACATAAGAAAAGGTGGAATACTGCCATTTGCTATAACATGGATGGATCTTGAGATTCATATTTAGCGGAATAAGTCAGACAGAAAAAGTCGAGAACCATATAGCTTCACTCATATATGGGATATAAAACTGAAAGCAACAGATGTACAAGACAAACAAACAAACAAAAACTCATAGACACGGACAACAGTTTAGTGGTTACTAGAGGAGAAGGGAGTAGGGGGACGTAGAAGAGGCTAAGGAGGTCAAATACACTCATATGGTGATTAAAGAAGAACTGACGCTGGGTGGTGAACACAATGCAATATATAGATGATGTATTACAGAATTGTACACTTGAAATCTGGGTAATTTTACTAGCCATTGTCACCCCAATAAATTTAATAAAAACATCATCTTCTGATTGGTACTCTTTTTCCTGAAACAGATTCCTAACTAGTAAAATAGATACATTATAACCATTCATTAAAATCATGCATATGTTTTTAAAACTGAAATTCAGTATTAGGTAGACTTATCGTCTGACACATAGTCAGAAAATGGCTGATCTCTCTCCAAGGAGACAGGGCTGTCCTTACAAAATATATGGCATGAAGCACTGGAGCAGAAAAGTGAATTCTGGGAAACAGCCATCTCTCAAGAGAAAGGAGGAAGGAAGGGACTGTATCAAAAATACATACATCCTCCCCCAACGCTTACCGAATAGATAGCTTCCTCCACCCCATGGGAAAGAAGTAGCTGGGAAAGGGCCAAGAGTATTTAAGGGATAATCCTTCCTCATATAGTCAAGGGGTAGAAACTTCTCCCATAATTATATCTGATATCCATTAAATACTTTTTAGAGGTGGTTCTGGGTGCTTTATACATATTTGTTCATTGAAGTCTCCTAACAATTTGACCAGGTAGGTGCTATGGTTATTGTACGATACAGGTAAAGAAACAGATACTTATGTAACTTGTTCAACATAACAAACCTAGAAACTGGTGCAGCCGAAGTTTAAATGCAGGCAGTTAAGACTGTAGGGGAGTTCTTAATCAGTTACAAAACCCAGCACCATATGCTCAGGATTGTAAATGCTACATGTAGCTCTTATAAATATTCACTTACTAAATGGGTGAATCAGACTGTACAACTGTATTAGGATTATATTGAGCCACAGAGTAATTGGCTCCTGAGGGACAAAATGCAGGGCTAGGATTGATTTAGATGCCCCCAAAATGGGTCTAGTTCGGACCCGGAAATTTAGGGTAAGGGAGAATATGAGAAATTATTGAGGCTGGGCTCTGTCATGCATCTTGCATCATCAAGAACGCCTGCTTTGGAACCGAGAAGACGATAAACACTTAAGCCATCTTCCCTTTCTATGAATAGATGGATGGGTTCACGGATGGACTAATACATAACTGGAAGTAAGGAGCAAGGCTGGACTTAAGTCACTGTTGTGTAAGTGGCTTAGATGCCATTTCTTTTTTATTACCTTGGCAGTGGCCTTTAAATGCGAATACAGGTGTTCAGCTAATAAAAACAACAAATACACCAAACCCAGAGGCTGAAGGTGCTTCACTGCAGAGCTTTCTAACTTTTAATCCCTGGGGAGCTTCCTTCTTGATGCCTGTCAGCTGGAGGTCACGATCAGTCCCTAGAGTCATCCTCAGTTCCTCCCCACATGAGCCTCTTTAACGCCGTCAAGGAAAGAGAGAAATTCCGGAAAGACCAAAGCTGAGATCTTATATAATCTAATCATGTACATTTCATCACCTTTGTCATTTTATGGGTCAGAAGCAAATCACAGGTTATGCCTACACACAAGAGAAGAGATTATGTGAAGACATGTATGCTGGGAGGTGGGACCCTGGGAGCCTCTGAAAAGTTTGTGTGACACACCTAGCCTCTCTGCTAACTCAGAAGTGTGTGCGTGTGTGTGTTCCATAAACACACATACACCATTTTGCCTAAGACATTAGGAAATATACATTTACATATAACATTCACTTTAAGTAAAAGGTTAATCTTTGAAGGCTGTTACTAAAAGATCAGTTATTCTCAGTAAAGTGGGTTTACTGTGATCTTAACATTCTTGAAGAAAAAACACAGCAAACAAATTGTTGAACGAGTTAGATCATTCTTGCAAAGTACTGCTCTTTAAAAATGTCTCCATATTAAATAAATGGTTAAGGATAAATGCCTGAACGATGAAACGCAGTCACCACCAGAGATTTAGTTGGTTTTACAGCTTTTCCTTGGGTGCTTTTTCTGGAATGTTTCTTTGAGACCTAAAAACCCTTGAGCAGCTGTTTCAATTAAGATTGAGGTATATCAGAAATAACGGAAATCAGGGCCGGGTTAGTTTTTGATTACTACTGGAAAATACCAGCAATATAGTGGAAAAACACAAATTTCATTCACTTTCCAGTTCTGGATTCCAGAAGTCCGAAATGGGCCAGCAAGCCTGTTTCCTTCTAGAGGCTCTAGAAAAGAATTTGTTTCCTTGCCTTTTCTAGTTTCTAGAGGATGTGAGCATTGCTTAGCTCATGGTCACTTCTTCCATCCTCAAAGCTGCAATGTGGTATCTTTAAATCTCTCTGACTTTGATCCTCTCTCTTCTGCCTCCCTCTTTCACTTAAGAGAATCCCTGAGGTTGCTTTGGGCTTGTCCCAGGAATCCAGAACCGCTCCCATTGCAAGATCTTTAACTACATCATACCCACAAACTCCATTTTGCCATGTAAGACATCATAGTCACAGGTTCTGGGGATTAGGATAAAAACACCTTTGGGAGGGCAAGTATTCAACATACCACAGTGGCTTAAATAAGGAGCTTCTTTTCCTCACCTAACAAGAAATTAGGACTATAAAGGATCAATAATGGTCAAATTGAAATCTCTTATTCTGGGGAGGATTTTGCCTCATAACTGGAAGATCACTTTTGCATCTTACTATCACATCCATGCGTGTATGAGGAAGAAGGAGGAAGGAAGAGGAAAGGAGAGGCACAAGTTAACTTTAGAGTATAATTTATTAACCAGAACTCTTCCACAGAAGAATACTAGATGCAAGGAGAGGGGAGTCAACAATCTAGATTGCGTAGCCAGAATTTTTAGATAGAAATGGGAGAATGGTGTTAGATTTGAATGTTTAGTGAGCC
This sequence comes from Rhinolophus sinicus, assembly GCF_057876585.1. Lineage (NCBI taxonomy): Eukaryota > Metazoa > Chordata > Mammalia > Chiroptera > Rhinolophidae > Rhinolophus > Rhinolophus sinicus. Next base: position 120,878,648 of record NC_142515.1, on the reverse strand, counting down.
AGCTGATAACTGCCAGAATTTCAGTTACCTTATTATAGGATAATTTTATATTCTACCAAGGGTTAAATTATAAGGGAAACGTGCTCTATGTATTTTCCTACTTGAAAAAGAAATTTTTTTTGGTAAATGAAATGATTCCGTCAGCCATCTTTATGAGAACTACTTGAGTATATGTGATTTCTTTTCTTCTCAGAAGAACACAGAATTCATGAATGCTATTTCCATATTCATACCCTTATCCTATACAGAGTTCCATTAGTCATATGTAATCCCTCATTATTTGTTTTCCTCTTGGGACAATGAGTAGAGATTTATGAACGAACCTGAGAAATTAGGTTCTGTAGCTTTCAGCTATCAGTGAATTAGAGCTGTAGCCTTTCTGGTTTCAACCTTCATGGTGTGGTAACTAGAGGACTGTCAATCAACTTTGTCTGCATATATTTTCAGACAGAGTGGAGCAGAGCAAAAGCACATTGAAAATGAATTTTGAACAGTTCAGCAGAAGAGAGGTTTCCTCTCACAGGAACAATGCATTCAGCAGGAGTTAAGGTCAGAACCGATGAACTTCTGTCAAAATGCTCCCAGATTTGCACAGTGGAGGCCTGCAGTCAACTTTGGAACCCCTACCTGGCCTTGCCTCAACAGGGATCCCAGGAGTTTAGACCCTCAGGGCACTAAACAAACATTTCTTTCAAGTTGGCTTACTTACAACATAGAGAACATTGTACAACACTGTTATCTTTTTAATGCAGATATTTAGTACCTGATTTTTATTATTTTAATATTTTAAGGAATGTCATATTTTATTCAGTGCATATACTGTGAGTCATTACAGAACATGATACCGTTTAAACCCAAAAATAATAATAATCAGGATTTTTCTGACTCAGAAGCAATTCTTTCATTATAGGCCTATGACTTACCATAAAACCTGAGCACAGTTTTGGGTCAAATTTGGCACAGTTCTATTTATTTTATGTCAACTTGGGGTTATATCAAAGTCTTATTTTGGTTTATATCCGGGAAAGATGAGATCAATTTCTACCTTTTCAATACGAGACAGGAAAAATACATTGAATGGTCCCTATTTTAAAATATTATTTTAAAACAAGATTATATATGCTTACTCAGAACCTAAATCAAAAGGTTGTATGTTATCTTTGAGAGTAAAACTTTAATTGGATGGCTCTCTGGAGTGGCAAAGGAATCTATTATAATCTTACATTCCTGAAATGGAAATATTAATATGTTTTTCTAATAATAGATCAAAGTCCCAAGTTTTTAGTACTCAATCATAATTTATCTGTCAAATTAAACATCCGTTAAAAATCCTTTCAGTATTTTCTATCACATTATAGAAGTTCTGAGTTTTCATTAAATGCATAAAAGCTTTCATTATAAAGCATATATCCCAACTTTACTTTTAAAGGGGAAAAAGTTTTACATTTTTCCACTCCATATTTTTCTATCCGATTGGAGCAAGTAACAGCCCTTTTGGGAACCATAATAGATTTGTGAGATCTCTCATAACCAGAAGCAAAATTAAAGTACAAAAAATTGTATGTTGATCTATGTTTTCCTTTCACTGTGTCGACTGGTGCTTGATTGTAATTTTTATGGCAATATACATAGATTACTCCAAAGGACAGACTCATATTTGAATTATATTTGCAAATTTCCAGTTTCTGAAATATACCTAATATATAAAAGGCACTTAATGCAATTTTCCTTGGAAAATTGAGACACAGAAGAGACACAGAATAATTACTACAGCCTCCATGTTCCCTTTTTCTGTCCATACTCATCCTATTACACCCCACGTAGTATAATAATTAATAATGTTATCCAATACAAACTGTAGTGTCTCTCTAATCCTTCCAAGATAATACATTATTCAGATTTCCACAAATGTCTTCATATCTTTTGTAACCTGTGTAACAACTGCAAAAACATACTTTGGACATGCCTACCTATCACTTCTAGTTTATAAAACTAGAATAACTAAAATTTGATGAAGCATGATACAACCCTTTGTCTTGAGTCAATTAAATGGTTTCCATTAAATTGGCATTCTTCTGGTAATTAATGCTCTTATATCACTATAGCTTTAGTTTGCTTATCTTTGACTAAATTTAAGATATTTTTCATTATCTCCTAGGGGAATCATGCATACAAAACATACGGATTTAATTTGCACATCTGATAAAGAATTGAGTGGGTTTGATTTTTTTAAAGTTATTCATTTAAGTATTTTAAAGTAACCATTAAAAGTAACCAAAATCACTTGATACTAACAAAAAATACTGCTAGAGTTCTATTATTCATTACAATCTAGAAAATGACTCCAATCAATTTCTATCAGTTACCCAAAATATTCATTTCTCCTCCATGTCAAAATGAAGTAAAGTATAATTCAGAAACATTTCGTCAGGAAAAGAAAGCCATTGGACAAATGACCACTTAAATACTTGGTTTCTGGGAACATTAAGGTCATGTCTGCACTAGAAATGTGAAGACATAAATGAGACAAATTTTTGAGATGAAGTAAAGCTGAAAGCTATTTTGCCAGGGCAGGCCAGCCGCCTAGCTAAATTATAAAACCATAATGTGCATGACTTTATCCACCAATAAAATGGGAATTATACTACAAGCCAATTCTGTCAGAAGATGTTATGGAGATAATGAGATAATGTCTTTTAAGTGCTTTCAGTGTCTCGGATGAAAGAAGATAACTTTCCCATCCTCAGAAAAGAGACGACCCATGATCACTAACATTTCACGTTGTAAATGCACCTTCTTTAGAAAAGTGATGCTATTACAATAATGATACATAAAGCTCTTCTACTAACCTACTGTAAAGCTGTATTCATCAATAATGAAGGCATGACCTGTGACTGAAGTTGGTGAGCTTTTCTATATTTAACAACTATTTTCTGTAAGATTAACAGACACATTCAAGGGCATTTACTTCAAGGCTAGTTGTATGAAACAGTTTGAAACATAATGTGTTTTCTATCAGCAAGGAGTTCCTCTAATTAATATACAGATGTGAATAATGAAAGGGCATCCTCTTCAATGTTAACGAAAATGAGACCTAGTATATCTACTAGATGCCTTCTGAACTTACATCTAATACACTCAACTAACCCATCCTCCGAGTCACCATATTCCAGTGACATAATTAATGTTAGTTGGTTCAACAACAAGAGTGAATGGCATATCCAAAATTTATATGATATTAAATAGGACCATGGTTCTCTCTCCAATTGCCACGTTTACTTTAAATTTGATAATTAATTAGCCATAGTTGATGAGAGCGATTACAGGGCTGTTTCTTTTTCCTTTCTTGTGGCCTCAATTATCTATAAAGTTGGTGCAGTTTCTGGAAATAACCTACATATGGAGAAATTAAATGCCTAAGAAATTAATAAATGCCCACAGCAATTATGAGAAACTTTAAATCTTCAAAGGAATAAATTGTAGTAAAATAATAATAATAAATGTAATAGGACTTGTGAATGATGCTTGGTAGAAGATTACAAATTGTTCCTGAAAGGTTCACTCAAACGAAAATGAATTACAAATTTTAGTAATAGATTTTTGTCTTAGCTGTAAAATACCAATAGCCGTATAAGTGTTTAACATTTTCAATTTGGCATTTCTCTAATTATAAAATATGTAATTATTTTCCTCTTGCAGTGATTGCCTTAGGCAGGTTCTTGTGCCTCAACTGCCACCAGTGGGAAGTTAGAAGCCTTACGGTAATGGAAAGGGTAATTATGCCATAAACAAGACAAGGAAAAGATGATCTCTTTTTTGCTTCCAGATATTGGTGTGTAAGAATATGAGGCCTGGAGTTTCTGCAAGAGGAGAAACTCTCATCTTTCAGAAGAGGAGAGAACCAGTATGCTGACGATGAATGAGCAGGAAAAAGAATGAAAAGAACTTACACACTTGATGTACAAACTGAACTCGCCAACATGGAAATAATTTTACCTAAACACTTCGTAACAAATTCTCTTAATGTTTAAGTCATGTAAGTTTAGGTTTTCTAGTATTTGCAGCCCTCAAACAACTTAATATATGCAGGTGCTTTGGTGAGAACCATATCTATGTGCATTTCAGGTACTGACCCAGCAGATTCTGACTTTGCTGATGGGGTTCGCAGTAATGGCTGCAGATCCTCGGGGCTGGGTAGCTTGGTCAGAACTCCTCTTTCTGGGAAGGTCGTGGCTATCAGCCTGCAAGCCACACTGGAAGAGGAAGAGCTCTACTGTTGAACAACCCTGACATTTAGGGGCTCAAGGAACTTCATTTGGAGGTTCATTCACCCATATTTGTTTCCTTTGTATTAGGTTTAACACTAAGCAATTGTCTCCCCATTTTCAGAGAGCAGATTCTCTGCTTTAAAGCACCTCAATGTTTTTATTCAGGCAGGCTTATCTCTAGTGGCAGTAGCAGGTGGGATGCCGAATGGATATGAAGAAGCCGATATTAACTTACAAGTTTAGGAATCCAACATCCTGAGGGCTCAAAATCAATTTTTAAAAATCTTGCATTTAGTGAAACATGCCCTTGAGTTGTAACCAAAAGCTAGTGAGAAGCTTTTTAAAATAAAACTTGCCAAATGTCAAGCTAGTTAATGACCGAGTTGGAATTCAAACTCAAGCATTCTGGCTCATAGTCAGTGAAAGCCATAAGATTAAGTCCGTATCCTTAATCATTAAACCACACAGCCTTTCACACAGAGCGCAATACATGAAAAAACAGAGAGGGGAACAAGGGAAACTGCTGTCCTAAAGGAAGCATGATCAATGTGGCATTGGGTCTGTTCTACATGAGGTGAGTGGCAGAGTGGTCCATAGCCATGTCTGCTAGAAGATAAGGTTTAAAATAAATCTTAAAGAACAACTAAGAGCTATACAAAGTGGTCTAGGATTGAGCCTACCTGATGATCACACTTAAAAATACAGGCTCTTATTAGCAGCAATGCTGGCATTTTGATATATATTTGAACAACTCCAGTGTCTATCCTTTAGTTCTAAACTTAGATGAGAAAAGTGGCATTAAAGATGTAAGGATATTTTTAAACTTCGATACCAAACAGAAAGAATACTTCATCTGGGGATCTGTGACACTGAGAGTGTCACTAGGAAGGAAACTGTACTTGAATTTGATTGGGTGCCCCTATTCACCAGGTAGAGAGAAGACCCACAGACTTCAAGGGCTAGGAAAATTTATAAACTGTAGCGTGGAGAAACACATCATGCACACATTTCCAGGAATTATCAGTAAATTGACTCCCAGAGGAGCCAGGAGAAAATTGGCATGAAGCAAATCAGAAAAAGTACGTTTGGTTACATAAGTTAATGAATGCCATATTAAGAATTTTGAACTTGAAGACTAGGTAAGCCATTCACTGTTTCTCTGTTCCTAAAATGGAGCATGAGAAGCCATTAGTAACATCTACTGAACATGTTTGGGAGGGCAGCCAAAAGGAACTATAGAGAATGTTGAAACAAACTACTGACTGACTGACTGCCTGAGCCCCTGAATTTATAAATACTTATACATCTCAGTAGAAACTGTGATAAATTTCACAGAATTAAAAAGAGTAAACAGAACCTTATAGACACAGACAATAGTTTAGAGGGTAAGGGGGGAGGGGGTGGGAGATGAGGGTAAGGGAGATCAAATATACGGTGATGGAAGGAGAACTGACTCTGGGTGGTGAACACACATGGGATTTATAGATGATGTAATACAGAATTGTACACCTGAAATCTATGTAATTTTACTAACAATTGTCATCCCAATAAATTTAAAAAATAAATTAAAAAAAAGAGTAAATTAAAATGAATTACTAGTATTGAAATAACTGGGTTTAGGGTACATTAAAGTAATCAAAAATGGTTGTCCAGTATATGAACACAAAGCTCTAGTAATTTATGGAAGTGTCTAGCTTCCTATTCTTGCTTCATTTCCCTTCTTGCTATCCTTCTTTTTTTCTTTATAAAAGTAGATAATTTACTCTCATGAAGTCAATTTAGAATTGAGACTGGCTTTTCCTCTTAGTATGTCCAAGACTTCATACCTTAGCCAAAGCTATGTGTTTTATTCTCAGTATTCAGGAGTCTTGGAACTTAATAATAATATCACTGAAAGAGAGGGAGGGTTTCAGTGAATGGGTAGTTGACACTCAAGAACCATTTTCATAGGACTTACCAATTTCTGTCCAAATCTGGTCTACTTTTTCTTAGCATTCATTACTTTTGCACTCTTCAAAGCACCTTCCACATATCTGAACATTTTTAGTTTGGTTTTATGAGAAAGTAACACTGTTATCAAGTAATCCTGAATATTAATTGCATGGGGGGAAACAATCCCACTACCCACAGAGATCATTAATAGGCAAAGGACTGTACAAGTACATGTTAATATTAAATTCTCACTTTGCTTTGAATTGTTTCTGCCTCTTTAAAAAGCAACCATCTTTATTTAAATAAAACAATCTTAAAAGAGTGACTTTCCTCAATATATTTTCTCATTCATAAAATATTCTTTCTGCTTTATGTAGGGGTGGGTTCAATTTTCTAATATAATTTCTAAAGTATTTTTGCATCTAGGCTTATGAGGCCCTTTAGTCAGTAATATTGTTTTTTACTTTTAACATCTCTAACGAGTTTTGGAATGAGGAATATGTTAACTTCAGAAAATGATTTGGGAAGCGTTTCCGCCCCTCTATTTTTCTGAAAGAATATATGCATATGTAACTTTGACATTATTTCTTTGTAAACATTACATATAAAATTTATATTTTAAAAACTGGAGTTTTTTTGTTGTAAACATAATAACCAAGTGAATTTTTCATATCAATTTTGGTTGGTTGTGTTTTCTTAAGGATTTTTTCAATTCATCTAAAAAGTGTTTATAATTTCTTATCACTCTGATATCTGCAGGATGTAGTGTTAGAACTTTCATTTCTGATATAAGTAATTTCTCTTTTCTTCTTGATCCAATTTTTTTTTTAATTTTTAAAATATCTGTAAAGAATCAACCTTTAATTTTGTACATTTTTTTGCATTGTTATTTTGATAAGATTGATTTCTGCTTTTTTCTTTATTATTCATTTCCATTTACCTCCTTGTTATTACTTTGCTGTTTGTTTGGGTTTTATTTGTTTGTTTTGTTTTGTTTTTTAAGCTTTTTAAGAAAGAAGTTTTAGATAAACATTTTAAAACTTTGTTTTTGGATGTAAGCACTTGACATTAAAAATCTCTTTGTGAACACTGCCTTAAGCTGTGTTGTTTAATTTCGGAGTATTTGGTGATTTTCTAGATAAAATATTATTGATCCTGTTTTAATTTCAATGTGGTCAGAAAAATGTATTTACTAATATTTTATCCCTTTGATATTTCTTGAGACTTTTTTTTTTATGGTGCAGCCTATAGTTCATGTTGGTGAAAAGTTTACGTGCATTTCATAAAATGTATATTCTGAAACTGTTGGGCATAATATTGTGTAAATTTCAATAGTCTTTATACTGAAGTCTACATAGTCTGGTAGAATACAGTCACTAAAGCTTACATATAGTTAGTGTTTTCATGGTATATATTTTCCTTCATTTTACCTTGAACATTTCTACATCTTTGCATTTAAAATGTATATTTGATAAGGGGTGGCTGGATGGCTCAGTGGGTTGGATCACAAGCTCTGAACAACAGGGTCGCTAGTTCGATTATTCCCAGATAGGCCAGTGAGCTGTGCTGTCCACAACTAAATTAAAGGACAACAACTTACTGCTGACAGGCCCTGGAGAAACACACTGGTTCTCAGTATACCCCAATAAAATTTATTAAACACAAAAACAAAAAAAAACCCTAAAGTGTATGTCTGATAAGACAACATACATTTGGGTTGTTCTTTTCTATTTTTTTACTCCACACTGGCCATCTGTCTTTTCATTGGAGTGTTTAGTCTCATTAATAGAATTATTGATATGGTTCAATTTAGGTCTCCCATTTACCATTTGTTTTTTTTTTTCTTTTTTGTCCAATCAGTTTCTTTGCTCCTCCATACCTCATTCCCTGCCTTTTATTGGGTCAATGAAATGCTTTTTTCTTTTAATGTTTGGCATAGATTCTTTTGTTTTTTGTTTTAGTTGCAGGTGTACAAAGCAACATAATAGTTAGACATTTACACCCCTCTCGAAGTGATAACCCCCCTCTCCCAAGCTACTACTCCTCTGACATCTTATATAATATTATGCTAAGTGCAATAAGTCAGACTGAGAATGACAAATACCATATGATCTCACTTATAAGTGGAATCTAAAGAACAGAATAAATGAGCAAATGAAACAGAAATAGGCTCAGAAATATAGAAAAAAAATTAAATGCTTTTTAGTGATCAAATCTTGGGATTTCAGGATGTATCTTTAATTCATCATTACCTACTTAGAATTAATACAAAAGTATTAGGTTGGTGCAAAAGTAACTATGGTTTAAAAGGTTAAAAATAATTGCAAAAACCACAATTACTTTGTACCACCTTAATACTTTGTGTAGAACATATAAACATTATAACAGTATCATTTCAATTACCTCCCTGTTTTTTGTGTTATTAACTCTGCATTTTGTGTAATAAATTTAACTTTCAACAGTTATGTGTTTTTCACCAAATTAGAAATATCTAATCCTCCCATATATTTATTTCCTGTGCTTTTTATTTCTAACTATAGATCTGAGTTTCTGTCTTATATTACTTCACTTTAGCCAAAAGATCCTTTAGCATGTTTTATAGTACAGGTCTCCTGGAGCATAATTTTCTCAGTTTTCTTTTATCTGAAAATGTCTTTATTTCAACTTCAATTTAAAGACTAGAGTTGCTAAATATAGATTTCTGTGTTGATATTTTAATTTTACTTTCAACACTTTAAGGATTTTGGTCTATTTCAATCTGGTCTCTAATTTTTTTCTTACAAGCGATCAGCCTCATCCTTATCATAGTTTTACCGCATGTAATACGTTAGTTTTCTTTGGCTCCTTTCCTAATCTTTGCATTTTGTGCTATGAAATGTTTAGGTTTGGTTTTCTTTGTATTTATCTTGTTTGGCAGTCACTTTGTTCCTTCAAAATGTAGACAGAAATTTATACCGAATTTGGAAAAAAAAATATATTATCATGTTTTCAAATACTTTTTTCTGTTTTACTATATTTCTCTCTTCATCCTCTGAGCTTCCAAATTACATAAATTTTAGACCACTTAAACCCATCTCATTGATTACTGAGTCTGTTGCTCAAATTGGATAATCTCCCTTGATACGCCTTCAGTTCAGTGACTTATTTTTCACTCTAAACCCTACTGTGACACCCATTTGGCAAACTTTTCCTTTCACTTATTGTATTTTCTCAATTCTAGAATTTTCACCTGTTTTTATTTTTTATAATTGTAATTTCTGTGCAGAGGCCTTATATTTCAGTTCATTATAACTAAATTTTCTTTCAGATTTTTGAACATAATTTAGTTCCTTTGAAAGCTCGTTTTTGCTTCTTTCAACATCTGGGGATCTGTTTCTGTTGATGTATTGTTTCCATGAGTATAAGTTATGTTTCTCTGATTTTTATTCTGTCTGATCATTTTTTTCTCTCTCTCTTAAAATAGCCATTTTGAATGGTATATTATAGAAACCCTGAGGTTAGGTATGTTGCTTTGAAGAGGGTTGATATTTGTTGTAGGAGGCTATTAACTCGTCTGGACTCTCACTGCAAATGTGGTTTTCTTGGGAGCGGAACGCTGCAGAAAGTTCCCCTCAGTTCAGTGAGATTACACTTGCTGATTTCACCGGATGCCTTGCAGTCTCCTTGCCACATGCACAATTCAGTGAGCAAAAAAATAATTTGGGCAACATTTACAAAGAAATTTTACAGCTTGGCCCTTCAGTGCCTCCCTTTTGTCTGGACTTGTGCTCATCTAGTGTTGGTTTTCTGTACTTGGCTCTATTATCCTTGAGCTCTGCGTTCTGACACCTCAAGTAATTAAGACTTTTCTGTGCTATACCCAAGAGTTGAAAGTATACCTTTAGCTAAAAGAGTCACGAGCAAGCAGATTCAGTGCATGTCGAATTTCCTCAATTTCTGTCCCTTTTAGACAGCCTCACTGCCATCAAAACACATATTTTTACATATCTTGTAATTTATTAATAATTATAATTGTTATATGTGGGAAGTGAGCATGACCAAGATATGTCACATCACCAGAGTATTTTAATTAAGGCAAAAAAATCTCCTACCGTAAAAGTATAATGGGCAGTCATAATAAATCATTAGTCAATGCTTACATATTAATCATTTGGAATGTACCAACTTCAAGATGACATACTCAAGGATATCTTGTTATAGAAAAAGACATAGAAGTGCAGAGGTTTTGTGTAAAAAATGTGTAAAAATAGTGACTTTGGGAAGGAACACTGTTAAAAAAAATAGGAAGAAAAAATACATTTTCAATAATATAAAACATAAATTAGTTAGCTATAAACATCTTCTATTCCAATATAGTGATGACGTGGAGTTTTTCTAAGCTAAAACTATTTGTCCTCTCTGATATCAGAAAGCATAGATCAATCATAAATTGCTTACCTAATCCAGGTAATAGGTCTTGGCAATGGAATCTCTGAGTATCGCAAACCTCTTACTAAGAACTGATGTTTTTCACAACATTTTTCTCCTGATGAACAACCATAACCATCCAAGTCTTTCCAAGTGGCTAAAACCAATCAAATAAGTGTGCCACCCAATTCCACCCTCTGGTTGTGAATTCATGAAACTCGAATGGATTGTGAAGAAGCACTGTGCAAAAGTCCCTTGATTTTCAGGCTAAAAGATAGGAAAGAGAAAGCAAATGGATGGAGTGCTCCATGATTTTATGAAATCACTCCAGTAGAAATGCTTCTGCTTCAGCCTAGCATCTAGTGTATGTGAAGTGGCCCACAGGGGTGGAATGATGAGCACTCAGACATAACAAGAGCCATTCCGAACACCAGAGCCAAGAATAAAGACCTAGGCGTCTATCAAGAGACTACTACTGAAGATGGCTATTCATTTTTCTTTAGAATTTATCATTACAAAACTCAAGATAAATAGATATCAAGGGAAAACAGAAGAACTTTTCACCTACGCTTACATGCCGGACAGTCAGATAAAAAATCAGTATTCTTTTTAGTTCCTCAGACTAAACCGGAAGGAAAAAAAAAGTTTGATCATCTGAGACCTATAAAAATAGAGTTTTATATATCTAGCTGAAATAATTTGACTGAAAACAGGTCCCTAAAATCACTTTTTCCTCCATCAAAGTCAAAAATGACTTTGACTTAACATTATTAAGAATAACTCAAAACAGGATAGAGCTCTATAATTTCAAAAGAAATCCTTTGACTACAAAACATATATTAAATAAATGTGCTCATCAATCAACTTTGTCACAGAACAGTCTTATAATTTTTTTAATAATATAAAATGTTGATTTTGTCAGCATTTTTGATGCAATATAAATTCTATTAAAATGCTGCCCACAAACATAATCAACTGCATCCCTAGCGATGTCAGATCTTTATAATTTTCCTTCAATGCAGTCTGCAAATGTTTACAATTGGAAAGCCATATTAAATACAGTTACTTTCTAGCAGAATACTGTTTTTGACTAGGCAATCATGTTTATCAAGCAGATTCATTGTATATTACTCGTACCATAAAGAACCATTTTCTGTTTTCAACAAACTCAGCACTCTGATAGAAATGCTTGTTTGTGACACTTGGCTAAAAATAACTGTGTACAGAGAGATGCGATAATTCTGTGGAGTATGAATATATATTTTAAGAAAACGTTACATTTCATATAATTGAGTAAATGCTTCAGTTCATAATCTGATATCTATATGTCAAAGTGATTGTTTAAATAAATTGAGATATAGAAGTTGTATTTATCTTTAAATAAAATTATATATTATAAAATACAATACAAAATAATATACATAAATTGTTAAAATTAGTTATATTACAAAGAAATAAAAACCATATGCACAAGTAAAATTAGAGGTCAAAATTGAAAGATGATAAGGGATCATTACGGAATAACTTTGCATTTATATTTTAAGGTTTCCTCCTCTGAAAATTGAGAGAAGAGGGATGGGACTGGGAGGAAATGGAGTAGCAATTGACCTTTTCCACCAAGATAGTCTAGAGCCTAAATATGAGCCAGGCACTCAATCCATTTGTTGGTCGAGACAAGTAAACTGTTATCAAGTCTGCTATCTTCAGGGAAGAGTAAATTAAATTTTTCAGTTCCTACTACGAGTCAGGCACTTCACCCAGAAATTACCATAAAATATCTCCTTGAATGAATGCTATACTATTGTGGCAATCGTTTTCAGGTAATGGAGGTAACAGTCTTAGTGGAAACAATATATAGGGCTCATGGTACTTTAATTCTACAATTCTAACACTTAATGTTTGCCTAAAGATAGAACTTGTTCCTTATAGAAGAGTATCTCTTTACAGGCAGTGAATTCTGAAACTACAAATGAAAAGTTGTAATCTAAATAGTTCATTCTAAATCATGTTAGCTAGTGTGAGATCTGTGCCTGCCTGCCTTTCATCCATCCGTTGTTTATTTATTTTGCCATTGCCTCTCTACATTACTGTTTTAAGAATTGGCTCAAGAGCTGAGAACTGGTCCGCAATGTCATTTTATACCTATATATACTGAATGTTAAACTAAATAAACATGATTCAAGTGTTAATATTTTAGCTGTATAATTATTATTTCATTGCCGTAGGATGGCATTATATGACAGTCTTCACTTCACATTTGGCTTCTAAAGAGAGATTAGCAAAAAAGGTTACTAGGAAAAAGAATTGAGGACTTTATCAGTTTTCTCACAGACCACTCATCATCACTTGATATTTAACTTATTCTCTTTCACAAGTTCTTTATCATCATCTTTGTCAATGGTCCTTTCAATTGCAAACATGTGAAATCTACCATATGCACAATTTTCAATGGTTTTAAGTGAAAAATAATTTTGCTCAACATCTCACTTTATTGACTCATGAAATCCTGCATCTTTGCCAAGATACATTAAGATTCACCTCGTAATCACTCTCCTTTTTATTTTCATTCTGCCATGAGATATTCATAGCATCCAAATATTAGCAAAATATTTCCAGGGATAAATGCCTGTATTTAGTGTGGATGTTTATGTCTGGAGGAGAGGGTGTGGATGTTTGAATAGGAACTAATTTTAGGAGTTGATGTTTCAGTATTAAATAATTGTACATAATAAAAGTATCTTACTCCTTTTGCAACCTTACAACTGCAAGAATTCAAATGCTGAGTATGTTGATGATGAGGACCCTTTATCAAAGAATTCGTTTTAAGGGCCCTCAAGCAAGAGGCAGAAATCTCAGAACAGAAGAGGACATAAGACAGCAAGAAACAGACAAAACAAAAAGAATCTAGAATAGACTATCATGATTTTCTCAGGCAAACCAACTGTCCCATCCCCAATTTTTCAGGGATGAAAAATAAAGATTGATTTTAGAATCAACTTTGCTGTTTTCTATTTAATCTATGTATACAGTTATCATTTCAATCCTGTCCATACATTTTCTTATCATTTTCACAACGTGCTGAGTTGAGAATTCCATGAAGTAATATGTCAATGCAACAGGAAGGAAAATTGAGAAAAGAAAATGGTCACAGAATTTCCAAACTTTAGAGAAGGGGAGATTATGTCAGAGGAAGATGAAACTCTTGTATGGAAAACAATGATTGGATTTTTTTAAAAGTAGAATTTTAGATACAAAAGGAACCTGTTTGTGAGTTTTTCCTTAGCTGATCCTGAGGGGTTGTGGATGCCAGGAAGGGGCGAAGAGGAGAAATAATAGAATGTTCTAGGTGAGGCCAGAACACCTGTTCACAGGCTAAAGTTAAAACACAAATAGAAAACTAAATGATATATTTCTCGGGGTGAAGAGTATTGAGGAACTTTAGCAAGAGTAACATCCAATTTTCAATATTAATCTTTTTACTATTATATATTATGTAATTTTTCTGTATTGAAATCACTCCCTTAAAAATCTATTAAAGTCAGCGGACTTGTGAAAGTGGCCCTACATAAAATTAGCGAGAAAGGGCTTTGGTTACATATGCAAGTAAGTGGTAAATCAATATGAAGAAACACAGACCTGGGCAGAGAGCAGGGATTTGGAGTAAAACTGACCAGAGGAATCAAATATCCCTCCAGGTTACCCCCCAAAGAATCCTCAGGAATCTTGAGGGTTGAGTAGGATAGTTCCCAAACATTTGGGGGGAAATATTAGAGAATGACCCAAGAAGAATGGGTGATTTCAAGCAATGTGTCCTGACAAGGCAGGATATTACATGAATATGACAGTCAAGGTTGTGGTGTGCGGCAGAACCTGACACACAGTCGGCCATTATAAGGGGTGTACCACACAGAATGCAGGCAAAAAAAGCAGAACATTCCATAACCTGGCATCATTGAGAATGACAGAGAGGTGCCCAGGTACAGACCACTGACAGCTCTTTGACAGCAGCAGAAACAGACGGCACATAAAGATCCACCTGAAAATTCCCCTCGAAGGCAGCTCAGTCTAGTTTCCTCAGCTGGAAATTTGCCAAACCCTTCTAAGAAGCATTACCTTTACTTAGTAGTAGGAGATCTGAGGAAAGACCTTGGAGACCTAAAGAATGTAACTGAATTTGGGTTGGCCCTTTCTTGATGTCAGGGCTTTTGTCAGAAGGAAAATGTTTTGACTGATGAGGCAAAGGTGTGAAATCACTCTTTTTTGAGTGTCTTTATTAATCACATGTTGAACAAGGCAACTTTTTCTGTCATTGAAGTATAGAATAATATAAATTAATCACATCTGCAGTGTGTGAGCTTAAAATCAAAGGAAAATGAGGCATAATCCTGTAGAAACATTCACTGTTTTATTACTGAGAAATACATATAATAGAGTGTTGTCTTCATGTTAAGAGGGCAGAATTTGAAGTCGGGTGGATCTGGGATTGAAATCTGGCTCTGTCACTTTCTACGTCTCCATGTTGCTTTGAGAAAGCTACTGAACATTTTCTTTACTTTGGTTTTCTTATTTGTAAAAAAAAAATAAAAAAAAAATGGATGATAACATCTTCTCTCTCCCCTCTGAGTTTGTGAGTTTGAGAAGAACGACAATACACATGGCGATATTTCTCAAAGCAGAAATGTGTAAGTAACACTAGTGACATACAGGTGTGTTAAGCTAGTGCTGGGAAAGTATTGTTAAAATATTATAACAGTGGCATATTTAAATATAAATTTGTGCGTATGAGAGTGTGTGTCAGAAAAGAAATGTGTACTTATGAGACTCACAATTTCACAAAATAAGAATAAATAAGAAAATGAGTTCATTATAAAGAAAATCGATGAAAAACAGGTATGTCTTCAATGTGGCAACATATTAGAAATGAAGTTTAAGCATCATGGAATAAGTAGATGCAAAATTCTCAGAGGAACCGATGGTATGTAGGAAGCACTCATTACACTGTAAATAATGTTATAAATGCCAGTCACTGTCCTAGGGGCTTCCATATACATGACTTCATGTAACTCTATCATCAGTTCCGCAAGGCACGGTCTGCTATTCGCATTTTAGAAGATAATCAGTGATTCCCCTAGGTGGAAAAGTGCTTTGCCCAACATCACACAGAGACTACAATCCAGGCATTCAGAGTGCCACAGACCTTTTGCAATTTCACTGTGTCACATCTGCCTCCTTTTATAGTCATTCTTTGCACAAAAATGATGTAGTTATTTTCGACTCTGTGATTTTTTTTTGACCAAAAAAATTCTATGTGCGGACATCACCTGGCAAGATTTTTTTTTTTTTGACTACATTAGAATTCTACTAGCACATGTAATTACCCTGGCAATACTAAAAGAAGCAACTTTCTCCGCCAGTGTGAGTACTATAAGCTGTTCATATCAGTAATTACCCAATTCATGCAATTATTGCAGAAATTCTTATTAATTAGGGTCACCACTGGCTCTTTTCAGGTTAAATGGGGGAGTTCTTAACAAAAGGGAAGAAAAGAAATAACCATCATATTTTATAAGATATGGTCTTTAATAAAGTGATTTTTGAAAATTAATTGCTTCTCTAATCATAGTCACATAAAATGAAGTCAGAATCATAAGTGAATCAAGAAAAATATTTTTTTGCATAAAATTGCAGTGTTAGCTGAATTTTGGAGAATAAGCATTTATTAAATGCCTTCCTTGTTTTCACCCCCTTTGATATATACTGTAATAAATATAAAAGCAGGAATAAGCCTCTTTTAACTCTTGTTATGTGACAAAGTCATACATTTAGATAAAGAACTTAAGACCCATCTGAAAGCAATATGTAAGATGGTGATTTACAGTCTCAATGTGCTTTTCAAAGAAATTCTAAGTAGAAGAATGTTTGAGTCAAGATTAAATAGGAAACTATGTATGAGAAAATAAGGAGTGTTTTTATTGGTTCTTCAGATAAAAGTGGGCTTTGGACTGAATGCTGCACAAACAAGTTGAAGGATTTTTGTAAGATTCGTTTAGATGAGAGGGTTATAGAAATCAGGTATAAGCTTATGATTCAACTCATGACAAAAAAGGAGATGGGATCACTAAGTAAGCCTTGCCCACAAATACCAAATTTCCACAAGGAGTGTGAGTGAGGATGTGGTTCCTTATAAATGCATTACTGACATATTATGCATATGTAGTGGGACAGCTGTATAAATTATCAGAACTTTAAAGTGTATGCATTAATTCAGAAAGGAAATCTGAGCAGGTGTAAATCAGGAAACCATATTTCCTATCTCCTTTCTCCCTTTCATTTCTTCCTTCAATAAATGTTTATTGCTATTAAACTCCACGAAAACTCTTCTTCTGAGTATTAAGGAGGAAGAGACAAAATTGAATAATCTTTTCTGCTGACTAATATTCATATGTAGTGGAGAAAACAATGCTGATTATAATAATGCTAACTATGATAGGACAGAGTAAGTATTATCACAGAAGGAGAATAAATTAGATGAAAATTAATTCCTAACAGAAAGAGAAAGGAAAGTTTCTGTGGAGAGAATCAGCAAGCTCATTAAGTCTATGTAAAAACGGAATAGACTGAGCTGGGTAGAGTGTAAGAAGGAGGAAGAAAAGTATTTCAGTATTAGGACTCTTGCAGAAAAACATAACAAAAGTGAAATTTAAATATCAGTTGGAAATGGTACTCTAGTGTTCCTAGAAAAGAAAACACATAGGGATATATGGCTTGAGTTAAAGCTGTAAAAGTCAATTGAATCCAGACTCTGTGTGTGTGTGTGTGTGTGTGTGTGTGTGTGTGTGTGTGTGTAGGGATGGTGGAACTTTTAGGTTAGACTATAAACTCTTTTTCTTTTCTTTTTTTTTTTTTTGTAAGTGAGGCTTGGAGTAAAGCTTAAAAGAGATATTGAGCAAAAGACTGACATAAAAGTGGTGAAACTCTAATAAGAAAGTGGCAAAGGATGGGTGGATTGAAGAGAAGCTTTGAAGCTCCTACAAGAGTAAAATTGAGAAGCAATGAGATCCAAATTAAAGGGGAGGAGGAAGTTCAAAACTGACAGAAGACATATTCCAGAAATAAAATCAAATGAGACATATGAAGAACAACCTGAAATTTTAAGTTTTGGTGACAGAATTGAGGAATACAGAAGAGGGACTTTAGAAAACAGCGTGTGCATTTCTCTTGTGATTTTTCTTCATTTTTAGCACAGGACATAAACTGAATTACTAAAACCTACCACTACAATTGCTTGCCACTGAATGCATCACAAGAATTATAAAAAAAAAAAAAAAATTCAAAAATAACATTGAAAATTTAAATAGCCCATGACTTTTAAGCCAGACGATTACAATGCAATTATTTTTATAGTTTTTTGAAAGAGTTGCTAGCATCAAGAGCTCACAATATATTTAAGTGCTTTTATCATTAAAACAAGCTAAATGAGCAGAATATGTTACACTCTTTTCCATCAGCTTGAATGGACACACCCTAGGGCAATGACTACATTTCTACATAAGGTTATTAAGGAATTAAAAATTCAAAAGATTTATTATTATGAATTTGGACAAATTAATAAATCTTATTTAGAAAAATATACTAAGTTTTCACCACAGTACTAATTAGGAATATGTTTAACTTTCTTATGTAAATTAAAAAAAAAAAGCCTTAAAAATTAAGTCACATTTTCACTTCACTATCTCCTGAAATTTGACTCTAAATGTCTATTGTTATAATACAGTTATATTTTAAATTAAACATCATATATGAAAGCAGTTAAAAATAATTGCATAATGCCTCTTAATTACTTGTTTAATAACTGTCAGACCTCATAGGATCACAGACATTAAATATGTAAAAACACGTTAACTCATATATTCCACTCCCTTTTGACAGCACATGAATATTCTGTTAAGAAAAACGAAGTTTCACAAAGTGCTGAATTACTTGGCCTCGTAAATACCTGACAACATTGTATTGTAGAATGAAATTATTTCTATATTTAACTTTAACCACAGGACTAATTTTTTGAGCTGGAGCTGGAGGGGAGTACTCAGAGATCAACAAATTCCAAAAGTATCATACTACACATGCATACATGATGAAATTAAGTTAAATAATATAAAAACATAGCCTTTACATATATTTTTGTATTAAACAATAAAAAGCAACTTTCCAGAGATAAAATTGATAGGACTTGGCAAATGATTTGGTAGTGAGATAAAAAGAAATGTTGTGAAGTTTCCAGAGATTTTTGGTTTGAAATATTGAAAGCAAAGATGAGAAGTTAAGTATGATATAAGATCAGAAGCATGTGTGTGTAAGAGAAAGAAAGAGAAAATCTGCATGGAGGTCACATCCTAAGTACACACCCTTCCCACTCCTCTGTATTCCCATTGGAGGCTCTCTTCTCTCCGTGTCCCAAACCCTGCTCTACCCTTTGGCACATGGAGTTTCAATGCAAAGCTTCAAACCTCAACTTGCTCTCCTCCCGAGACACACAGGATATGGCAAGGCTACTTTACACATTTTGTGCACCTCACAAGGCATTTTCGTGAACTTTAAATACACTGCTGCTTACCATAACCCAGAGTCAAGTGACAAGTGTTATACTAAACATTTTGCAGCTGAGTAAATGAGGCTTCACAATTTTAAGTCATCATAAAAAGATCATCCAGTACCATAAGTCAGTTCTTCTGCTCCCAAATTTCTTCTAACATACTGCAGGTAATTATAGCACAATGTACTGAATCACCCAATAGTCACTTCAAAATTTTTGGTAATAGATATATCAAGTGGTAGAAATATTTTAAGTGCAATCTGTGTCATTCAAAAAGTTTATAATAACATAGCAATCCCTGGTATTTTAGCATTATAGATATGTATCGCATGCATTTTTTTAAAAATTGATATTTAGAGTTGTATTTCTACAACAAATACCAGTATTGAGTCTGATACTAAAAATGCACCATTTTAGTAATGCTTTTTATTTCTGAAATGGAAGTGCATACATTCCTGCCATCTAACAATTGTTATTCAAAAATTGTTCAGAAAAAGTGAAATAAAATAGGCTGCTGATTTTTACTTTTGAAATCTCAAGTTGATGAGGCTAACACTTTAACTGAGTCTCTCATGGAGTACACCTCATCAACAAAAATCTCACATATGACATTCAAATTTATTGAACAAGTGGTATAACTAAGTCGAGTGTGTAGAAACAGTTGTATTCAAATGTAGGACAGTTGTAAAATAGATTTTATGATGACAATTTCTGTATGCTTTTTTGAGAAAGAAATGTCAAAACTATCATCAGTTCAATGAGCCACTACAAGGGGAAAGAGACTCATCTACATTAAAAGAGATTTATAATACATAAAATATATGATTAAATAAGGTCAAAAGCTGAATAATAAAACAATTATGGGTGTATGCTGTTTGCCCTTGTCAAGTCCAAATGAAGAATGTTATATTAAGTTTGGACAACAGTTTTGGGGGTTAATTTTTGTTAAAATAATATATATCCATTTTGACATTAGAATTTTCAAATGACTGATAATGTAATTACAATATAAAACATTTTAATTTTAGAATTATTTAAACCTTTGAAATAAATTATTCCTATGCTTATTTTGTATGGATGTGCTTGGTTGAAAGGGAATACCAAATGGTCTCACACGTCCTCCATAGGGAAGAATAATTAGTCAATCCATTAACTACAATTCTGTTTTGAAAGTTTCCTCTTTTACTTCAATCTAAGCTGCTTTTGTATGACCTTATTCAATGTGCTATTAGCACTTATGAAATCGAACTCCGTAAGTGTAGAGGATTTCTAGCTATTCACGCACATCAAATGTTTTCTTTCAATTTGATGCAATAAATTTTTTTCCTCCTCTGTAAGAAGAGCTATGCTGTACCCTGAGAGCTACAAAGATAATTAATACAGGGACTTTGCCCTCCAGGAGTTGGCAATTCCTTTGGAGAAACAGACATAAACACCAGTAATGGGGGAACATCTCTGATGTGAGAAGGGCAAAAGTAAAACAACCTCTAGTATTCATAATAAGAAAATTATAGGCAACGACACCATTCTTCTCTACTACAGATGTTAGTGACATTCAATTCGATCTGTACAACCAATGACTGTTTATTCAATGATGCAACCACTGGCCATATTTTCATTCACGTGTTTCATTTCCTAAATATTTTTTCACAAATTTAAGAAATGTTCTCATTGTTCACATTCAACTGAGATCTTTTCTCTTTTGTATTTTTGTTTTTTGAACGCTGTAGGTTCTGATATAATTTGAATATTCTTGTTAAATTATGGAGCTGAAACATTAGTCAAGCCCATGTCTCAAAATGTGTTAGCAACCAAAAAACTGAGATGACCCTTGTTTCATTTAAAATATTTCCATGTGAAAATCTACATAAAATCATTGTTTTTTTCTTACATTTTTTCTTAGCTTTAATATTCATTCATTTACTAATCATTCAATCAGCAAATATTATTGAGCCCCTATGATGTGCCAGATACTGTTCTAGGCACTGAACATGTAGTAGTGAAAGATACTGACAGAAAAAAAAAAAAAAAATCCCTGCCCTCATACAATTTCTGTTCTAGTGTGGTGTAAGTAAAATACATTATATGTTAGATAATGATATGTGCTAAAGACTCAAATCAAAATATAGATTCCTATTGCTAAAAATGAATCGTATACTGTAACCTGGATATAAGGGAGTCTGAAACATATCTAGTTACCAGACCTTTAGCTCTTCTGATAGAAGGAAGAGCATGGAGAGTTGGGGTTCATATGCTGCATGCCAACAACAACAAACAAACAAACAAAAAACTATATGTAGTACGGTACTCACCACTTTGGCCAATATTTAAAATTTTAAACTTCAGCAATGGTAAAACAATATTTCCTTCTAAAACAATAGAGCTAGTCTTCATATAAAGATTTCCCAATCTCTCCCAAAAAATTAGGACCCAAAATACTGTTAATCACCAAATCCATCCCTGATTGAAATTAATTCTTTCTTAATTTCAGTTGCAACCTCTCTTTGATATATTTAGTCCCTAAAAACTAATTTATAGGAACCACCAATACTTATGTAAGTGAAGAGTGAAGAATAAATAAGGTGACAAACACAGAAAATGATGTACACAATAAAGCAAGTAAGAAAATAAAATTGTATAGTTATTAAGGTTCTTGTTTTTGCAATGAGTCGCAAAGCTGTAGTTGGCTTTTTAATTTTTTTTTATTTTTTACTTTCTCCTCTACTAACCATTCAGTGGTTCCCTGCTCTCAGCCAGCATTTAGCATGTGTGATTTCAACCTTCATTCATGAAAGGGTTGGACACTGTTGATCTTGTCTTTAGTGAGTTGTTACAGTTTTCCAAGGAGTATTAAAATTGGCCCCAAAAAGAGATTTTCCTGAGAGTCACACCTATGATTCTGTGTGCCCACTGTTAGGCAAAGTTGTGTTGGACATTTTGCCAGACACTAAAGGATACAGCTTTTTAACAACAGTGTCAGGAACTAGATCCATAATGGAAGTCTGAGACGGGAGCTGACAGGGCCTGAATTTATTAATTTTTTTTGCCATCCTGGTGCTTGCTTAGTTGGCTCACATTCAGTGTGGCTGCAGTGGTCCAGGTGATGCTTATAAACAAGCTTTAAACATGAGCTTTCCCCATGGCTATGTCGTAATTAGTCACAGGAATGGAAAGTACAGTATTGGGGATATAGTCAATAATATTGTAAAAACTATGCATACGTCAGAAGGGTACTAGACCTACTGGGGGGGATCACTTCATAAAATATGTGAATGTCTAACCACTATGCCGTATACCTGAAAGTAACATAAAATAATATTGAGTGTCAACTGTAATTTAAAAAATAGCCATGAGTATATAAAGCATAGCATAGGGAATACAGTCAATAATGTTTTAATAACTATGTACAGTGTCAGAGGGGTAATAGGCTTATTAGGGTTATCACTTTGTGAGGTATATAAACGTCTAATCACTATGTTTTTTGTACACCCGAAACTAATAAAAATTATTAAAAACAAAGAAAAGAAAAGAAAACATGAGCTTTCCCTCAGCAAGGCTCACCTGCCACCACCACTGCTGCTGAGTTTCTAACCAGCCAAAAGCAAAGGTCAACACTGACTCACTAATAGGGCTTTATGTCCCAGGGGAACCAGCGAGTCACCTGGTAGCAGAATAATTATAGGAGACCCTTTCCAATATGGAGAGACCAGAGATTTGTCCTCATAAAAATAAACCTGTTGGATATAGATTATTTTTCCTCTCAGTGTTTGCACTGCTTCTGCAACAGCCACCTTCTTTGACATCCTGAATGTTTTATCGTAATAGTGTCCCAGGGCACTTAAAGAGAAAAGATCTAGAAGTTGCTACAAAATGTCATCTCTGAGGAACCGACATGTTTGTGTATTACATCTGCAAAAGAAGGCAATGTGTTTTTATTAATATTTTCTACCTGAAAAACTCATATAAATATATCTGCTTGACAGAATGTTCATCACATTGAGGATCCTTGAAGAAAGAGAGTTTGGTAAATATAGTACCAAGGCTTCTACTCCTTGCAAGACAGGAGAGAGTCTAGGAAGGTGTGTAGATGATTACATATTGAAATATGGGAAGCTACTGGAACATTTTTCTCAGCTAGCATGGTCTAACTTTCCCTGCTAATCCTTTGACTATATGCCCATTGCTTGAATCGGGTGTTTTTCTTTCATCATCTGCAGACTTAGATGAATTATCTTAATTGGTTAATGCAACATAGGAACTAAATTCAAGTTTAAAATAGGTGGAATAATTTTCTTAGGCATCAAGGCCTTCATAGCAGTTACTATAATCCCTTCATATACTGATAATGTGTTGATTAGATGTAGGCACTGAGAACATAGTGTTTAATGCCCAGGCTTCTGTGCACAGGATCCCACAGTTAAGTTGAGAATATTGTTTTTAAAAATACTATAAAAATCTTGGTCGACAATATGCAGAAACTTTAAAGAAAAGTGTCTTATACAGACTGTGAATGAGAGAAAAAGGTTTAAAGACAATATATTTATTTGAGTCTTGAATGATGAGATTAAATTAGGCAGTCAACGCCAAGTGGGAAAGGTGTTCTAAGAAGGTAGTAAATGCTAATTACAACTGTGAAAGCAGAAGGTTCTATCAGGGAGAAACAAGCAACCCTTAATATAAGGAAGGGGTTAGAGTGAGAAGGGAGACATTTTAATCTCCAAAGAAAACTCAAAACTATCTTTCTTCCTAAAGAGATAAAGCTCTGTTGTACATGTAGCAGAGTAAAACATTTCCCAACAATAAAACTAGACCACTCTACTTGGGTAGAATTGAGTAGAAGAAAAAGTTTTTCTAATAAGGATAAAGGGGTTATACATAGAGCTGAAAAGGCCGTATGTTCTTTTGACTCACATCATTTGCCCTAAGATGCCCGTTTCCATCTTACCCAGCTGTTATTTTAGGTTAGTCCTAAGTTACCTAGAGGAGATATTCAATCTTGGATGATCAAAGGGGAACCACGCAGACCCTATGTTGGAAAGGATATAGGAATAGGCCACAAAAGCTTCTCTGTTGTGGGTCTGTTTTTATGGGAGATGTCTTAGCTACCGGTGATCCAGACTTCCCAGAAACTAAGAAGAGATTTTGTGAGCAATGCCCCAGTAATAAATGAGAGTGTGCGTTTTCCAGTCATGTTGCCCATGATTATGCAGAATAATTATCAGATTAACAAAAGGAGCCACAAGGTAGGAAGCTAGTCAAAGATTTGAAGGAATTGGGTCCTTGTATTTGTTGTTTATTAAATGGGTAATACTCATAAGAGTCAAAGGCGCTATGAAAAGGACTCATTTTGACTAATCAAGTAATACTGAGTATGATGAAAAAGAATTCAAATGCAAAAAGTGAAGTTTCCAAAGTAGACTATGTGGTAGTTTAGAAGCCTTAATTAACTTCATAATTCCTGATAATTTTGCAAAAAATTATTACTCAGCTATTTTGCAAAGTTCTACAATATAGGTAGAATTATCTGTCAGGCTTTCTGTAAGTTGTACAGGTATAGGGTTAGCATCTGTATATCACCTTGGTGCTATTTCCTCCACAAAATTAGCCCCCAGCTTAGAATTTAAATTTATGCTACTGTTTTTTTATGATACCTACATATCATGAAATATTCTGCCCTGTGAACTGCTGAAAGGATCCTACCTATATCTAATTTTGAGTTTTATCAACAGACACTTAGTGGATGTTTACCTTAGTAAGAGATGGTTTGATATTACATGCTGTAAAATCACAGTTCAAAATTACCTGAGTGAATTTATTTTCCTTAACAAGTGCTTTATAAATATTCATTTAAAAAGTCATGTTTATAAATTGAAATGGTCCTTTGTAAATGTCCAATTACAATCATTTGACAAGTATAAATACACTTTGTGACAAACAATACCCTGATTTATGCAGATCCCATTAGATACAACTGTGAACTATAATTATCCTAGTGGACTATAATTTTGCCTGCCCAGTCATTCATAGAGTTTAATACACTCTACTGAGACTGAATTTTCGACACTGTTTTTAACAGTGGCAATGATGTGTCACCATCCTTTCTAATTCTGATTTTGCTTAAATAAATAATCTCAGTTAGAACCTGATCCGTATTATTTTGCTCAACTCAACAAGTTGAAAACAAAATAAGAATAATATTAATAGCCAGTCAGTTTTACTCAGCGTAAAAATAATTTGTTTGCAACCTTTGTAGATACTTGTACTTTTTAGTATATTTGGCCATTTGAGGTTAAAAACATTAGTAGTAAATTATTGCCTTGATGAAGTAAATTGTATCCTTTACAGAATAGCATACACGGGCAAGAAATTACAGCTAAAATATATATGTCAAGTTTGAACAAAAAATTGTATGTTTACTTCCCTATTTCAAATGCATGACCCCAAATTTCTCTTGACTTAGTAGATAAAAAATCAGTTTAATATGCTTTTATATTAAATTTGAACAATGTAGGGGTTAGAGGTGCTGACCCCCTGCTGGGTCAAAAATCCATGCACTCATTCTCGCGTAACTTATGATTTCCCAAAAACTTAACTATTAATAGCCAACTGTTGACTGGAAGCCTTACCATTAACAGAAACAGTTCATTAACACATATGTTTTGTGTTATATGTATTATCTACTATATTCTTACAGTCAAGTAAGCAGGAGAAAAGAAAATGTTATTAGGAAAATCATAAGGAAGAGAAAATATGTTCACAGTATTTATTCAAAAAAAATCCTCATATAAATGGACTCACACAATTCAAACCCATATTCTTCAAAGGTCAACTGTATAGATATAGATGTATTAATAGATAAGATATAGATATATTAATAGATTAGATATAGATAGATATAGATATAGATGATATAGACAGGCATAGATATAGATATAAATACAAATATATAGATATATACGGTAAATATGTATATATATATGTATATATATATATATATGTATATATATATAAATTATATATAAATAGCAATGCATAACCCAACTGAATCACAAGAGAGCATGTACATGGAATCCCTTTAGCAAAGTGTTTGCATCACACCAAAACTACTAGACAGTTCAGACGAATGGCCTCTTTGGCACCATTTAAATATGTGTGGACATGAGCACAATACCAAACAGCACTGTCCTGATCCTGCACAGTCTCGTGTACACACCTGTGAGAAAGGCCACATCTGGAACACCGGTAACACCAAACGCTCGTGAGGATGTTCAGTAACAGGAGCCCTCATTCATTTTTTGGAACGAGAATAAGTGGGAAGGCAAAATGGCTCAGCCACTTTGGAAGACAGTTTGGTAATTTCTTACAAAAGTAAACATACTCTGACCATGAGATCCAGGAATCATGCTCTTTGGTGTTTACCCAAAGGAGAGGAAAACGTATGTCCACACAAAATCTTGTACACAGATGTTTAGAGCTGCTTTATGAGTGGATGAAGGGTGGTACATCCAGACAATGAATATTACCCAGTAGTAAAAAGACACAAGCTATCAAACCATGAAAAGACACGGAGGAACCTTAAATGCCTATTGCTAAGTGAAAAGAAGCCAATCTGAAAGACTGCATACTATAGGATTCCAACTAAATGACATTCTGGAAAAGACAAAACTATGGACACAAAACGATCAGTGGTTGCCAGATGGAGGTAGGGCAGAGATGAATAGGCAGAGCACAGAATTTTAGGGCAGTGAAAATACTCTGTATTTTGTGATATTATAATGGATACATGCCATTATACATTTCCCCAAAATAGCAGCATATGCAAGTGAATTCTAAATTGAACTACAGATTCGGGGTGTTTCACATGTGTCAGTGTTGGTTCTTCCTTGGTAAAAACAAAGTATCATTCTGGTGAGTGAAGTTGATAGTGGGGCAGTCTATGTGTGTGGGGGGGGCATAGATTATTTAGGAAATATCTGTACCTTCCTCCAAATTGTTATATAAACCTAAAACTGCTCTAAACAAATAAAGTTTTTTGTTTGTTTTTTAAGTAAGCTTAGAGAAAAATGGAAACTATAGAATTAAATGCAGCAATTTTAAAATCAATTAGTAAAGAAAGAATACTTGTTTCACAATACAAATATTTTTTTTCTTGGCCATTCCCATTTATTAAAGCTACCGGTCCCTAAATGTGCTTGAAGACTCATGGATATTTGCCTTTGAAGTGCTTTCTACAGCACTTAAAGTCAACTATTTGGTGACACCTGCTTCTAGAATCTATCTCCCTTATTATTGTTGGGGACACTATTATTACCAGGAAGTGCTACAATAAGATTGACCCCTGTGCTTTTGGGTAAAGAGTCAGAATATATTATTTGTTGACTGATCTTGAATACAGTTTTGCGCTCTGTGTCAATACATGGGAAATATTTCTCCTGTATTTTACAGTTATTCTATGTTATATGAGTTTCAAAAAAAAAATACTGATTTTTTTCTACATATATCATAAAAATTTAACAAAAAAAACACAATTTTCAGTTTTTATTTATAACCTTGTCTCAATCTTAAAGTCAGTCATGAGCCCAGGGGAGACTGGGCATGGTATATTCAAGGTGGAGAACAAGTTAGAATTTTAATCAACAGCTGACATGTATAAAACCCAGAGACTGTGAAGTCTCCAATCTTGTGATTCTAGGCACAGGTTCCTGGGAGAGTTTGTTTTCCCAAGTCTTTGACTATTTCTTTCCAAGGGGCTTCCAATGGCTCACATCATTTCTTTTCCAGAAGTCCAGAAATGTTTGCAACCCAGCAAGAGCTCATTTTAGGCTCATGAGGGACTTCTGCTATATATTGAAATGAGAAAACATCATGTTTCTTAATTCTATGTATAGTATTAAATATACTGATACATGTTTACTCATTGAATTGCTGCCTCATCTTTAAATGTTGTGTTTCTGTTTCATTCTGAACATTTTTTTGGTCATTGTATTAAATAATTATTTTGATCACTTCATTTTTGTCTATATACAAATAACATTTTTCCTCCAATTTTATTTATTTGTTGTTAAGATTAAGGAGAAATGTCTACCCATTCAATTTTTTTCACAGCAATTGCAATCTGATAAAAATTGCTAAACTCTTAAATGTTCGTTAAAATTATAGCCAATGTTAAAGATGATATATTATACTACTTTAGAGGATTCTTGAGATGGAATTCCTCCCATAGTAAGAAATTAGGATTTCTACATACTTGCCTTCTATACATAACACTACCTGTGGTTTATGACTTCTGTTTTCACCTTTGGATAACACAAAGTTCCAAATTCCACATTCAAATAGTATTCAAAATTAACTTTTTTTGTTGAGAGAAAAAAATATGCTGTTTTGAGATTTAAAAAAAGACTGGAGCATAGGCTCATTCAAGCTCCATCTGTTGTTCTACTCTTTTCAATGGCAACTTCAAGGCACAGTAAATGTACTGAATGCTTCCTGAAAACAAAACAAACAAAACAAAATGCCTGCACAATGGATCCACTCCCCTTTCTGAGAGATGGAATCAGAGGAGCTCCAAGATAAAAGGAATACTCTCTTTCCCAGGCTGGTTAGCTGCATGTGCATTCATTCTGATGAATTTTTAAAACTAAAGGAAAAGAAAGCAACTTTTCATTGCAGAAACAATTACATCAGGAAACTACTATCCATTACTGAATGAACAACGCTATTTATGAAGGGAGAAAATTGCAAAGGTTTCCTGTTGCTAATTTTGCTAGGGCACTGAATTAGTATGACACTGCTGGGAGCTACAGGAGATCTTTATGACACCTGAGCAGGAAGGAGCCCGCCTGATGAGTGGTGTTAATCATCACAAGCCCCAGTTGGTGAATGTGTCAACAACAGGTCAGACCAGCCACTCGCCTCCACCCCCCAAAGTCAGTGATGAAGGTAATGCCAAGTAAAAGCAAAAGTGACACAAATAATTACCTTTTTTTTTTTTTTTTTTAAATTACAGGTAAGAAACAAAATTCTTGGTGGGAACAAAGGAGTTAGAATAAAGGAAAATTAACAACAAAATTAGTCTATCCCTATTTTTTTCTTTTCAGCTCTGCATCTAATTTGTATTAGTTTGCTAGAGCTGCTTTAACAAAGGAATGCAGAGTGGCTAAAACAAACACAAATGTATTGTCTCACAGTTCTGCTGTGTAGAAGTCCCAAATCAAGGTTTTGGGCATGTTTAGATCTTCCTGAGGCCATGTAAAGAATTAGTTCTATACCTGTCCCCTCACTTCTGCTGGTTTTCTGGCAATCTTTGGCTTATAGAAACATCATTACATCTTTGCTTTCATATTCACATGGCTTTCTTGATGGGTGTGTGTGCCCATCTCCAAGTTTCCCTATTTTATAAGGACACCAGTCATATTAGATCAGTGCGCACCCTAAGGACCTCATTTTCACTTGATTATCTCTGTAAAGATCCTATGTCCAAATAAAATCACATTCCGAGGTGCTGAGGGTAAGGATCCCAACATATCAATGGGGAGACACCCAATTTAACCCAAAACATAATGAAAAAATAATTAGTGAGTAAGTCATACTTTCAATCTATAGCAAAAACAATTTAAAGTTTGCTTGATGGATGGAAATATACTTATCACAAAGTCTGCAAGGAGCAGAGCACCATATGCTACATGGAATACGGCAGACACAAAAAGACAACACCGCATGATTATACTCACTTAAAGTAGTCACAATCAGAGAGACAGAAAAGTACATTGTCTGCCAGGAGACGGAGGGAGTGGGGGAAAGGCAAATACTGTTGAATGGGTATAGAGTTTTAGTTTGGGAAGATGGAAAATTTCTGGAGATGGATGGTGGTGATGGTTCCACAAAAATGTGAACAGACTTAATGCCACTGAATTTAAAAATAGTTAAAATGGGTGAGTTTTTTTGTTAGGCATCTTTTACCACAATTTTAAAATGTTGTCATGTGCCCAAAAGGAGTCACTCCCTGTGGTGTCCCTCCATCCCCAGCTAAAATTCTGTGCTGAGGGCTGGGGCTGACTCTTTTTCTATCCATGATTTGTAGGACAGAATCCTATTGTGGACAAAATGAATAGTATCCCTGTATTTAGGATACAGGTTCAGTTGCATGTAACAGCACTCAAACCAACAATGGCTTAAACTAGATGGAAAATCATCTATCCCACACACAATCTGGATGTGGACAGTGCAGAGCTACCATGGTGACTCTGCTCCATGCAGTCATTCAGGGGCCGAGACTCCTCTCTCCTGTATTCTGCCATCCTTCAGTGTTTCTCTCATTACAATAAATAAATAAATTATCAATCACAGAAATATGTTCATATTAAAGCTCTATGGAATATTTGTAAATTAAAACCTTTTTTTGTTTATTATCTATAAGGATAGGGTCATTGAGTGTTAGCTCTGGAACTACATTTTTCACATGAAGAAACCAAGGTCACCTTGATGTCGAATATCATAAAGAAATCATAAAGCTAATCAGAGGCAGGATATGCCAGTTCAGTATAAATCCTAATAGTGCACCCTAAACAGCAGGCAGACACAGTTTACCCCATCTGGGGAAATTTTTATACTCAGCAGGTCTTTCACCTTCTGGTGGCCACAAATACCTAATTATATTTTTATTTTGCTATATGAATAAAATCATCACATGCAGTCTGTGGAATGAATTGTAAATTTTAAAGATATCCATGGTAGCTTTGTTGGCAAATAAAATTTTTATCAAACAGAAGAACACTGTCAAAGAGAATTAACATAGACTGTATCAGTACTGAACATAAGACTCGTATTTTAAATTTCACAATCCATGTAACATCTCTATTGTTATAAGATCACTGCAGAAATAATTGTATTACAAGGGTTATTTTTCACTTTATAGGTTGTAAATGCCAACATAAACATGATAATGCTTTCAATCATCAGTGACCGTATGGGACATATCTTACAAACACATTGGGTTTCCAAACCATCCATGTATCCTAGATTGATAATTATCCTACTAGAAAACCATGGCCAAGAGAGCTTAAATAACAGAGGTTTTTATTTTGTTCATGTTTTTTACACCATGCAGCTGTGAAAGGATATTCCCATCTTCATAGTTTTCCTTCAATCTGGGTTTAAATAAAATATGGGATTTTTGCCTCCCTAAAGCTATTGCCAATGGTTAGGTACTGACAAGGAAGTCTGTCCACTGACCTACTCCCATATTCAACTAATTATGTATGACAACAAAATTTGTATTCAATCATAACATTTAGCAACTCATTTCTTCTCCAAAACTTTTCTGGAATATTTCATAACCAGCTGCTGTGCCATTTGCCTGTGTTTAGTCAAATGAGAGATTTCAATGCATTATATTATGATGAAAGCATGCCATGTCTGCCAACATGAAATAGCAACTATGAGAATACAACTTACATGAGAGTTTTATAAATTTGTAAACAGAGAGAGAGCTGCTTATATATAAGGGCAAAGAGATAAAGAGGGAGAGGTAAAAGTCTAACTCGTTTTAAAAAATATTTAAAAACTATATTTTATCTAAAATTTTATATTTCTATTTATATGTAGTAGGGTAGAGTGTGGTAAGTCAGCGTTTAAAAATTAAATTTGTGTTCCCATGCCTGTAAGTGAAAAAAATAAGTAACCTGAAATGAATTAGGCACATGGCCAAGTTGTGACATCAAATTATTATGATTCCTTGACATAAGCAATGCGAGAGTAGAGAAATACTCTTCCTCTCCGCTCACCATGAGTCCTGCCCAGAAATCTGGTGGTCTTGTGGCCAGTCCCAAAGGGATCAAACTGTATAGCTAGTGCATTCCAGATCTGAAAGAGATGCATAGGAATCTATGTTTAGGAGACAGGAGCACTGAATATCAGCGCCCCCCACCCCTGGAAAAATAACATTGATGGTAAAGTTACTGGAAATGCATAATATACTGGCTTAAAAAAATAATTATCTGGTGAAGAGAATATTTGAGCATTGCTAGGAATACCACGTACGCAATTTATTTTAAACAGTCAAACATGTGAGTAACGACCACAAATGTTTTGCCTCCTCATTATAATTAACTAGGAGATTTTAAAAATGCAAAGAATCAAATACAGATCACCCACGCTCTTGCTGCTCAGAGACTATTATTGTTAATATGTTGGTGCTTGCACTTTGAAAATTTTAAATTTATTTGAATCTGGTAGAGATACAGGGAAAATCTATTTTTATTTAAATAATTTATATAAAAATGTCTTGGTGTTGGAATTTAGGTAATAAACTGTTGTAAACATTCAGTGCATTTTTTATGGTATTTCAGGATTTTTCCCTGGTATGTGTTCTCAGAAGTCAGTATTACTGACTCAAATATATAAAATTTTAAATGGATCTTGATACTGTAAAATTCCCGCCCCCACCCATACAAAACCATTTTAAATTCCCACTTATCATGCAAAAGGCTACATGGTTCTCTTTGCTCTCAGTAAACTGCCTACTGCCTAGTCTCATTAAATATCCACTTACTTTTGGTATGAAAATATTTTACTTACTGATTACATTAAACATTACATTTTTAACTAGAAAGACATTATTTTATATATTTGTTTATCATTTGTGGTTTCTCCTTGATGATATACATTCTAAAGACCTTGCAATATTATATTTATTTATCTGAAGTTTCAAATACCCTCAGTAATACCCACATTATGGAATGAATTAATTCACAACTGGACATGTATGTGTAAAGCACAGGGAGAGGAACTGGGGAGGGTTTGGAGAAGAGAAGTTGAAGTGAGAGTTTTTAGATCTATGCTAAGACGTCATGAAAATGAGAAGAATTTCAGGCTGAAGACTGGGAAAAAAAAAAAAAAAAAAAGTCCAAAGGACTGAAGACTGCAGTCAGGCTAAGGAACAGATGTTGTTGTAGAGGAAAGAGGGAGCCAGAGAGTTAGTAAAGCCCTTTCATTAAAGGCCGAACAATGAAGTTTAGGTTTGGGGTTCAAGCACTCCCGGTCAATGCTACCACACAGAATTGCAACAGGAATTGGGTGCTGGAAGTGAAATCACAGGAAGTGAAGTGAAAAGAACATGTGGCTATTGAATCTGACATGTGATTTACACATTCAAAATACTGGCAAGAATGGCTGCAAAGTCTCTGAACCTGAAAGCGAAGGTGAGAGGCTGAGTAGATGTAAACAGATAGCTTAAGCTTCAAAGCTTTTTTTTTCCCCCTTACAGTGAGAAAAGAATCATTTATTGTGACCTGCCATTATAGGTGGTCACGATAATGCTGGAGGTTTCTTCTAGCAAGGTAGCATATGGAACAGAAGATATTTTTTAAGAGTCTCAGCCAAATATTATATAGAAAATCAAACAATATGGATTTTTCTAATTCTTTCCTCATAAATCAGGTTTGAGGTAAATACTTCTTGCGTGTCAAAAATACGAGATGGGCACATAATGTGGTACTTAATGCTGTTTTATCCTTATCAGTGATGCCAAGTTTAATCTTTTTTTTTTCTTTTTTCTGGTGTTGCCTGCTACATCATTCCATTAGACAAAAAAACTGTTTCCTTTGGCATTATGTAAATAATATGTTGTGCCATACTTAAAATCTGTGTGAATGATTTTTAACATCCATTAATAATCTTTGCTTGAATAAAAAAGTTTTAATAGTCACAAATGCTGATTTTCTAAGTCTATTTTCCTTTTATGAATACATGTATCATCTGACATTTTTCTGTTTAAAAAGACTTTCCTCTACCTCCAATTGTTTTTTAAGTAGCACTATGAACTCATGCATAATATGATATTATTCAATGCGTTATAATCGGTTATTCTCGTTCTTCTTTCTGTTGTTTGCCCCTAATTTGGCCCCTGGGCGCCTTTTCTTGGACCCCATATACTTGGACATGCTCCCATTAGTTTGGGAATACATGCTTCCTTTCTGAATCCCTTTTCCACTTGGAGTTATTTTCTTATGTGCAGGTTGATCTACAACTCTACAAATTAGTTACTAGATTGAAGTCTAGTGACTAAAGTAAAAAAGTTATGAGGTAACTTCTCTTATGTGCAATAAGGTCTTATCTTTCTTCCAAATGATTTGTTGTAACAACACCATTTATTAAAAATTAGTCAATGAGAACTCTTTAAAATCAGAGAGATTAACACTGGATTGTATATGTAATTCAGTTACTTAAATGAACTTTTGTCTTTTTCCATAAGAGACCAATCAACCTCTTTGGGCTTAGTTATAATTGGTCAACTTCATTCCATAAAGTCTTTATCAGTAAAGGGAGCAAATATATATTTGAAGATTTCTTCTCCAACAATCAATTCTCTCTCTCTCTCTCTCTCTCTCTCTCTCTCTCTCTCTCTCTCTCTCTCTCTCTCTCCCCCCTCCCTCCCTCCCTCCCTCCTTCCTTCCTTCCTTCCCTTCTTCCCTCCCTCCCTCCCTCTTCAATCTCATTTTAGACTGGATCTTAATCTCTTATAACAAATAATGAAAGAACGATATAAAAATAAAAATGAGAATGCATCAATTTTTAGTATTGTGTATATCTATGTAGGTGTAAGGATTTTGGAAAATAGGAAAACAAGTATCACCTAGTTTAAAAATTTCTCACTTGCTTTATCTTTATGCACCATGGTTTTGTGTTTGCCCTATATAATCTCAAATCTGTTTCAAAATATCCTTCTACTTTAATATTGTCAAAATAATGCATTTTATGTTCACTCATTTTACTAGCATGACAGACTAAGTGGCCATTTTAAAAATTACAATTCCCATGCAGAAAATGATAAAGAAATACAATAGAATGGTACTTTTTTTACTTTATTCATTAGACTTCAAACTAGTAACTAATTTGTAGAGTTGTAGAGCAAATTAGCCAAAGCTGTTTTATCTGATTCTAATTATAATTTGTCCTTTGTAAACAAAGATGATAGTATTGACACAATACCCATAAGAAATACACTCTCTGTGGCTTCCCAGCATGGGGATGGATTTTCATCGATTCACTCACGTTGTCTCAACCTGTCTCCCTGGTGATCAGTGTAGCTCAAGAAAAATGATTTTCCTGAGAGCAAGATATTTGACCTGATTCGTTCTGGGTCCCAACTACCTGCACTAAATATACATTGATATACTATTTGCTCTAAAATTAATTGATTGTGAATTTTTAAAAACAATAACCTTATTAAAATTTGAAAGATAATGTATTGTTAACTGTAGTATAATGGTGGGAATTCACTACAAACCTTAAATATAAAAATCTATGAGATAATTAACCAGAAAAATATTAGGATTGTGTCAAGTCCCTACTGTGTTTCCACAAAAATAAGACCTAGCTGGACAATTATTCTAATGTGTCTTTTGGAGTAAAAATTAATGTAAGACCCAGTCTTATTTTACTATATTATATTAAGTTATATTAAGTTTTGCTCCAAAAGACCCATTAAATCTGATTGCCCCGCTAGGTCTTATTTTCGGGAAAACGTGGTAGTTATAAAATGTTGATTTCAGGCCACCAATCTTACAATTAACTTAGGTATGCTATCATTAATTGTCCTCCTAAGTTACAGGA
The DNA here is from genome assembly GCF_057876585.1 of Rhinolophus sinicus. NCBI lineage: Eukaryota > Metazoa > Chordata > Mammalia > Chiroptera > Rhinolophidae > Rhinolophus > Rhinolophus sinicus. The sequence goes on along the minus strand of NC_142515.1, from coordinate 120,842,837 downwards.
AAAATTTAATTGCCCAACAGATATAAACAAACAGGTAAAGTCTTACCTGAAAATTGAAAAAAAAATTAAATAGTACCTCACATTTATCAGTATAAACCTCATTTGCCTCTGTACTGATTCTGCATCCTTTTACATTTCCTTAATTAATGTGGATGAATGGATAATCCTAAACTGATAGTTCTAAAGATTAGATAGTTTGATAGTTTCATCAACTACTTATTTCACTCTAAGGAATGTGTCAACACTGTAATAATGTCAATGTTTTTCCTGTACTGACTACAATGTTTCAGCAGCTTACTCACAAACTCAAGCCTCAGAGACCACACTGGAAATTGGCTGGGAAGGAGAATGATGCTCAAGTCTCCCTATTCAAGTAACCTGCCCATCTTTAATACAACAAAGGCAATGAGGGTAACATAAGGTGCTCAGCTTCCAGGCTCTAGGGTTTCGGCTTCTTTCTGCATTCTTCTATTTTCTACTGGCTCAATTATGCCACGTCACCATCCAGCTCATCATAAAACAATGAGGATACTTTACAACCAGATAAATGAACACTGGACAGGTAAATTTGAGGTGCTCGATCCTAAAAAGGCAGCAGTGCTTTAGGCATCTGTCAGAACAACTAGTACCATGAATGTTTCCCAATCTGAAGGGAACACTCAGGATGAATGTACAGAAGGTGTTAGAGGATGAAGAGAACTCCAGTTTAGTCACCCATTTCATCCATCTCAGTCCTTGGGATTCAGTGGAGTGACTGATGTCACAGCATGATCACCCACAGTTGAGGGTTAACACTATCTTCCCAGGCAATCTTGAGAATAGAAACCGATAGCTGGCTTTATTGGACAAGTAACCCTGGAACAGTATGAGTATCTTTTAAAAAGGACTCTATAGTGTTTTCCAATTTCTTTCATGTTTTCATAACATAATGGTCCTTTTTAAAATTTGTAACCTATTATTTGGATATCTACTGTAGAAAGCTTGTAATTCGTCCAAATAGAGAACTTCTTTGTTCTTTATTTAACTAATGCTAAAGAGTCAATGTCCTCCCTCCCTCCTTCCCTCCCTCCCTCCCTCCCTCCCTCCCTCTCTCCCTCCCTATTTCTCTCTCTCTCTCTCTCTCTCTCTCTCTCTCTCTCTCTCTCTCTCTCTCTCTCAGAAGAAATAGCAGCACTGTCTAATAAAGGATCTGTGATCGATCAAGGTGTAAGTATTCAGAGACTACATTCATTAACAATGAATAATGTTTACTGTAAGATTTATAATAAACTTAGATGAAATTTATTTTACTGGTGAGAAATAAAAAGTGGAAAGAAAAATTGATTTAGCCTATGGAATCTTTAAATCAGAATTTGTGCTAGGTAATTTACACAGATTATACAGTCCTCTAAGAACAAAAAATAACTAAAATGCAGATCTTATTTAATGAACAGATTTAGTATCCCAATCTAAATAAGACCATATATCTAATAATTATTTGTTAGGGAGAAAGAACTTATTAGGTGATTATAGTAACAATTGAACAGAACCTTAACTAGATAAAGTGGTTTCAAACATTGTAAGATGATTTCATCTCCTTAAAAGAGTGTGTAAGTTGGGAGACCGTTTCTCTAGATGTCCATGTTGACTTTTGGTTCACTCTAGAACTGCGAGACAGGCAGTCACTAATAGCTTTCTGCAATTAATTATTTAAGCCTTCCGCCTCACAGATATGAGAAAGTCCTTAACACTGTTTACACAACAAATGCAAAAGTAAATATATCATGATTTCCATACAATTTTATGACACAAAAGTAAAGGGCATAAAATAAACCACAACACTATTATGATGATTCTATAAGCACAAAACTAACGCAGTTAGAATATGTGTATTTTTCAAAGAATGAACGGATTTCAAAGGTAGAATCTAAATTACAGAATTACAGATTTCAAAGGTAGAATCTGAATACAATTCAGAATATATTAAAACATTTCCTTTACGCCACTTCTCTGAACTGGGCTTTTGATATGATTTAGAAAAGAGGCACGTTAAACCTGATTTCTTAAACATGGGCCAGCGTCCTTGTGTGCTATGTTGTTGAATGAGGCGCTGAAGACTGAGGATGGCAACCTGACACATATATCAAAAATTCTCCCCTTCACAGAAGTCAGCCAGGATGAGTGAAGTGGAGTTTACGTCTTTTCACCCCAAACTAATCTCCACCCAACTGGGGGGTGGGGGTGGGGGGTGGGGAGAATTGACCATTGCAGCAGAGCAACTGAGTGGCCTGCTTCTGACATTTCCTGTCTACTTAGCAGCTCAAGCATTTGCCTGTGTTGTCATCCAGTCTGAGAATCCTACGTGTGCGATGTAGGAACAATGGCGAAGTGTCCGGGTATGAGGTGAGAAAGGTATGTTGGAGGAATAGAATACTGTCCAGTGCTGGTGGGGACAGAGATGACAACACTAGTCTCCCGTGTCCTACAGGACTGGCACTTCCATGACTCAGTCACTTCCTGCGGCATGATTCGGGCTGTGACACTGGCTTCTGTGTCTCCTTCAGTGCATGCCTATTTTCTGAGCCTGAGTTTCTATACTACCCACCACTTCTGTGAGTCGGTCAATATTCTTTCAGTAAATGTATTTTTTTTTGTTTTTAAGATTTTATTGGGGAAGGGGAACAGGAATTATTGGGGAACAGTGTGTACTTCCAAGACTTTTTTCCAAGTCAAGTTGTTGTCCTTTCAATCTTAGTTGTGGAGGGTGCCGTTCTTCTTCAAGTTGTTGTCCTTTCAGTCTTAGTTGTGGAAGGTGCAGCTCAGCTCCAGGTCCAGTTGCCATTGCTAGTTGCAGGAGGCACAGCCCACCATTCCTTGTGGGAGTTGAACCAGCAACCTTGTGGTTGAGAGGACGCACTCCAACCAACTGAACCATCCAGGAGTTCAGCAGCAGCTCAGCTCAAGGTGCCGTGTTCAATTTTAGTTGCACGGGGCAGAGACTACCATTCCTTGCGGGACTCAAGGAATTGAACTGGCAACCACGTGGTTGAGCGCACACTGGCCCATGTGGGAATTGAACCAGCAGCCTTCAGAGTTAGGAGCATGGAGTTCTAACCACCTGAGCCACCGGGCTGGCCCCAGTAAACGTATTTTTATTCTTAACTGATTATCCATTAGTTTTTGTTGCTTATGAGAAAGGTCTCTCACTGACACACTTTGCTAAGAAGCCATTTCACTAAATATAAGATAGCAATGAATTTAACTTGATAGTAGTTCATATTCTTAAAAATGATTAAATTAGATATTAAATACTAATTAAACTAAAAATCATTTTCAACTATCTCAAATAATTACTTCAGTATTAGACAGCAGAATTCAAGTTTCTCTCAGGAAAATTTTTTAGAGGAATCATATTGTGTAATGTAGTGGGGACCAGGTCAGCTGTTGGGCATATCGATTTTATAGTTGTCAACTTTGAAAGGACATCCAGTTTATATGAATAAGAGTTTCAAAAATAAAAATTTTAATAAACTAAGGAAATAAAATACTATGATATTGCCTGGGAAGGCATGACTTCAAAGAGCAAAGAACAGGAATGTTGGTTGTATTGTAAATATTTTAAATTTTCTGTATATATTGTGATATTTTGACATCATAAGATACCTCTCTGGCTGGGGAGAGACCGCCCCTCCTTGCGCTAGGCAATTCCTACAGAGATCGCTAAAGGCCCGCTAGGAGCACGTCTCTGATATGTAAACTGTCCAGTCCAGAGCCATTCTTCCTCCATTTGGCCCACTCGCCCCGGCAGGTACTATCCCTGTGACTTTGTCATCCAAGGGCCAGGATACAACTCCTATCCCCCAAACCCACTGCAGTTATTCCAGGTGGCCAATCCAAAACCATCCCTCCAGCCCTGCTTTGCCTTTCGTTTCCGTGGAAACCCCAATGCAGGTGGTAGACTAAACCTTCCCCTGCTGGCCATGCTGGTGTCTTCCCTAGGTGTCCCTGCGTGGCATGCCATGCCTCCTGCCTCTAGGGCCTCTGGGTATCGGAAGACTAGTTGCTTCCTGAGCCTCTCCTCTCTCTCCTCTTGTGGCTGCACCTGACTGTTTACATCGTAAAAGAATACAACACACTGGCGATCAGTAGATTACAAGGATTATCTACTCACGTTATACCTGAATCTGTGCAAGTTACTTAACCTCCTCCATGAGGAAGAGAAAACGCTCTGGAAATGATGTGCAAGAAGTAACCGTACTTACTCAGAGTAGTGGTTCTCAGTGGCTGCTTTACGTGAGACAGCGGCTTTACGTTACAATCACCTGGAGAAGTTAAAAATAAAAACAGAAGCAAATGAATAAATAGTCAAGAAATAGTCAATTAAGTAAAAATAGAACAATGGAGTCAAAACTCCTGGTGATGAAACCTGGGCAACTGTGATGTCTTTGCAATATATGCAGGTAGTGAAAACATCCTGCGTAATGAAAGTGGAGATATCATTCTTACGAACTTCTGTCTTTTAAAATAAGTCTTGCTTGCCCCAGGAGTGACATAGTCTGTTTATAGACATAAGACATCAGGGATGGAATTGATTCCATGTAAGGACTATTCCTGATCATCTCAGCAGGACCATTGGCATTGACAGGGCCAGGCTTTCTGCCTGGTGGCATTTTCTGGATCCCAGTGCAGACAAGACATAACCAGATCAAGTATGGTGGTCACACAGAGTTGAGAAACTGCCTTTGGGAGACCATTATGAAAACAGACATAAAAATATTTAACAAAATGTTTATAAGTTTATTTGAGAAATATAGGTAAACAAAATGTATCATGAAAAGACTTTTCCCCTCCCACAGGGAATCAAGTTTCGTTTAGCATTTGAACATCAAAAAATATTTATATTTATCATATTAATAGATTAAAGGAGAAAAAGCATATGATGACATCATTAAATACAGAAATAACATATGAAAAAACTCAACATCCATTAAGAAATCTGTCATGTAACTGGGAATAAAAGGAAAATTTGCCATTCTGATAATGGACAACTTTTGTTAGAAACCTACTTCTAACTGTATACTTAGTGATGCATGACTGACTGCTTTCCCTCTAAAATTAGGAAGGCAAAATTCTTACCATTTCTATCTAACACTTTTTTTGGAGGATCTATCTAGTGCAACAAAGAAGAAAAAAATGTTCAAGTCACGCTTATTGAAAAGGGTGATGTAAAAATGTTTTCTTTCACAGAAAGACAGATTTCATAGTTGATGGAATATCCAAAGAAACTTAGAAAAAATACACTGCATTTTCATACGCTGGCAAACAATCAGAAAATCAAATTAAAATACCATTTAAAATAGCATAAAAACATAAAATTCTTTGAGATAAATTCAATACAATATATGAAAAATAAATATACTAATAATTAAGAAAACATTTCTCACAATACTTAAGACCTAAAATTTACAGAGAGATTCCAATTTCATGAAGTAAATGATATTGTGACGTTGTTAGATATCCCAAAATGCATCCATATATTCACCATAATCCCAATAAAAAATCCTTAAAAACTTTTGATTTGTTTTGTTTTGGTAGAAATTGACAAACTGATTCTAAAATTTATATGGAACAATGAAGACATAAAAAAGCTAAAATAAAATTGAAATAGAACAAAGTTGGAGGAACTATGCTAAAATATTTTAGGACTTATTGTCAAGGTATCAAGTGGTGTGGTGTTCAGATCAGGATGGACTTATAGATCCAATGGAACAATTCAGAGAATAGAAATACACAATTCACCTCCACTAAAATCTGTCTGGGTCCTCCATTCAATCCACTGAATACTAAGCCTTTCCCCAAGCCATGTTAATTGATGCATGACAATGCTGCTCCAGGCAAAGAATAACCTTTTTCAATAAATATCAATGGAATAGTGGAATGAAGATCCAAAGAAATGCATCTCAACCACTTCCTCCTTCTAGATAATCATTAACTCAAAATGGGCCATATGCTTAAACATAAAAAAGAAAAGGCTGTAAGAGTTCTAGAAAGAAATGTAAGATATTTTTTTTTCCATAATTAAGTAGGCAAAGATTTTTAAAAGAACTCAAAAATCACAAGGCATTATATATATCCAGGAGTGTCAAAAAAATGTACACACATTTTAGGAGATGTTATCTATGCTCAAGCAGTAGTCCGCCGTAATCAGAAGCATCTGGACACTGATGGTAACCACTTTGAGCACCTCTTGTAATCGCAGAAGTCAAATGTGACTTGTAGTCATCTTTTGCTATTAGTATATATTGAATATTACAATTAATGCAGTTTTTTTCCTTTCCCGAAATGTGTATACATTTTTTTTTAAATTTGGTACTCTCTGTGTGCCATATATATACATATACATACATATATATGTATATATATATACATATATATACATATATATATATGCATGCACATAGATACAAAATATTTACATGTGTGTGTGTGTGTATGCATACACACACAAATATTGTATACATCCACAATAAAATACTGTGTAGTAAGAGAGAACAAACTATGGATATACACAACAACATGAATAAATCTCAAAAGCATTTTATTGAACAAAAGAAGCCAAACTCAAAAAGAAAATACTTCATTATTCTATTTCTGTGAAATTCTAGGTCTGGCAAGACTAACCTATGGTGACTGAGAGCGCGTAGGAGATGGCCTGGAGCCAGGGATAGGTGGGTGGATTTAGTGCACAGCTGGCACAGGAGAATTTGCGGGGCAAAGGACAATGGAAGTATTCCATATATCCTGATGTTAGCATTTTTGACTATATAAACTGAGTATTTAAAAGGAGTGCATTGTATCATATGTACATTATATCAAAATAAAATAGATTTATATGATTTCACTAATATGTGGGATATAAAGCTGAAAGCAACAAAGGAACAAGACAAACAAAGAAACAATAACTCATAGACACAGACTACAGTTTAGTGGTTACCACAGGGTAAGGAGGGAGGAGGGTTGTAAAAGAGGGTAAACAGGGTCAAATATACGGTGATGGAAGGAGAACTGACTCTGGGTGGTGAACACACAATGTGATATATAGATGATGTATTACAGAACTGTACACTTGAAACCTACGTAATTTTACTAACCATTGTCACCCCAATAAATTTTAATTTTAAAAAAGCAGACTTAAAAAGTAAACATGCAACAGTTAAGTAACAAAATAATGCTTAAGACCTATCACAGAACAACTAAATAAGCATTTGTGGTGGTGAAATCTGTGCAACAGTATTTTCCATAAGGCTTCTGGGGAAATTCTAAATGCTGGCAATGCTGAAAATATCTTATTTAATGGAAATCAGGGTCTCATTCTTTTAGACTCCAAGTTTTACTTAAGTCCTGCTTAGTAGTAAGTGAGGCAACTGTTTTTTGTTTTGGTTTGTTCTCTCTGTGTGTTCACATACCTAAGTCATCAGAGATGAAACTAACTAGATTATAAAATCTCCTGATGATAATCTTTTAGTACAGAATGTCTCCTCTGACTCTCAAAAAAAGAGAAAAATGTTGATACACTTTCATACTAAGGGGATTCTTTTTTAACTTGGCCAATAGGCAATTCCAAACCAACAGCAATAAACATTTCATAAGAGGAGATGATTTATTTAGTCTATACAACATGCTGTGCTCAGAAATATTTCAAACAAATAACACAATTTGATAAGTATGCAGCCTCTACAAAACTCTGAAAGAGAAAAAAAATATATCAGGGTCACAATGAGAATTTCATCTTGGCTCCTCAGGTGTCATGAACCCTGCAATGAACAAAAATGATCAATAAAATAAACATGTTGGAGACATACTGAAGTAAGGAAGTGTAGACAAAGCTGATTATGGACTGTTTCCTTCCAGAAGATTGGAAGACTCAAAACTGACCGATGCCTCTTACCTCCTTCCTACCACCTCTGCATGTGTCATGACTAAGTGTGCAGCTTTAGAGCCAGACATTCTGAATTTTAATCCTGTTTCCATAACTTACTAATCAGATGGCTTCATGCAAGTAAACTCATCTCTCTGGGCCTCATCAATAATCTTAGATGAAAATAATTGCTATCACATAATATGAAAATTAATGGAAGTAATGTATGTAAAATGCCTAGAGAATTTAAATTCAAATAAAATTTAAAAACCATTAAGTTATTATCATTTCAAAATCCATCCCTTGTTAATGATTTCATAGGACAGAGAGAGTGATTCTTATATTATCTAAACTCACATATGGCATGATACAGCAGGAACTATAGTTGTTCAACTAAGATGACAATTATAGCTATTTAATATTAATCGAAGTAATGGAGATAAACTACTCTTTTAGATTTCCTAAAACATAGTATTATAACTTTGCAATACTGGGGGAGGAAGTTCTGTTTTCAATAGAGAGACATACAAAGCTCATATGGGAGACCTGGTCTTCCTCACTGCCGCAATGGGCCAAGGCTGGCAAAAGCGCAATTCCCAGGCTGCCATTATCCCCTCTGCTCATGGCAGACATCTAACAGATCATAGAGCTGTCCTACTGTGTCTTCAGAGAGTCCAAGAATCTCTCCTGTTTTAAAGCGCCAAGCTATCCCTTCCACTGAAGTTGATAATTTTGAATAAATCTCTATAAATGCATACAGATGCTCCTTATAGCTACAACCATTATAAACATTCTTGCTTCTGTAGATGTATGAAAACAATAAACAATCATGTTTAAATTGAAAAACTGCAAATGAAACAAGAATACAAATTAATACAGTCAATGTGTGTGGGGAAGAGAGGGTGTATAAGAGGTCTGTACTTTCCACTCAGTTGTGCGCTGAGCCCAAAACTTCTATTAAAAAAAAAAAAGTCTTTTGTTTAAAAATCTTTAATATAATCAAGATATAAATTAAACATATGACCAAATATAACATAAGATGATTTGGTGTCAAATTAACATTAAATTATAATTAATTGAAAAGAATAATGTAGAAGATGGGTCATAAAATTGAACTCCAATAAAAAAGTGCAAAATAAACAGATTTATGACACTGAGAAATTGAAAGAAGAAATAATATCAAAGAGGTAGTTACAGTCGGAAGCAGAACAGTATTCCAGGGCTTCGAACCTTCTTCTCAGACAGCCAGCCTTTGTGAGAAGAAAAATATGGCAGTATCTGTAGACTTTAAATAAAGATTCCACCCAAGACTTAAGGTCCAAGGCAAATATATATATTTCCATTTGGAAAACTAAGAGCTCAGAGAAAAATATTTGGCCTTTCAAACACTTTTGTTCATATCTGTCAGCTTGATACTTTAGACATCTAGCCAAGGTTTAAATGCAGGAGGCAGGGCAGACACCCCTCAAGTGTCCTCAGAGCTCACTTTTCCATGCTCAGGGCTGGTCACTCCACAGTAGGAAAGTATAAACATCAACATGTCTATTATGTAAACTCATGGGCTACGCCCACAGTTGAACAATCAGATTTAAGTGCTAGTTTTGAAAAAACTAACTAAACAAAGAAGTATTTTCATTTCTTCTTTGACTTTCCTTATAAAGTATTGTGAATATTTACCTTGACTCCAAAGAGCAGTTGATTTTTTAATCCTTAAGTACAGCAAAAACAAAACACTTCTGGTTCTCTTTAAATGTACTCTCGTAAACCAAATTGTTCCATTTATAATTCATTCTGTGTCTTTTACATACACGTGATTATTATGTCTAGAATAAGGTAATCCATATGAAAAGCAGATTTTATTGCTTTCAGTATATTTGCCAAACGATTTTAAAAAGAAAACTATAATGGGTTAGATGGATTTATGGGGCAAATAATCTACTCTTGGCAATAGGATGCTAAGAAAAGGCTGGTTTAAAAGTTAAGAAGCTCATAATGCCAGCTCAGAATTTATAGCTAACAATTTTATAGGCCGAATCCACTATGCAGCCGTCTTCATCCTGCATGTGAATAGGATTACTCTTCCAAGCATTATCCTAATGTGGAATTAAACTGTCAAGTTGGCTTGCTTGTTGCATGGACTTGTGCATAAGATGAATGTAACTCTGAGTAAAGTTTAATATTGCTCCATCTGTTAAACACCTTTTCCTTCTAGAAACACAAAAACTGGAAACACACACTTGCACAACATTCCTATTTAACTACTGAGTTATTGTGGGTTGAAAAGGGTGACAACAGCAACCCAGATCAATCTTTATTATAAGTTCAATTTTTTCTGTTTCCTAAAAGTCCTCTTTCTTAAAATCTTTCTAGTTCTTAAAAAGCTGACGCAATTTGAATTATTTACTTTCAAGTTAAACTGAGGTAAGGGTCATCATCAGAAAAGCCAAATATAAATTATATATAAGTTTGAGAAATGGCCATAAGAATTTGCCATCAGTGTCAGTCTCTAATAACAATAAACTTATTTCCATAACTGAACTTCTGTGATCATTAGAAATCCTTCGGATGCTTTAAATTATTTTGTTTTCTGTCCATGATACATCTTTGTTGGTAGAATTATTGTATTTTAACCTTGATGATTATGGAAAATTGCAAGGTGAGACAAGAAATTATTAATTGTTGAAATATTAATCTGAATCACACTGAATATAGGGGAAAAAAAGCTATAAGTATCTAATTTCCTATAAGCGGAGAGACACAGAAGAAGCAACATTTTAAAGTAGTGGGATCACAAGTTTTAAAATTGGTTCTTTTGGGAGAAATTTGCAATGAAGACTTTTTCCATAAACATTTAGTTATTTTTTTTTTAATTGATGGTGGTGTTGTTCTATTTATTTATTTTATTGAAATGGAAAATTTTCACCATCATCTCTTAAAGATAATAATTTAGCCCCAATGTTATATAATTTCCATCATTTTCCTTTACATTGCTTCCAAGGAGACAAAAGCATCGCTTAGTAGATAGCTGGCCCTTATTTTTCAAGAAAAACACTATTCTAATTAGTATTTTACATTATACTAACTCAAGAGGAAAAACTGGCTTCTCTTATCTTTCTTATTTTTAGGATAAATATTACCAACTAGCAAGAATTTATGCAACTGCTTATGTTAACATGTCTCTGACCATATTTAGGTAAAACACAAGTAATAATGTAGATCTGGAGAACAGATTTTAAGGAGAATCTTCTTGTGACTAAATTCTTACTTTTTGATCATTGGAACTGATTTAGGAGTCAATTAATGGTTATAGTGTACACAGGGATTGTTTTTTCTGAGCACAGTATCACAACAAAGTGATTTTAGTACATCACTTTGAGGGGAAATAATTTATATACATTTTAATGTATTTTTTTTCTTATTCACTATACTATAACATATGAAATCATAAAATTAGATATTGGAAGCAACCACACAAATTTTTAAATGGTTTTAACTCTGGGGGGGGGGATATGTGATTAAGAAAAGGGTAATAAAATGTGTGAGGGAGGGACAGGGAGTGTTGTGTTGTACTATATATGCAGTGTCAATGCATTCTACAAATAATAGTCTATAAAATGTTGACTTTTATTATTAGAAATATTTTTATCTTATGACAATATCATCTAGGAATTCATTAAATAATAAAGCCAGTGTTAGTTCTGAAAAGTGCTGCCAGGCAACAAAAGAACTTTGAGATTCAATTAGGTATGTTAAATTTCTATGAAAAAGGTCAAGCTTTTAATTTAGAGAGGTTTTTTTTTTTCTTTCTTTTTTTAGATAAGGTAAGAAACATCATTAGAGAAAAAATACATCTAGGAGATGTATGTGGTGTGATTAGAAATGTCTATTTTCTAAGACTGAATTTCTCTATTGCCTTTTGTATAGGAAAAATTATTCTCAAATTAGATTAGGCTTGAATTACGCAAACTTTCAATTATGTAATATCCCAGAAATGTGTCTTTTAAAATAAAATATATCCTTCCCATAGCTCAGCATTGTTTAAATCTTTTACAATGAGGAAAGCTCTATTTTATTTTGCAATAGACCACGAAGAAGGAAAACAAAAATGATCATTGTAGAAGTTTTAAAAATATAAAGAGATTTTTAAAATGCCATCAGTAATACTACCTACCAGAGACAATCACTGTTAATGTTGTAGTAGATTTCTTTTTAGCTCATACATACATAGGGTGCCAAAAAAAATGTATACACATTTTAAGAAAGGAAGAAACTGTATTAAAATTGTAATACAATGAATGACGCTAGCATTCATTTTCATTAACTCCATCTTTTGAGTGAATGTCATACTACACATTGCTACCATCATTCAATTCAACTTCGAAAAGTAATACATAGATAACATCTCTTAAAATGTGTACATTTTTAGCACCCGTTATATATGTAATATACATAATAGCTTATATATTTATTATTATATTATACTATACTATGCAATATTTTATATTTTAGCAGATTTCCTTTTAATATATACTTATATACTTACATACATGTAATGTTTTATAAACTGCACATAAATATGCACATTTTCTCCTATCGTTGTGTTATGAAAAGAACACCAGGTCAAACAGATATTTTGGAAAGCACAGTGTAGGTAGCTATATTATATGTAATCATTTCTACTTTCTCTTAATAAAATAACACTGTACTATTATGTAGTATTATTAACACAACACTGTAATATTATGAATGATTCCTGGATTTCTGATAATTTCCATAGGACAGTTTCCTGAACTGCAATTACAGTATATCAACCCTTACACAGGATATTAGGTTTTTTGTTTGTTTTTGTTTTGTTAGTTTGTTTGTTTTGCTATTTTGCTTGACTGAAGATCATGTACCAAATATGAATTAGACTGCCAAGAACTAAACACAAAACTCTCTACCACAAAATGGAAATCAATTTTATAAAAGCAAGTATTTTCTATTTCTCTAAGCCTTATGCTTGCCTTGGGCAGATCTCTCAGGCATTAACACCCCAATAATTCTTTTTTTTTTTTTTAATTAGTTTCAGGTGCACAAGACAAAGCAAAACTTAGACGTTTATCATTTATATCCCTCACACTGTGTGAATAATTCTTCATAGTCCACTTGCTCAAGCATTTTCTTTCTTCAAGAGTATATTCCCATTTCTGGAATGTGGCTGCTTCTGGCTTCTTCTGCCCTAGAGAGAGCCTGCATCTTGGCCAGGATGGAGGAAATAAAACCGTGATTGCTATGTGGTGTTTCCATTGACTTCTCACATCTTCAATTAGGATTCTATTGGTATTAAAGTGTGTCTGTTCTTCCTTGTGTGGAACCGGCCTGATAATTTCAGAAAGTTTATTTTTTCTCCCTACCACAATTCCTCCATCTCCGTCCAAAAAATTGTCAATAGAACTTCACCAGGCATTGTGATACCAAAAGCACCCCAAAACATCTCCATATAACCACTGGGGGATGGCATCCCTGGGAAATAAAAACAGGAGGGCAGCAACCATTTCCTTGATCTCCTCCAGGTACTTAGAGATGCTGGACTCCACGTTTGTTTGTTTTTTTCTCCTGCTTTTAAATCATTTCATGTTGACCCTCCTCCAACATATTAGCTTATTTTTATTAGTTGTGTCTTTTGAGTAAAAAGTTGATGAATAAAAATTATTACATTGATACTTTCTATTAGCACTTGTTTTATTAATAGAGTCGGTTTAAACATGTAATTTTATTAATTCTGTAGTACTTTGTTCATATTTTTGCTTGTTTTATTTTTATTTTTATTTGTTTGTTTGTTTTTTACTTGTTGGTTTTCCATATTTGGTCACCTTTCCAAATAGGATTACCTATTTGGATAAGGATAGATTACAATCAATCTATCCTTAATGCAGCTGACATAGTGATGTTTCTAAAATATACATATTGGATTGGATTGCCAGTGGATTAATGCCTTTGTTTTCTCTCATATTTAAAATGAAATCCAAAAATCATGAAATGAAGGTTCTCACCACACCATTCCTGTCCAGTCTTTCCTATCTCATGCTGGTCCCAAATTACCAATTCTGTTCCCGACATTTTGCTCCTTTCAGTTACTAAAACACGTAAAGGCACATGCAGAATTTTTCTTTCCTTGTCCCTAGTCATGGAATTTACCTTCTTATCCATGGGCTGTGTAATAGACTAAATATACGTGTCCCCTCAAAATATGTATGTTGAAGCCTTAACCTCCTTTACAGAAGGGCCTTTACAGAAGTAATTAAAATTAAATGAGTGAGGTCATAAGAGTGGGATCTGAGTCAAGGATTAGAAACCTGATAAGAAGAGACATCAGAGCACTAGAGTCCTCTCTCTCTCTCTCTCAGCACAAAAAAAAAAGGCCATGTGAGGACACAGCAAGAAGGTGGTTGTCTGCAAGCCGGGAAGAGAGCCCTTACCAGAAATCGTATACGCCAGAAGCCTGATCTTAGAATTCTAGACTTGAGGACTGTGAGAAATAAAATTCTGTTGTTTAAGACATCCAGTCCGTGGTATTTTGTTATGTCAGCCTGAGCAGATTAATGCAGGCTGCGACTTAAATACCATCTCCTCATGCAGCAACCAATGAAAAATTTTTAAAGTACAACTTCCACACTTGAACACACACACACACACACACACACACACACACACACACTCACACACACCAATGCGGCCTGCTACTCTCTTTCTCTAAGAGCACTGATCACTCATTAGAATTTGAATGTTTTATATATATATATATATATATATATATATATATATATATATATATATTTGAAATATTTTTCAAATTTGTCTTTTGAAAAATTTGTCTTTTATCTAGACTACCAACTAGAAGGCCAACTTCACATATAGATATCATTCTTGTTTCATTCATGTTTCTTTATGCACAGACGTAGAACAGTGCTGTGTATATAGATCTGCTTAGTAAGTACTATTTCCTAGTAATTTATATAGTTAATATATGCTGACTGACTATTTACCAGGTACTGTCCAAACACTTTAAAAGCTTTCTCAGACTTATTTTTCCAACCATGCTGTATAGGTATTACATTTTAGAGATGAAGAAATTATGTATCTAGCCCACGAATAACAGTTAGTGTCAATGAAGCTGAGATTCAAATATGAAGTCTGTCTCTAAATCATTCTCAGCCATAACAGCATGATATATATATATATATATATATATATATATATATATATATATATATATATATATGTCCCAGTAATGACTGAATTATTTGAATAATTGAATAATTGAATAATTATTTGACTGTCACACTAGATGGAAATGCTTTCTCACATTTTCCCCTACATTTTAATTAATTTACTATGATCATTTTAATGAAGTTTATTTTATAAAAGTAGTACATATATTCAATTTAAAAAAGCAAATAAACCAAAAGGGCTGGTAATGAGCAGTGGTCTTTTCCCCACTATTTCCTACTATTCCCTAATCCCATTCGTTTGTTGTTTGTTTTGTTAGCTGTGCCTTCTTATATTTACCTGTGCATACATAAAGTTTATATCTACACTGTTATTTTTAGATTTGATTTAGGTCCATATAATTTTTTTTTTTAGAAAGTATATACAGTTTTCTATTGTGGTGTGTAAAATTTATACATCTAACCTCAAAAGTTCTTTCCATCTTTCTCTTTCTCTTTCTACTCCACTCTTACAATAAGTTCATGTGACAATATTTGGTTAAATAAATACTCAGTGTATGTCACTGTGCAATTACAAGTGTTATTCAATGCTGAGTCAAGTATTATATATGAGCAAGCACTTTAAAAAAACTTTTTAACTTTTCTGAAATGTAGTCCCTCTGTTTTTGAATTTGTAACGTTTTCTAATAAATACTGTTCCTTAGGAAACAGTCTCCAAAAGTGTCTCAATGGCACGTTCTACATCTTGAAGCCCATCAAAATATCTTATCAATTCACTATTTTCAAGGTGACCTCTATGGTAAAGCACTCCTCCTTCTGAACCTACCCACTTCATGCCTAATATCCAGCTTTTCTGGAAACTTCCTGTCACTACCATCCTTTAGATAGAACTAACTCTATATCCTCTATTTTCTGACATTAAAGTCATTTTTTTCTTGGTGTAGTCTTTAGACTTTGAGGGAGCACAGCCTCCAGTAGTTTCCATAAAAGTCATGGGAGGTAATATTTTGAGAGATGCATGTCTACAAAATAATTGTTTGTTCTACCTTAATATAATATCCTTGTTTTGCCTTAGTTTAAAACTCAGGGGAGAAGGGTAGCACTTTTTCTTGGTATATGAAGGTATTACTGTCTTATTTTCTAACTTCTATATATTATTACAAATCTAACACAATTCAGTTTGACCTTATCTTTATCCACTGTGTTCTGAAATTTTATAATGCACTGTTCTGGTTTGAGTCTTTTTCATTTTTGCTGCATACTCGATAGACTTATTGATGTGGATACTCATGCCCTTCAGTTGTGAAAGAAAACTTATTTCATTGTCTATGATTAATATCTTTTCTCAAAGACTAATTATTTTTGGTTACCTGTTCCTATTCAAGAGAAGCAAAGTGCTAAATGGCAGCTCTGTTTCAGTTGGCAGACACTGCCCTACAGTGCATACATCTTCTGTTTCCTATGGCATATAGCAAATTACCACAAATTTAGCAGCTTAAAACATCCATTCAGACTCTCGCAGTTCTGTAGGAGAGAAATCTGGGCATGGCTCAGATGATTTTTCTGTTCAGGGGTTCATGAGGCTGAAATGAAAGTGTTGGCTAGGCTGCATTTGCAGTCAGAGACTTGACCAGGAAATAATCTACTTTCAAGCTCATTCAGGTTGTTGGTAGAATTCAACTGTAGAAACTCTCGGTGTTATAGAACTGGGGTACGTGTTCTCTTGATGGCTGCCAGCCAGGTGTTGCTTGCAGATCCCAAAGTCCATCTTCAGGTCCTAGTAACATGTCCCTTTCCACATCATGACGGTTTACCACTTCAAGGCCAAAAGGAGTGCATCTGCAGTCTCTTTGAAGAGCTCATCTGTTTAGGTCAGGTGTTTGCAGGATAATCACCTTTTTTATTAACTCAGAGTCAATGGGTTAGATGCCTTAATTCCATCTGCAAAATCTTTCTACTTTTACCAAAGAAGGTGATTTTACAACAGGAGTGATATCCCCTCAGATTCACAAGTCCCTCCCATGCTCAAAGGAGGGGATTATACAAGGCTGTAGGTCATCAGGAATCATCTCAGAATTCTGCTTACCACAGTGTGGATCCCAGTGATCACATAGTGATCCAGCAATCCAAGCTATTTCACTGTGAAACCATACACTCCACCCAGAGTTTTCTTTCTCTGGCGCTGATTGAACGATTCCAAAGGAAGGAATCATTCTATTATGTCTCTTGGAGGGTATGGGGATCATAACTTTAATTTTAAAAATTCTGGGGGATGATCAGGAGACTCAGGCTGGATTCACGTTGACCACCATGTAGGTTTCCATTTATCCGACCTTATTTAAATCTAGCACTCCTTTCCACAGCTGTGCCTCACATACCAGAATCCACCAATCCTCCACCTTCTGCCAAAATGGCAAAGGATGATGCTTTGCTTTGTTCCATTTTTGGTTAGGAGTGAGAGAGGACAGTCACTTATCCACCCACTTGTTTTCAATGCCACCTACATTATCTTACATCACTTGTCTATTTGCCTTATACCTTTAAAGTTGTGTCATCAGCTTCCACCTGCTATGATGTTCTTTCTTCCCTTTTATTCCTGTATTTGGCAACTATGTCCACGTAACGAATTAGTTCAAATTTCAGCATGTTAAAACAGCAAACATTTATAATCTCAGAGTTTCTGCAGGTCAGAAATTCAGACGCAGCTTAACTGGGTGGTTTGGGCTCAGTGTCTCATGAGGTTGTGGTCTAACTGTTGGCCAGTGCTGCCTCATCGACTGGCACTGGAGAGTTGGATTGTACGACGGCTCACTCACATGTCTATGGGCAGGCAACCCCAGTACCCCAACAGCTATTGAGTTCCTTGCTGCATGGGCCTCTCAATAGGCTACCTGAGTGTCCCTACAAGGTGACAACTGGCTTTCCTCAGAGCATGTGATCCTTTAATTTAATTGTAATGTGGTTTGGGGCGGTAGACCACATAAATGCGTGTGTTCATACACTGAGCTCTGGACCAAAAAAAAAAAAAAAAAATCCATTAAATTCTTTCCTTTTCTTGTTATTTCAAATGGCATTTCTCCATTTGTCTTATGTGTCACTAACATTTTATAGTTTTTGAAAATCAACACTAACGATGGTAAAGTCATCAGATCGAACATCTAGCCATATGTATCTATACACCAAATAGTTTTTGTAAACTTTTTTGTCTGTCATCTTAAGTATTGCAAACAGATATTTTGGTCAAAGACATTATATCAATTTTAGAACACAATGTTTCTTTTCCAGCAGGGTAAAGTGTCTTTAAATCAAAATGCAGTCTAATATAGGTTGAGAAATGACCCACATTTTTCCCACACAGCACTCAATAAACTTCAAAGTTAAGTGATGGTTCTGTTTCTGTGTTATTGGGGGGGGGAAATACATATATATATATATATATATATATATATATATATATATATATATATATATCCTAAAATTTCCCTAATGTGATGAGTTGCATTTTTATTACTAAAAGAGTTCTAAAATTTTTTTTTTTTTTTTTTGGTATCCAGTGCCTCAATAACTAATACAATTTCTTTTTTTTTTCCCAAAAAAAGCTTACAAATGAAGAGGAAGCTAGAAAATTCCATGCAGTCCATTATTTCAGGGGAGGAGGGCTTCAACTTTAAATTTATATTAACTTAGTAACTACCTGTAAAAGTACAAAATTCTTTGTTTTGTAAAAGTTTATTTGTTCCTATCAGAAATTGCCAGCATTTGCTAGCAAATTATAGATTTTACAAGTTGTTTAATATTACTGGGAAAAAAAGACAGAAATTGTAATATTGAAAATATGCTAAATATACATTCTGATTTTTTAAACTTTGTAACCAAATGTGTGAATGGTTCCTTTGTTTGGGAATTTAGAATGCGGTTATTGTTAAAAGCTTGGCAATCTCATGGTACTCATCAGAATTTATATGACTATCTCTGGTTGTCAGCTTAGCTCAAATTATGTCCTTTTCACCTTCTGTGAACACAAGATCTTTCCTTTGTTTGGTACAAGTTTTGCTTGCTCTATGACGGAAACACTAACAATTTCTGCCTGATTACTGTGTGGCTGGAGAGAAGAGAAAAAGAAAACAAAACATACTTACTATCATCTTATGGCTAACTTAGGTGATATTGAACTAAAATACAAGAAAATCACAACCAGATATGAATGACTATTGCAATAAGATAAGTGGTTTCTGGCAAATTTGCTTTGATTTAACCTTTGTGTGACTGACAAATCACATACGTTCATAAGCAATAATGCTATGCTTATAATATATGACAGTAGTTAAGTTTTAATTTTTACCTATATACAGGTACGGTTCTAAGTATTTAATTTTGATGATAACCTTTTTATGCATGAATCATTACCTCCATTTTTAAAAAAGAAAACTGAGAAACAGGTAAACTCCCCAACATGGCACTGACACTTCCAGAGGAGAGCCAGGATTTGAACCTGGAGAAGCTGACTGCTGCTGAGCCTAAGAATCCTTTGTTTCCATACAGATCAAGGTTTTTCAACCTCGGCACTACTGACATAGAGGGATGGATAATTCTTGTTTTGTGGGGGACTCTCCTGTGTGTTGCAGGATATTTAGTAGCCTCTCTGGACTTTGTGCATGAGATGCCAATAGTTCCCTCCACCCCTTAGTGGCAACCAAAAATGTCTCCAGGCACTGCAAATGCTCCTGGGAGGGCAAACTCACCTGCAGTGGAGAACTGATCATATAGATTTATCTGCTCTATATTTAACATCATTTTACAGGAAGTTGTAAATACAGTAAATAACATGATGCCATAGAGAGGGGCTTGCTATGAAAATATATATTTTTTAATCGAGTAGAAGTATCAAATTTTTCGTTCCGATATATCACATTCTTATGTTTAACATGTCAACAAGGAGAAGAATGGAGGTAATAAGAGCAGAAACTAGTTAGCACATGCTATTATAAAATATTTTAATGGACTTGTAGGAGCTCGTGAGAGGGAGCCTTAAGTAAGACTAATGGAGTCAGGGGAGTTTCATCTGCTGTAACAGAGGGACAGAGTCTTGCAGGACAAATATTAATAAATGTAAGCAACTCACACATCGTGAGAGTCAGGGGTCCCAAGGTAAACAGCGGTGTGCATGTCCCCACTAAAGCCATTCAAATTCTTTTCTTTTTTTTTTTTTTTTAAGTCAGCTAATTACATTTTTTCCAAACTATATTCTTAAGGACACGAATTTTGGGGGGCAGAAATAGTGGATTTTCTAGGGAAAGGAGTGATGTGAGTAGGCTCACATTTAAGGGAACTGAGAATCCTGTAATGTAGTTGGGGCATCAGGTTTGATGAGATAAACTCCTGGGAAAGAAACATCTAAACAGAGTACTGGTACCTTCTAAGCTGGGCAAAAGAACCTGAGATGTGTCCAAAAAATCGAGGCGATTGAAGATGGGATAGAAGGAGAACATGATTAAACTTGCATTATGATACTCACTTTTTGAACAATTTCGAAGTTGGTTTGGAAGATACTGGTTGTTAAGAAAGCTGTGAAATAATGTGGCTAATATCAGTGACCAGAATCACAAAAGTATCAGTGAGACTTAAGGAAAGATCAGAATAAATTCAAGCATCTCTAAAGAGGTAGCAGCCAGCTTGGGAATGATGCAGTGAATGAATGAAAGGATTACGTGAGTAAGATTCTAAACTGACCCTCAGATTTCGTGTTCTCAATACTCAGTCCTTGGAAGCCTTCCCAGCAGATATAGTGGAGGAGGGGGAAGTGAGGACAGACAGATGATGACTTCACAAATAGCTATGTGTGGACAACAAACACGTTTATCATGCACAAGTCTCAGTTTAGCTTTCTCTTTGCCTTATTGTGATGCAAAAGCAAATTGACAGTTTAAGCAACTTTCAGCATTAGTTTGGCATGAGCTTCTCCCATCGCCCTCTTTAAACTTGCCCTGGCTGCAGTGGCAATACTGCCAGGATATACTTGGCAGTGACAAGATCTAGGTGTCAGATTGTAAAATGATTTCTGTTCCACTTTCTTTTTAAACAAATTGTTTTTACAAGCCATCTTTACTTCCTACCTGGTGATTTAGAATGAATTTCTGAGAAATATTTTTCATAACAGTGTTCATTACTTAATTTCGGCAGTCCCACTATTTTTTTGGTGATTCTGCCCATTTCACACACCTCAGTCACCACGCTTATGTCCACTACTCAATCCCCTGAAAGGTGAGCCCTTTGGAAAACAGTGCCAATGTACCTGAAAAGCTGCTCTCCCACAAGCGTCACTTGAACGCACATTTGTTTTACACAGGGTTCCTTGGACACAGATCTTGACTTCTGTGCAGAATGCTTATTGGGGTGCATTTAGAGTATATCTATTTTAGTTGTTTTCTTAATTCTAGGGTATGGCTCATACTCAAAGATATATTATTTTCTCCCAAGACTTGAGGTATGCATGGTCTCAACTGAATATATAAGGAGTTCTGGGAGGTCTCCGTCATCTGATTGGGCTAAAATTCCAATGTCTTTCAGCACTTCACAATCTCTGGTATTTTTCTCAGCTCTTACCCCCTGCCCCCTGTCACCCCACCCTCCTCCCAAGCAGTGACCCTCTACTAGCCTTCTAGAAGTCTCCTCTACACATATGCAGACCGTCCCTCAGTCATGGAAACATGGAGGGCCCTCTGCAGATTTCTGAGACCTCCCTCTCTGCACTATCTTTTCCCCAGTACTGGTCCTACTAATTTCAACCACTTCAGCCCCGCAGAATAGCAACATTCTTCCTTAGCTTAGTGAGGCTGTTGTATTCTGATTGACTTCAACTCACTACACTGTAGTAGAGAATGTCCCCCCAGCCAGAGCACCTGAACGTGTGCAGGGCTCCCCTTGTTTGTTCTCCTTTCCTCAAAATCATTCATTCACTGCCTGTGATCTAAAGCCTGGTAACATTTTCCTCATGTCTCTTCTGTAATTTAATATCATCTAAACTGAAAAAGCCAGTTTAGTTCCACTTAATGTATAATGGCTATAAGAGAAATTTTGAATTCTTCAATTTTAAATAAAAGTTTCTATTTTTATCTCTTTGAAGATAAACTGATATAAAAGATTCATTATAACTTTGAAAACTATTATTTTTCAGTAACTACCAGAAGTGTTATTCATTTGTGTAAAAATATTGGACAAATATTTTGTTCACAATTATGTTAATGCTTCTAGATAGAGAGCATGTTATCAGCTTAAAGTTAATTTTTTTTTTAGGAAGTCATCACCCAAATGTGGCATCAATTATTACCATCAAAAATAACTTACACTAAAAATAATTATAGTTTTAAATACTCCAATAATCTCACCCACAAAATTAACCCAATGATGATTTCCTTTTTAATACAGTGCAATGATACAATATGTTTTTATTATTTGAAAATGAGTAAATGAATCTAATTGCATACACTTCTTCCAACTACATTTTCACATGTGGAAGGTAAAGACTTTGTGAAAGGTAGAGCATCTGTGCTTTTCAACATCATGGCCACTGGCAATTCATTTTTACAACCTATTGGCTATTTCTTAGGCATTCCCTACTACTTTAACTAATATAGAGTCAAGCTGGATCCCTACATTTATACACTAGCAATGTCAAAATCATTATTATAGATGGAGAAACTCACAGACAAGAATAATCATATTATATGATCACAAATAGACACGCTACCATAAGGACAACCATGATCTACAGAACATTAAATATGTGCTAACAGATTACTTTTTATTTTCAAATATAATTTGAGGGCAGGCACTGCATTTCTCAGTATATTCCCAAAACTAAGTGGCAGTCTGATAAAAACTGCATTAAAATCAAGGTCAAGGAATGATTACAAGATTTCTTCTATTTCACTTTGCCCCAGTTTGACGTAAGCTGCAATTTCTGTGATATCCCCAACCATCAATCAATCACCCATGCGACACCAAAAAAAGAGATGAAATGGCTAAGTAAATATATCTTTTTAAAAATACAGAGGAAAAAAGAAATAAAATCAGCTACTAGGCTATACACTGAGAAGACATGGCACAGATACTCTTATTAGAGGCACTTATGTTTTAAGGACACAAAGCATTACTTCCTGCATCGTATATTAACCATTTTAGTTCCAGAGTAGTTTTGTTACCATACTGCAGTCTCAATTAACTTTGTTTCCCAAGAAAACCTGAAAGAGTTATTTTTTTTGAATAGTTCTTATCTTATTGGTAGGCGTTGGATACCTATGCTGTAAATATTACTGGTTTCATGTTTTATGAACTTGTTCTCAGTCAATATCTTTGTTATCAAAGCAAGTCAATTTAGATGTGACAAAGATAATGATAATACAAATGATTTAAAAATCAGTTAATTTTTAAGCATGTATTATACACCCAACACATTTTTAAGAAACACCAAACTTCAAATTTCTAAACAGAAGATGCTATTAGGATCTACAAACCACCTTTTCAATTTCTATAATTTCTTGTGTTTTGGCTGTAAAATTATGAACATTCCGAGAAAACTATTCATAAATAAAATGAATAACTCTGTTTTCAATGTCTTCCCTCTACCTGACAACAGACAGATTTAACAGAAGTAATCATTCTGGTACAGACTCAGGGAGGATACAGGCTGGCATGAGGATACAAGAAAGGGTTAGTGGAAGATGAAGGCTAAGGAGAGGCTGACGAGGCCCTACACTTCCTCACACCATACCCACTAAGAGCCACACTGACATGCAGAGGAAGAATAAAGTTAATGTCACAGAGTGTGATTTTGATTGTGCATAACCTGTCGTTTTATTCATCTTTGAGTTTAAATTTAAAACTACATAAAATTTCCTTTCTTCCCAAATTGTTTCCTTCCCAAATTATTTATTAACTCACAAACATTTGATGTCAAAATGTATCTACTATGTATGTTTGGAAAGATAGATGCTTATACCTGATAGAGCCTTGGAAAATTGCAGTCGACAATTGGGTGGCCAAACGGAGCAGAATGATGAACACCAGGCCTGTAGGCTGGTTCCTTCCACATCTAGATAATTAAGGATGCCCAGAATGGACCTTTAAGATGCGCAGATGCTGATTTGTGAGCCAGGGCCCTGGAAGGCCCCCACCTACATGTATACTCACACTAAAAATGATTTAGAAAGAAAAGACGCTTTAAAATAACTATAACAGGTAGTAAGTTTGACTTCCTCATTCATTTTCGTGGCATTTAAAAGTAGTGTAATGACACACAACTAGTGATAATACAAACATATACTCTTCCTTTTTTATTTTCTCAAGACCCTCTTTTTTTAAAGACCCTGTGTCTTCATATATATTTATAAAGAAAAAGTGGTCTTATTTTAACCAAATAATACAGATATTAACAAAGAAATATGACCATTTCCACACTGAGGCTTCAGTGTTCTGGATATTATGCAGAAATATGATGACAAAGGGTCCTGACTTTAAAAAAAAGGGTGAAAACAAATTATGTTTATCTCATGTTATTTTTGGCAGGCAATATAAAAGTATATATGTATTTGGATTGAAATATGAAATACCAGGAAGGACAAAACCTGATTTCAGAAGTCTCTGCTTGCTGGTCAGAAATAATAAAAAAAAAGGAGTACAACTAGCAACTATAAATCACTTTCTCAAAAGGTACTAATATAGTCCCTCGTATTTTCACATTTTTCTCATAAATGTTTATCAAAATCACTGTAAAGAAGCCCTTTAAATTGCATGCCTGGAGCAAAGGAACTAAAAGCTAAAATAAATCAATGGGACTATATCAAACTAAAAAGCTTCTCTGCACAGCAAAAGAAACCATCAACAAAACAAAGAGGCAACCAACTGATGGGAAAAGATATTTACAAACAATTCCTCTGATAAGGAGCTAATGTCCAAAAAATATGAAGAACTCGTACAGCTCAACAACAAAAACAACAATAAAAAAAACCCCAACCAATTAAAAAATGGGCAGAGGACCTGAACAGACACTTCTCCCAAGAAGACAGACAAATGGTCAACAGATATATGAAAAAATGCTCAAGTTCACTAGCTATTAGGAAAATGCAAATCAAAACCACAATGAGATATCACCTCACACCTGTTAGAATGGCTGTCATCAGCAAGACAAATAGTAACAAGTGTTGGAGAGGCTGTAGAGAAAAAGGAACCCTCATACGCTGCTGGTGGGAAGGTAGATTGGTACAGACACTATGGAAGGCAGTATGGAGGGCCCTCAAAAAATTAAGAATAGAATTATCATATGACACAGGAATCTGTTTCCTGGATATCTACCCCAAAAATCTGAAAACATTTATACGTAAAGATATATGTACCCCTATGCTCACTGCAGCATTATTCACAGTAGCCAAGACATAGAAACAACCAGTGTCCTTCGACAGATGATTGGATAAAAAAGATGTGGTATATACACACAATGGAATACTACTCGGCCATAAGAGAAGATGAAGTACTGCCATTTGTGACAACATGGATGTATCTTGAGATTATCACGCGAAGAGAAATTGGTCAGACAGAAAAAGTCAAGAATGATATGACTTCACTCATACGTGGGTTATAAAACTAAAAGCCACAAAGGAACAAGACAAACAAACAAACAAAAACTCATAGACACAGACAACTGTTAAGTGGTTACCAGAGGGTAACGCGGGGAAGGGGAGGTGGTAGAAGAGGGAAAAGGAAGTCAAATGTACGGTGATATATTATAGAAATACGCACTTGAAACCTATATAATTTTACTAAGCAATGTCACTCCAATAAATTTAATTAAAAAAAGAAATTGCATGCCTTGAAAAAAAATGACTTTATTTTCTTATGTATTGTCATTAAAAATAAAGGGGAGAAATAAAAAGACTAAATATTTTTCTACAAAAGTTTACGACTGTACCACATAAAGTAAAATGGTTATAATATTTCACTTGTTATTCATTTTATACACCTCAAAAAGCTTTAAAAGGGAAAATATTGCATAATACTTATGATCTATTTAATAAACACTTATTGAATAATACCTTATGTCAGCTGCTATCTAAGCGACTAAACTATGAAAAAAGTAAAAGCCAGGGTTTGTTTGCCCCAGGATCCCATAGTCTAGTGAGAGAGGACAGAAACACAAACATATCATTACTATAAAAGAGATGAATACTACTTTGGTATGAAAGAAATACAATACAGCAACATGGTAGAATATGGTTTGGAATATATGAAAATATCAATTTCTTCAATAAACGTTATGTCTGCAGTTGTTCAGTAATATAATGTCTAATAATTTTAATATGGAAGTTATAATTGATTTTAAAGCTCCTAATCTAAGAATTATCTTTTTTATTCCCTGAGGAAAGCTTCATGCCAGCAGCCATATTTTAAATTTTCAGTAAATACTGGTGTGTTCTTTACACGATTGCTGTCATGCAGTCCTAGTGTCATTTAAATGTTATTCCAGGAAACACTGCTAGTTTGCATAGCTGGAACTGAAGGTATCTATCTATAGATAACCGTTTTATGTTTAGAGGTGTTATAGACTGTGATGTCTAAAATCAGAAGCATCAGCTATATGTGTACACTATTGTACAAATAAAACTACAGGTGGCTTGCTGGCTTCTTTTCCTCCTCATATAGTTAATTTACACAGACCTGCCCTCTAAAACATTTAAAGGAACAATAGGCCATAGGATCACTCACATAGTAAATACCACTACAAAAACGGTATGCCTCTCTAATGTAAACATTTTCTTTGTGCATTCATTCATTTAATTTTAGATAAAAATGGAATTTTTGATATTGTTACTATTTGTAGTATAACATATTTCTTCTACATCTCTGGACACTGGCTAGTGACTAATTGCATTCCAATATAAAGTATCCCGAGCTCATTTTAAGGGCAAGTCAGAATGATTTTAGAGATTTTGATAACTCTTCATTTCTCATTCCCCTGTTCAATTTTCTGAAGGAGTGTGCCATGCCTGCATATGGATGTAAGATTGCCTGTCATCTTGTTGATCCACTTTTTCATCTTCCTTACTGTTCTTAAGAACAATAGTTCATAGTGAACAATGTCAATTGCTCATGATTTCTATGAGGAAATATACAATATTTTCCTTTAATTTTATTTTAGTGACAATGAGAGTTCTTTCTTGGTGATAGCATCATAACCAATCCCATTATTAGAACAATTACTATGTTCATAGTAGTTTGGGTGAATATAAAGTTGTATTCCTTTACAATAAAAAAATTGTATTGTTGACCTTAAAACAAATGAGTTTGAGTGTAGTGTGAGTTTAACATGAACTGATTTGGCTTGCTTCACATGTTTCTTGCTATAGATTATGGCTTTTTACATTTATGAGCATCTTGAATAATCCCAAAGCAAAGGATCTGGTGTCTATGTTTTTCATAATTTGTTTTTTTTTTTTTTATTTTTTACTTTTTAAAATTAAATTTATTGGGGAGATATGGGTTAGTAAAAATATATAGGTTTCAAGTATACATTTCTATAACACATCATTTATATAATACTTTTTTCAATTTATTGGGGCATCAATAGTTAGTAAAATTACATAGGTTTCAGGTATACAATTCTGTAATCTATATATCACATTGTGTGTTCACCACCCAGAGTCAGTTCTCTTTCCATCACCATATATTTGACCCCTTTTACCCTCTTATACCACCCCCTCCCCACTTACCCTCTGGTAACCACTAAACTATTGTCTATGTCTATGAGTTTTTGTTTGTTTGTTTGTCTTGTTCCTTTGTTGCTTTCAGTGGATCTTGAGATTATTATACCAAGCAAAATAAGTCTGACAGAGAAGTCAAGATGGTTTTTCACATAATAAAATTCTCCTTACAAACCGAGTATTAGGACCCTGGATCAATATGCACTTAACAGAAAAAATGCCACACATATTGTTAGCAATATCTCTTCTGACATCACTTGACACTGATATGTAGCCTGGGTGAGGTGCTTTATAGTCACAAAGCCACAAGATACCGATGATATGCAATTAGTCATGAAAATAAGCCTTTCAGCTACCAAAGAGCAGTCTAGTCATATCAGCATATGCACACAAGACTTGCAGAGTGGCTCACCTCAGGCTGGGTAGCACATTAGTAAATTTGTGAAGGTCAATTTCTGACTCAAGATTAAAAAGAAACCTTATATTTTTCTGTATTGAAACGAGATTAAACGTCCAAGTGTTCATTAGTTTGCCCTCATGTACTTTATTATATAATCATGAAAACAAGCAAAAAGGAAGAAAAAGAATAAGATGGAAAAGAAGAAATTCACCAAATAGCTGGAAAGCATAATATACTATTAATGTTTTCACTTATTTTTATTTGCAATAATCACCAATTACTATTAGGTTGGTGCAAAAGTAATTGCTGTTTAACAGGTTAAAAATAATTGTGAAAACCGCAATTACTTTTGCAGCAAGCTAATAACAAAGATGCAGTAACGTGACACAACAAGACTTATAAAGCTTTGTGTGAACCATAAGTAATTCAGGGAATAAGTTCTATGTTAATCAGACATTAAAAAGTAGCATTCCTTTTAGTTTATAACTTCCTTGGAAGGACCTCACAGGCTTTATGAAAAACAACAAAGTCAGCATTCAATTTACTGAGTTACTACTCTTCGCCAAGGCTTATTCTAGGTGTTAGAGATACAGAAGGAAACAAGGTAGCCAAAATTCGAGGCCTCTTGAGGCATCTATTCTAGTGGGTAACTACAAATAAACCAGTAAATAAATAAACAAATAAATAAAATATATTGTTTGCCAATGTTGACGATAGCATAGTTCTTTGGTCGCTTGGAAGAAATGTTCTCAAATTTAAAAGTAGCCAAAAGAACTACTAAACAAGTCAGAGACTATGAAAACAATGGCAAGGGGGCAGTAGTTGCAATTTCATTTCAGATGACCAGGAACACCATGTACTTTCACTGCAATGGTGACATGTGTGCCAAGATCTACAGAAGACGAGCAAGCAATCCTGGAAAATAGTTGTTTTAGTGAACTGAAAAGCTTGGGCTTGGCCTGGAAGACATTTGGCAGCCTGTAGGAACGACCCCCAACTTGTGTGCTGGGAGTGACGTGAGCCCCAGAGGGAACAGCATGTGGGAGTCTAGAAAGGAAGGGAGAGAGTGGAGGGGCATGTGTGTAGGGCCTCCTTAGCCACTGTAACCACTTTGGCCTTATGCTTAGAAAGGTACATTCTGAGCAACCATCATAAAAATGCTGAAAGACTAAGATGACATCTATTCATTGAAAATTGTCAGATCAGTTGTCACTGATCTAGTCACCCAATCTGTTCTGGGATTAAGAATGTCAATGGTGAGTAAAAAATACTGCCCTTTATCAATGTTTTTTTAGTACAGTTTAACCTAATCTTACCAAACAGAACAAAAAAAAGGAAAAACATAAAAAGAGAGACAATATTTTAAAATATGAACAAAATAAAATATAAGTAATTGTTTATATTCTGCAGTTCAGATTTCAACATTTGTGCAAAGGCAGATTTGTTCCAATAGATTTTTATTGAGAAAGGAAGGTGAATTGATTTCTGAAACTACCCATGGTTGAACTTGGACACATCACTTCATCTTTCTGGGACTCTATGATTTTTTTTTTAAATCTGTAAAATGATAAAAGTGAAGTAGAGGATTTAGAAGTGCTTCTTTATGCTCTAAAATGCTATGATTTAAAAATGAAAATGATATTGTAAATATAGCGTATGTATCAGAATCTGTCTGAAAGGGCAAATTGCTAATCTTCTATAAAACTAAGACCCAAATATTGCATACCTATGCACGAATATGGTGTGAAAATAAAATTAAAAAAAAAACAAAAAAACACACACACAAAAGTATGAAGCATGCAGAATTTTTTTTTTTTTTTTTTTAATCACCAGAAAGGAGAATTCTTTTCACTACTTTAAATTTGAAAACATTTCTTCCAAGCAACCAAAGAGCTATGCTACCACCTACTGGCTAAATGATTAGCACCTACAAGATGTTGCAACTCCTTATGTAAAAAAATTAAAAAAAGAAAAACAAAACAAAACACCCCGGGTCATAATAGAGTCCTCACATTCTAAAATGCGGATTATAAGAATACTTATGCATTCATTTAAAACAATAATTGGTAAAATTCTATAACCCTGTATTTAATATACACCAAAACCACACTGCTGTTTTTCAGGTGGTCTTATCTGGTGATAATTCAATACATTCTCATGGCTTTTCTAGGGGGAAAACATCACTGATATTTTCATTCTATTTCTTCACAGTAACAATCAGAATGTATTTTCTGGGACTCCCAGAAACAAAGCATTTAGTTAGTTTTAGAAGCCAAGATATAAACTGCTTTTAAAAAGGAAAACCCCAAAGTCTTAGTTGATGACTATTAAAAGTGAGTCAAAAAGTGCTAATAATACATTGACTTTTTTGAGTACTAATGTCCCTTAAATAGCTGTGGCACTTAAACCCCTTTCATTTGGAAACCTTAGCACCTAAGCATCTTACAGAGCTGCTCAGAAAGTAGTCATTTGCTCACCTGTAACTCCTTAGTCGGTTAGAAAGGCGTAGAGTGTGTGCAGTTTTTAAGGTGCGATCCTGCTATTATACCTTAGCAGTGAATCACACTGACAGATTTATGTCTCACCATCCCACATTGTGTGATCATGTGGTCCTTTGACATGATTCTTATTCCTTTGGTATCTGTCACATTCAAAACAAGCACTTCTCTTTTTAACTAACAGGAACTCCTCATTCAGATAAGGCAACAGAAAACATAAAAATAGAGGAATATAGTAATCAGGCATTTACAAAAACTAAGCTAGCATAAATTGTATGCCATGCTTTGTTCCGAAAATAGATCTGGATGTGTGTGTGTGTGTTTCCTGACTTTTATTTGAAACACAAATAGTAGACACTGGAGATGGAAAGGGTGCATCAAATAATTTCTGTGCTTATTCTCAGAGCAAAGCCACTCTGAGATAGCATGAGTGCTTTGAACCATCTAGCTTTAATGTTTCTACCCCTGAATCCTTAATCAAATAGATTGTCTCATCAGAAAGCTTCTTTTTTTTAGAACACTTGTTTAAAATTCAATTTTCCTTTAACAAAGCAAACTCCTACACATTCCCCAAATCCGTCTCACGCTCTGCATGGTACTTAAACTTTTCATAAGAACCACATTATTTCTTTTTCATGCTACTATATACATATTTTCCCTCTCCTTTTTGTCATTTTCTCTCACTTCCCCATCTCTCTTTCTCATTATTTATTACTTCTATGTTCCCTTACTTCTGTTTTTGTATATGGCTATCTTCTAAAACACTGAATAATCAAATCTACTAAGACAAGCACAACTACTTATAACAACATTGATTTAAACCCATGCACTACTTCTTATAATAACTGAAGCATGATTTTAAACCGAGAATTAAAAAAAAAGAAAATAGTTTCACTCCCGATGACATTCTTAGGGCTAGAGGAAATTTGAATATCACCACTTAGGATTCCTATTATATGTTACCTGTATCGGAATTTTCCCTAAATATAGTGGAAAGATTCTTTTGAAATAACCCTTCTTGGTCATGATTCAGAAAACACAATATGAATTATCCAAATAATATTTTTAAAATGTTGTATTAAGTGGGAAGTAAATCCTCAATATTTATTGTTGCTTTAAGAAAGCAATTATATTTTTTGAATGTTGATGCTAATTATTGAATCTAATCTAATCTGATCTAACATAAGCATTTTTCATTGTATTAGAAAGCCTCTACAGATACTTTATTTCAACCACAATATACCATTAATTTTGGGTACATAGATTACTTTATATTTAATTTCACTAAAAATAATGTGGAAATTATAACACATTTCAGTCTAGCTTGAGGTAAAACGAACACAACTAAGGTATTTAAGGTGTATGTACATCATGGTGATCTAATATAAACTGTGAAAGGATTCCCACCATCTGGTTAACACATCCATCACCTCACCTATTTTGTTTTATGTGTGTGAAAGAATATTTTAGTTCCATTCTCTCAGCAAATTTCAATTATATGATACAGTATTATCAACTATAGTCACCATGTTTCACTTTAGCCCTGAGACCTTATTCATCTTATAACTGAAACTTTGCACCCTTTTATCAACCTCTCCCTACTTCCCTCACCATCCCAGCTCCTGATAATCAGTTTTCTACTCTCTGTTTTATGATTTTGATTTTTTTTTTTTTTATTCCACATATAATACCATGTAGTATTTGTCCTCGGCTTTGTCTATCTGGCTTATTTCACCTAGCATAATATCCTCAATGTCCGTCTATGTCGTTTTGTTGTCACAAATGGCAGGATTTCCTTTTTTCTCATGGCTGAATAATATTCCACTGTATATGTACCACATCTTCTTTATCCATTCATCCATTGATGGACACTTTGGTTATTTCCATATCTTGGTTGTTGTGAATAATGCTGTAGTGAGCATGGGAGTGTAGCTATCTCTTCCATATTCTGTTTTCACTTCCTTTGGATACATACATACCCAGAAGTGGAATTGCTGCATCATATGGCAGTTCTTTTAATTGTTTGATGAAACTCCATACTGTTTTCCATAGTGGCTGTGCCAATTTGCATTCCCATATAATAGAAAAGTTTATGTATTTTCAATTCATTTTTTTGGAGTAGATCATCAGAAAGGATATTGCTGAGTTAAAAGACATTTATGATTTTAAGATTCCTGTCATTTCTCCGAAATTTAGCTGAAGGCATCATGAACCAAGTCCAAAACCCGGGGGGATCTGCCGTCACTGGAGAAAGGCCATGAAGAGGTTCATTTGTCACTTTCCTCAGAGTAAAAGGTACACTTTTGGAATAGTTATCAGAGAAGCTGGGTTTACCCCAGGGAGGTGTTTCTCTTTGTTGGCTCTCATTGCTTCATCATTAAGTCTACAACTCAAGGAGGAAAGCTTGTCAGCCCTTCCTATAATAGGAAGGGCTGTGGAAACCCTGGGAGTATATGTGGTAGGTATAATAAAAACCATATTGCATACAGAGAGTAAAAATACTAGGTTGTTTATTTGGATTGTAATCCCATAAACTTTAAATGAAAACTTTAAATTAATGTGAAAGAGAATAAAATTCTTCAATCTTGTGGGAAATGTCTTCTGGGAACATTAACCTAAAGTCGCACTGAGTTTAATGTACTTCCTAAGTTAATGGCAGTTCAAATATGAATACATTTGCTATAGACTTTTAAAAACAATTTAATTCATGACTATAAATAAGTATAAATGGATATGTATACACATATCAGGAGATACTAACTAATGTGAAGCAAAATAGAAAATAATTGAATCAATCTGTGTTTCTTTTAATTAGTTTTATGGTAATTTTTCACTTAAGGACTTTCTGCTTCGCTATCACAAAATGCAAGTATATAAGCAATTAAACTGATTCTTTTGATGTCGATCCCATCATATGTATGTATAGCCTAAATTATAACAACTGAATAATATGACTTCAATGTAGGATAAAGAGAAATAAAATCTGATCAAGTTCTAAATGTTATAAATATTTAAATAGTATTTAACCATTCCATGTGTTAGATAATATTAGTATCTCCTTCCATTCCACTACTATTATAACAATGTCCACATGTTTTTTGTCATTGTAACTTTCATTTATTGCGGTTCATGTAAAGGACAAGTTGAGAATGTGAAGTTCATATGAATGTTTGTACACAAACGTTCAGAGGAATGAGTCAGGTTACAAAGTGTCATGTAAAACAAAAAGATGAAGAACCACAGAAATGACACCTGTGTGTTTTTTGTGTGTGGCAACCCCTGTGTTTGCTATATTAAAAATAAGGCTTTGGGCAGCCAGTGGTTTAAAAATATCACCAGACTGCGTCCACTTAATCTTGTGTACATTTTAACACTTCCCTCTTAGGTTTGATGCTTTCGAAAGTTCATTCACAGTGTGTATTTTAAAACTCCAGAAATACCCTTGGAAGACTGCTAAGTGGAAGAGAAGCAAGAACTCCAACGCTGAACTGCTCAGTCAGGCACGTGTTAGTGTCTCTATGAAAATGAAGCCCACTGAGGGCAGCAGGTAGGTACCTTTTTCATCCATAGTGTACATTTTTCTCAGCACATCATCTGGCATATAAAATCTACTCTTTTACTCTTTGTTGAGACAAGGTAGGAAAAAGGAAGGGCGAGGCGAGAAGAATAGAGGACTGAAGAAATGATTAACAATACTACCTAGTTAAGTCACATTCATTCTCACAATTTTAATATGAATGATGTTAAATCAAATTAAAAGAATACCCACTAAAATGATTCTCAAAATATAAATTATAGCCTTACGTTTCTCACAGTCTTCCTAAGACATTAACTTCATCTTGAGTTTAAAGTTACTTCAAAATTTGCAAAAATATGACTTCACTGCTTGATTATAACACAAAGGGGACAAAATCCCAGTTATTCATCCTTCCCATCCACCTACATATTTTAACTATGAGTTAAGATCCTGATGGCACACAAATTACCCACCCTGTTGTGGGTAGTTATTATAGACAGGAGTAAAAATAACTTTTTTTCTATGTCATTTTGTGCCTGTCTTGAGTTTGAATTAAAGGTAAGTGACTGGTCTACTTTTAACCTTTCCAAATGACTCCTGTAACCCAACAAATCCTTAGTTGAAGACATTCTCAATGTTTCATAATTTTCTCTGTTACTGTGCTTATGGAAATCCTCAAGTATATAATTCAGATTATAGTATAGACTGGTAACAGCCCAGTGATAATTTCCTTTCATTTTTATTCCACAGCACATTAACTATAGAGATACAGAGGATTATTTGGAGGAGAAAATTCCAGACATAGGGGCCAAACAGCTCACATGACCTTTAGGCTTAGTTTGGCATCAAGCACCAAAAAAACAACAAAAAAACAAAAAAACAAACAAACAAAAAAAAGGTTTGCACAGAGAAAAATTATTTCATACCCTCAGATGATATCTCTAATTCTATTCAGTTATTCAATAGCTGCTGTTATTGATAATCAGAAAAACTTAGAAAAGGGGCATTTGAGAGCTGAGACTGCTCCAAAGCTATTCAAAACCCATCTAATCAAACTAAGACCATTTAACCTATTAAGGACTTACAAAAATTACAAATAATAACTTGAATTTTTCCCAATGGGGGAATTTATAAGGTATTGTTCCAATATTTAAGTCATTAAAAATGCAGTTGGGATGATAAATCGTTTACACACACACACACACAAACGTCACATTATTACAGACTTTCAGATTGTTGAGTATTATTATCTTTATCTTAGAATTGGAATGGACAAAGGGAAGGGAGGTCTGTAAAGGAAGATTCTTTCATCCAGAGTCCTTGATCTTCAGTTAAGATTGGACAGAAAGGCAGGTTAGGAGATTTGTGATGTGGGAAGAAGGAAGAGGGTGGAGTTCTTGGACATCTCTACCTGATTGGTCAGTATCTCATTATGTGGTGACTTAGGCACTAGTCACTTTTTTTATTTCATTTATTTATTTATTTATTTATTAGATTTATTCATATTTGGGGTCAGTGGGAAAATCATAAGCAAACTACACACAAACACACACACACACATATATACACATATATGTAGTATATATACTACTATATTATTAAGCATATTTTACAAAAGGCAAAGGAGGCATTTTTTTTCCTAATTACTTTTAAAATAAATGTATTAATTGAATTATGTTTTCATATGAGTATATGGTATGCTGAGTTTTCAAAAAATATATGTGTGCATTATTTTTACCCAACAAACTTGAAAAACATTAGGTCAGAGACAAGAAATTTGAAGTATGTTGCGTGCAACATGCTAGATGTTTTGCAAACTCTTTCTGCTTACTCAGTTGTTGGGTTTGACCCTAACTGAATTATAAAAATAACTATTATTTATATGTCAATAAATGCATCATTTAAAGAGTATAAACATATAATATGAACAGAATATTAAATGTCAATACACAAATGAGAAATTACCATCAAATATCACATCTAAACAAATGAAGTTAATAACCACTGGCTGATTATCCAGGTCATCTAGTCACAGCCCATATTTTCCTGCTTCATGTACCAGTAGATTGTTTACTTCTTTATGAAATAATTTGAATAATATGACCCTAGCGATTTTCTTGAGACGCATTATTGAATTTCAGATTTCACTTTTTAAAAAATATATGGACTGAATATCCAACCTAATTTTTACTTGAAAACTTTTATTTATTGTATGTAGTTATGCTCTTTTCTATTCTTCATTATTGTCACTCTAGATTAACCTGCAATGTGGGGTCCCCTAGAAACAGTTTATTGAAAGTTATATAAATATTAACCGATTTTTGGTTCAAGTGTTTTTGGTACACATTTTCAGAGTGGCATATCTTTTTTACAAAAACAGACAGAAGATGACATATCTGTTGTAAAACATCAATAAAAGTAAATATTGGATACTTCTCAAATTGAGAGGAAAAATGAAAAATCAAGTAAGGTCAAGGAATTTTCTCATGGGAATTATGGAACAAAAAAAAGCAGCTTTGTTTCACTTTTTGGAAAAACACTGAAGAACGAGCTATAGTAGAGCCTTGCAATATATTCAATATGTAAGAGTAGCTTGGTCTCTGTTAGCTTCCTCTGCCACCCTCACTGTTCAGAGCAGTTTGTTTATGGGAGGCCTCATTAATGGTTCTTTACAGCTGACCCCTGCTGTAGAGGGTATTACCACTCCACAGGTTTCTATCACACAATTTTCTGGGTATGTCAAAAGCATATGTCAGAGCACAAAGGGCAGAGATAAACCTTGGGGATTCTAAAGAGTGACACCTGGCTGGAATTCAATTTGTCAGGAAATGTAAGGCTGTGTTGCAAAGCACCAAGAAGCTTGGGTTAGTTTAAAATGACTCATTTGCTGGAGTCTAAAATTAACTGTAAGAACGCTCTGTGACACTGTACAAACTCTGTACAAACATAATGCTGAAATATTTAAACCCAGTGAAAATTATATTTTGATTCAAGACAATGAATATGCTTAATTAAACTGGCACTGAAAATGTAAATATTTTAGCTCATATTGCATTAATGCTAAAGCCCTGGGAATTAAATTGTGTATTTCTAATCTCTCATAATGATGAAATTCAAAATGTTATTGTTGTGTTTATAAAGGGGTCCATTGTTAGGCAGCATATTCATTATGAGACAATGGTTACACATCTAATTCCACAGCAGGGAAAGAATCCAATGGTTCAATATTGCATACAACAACAATAAGAGATTTTACCAAAAAATCAATACAATGTAATACTGGATTCTAAAACCTGAAGCTGTAGAAAGAGAGAACATACCACAACCAGCTGATATTTGTAAATATAGTCATATTCTATCTTAGTGGATACTGTAGCAAATTATTTATTAATAATAAAATAAATTGGCATTCTAATTAACTTACCTGAAAAGTGGCCCTTTCAGGGGGAAAATGTCGAGCTTTATGTAAGAACTAATAGTAAACAACACCAAAAAAAACCCAAAAACCAAGACAAAACATCACCTTGATTTTCTAAAGTAAATATTGTTCTTTACCAACAAAATAATTCCCTATCATCTTATATAAAGCCATTTTATATTTTTTGATCTAATGTTGACTTTGCTCAACAATTTGGTATAAAGACAAAACATGATACCTGGCTATATGTTACACCAATATTCAAAAAATCAATGCAATCAAAATTATGAAAAAAATCTGAAATTCAAAGTTTGATTGTCTTTTGTTGAATTTTCAATATAGTTGTAAATGCTAGAGGAATCTGCTGATATTTTAAAATATTTAATTAAAATGTCTAGGTTGAAATGAGACAGTGTGCATTTGGCATGTAAATTTATCATTCTTCTTTTATATGGTTAGTTTCTCACCTACCCCATAGCCACCCACACTGCCTAATAAACAATATTATCTTAAGGGTGTGTCTATTCTCCTGTTCATTTACATGTATTTTTTTTTAATCAAAAGTGTGAAAGAAAAAAAAATCAAATGGGTTTTCAAGGAAAATAATTTGTGTACGTCAGCATTATTAACAATGCTGGGTAGCCTCTATTATGACCCCCAGCAATCACTGCATCCGTTTTATTATGCTCTGGTATAATTCCCTCCCCTTGAATATGACCTCAATAGAATGAAGCAAAAATGATGGGATAGCATGTCCAAGATTAGGTTCTAAAGGTGGGTGGCTCACTCACTGATGGGAGTCAGCAGCCATGTTTTCATCTGTGCTACCATATTTCCCCGAAAAGAAGACCAAACTGGAAAATAAGCCCTAGCATGATTTTTCAGGATGACATCCCCTGAACATAAGCCTTAATGTGTCTTTTGGAGCAAAAATTAACATAAGACTGGGTCTTATTTTCGGGGAAACACAGTATGAAGAGGCCTTCATGATGAGGAATTCAGGCAGACCTTCAACCAAGCTAGTGACGAACTGCATCCTGTCAGTAGCCACATGGGTGAGTCTGACATGAGACTACAGCCCTAGTCTGCAGCATGACTATAGCCTTCTGGGAGGCCTTGGCGCCGAGGACCCAGATAACACACTCAATTCCTTACTCACAGAAATTGTGAAATAACCAGAAATTGTGAACTAACCAATTGCTTAAAAGGCACTAAGTTTTGGGGTCATTTTGTGTGCAACAATAGATAGTTAATACAGCCTTGTTCACCCTCACATCTTATACCTGTCAATCAATCAGTGAACAAAAGTTACTGACTCAACAATGGGTGCTCAAAGAAACCTTGAGATTTATTTTCTGACATGGAGTTAACTAACCAAGAACTGTGATTCATTCCCTTGCTGTTGATTATTAGTGACTGTTTCTGGGCAACTGGTGCTACAGATAGATACTTACAAATCAGACAGCCATTTTGTTTTATTTGAGTTGTCAACAACATTTAATATATGATATACTCTAACAGAAGTGTTAGACACTGGTTAATTTTTATGTTTCAACTTCTACTGCCCAAGGGATTTCGAGCTAAGCCACAGTGTCCTTGCAAGTCAGCCCTAGATACAAAAAGATTCGGAACATAAAAATTAGATTTCTTCACCTTTCATTTGTTGCCACACAATCCCCCAGCTCAGAGCCCGACATAGATACACATACAAATATAGGTACAGATAAACAATTT
Organism: Rhinolophus sinicus; assembly: GCF_057876585.1. Taxonomy (NCBI): domain Eukaryota; kingdom Metazoa; phylum Chordata; class Mammalia; order Chiroptera; family Rhinolophidae; genus Rhinolophus; species Rhinolophus sinicus. Next base: position 120,803,410 of record NC_142515.1, on the reverse strand, counting down.
CAACTACCATAGCTACTAAATATTTATTGAACATCTTAAGTATACAGGCTCTCGATTGATTAACAAAAAGTTAACGCAGGGTAGCATGTTTCAAATCACTCCACGAAAAAGATTCTGTAGAACCCAACCATAAGAAGCCACAAAGAATCACTGGAGGGAAGAGGTCTGAGAAGAGGAGGACAGAGGATTTTTCTGTTAAAAGACTCACTACTTTAAAACAGTTTTTAAATCATGGGGACAGTTGTAGGTGCACATACACTTACACACTCAATCCTGGTTATAAATGTGTAGGAAAATGTTGGTGCTGATCCTGATCTGATTCTACACCATCCAGCCATTTATTTGTCTTGGTAAAAAAACAGATAAACTGAAGTGGTCGTGGGGCTTAAGTGTTTTCACTTCTAAGTGATCAGCATAATCACCAATACAAGTCATCTTCTGCATTTTGTACTTTGTGAGGATGTACTTGAAAATTTACAGACTAAATTAGACAACTTGGGTTTTTTGTTTGTTTGTTTATTAGTTTCAGGTGTACAAAACAATATAATAGGTAGACATTTATGTCCCTCACAAAGTGATAACCTCCCTCTCCCAATCTACTATCCCTCTGACATAGTATATAGCCGTTACAGTTCCATTGAGTCTATTCCCTATGCTGTACTCCACGTCCTGTGACTATATATATATATGTGTGTGTATATATATATGTGTGTATATATATGGATACATATATATACACACATATATATATATATATATTAAATTACAGTTGGCATTCAGTATTATTCAGCTTCAGGTGTATACGGCCGTGGTCAGGAACCTACACCGTCCATGAAGTTGTCTCCCTAATAAGACGAGTGTCCATCGGAAACCCTATAAAATCTTTACAACATTATTGATTATACTCCCCAAACTGTCCTTCGTATCCCCGTGGCCATCTTGTGGTTACCGATTGATAACTTGTTTTTTAAAGGTGAAATAAAAACTAACAACAGAAAAAAACCCACAGAATTTGTAAAAGATTCCACGTAAAAGCAATGACAGTCCAGAGCTAATACATGGTTTTTGAGAGAAGCATTAAGCATTACTTTTTTTTTTTTTTTTTTAGCAATTCGCTTTATCTTATAAAATGTAACACAACTTCTTTTTCTATCACTGTGTCACACGCCATTAAAAAACTAAACCTAGAAACAAGATACTGAGTCTTTATCATTTTACTCATCTAAGTTTTTATTTTTATTTTTATTTTCTTATTTTTAATTTTGCAACTATTAGTGGGAAAAAAGGGAAAACTATAGGGCTAGAAGTAAATTTTATAACTGACAACAAAAAGTTATTACAGATATTATCTGATTACTTAATCTCAACATGAAATATAAAAAGGAGGGGCTCAGGATAGCTTATGTGGAAATTGTTAAGAGAATAGATTTTAATAATTCTCATCACAAGGAAAAACAATTTTTTTTCTTTTTCGTATTTATATGAAGTGATAGATATTAACTAAACTTATTAATCATTTCACAATATATGGAAATCAATTAACTATGTTGTACACCTTAAACTTATATAGCGCTGCATGTCTATTATACCTCTATAAAACTGGGATGAGGAAGAAGGGCTGGAAAGAGGAGACACTCAGATAATAACCAGAGGTGTTTTATCTCTAGCTTATCCCTTGCTATTTACGGCCAAGGAGTTTGCTGATAGCTGTTAGGAAAAACTTAGTTAATAACATAATCACACTGCAAATTTACCTACCTATTTTCTACATGCATAGTAGGTAGCTCTTTCTTATTCATAACTGCTCAATATATGCATACACACACCAACACATGCCAACACACACACACACACACACACAAAATACTTATTGTGTTAATAAACGAAAGGACACGTTACCTAGTTATTAGATAAAATTCTTTGAACGAGGGCTAAGAGTCTCTTTTTTGGTGACTTACTATGCCACGCTACAAAATGTATTTCCAGTTACTTCGACTAAGGTTAAAATAATTTACCTTAGTACTGCACTGGGGTTTGAGGTTTCCTATTTAATTACTAATTTATATAGATTACATTCCCAAAGATCCTATAAAATATATACAAGACAACATAATTTTCTCCATTAAAATGTATTTTTATAATGATAAACGGACCAATCAATCACAAAGACATAGTAATATTAAATTGTGCATGCACCAAACAACAGAGCCTAAAAATACAGCAAAAATTGATAGACCTGAACAGATAAACTGACAATTGTAATTAGGGACTCCAACATCCCACTCTTGGCAACTGATATAACTATTAAACAGAAAATCAACAAGGATATAGAAATGACTTTACAAAGCAACCACCAGGATCTAATAGACATATGGAACAGTCCAGCCAACATCAGCAGAATACACATATTTTTTCAAAAAGATATTCACCAACATAGACCATATCATCAGATATAAAACAAATCTCAGCAGACTTATAGAACTGCAGAGTACGTTCTCTGACTATAATGGAATCAGACCAGAAATTGGTCACTGAAAGACAAGAGGAAATTTCCTATCACATGACAAGGACCCACAGACTTCCAATTAATCCACGGGGCCAACGGAAAGTATCAAAAGAAATTTTAATAATTTTATGTAGAACTGAATGAAAATGTAACATGAAAACATGTAGAATTCAGTTAACGGTACTAAAGTGGGAAATTTATAGCATTCTATGCTTACATTAAAAACAAGGAAAGATCTCAGATCAATAATCTAGGTTCCATCTCCAGAATTACTTTTAATGTAAAATAAACAAAAAGCTAGTTAAAGAAAGGAAATAATAAAGAGTAAGGTAAACATCAATAAAATTGAAAAGAAGAAAACAATAGAAAAATAAGTGAAACTAAAAGGTAGTTCTCCAAAAAAAAAAAAAAAAAGTCAGCAAAATTGAAAAACCTTGGGAAAATGGACACAAACAAAAAGAGAGAAAATTGAAATTACCAATATTAGGAATAAAACCAGAATATCCATTACAGACCTTTCCAACATCAAAACGATAATGAGGAATTACTGTGAGTAACTTTGCATACATAAACTATATAATTTAGAAGAAACTGCTCCAGGATGAAACACGACTGCAACTCAACAAGATAAAACAGATAATCTGAATACTCCTAAAAACACTAAAGATTTTGAATTTTCATTAAAAATTTCCCCAAAGAGAAATGATTTTACTGGTGAATTCTATCAATTAACATAATTTTATGTAATGTCTTCTAGAAAATAAATGACGCATAAACACTTCCCAACACATTCTGAGTCTACTCCCATCCTGACACCAAAGTAGACAAACAGAAAAAGAAAATTACGGACTGATATCTTTCGTGAATTTAGGTGCAAAAATACTCAATAAAATATTAGCAAAATATTAGCAATGCATAGAAAGAACTCTATGAGTAAATGAGATGTATTCCAGATATGCAAGACTGGTTCCACATACAAAAATAATCCATTGTAATCCACCATACCAACTGGTTTAAAGAGACAAATTACATAATCATATCAAGTTATCTAGGAAAAAAAGCCTGACAAAACGCAACATTCATTATAATAAAAACACAGCAAACAAGAAATAAAGAGGAACTTCCTGCTCCGGGCTGAATTGTGTCTTTTCACCCACCCCTCAAAATCATATGTTGAAGTCCTAACCCCCATTACCTCAGAATGTGACTACTTGCAGATAGGGTCTTGAAAGAGATAATTAAGATTAATTGAGATCACTGGGATGGGCCCTAATCCAATATAACTGGTATCCTCTAAGAAGATTAGGACACAGGCACATACAGAGGAGAGACCATGTGAAGACACAAAGAGAAGACAGCCATCTACAAGATAATGGGAGAGGCCTCAGAAGAAAGCAATCCTATTGACACTTTGATCTTGGATTCCAGTCTCCAGAACTGTAAGGAAATAAATTTCTATTGTTTAAACCACCCAGTCTGTGCTGCTTTGTTATGGCAGTCTCCAAAAACTAATATATTTCTTGATTAAAGAGCATCCATACAAAAATCTATAGCTAACATCACACTTAAAGGTATAAGATTGAATATTTCCCATTAAATTCAGGAACAAAGCAATGGTGTTCACTTTCACCATTCGTATTCAACACAGTACTGGAAAGTCTTGCTAGCACTTTAAGGCAAGAAAAGGATATCAAAGTCATACTGAATGGTAAGGAAGAAATAAAGCTGTCCGTATTTTATGAAAAACTCTCAGAACTAAGAAGCAAGTTCAGCAAGTTTGCAGGATGAAAGATCAATATATAAGACTAAATCATGTTTCTATACACTAAAAATAAAATTGTGGGAGAAATTAAAAATGCAATGATCATTTACAGTTGCTTTAAAGAAAATGAAATGCTTCAGCATAAGTCTATCAAAATAGCTCCAGGAATTATATCCTGAAAATTACAAAATTCTGATGAAAGAAATCAAAGAAGACCTAAATAAATATAGAGACAATTTGAGGACTCATCATGGTAAACATGTTAATTCTCTCCCGATTAACCTATAGGTTTAATGCTATTCCTACCGAAATCCCAGCAAGTGTTTTTACAGCCTAGACCATCATATATAAATATTGATACGGGAAGACACAGAACTCAAAAGAGCTAAAAGTTGTTTTGAAAAGTGGGAATAAGTGTGAGACATCACTCTGCCTAATGTTAGGCCTTACTATATAGTCACTGTAATGAAGACAGTTTGGTACGAGAGGAGAAGCATCACATAGCTCACTGAAACAGAAACAGAGAACTGAGAGATGGGCCCACAAATACGTGTCTAACCGAGATTGACACACACGCAAAAGCAACTCAGTGCAAGAGGTATAAGCATTTTCAATGAATGGTGTTGAAGCTACTGGACATTCACAGGCAGGCAGGGGGAGAGGGAGAACCCACAATCTAAATATTGCACCTTAATACAAAAATTCACTCAAAATGGATTAAGCAAAACACAGAATTGGAAAACTTTTAAAATATGTTAAGTTTTAAAGTACATGAAAGAAATCCTTTGGGACCTAGGGCTAGATGGCAAGTTTTTAGACTTGTTACCACAAGCACAATCCATAAAAGAAAAATGTGATTAAGTTGTACCGTATCAAAATGCAAAGCTTTTCTCTGTGAAAGATTCTATAAAGTGGGAAAAAAATCAAGCTACAACTGAGAAAATATTTGCAAGCCACATAACCAAGATAAAAATTGTTATCTAGAATATGTAAAGAGCTCTCTAGTCAACAGTGAAAAAACAAATGATCCGGTAAGAAAACGGGCAGAAGACGAAACAGTTATTTCACTGAAGAGGGTACACAGATATTAGATAAGTACATGAAAAATAGTCAATATTGTTAGTTATAAGTAAAATAAAAGTTAAAACCCAATAATATTTATAATATTTACTATATACCAATAAGAATGGCTAAAACAAAATATGATTATATCATATGCCATCAATGATATGAAGGAAATAGATCCCTCATACATTACCAGTGGGAATGTAAAATAGAACATGTATTCTGGAAATAGTATGACAGTTTCTTAAAAAAAAAAAATTAAATATTGGCTACCATATGACCAAACAGTTATACTCTTGGCCATTTATTCCAGAGAAATGAAAACTTACGTTCAACCAAAAACCTTTACAGCTTTACTTTTAATAATTCAAATCTGGAACAAGTAAATGTCCTGCAATGGATGATTAGTTACATATACCGCGGTACTTCCACAATATATATAATTAGTCAGTCTTAAAAAGGAATAGACTATTAAATACATGGGAAAATTTGGGTGGATTTTAAGAAAATTATGCTGAGTGATAAAAAAAAATCTCAAAAGATTATATATGTTTGCATTTACATAATATTGTTGAAATGACAAAATTATAGAGGAGAACAGATAAGTGGTTATCAGGTATTAGGGCGTGGCAGAGAAAGGGAGAGAGGTAGCTGTCACAATAAACGGGTACCATGAGAAATCCTTATTTTGGGACTGTCCTGTATCTTGAATATTGTCATGACCACACAAATCTGTGACAAAATTGCATAGAACTAAACACACACACACACACACACACACACTACAAACACACACAATCAGTGTGTATAAAACTAGAGAAATTTGAATAAGGTCAGTGATGGATTGTACCTATTTCATGCTTATGCTATTATACTAGTGTTAAGTCAAGAGACTGAGACCGGGAGAAACTTGGTGAAGTTTATATGGAATTGTTCTGACATTTCTTAAAACTACACATTAATCTACAATTATTCCAAAAAAAAGTATTCTTAATGATAATCAGAACTTACTGATCATGATCATAATAGCTGCTCACCAGGTATCAAGTGCAATTCTAAGGCCTCATAGCATTTTTTTATTGTTGTGAGAGCTCATGAAACAGGCACATGTTATTTAATCCCTATTTCACAAATAAAACATTGATCTTTCGAAAATTAATAAAATGTGCCTAAGGGGACGTAGCTTATTAATAAGAAAGGAGGGATTTACACTTACGTAGCTTGGCTACAGAGCTAAGGCTCTTGGTTACAACACTTTTATGTATTACAAAAAAAAGCAAGGTTATTATCTTATATGTCCTTTATATTTATGGTTAGCAATAAATCTATAAATATTTATGACTAAATGAACGCAACCATTAAGCCATCAAATTTTATTCTCTAAAAGCACAGGCATGATGTCATAAGATAAAGAGCATAGTCTATGATCCTTCAAGTCATGAAATTTGGAAAACTAAATGAAAATCTGAGCTTCGGTATCTTGATTGCCTGACAAGAGAAATGGATGCTTCATATAACTTTTAGATCCTGTCTCTCAAATATCAGATGTCTCAAGCAAGTTGTTGGCATCGCAGTTAATTTATGATTGACATTTTTAATGAGTGCTTGAAATGCCAATATTTTGTGCTGTTGATAAAATGATCCATATGTTTTACATTTCAGACACTCAGGCAGCTGAATTGACATTCTGTTGTGAAACGTTAGGTTGCTAATATGATTCCAAACCCAGGCAGTAGGCTAACCCATTTCCATAAGGAATTCAGAATATGCTCAAGATTTTATTCATTTTCATCTGAGATTTGGAATTTTGAAGTATCTAGACATTTGCTTCTTAGCTGTCAATTGTCCACATCAGGACTGTAAGCTGCAAGAGAGCAGGAAATTGGTATGTTTCCTTTACCACACTATTCCCAACGTTTAGATCAGTGCTTGGCACAAAGTGAGGGTTGTTGTATCAACAGAGTGGTTGAAAATAATCTAGTAACATCACAGGAAAACACATTTAGATTTGTACCTACTTACTGTATATCTGTCCCAACTGCTGTGTTTATTTGAACCACACCTCAGTTAACTTGGAATTAAAATCATTGCATTGTCTCCTCTCATTCTTAAACTTTGGCACAAACAAATATCTGGATACAGTATTTCCCAGTTCTTTCATTTCCCTTTTCAGAGCCTCTTACTAATATAATAACCCAACCCATTTCCTTGAAAGTCCTCATTTGTCCCTTAGTTTACACATAGCACAAGAGAAATATGATAATTTTCTCAGGTCATTGCGTTACATTGAGAGCACAAAAAGTCAACTATGCTTTTTATCTCATTCGAAATTTCATAAGTGTATATTTTTTCTTCTTTATAATAACAGCAAATGCAGATATTTCCCCTTTATCACTTTTAACTTGAAAACTATGATAATTTGTACACCATTTAACACTGGAACACATTAAGAAACACATACATTTTTCCATAGAAATACTGTTTTCAAAATTAGAAAATTATCTCATAAGAGGAAACACATTAATTCTTGTGATACAGGAAATTGCATTAATTTCTAGTAGTCATAATTAATATTTGTGAAAATATGTGAAATGCCTTTATGTAATACTCAAATGAATTTATTGCACATAATTTTGTCTATTTTATATTGGAAGAAGTTTTCTGTTTTTCAATTATAGGTGTTAAAGTCTTGAGTGAGATAGGTGGTCATGTATGTTTTCCCTCAGCTGACAATATTAAATTAATTTAGTCTTGCTTTTAACACAATTATTATTGAGCTTAAGTCAATTATATGACAGATATCCTTTATAATTTTTCTTTTTAGGTTTTTTTCTTAGAATGATCTTTTTTACTTTTGAAAAGACATATCACTTTTTAATTATTTTCTTAAGTTTTAATTTAGTAATTTTAATATTTTAATTTTTCACGTTACATGGCCTAGAATTGTAAATGAAAATGATGGGATAAATTATGTAATTTTTAAAAAGATACTCATTGTAATATTTAAGAAAATTATTTTATTCTAGGTTTATTCTCAGTTTATGCCTTTAATTTACCAAGAAAATATTCCATTTTATCAGTTATGATTTTAGGATCCGCAGATTTTTTTCTCATCTTTTTGTACATTGATATGTATTATAATAAAGATCCCATTACAAAAATATTATCTTTGCAAACTTTACTCCTTTGTAGAGGAATGAATATATTAATTTTAATCATATTTAAATTATGATGTTTTTATCCAACAACTTCTTTATTGCATTTAGTTTTCAGTTCTTTGTATTTTTTCATGTTCACTGTAAGTAGTTATTTATGTTTTCCTGCTAGGAATTTGGAAATAGTCTAAGATATTTTTACTAGTAGTTATTTATTTTTTAACTCACATCTTTTAAATAACTTTTTTTGTATTTTAAAATAATTTTAGATGTAGAAAAAAGTTCAAAAATAGTACGGAAAGTTCTGATATGCCTCCTCATCTGGTTTCCGTTACGGTCAGCATCTTACATTACCAAGTTATGTTTTTCACAACCAAGAAACCAAATTGGTGTATTACTGTTAAATCCACTCCAGATTTTATTCCTATTTCTTTAGTTTTTCCTCTACAGCCCTGCTTTTCTTTCAAGATCCCATCCAAGATACCACCTCGCATTTATTCATCGTATCTCCTTCGTTGCCTCTGGTTTATGGTAGTTTCTTAGTCTTTCCTTATTTATCACGACCCTGACACTTTTGAAAAATATTCATCAGGTATTTTGTAAAATATTCAACATTTTTGTCATGGTTTTAGCAGAAGTATGGATTTGGGGAAGAATACCACAGAGAAGAAGTACTCTTCTTAGCACCTCATATCACCAGTGCATGCTATCGACATGACTTGCCATTGAAAATGTTAACCCTGGTCACTTTAAGGTAGTGATGCTTGGTTTTTCCACTGTAAAAATGTCACATATTTGTCCACTTTCCCTACTATATTCCTTGGAAGCAAATCTCTAAGTATAGCTCACATTCAAGAAGCTGTGCGTGGGAATTAATCTCTACTTCCCAGACAGGGACATAATATAAATTATTTTCAATTCTTTCGGAAGAAAGATTTTTCTATTCTCTCACATTTATTTTGTTTAGTAATCATCTATATAATTATGGACTCGAATATTATTTACTTTGTACTTTGGGCACTAGAGTGATATATAAGCGTAAAAAGTATAACTAACCTATTTCTCTGTCAATATCAAAAATGAAACAATAGGTTACTTCTATTCTTACTAACTCCCAGTCTCAGATATAGATTATTTTGAACCTCTTATTTTACAATCTAATTCTTCTCTTTCTTCTTTATCTAAGTAAATGGAAACATCAAACCACCACTACTCAGGGAAAAATCTGGCGTTTTCCTTGCCTCCTCTCTCTCTCTTTCTCTCTCTCATCCCACATCTAATCAGCCATCAAATTCTTTCAACACTTTCTTCAAAACACGTAGACTCCAAACAGCTCTCACCAGCTCCATGTCAATCGCCCACGTCTGAATCTTGAACAGTTTTGGCCCAGATTATGCAAACAATGTATCAAGTGTTCTTTCCTTTTCCCCTTGACTTGATAAAGTGCATTTGCTAAACAACATCAGTGTTTCTTCTATAAGTCAGATAATATCACTTTTCTGCCTCAGAAATCATCCACCGCGTCTCTTCTCACTCATAGTAAAATCCAAAACTTAACAATATATAAACCACATTCCAGCAAGCTTTTCTATAAAAGATGAGTAAGTAAATATTTTCAGCTTTGTAGGCAACAAACACAATATGCAATTGCTCATTACTGGTGCAGTGGGGTGAAAGCGGCCATGGACGACATGAATCAATGAGTGGGTGTGTCTGTGTTCCCATAAAACTTTTGTTACAAAAAAAGGGGGGAGGGGTTCGGCAGAATTTGACCCACAGGTTTATAGTTTACCAACCCCTGGCCTAAATATCTGGATCTTTCTCTGACCTCTTATAACCGAACTCATTTCCTTCACTCACTTCCATGAAAGCACTCTTCAACCCTAGGTCCTCTACACTCGCTATCCTTTCTTGCTGGGATGCTCATCTTCCAGAGAGTCTCAAGACTCATTCCGTCAATTCCTACAACCCAAGGGTCTGCTTAACACTAAGGCCTTTCCTTATTGCTCTCACACTATTCCCTTGTTCTGCTTTATTTCACTTCATGGCATTCATCACAACCTGCTTTTTTTTTTTTTTTTTTTTTTTTCAATTGTGACTCCACACTTCACATTGTGTAAGTTACATAAGATCAAGGATATTTATGTTGTTCACTGTTGAATCTCTAAGAACTTAGTGCATAGTTGTTTCTCAATAATAAATATTATTGGAAAAATGATTACATAATGTAACATCTGTATCTAATATTACTGACGTATGCATTACAATTTATGAATCACAATTGATAGCTTTCATAGTTTTCTACTAACTACTAGTTCGTTTTTTGTTTTTTTTACAGATTCCATATTATTGAATAACTTATTTTGATTTATAAAACATGTCTTTGATTTACTCTTTATTTGAAAAAAATATTTTTTTTTGAGATTTTCTATGGCTAGGTATAATATGAATCATAATCTGTTTTACTCAAAACTCTTTACAAATGGATTCACTATTTTTGATACCTATTTTTGTCTTTGACAACTCTCATACCTGTCTTACTAGGTAGGCACTGAGTTGTTTTTTTTTTTTTTTTTTTGGTAGTGTTTTTTTATATTTTTGCATAAATAAATGCATTTTTGGTTTGTTTTACTCTTGAGCTAGTTACTTTACTAAGATATAGTTCTCTTTTCATCAACAGAATCTGGTATAGATGTGATTCAAGTGAAGAGCTCAGGGAAAACCTCTGTGGGTTTGAATCCTGGCTTTAACTTTCATCCTGCTACTTCAATTTCTGCCTCTGCAAAATGCTGATAATAACGGTAGTCCTTTAAAAGGGTTTAATAGGGTTAATAATTTGTGAACATTAAATGAGTTTACAGACATGGGGCACTTTGGTTATTATGAATGTCATTTATCATCATCACCATTATCAATTTAATTTAGTGAATGTGTACTTTAAAAAAGAAATATTTCTTCATTTTTTTTTCTTCTTTGGTATTGCTTATCATCTACTTTTCATCCTGGGATTCTGTTTATAATACTATTAAAAACTCTTAATATTTCATCCATGCTTATTTCCCTTATTATTTTCATTTTTACCCCTATCATTTATTTTTAACTATATGGGAACTTTTAATGTTTCTTATAATTTTGGTGTTTGTATTTTTTTGTCTGAAAGATCCAGTATGATATACTGCTTTTTCTTTTTATTTAAAAAATAGAAATCTCTTTCAAATTAAACAAAATTCAAGTCAGAAAATATTTGTTGAACTCCTACTATGACATGTTTTCCCAGGGGCTACGATCCTTTTCTGAGCTCAGATTCTTCTTTGTGTCGTCTATCTCTATCGTCCTGCATCAAACATGTTCTCAGTTTTTTTCTTAGGACTAAAATTTGTGAAAATGAGTTTATAATATAATTTATTATAGTTAAATGTTAATATTTGGAACACCCTTCAAAGAGCACCTGGCCTATAGTGTTTTGGAAGTACTATTAAGCTTTGTAAATTAAAAATACAAATCAACAAAATTTTAGATCTTCTGTTTTTTAGACTCAGTTCTTTGTTATATGGAGACACAGCATATGCTTCTTCATATTGTGCTCTTTCTTTTAAATTGCAACATTTTTCTTGTGTAAAATAATGTTTTCTTTGCCCCATGCTTAACAGGAAGAGGAATTAACTTTTACATTGTAAACTGAGGTAGGTTCTGCCAGAGACTGTGAGAAATACTAACCTCTTCTGTCAAGTCACCATGAAGGAAAACATTGAGATTTCCGGCAGTCTCTTTGGTTATTAGAGAGACTTGACAATAGGCAAGATATTGACAGCAGACTGGAAGGCGAGGATGGGTGGTTTTCGTTGTTTGTTGCGGAAGCAGCTGGACTTGTGTTGATGCCACCTGTTCATTACTTGGCATGGATGCTCTACCTGAGAAGCAGCAGGGTCAGTTCATGGTCACTTTCCCTAGCCCCCGTAGCAGGCTTTAAGCTGCTGCCTGGAGGAGTCAGGACATGGAGATCTCGACTAAACATGGCTTCATGGGTTTCTGAGAAGCACTGCTGGAAGGTTGCTCAAGTCCCTGACACAATGCAGTCCTTCCCCCTTCAAATTATGAGTTCCATTACCAATACGAGAGTGATTTGCGGCGGGCAGATCCTGCGCCACATTTTTCCTTTCATTCAGCTGTTTTTACCTGCACTTTGCTGGCAGAAATGTCTTTATGCTTTTTGCATATACATACAACTTTTTTCCAATTTACAATGCTATTCATGTTCCTGTTTCATAGCCATTTGATTACTGGAAGACGAATCTGAACTTGGGGCAACTTAGGAACATAGTGTCACATTTCACATCACAAGTTTGACTCTTACTAGTATCAAAGTAACATTTTGGTGGAATATCATTGTGCTTCACTCACAAATGTGATACAACAAAGAATAATCTCTCCCTATATAACAATGTATTACTAAGGAAAGAGAGGGATTTAAGACAAAACTTTTCCTAAAACACAACCCCATATACATTCACCTTACACAGATTTTGTTGCATTTGTTTCATGTTAAGGCCAGGTGTTCATATGAATCTTAAAAAGAATAGTCCTGCCCAGTGTAAATGAAAGCAAAGATTGAAGTGCAGTATCTTAATTATAAATGTTATGGGTCCACTGTTTGAGAGGGCTTTTCCCCAGAGATTACAAATAGAATGAAGTGCATCCAATTAAGGACCAGATTGACAACAAATTTCCTGTATGCTAACTGGCAACCCTCAGATAACTCATTCAGAATTAGAGATTCAAGTACTCTCAATGACAGCAGGACTCCACTTTCCACTAATTCTGGCATTTCTCTCTGTATAACAGAAATACTGAAACTCCTATTCTATTGAAGTATGTGCAGGGGGAGAGGGAGGAGAGGGCAGTGTAATGAATGTAACAAAGAAAAGAAAATGTGTTTCTGCCCATTTCTCTCTCCATCCAAAGAGATTTTTAAAATTTCTTTTCTGAACATGTTATTTAAAATTACATAACTCAAAACCAAATTAAGAACTATCTTCTTCATAATAATGATGTAGTGTTTATGTGAAAGAAATGCACATTAGAAATGTACATGTACATACCTGTTAAATTAAAGCAAATATTATTGTATACATTCAATTAATAATATAATATGTCATATAGCATAATATAATAACAGTCTGAAATTAGGATAGTATGATGTATAATAGGGAGCCCAAACTAGCCAATACAAAACTTTCCAGAGAACAAAATTTTACCTTTCTACATTTATAAAAATAGGGTCTTAAAAAATAAACAGATGAATTTTCCTGTCTACCACTTAGCAAAGATGAATACTCAATATAAATAGAAAAAAAAAATTGACAGCTGGGATAATGTACCGTAATGGTTCATTGATGGGCAGACTGGGGTTCTACCATCTGCATATTTATTTCTATTTCCGCGGTGGTCCAGCTGCAAGTGTCACCACATTGGATAATGCCTTCAATTAGATCTGCACTCTTAATGGATATCATTATTTTCATAACCACCCTCCCATGGGTTTCCTTCAAAGTAGGCAACTATAAAAATATGTAAGCGATACAGTTAACATTCAGTAATTGTATGCCTTTTTACTAAAGGAGTGACAAATAGTGATAGGCTTCAGCAAATGTATGGCTTTCAACTGATTCTGTGTATCTCAACTCGCCTCCCCAGTGACTTTGTGACCTCCTCCTTTATTACTCGTTTAAATTAAAATATACATTTGTCTAATACATTTTACATGAAAGAAGTAGGTCATGTGTACATGTGCACACCTAAAGATCCAGTCCTACTTATTTTCCTTTAACTTGTGATCCATGCCTGCCTTCCTAATCAGCTCTCCATTTAATATTACAGAGACACTTAGGGTTCTCCAAGAAATAAGATGAAAGCTGAGTTACAATTCATTTTCTCCTTAGGGCCTCAAATGATAAAGGTGGCTTCAGAAATCTGAGAAATGCTGAGATTTAGCTGAAAGCCAAAAGAGATTTAAATCATCTCCACCATAGAAAAGCCTGCAGGCAAGCAGGGTGCACCAATCAAAGCATTCCAAGACACTCCCAAAGGTTCTTTAAGTCAGATGTTAATTATCACTAGGGCATTCTTTCTGAATTTCAAGACCTACCTGGATCTTAATTTGGCTTTGTCAAGATAACCTTTGTGACAAAAATATTTTTAACTCTTAAGGCTGATTTAAGCTCTGCTATATAAGAATGGTAAGCTAATTTTATTTTGAAGCCCTTTGATAGCCACACCAACTAAATTCCCATCCAGAATATGTCTGCCAGTTAAAAATGTTCAGATGAATCTCCAGAGACGATCTTGAGCCATTTTTTTAATTATGTAGAGTCATGTTATTAAAATATTTATACTAATTGGAAAATAAAAAGTTTTTTGTTTTTTTTTAATGGCTAAAATGTTCTGTTTTTTGTTTTAAAAAATCACACACACACAAGCACACACACACATACAAGAAACTATCTCACATGCGATAAATACTGTGGTTCTAGTTTATTGCTTGGAGGAAAAATCGGGGGTAATTGGTAGTGTTTTTGCCTGTTAACCCTGAACTAAGACCTCTGTTGTTAGAGTATGATACACATATAGAATATCCATATTACCTCTTCCAGGGTCCTGATATCGCCACTATTCATTTTTAAAACGAGACAATGTATTTTACATGATGTATCTGTATTTGCCCATTATATATTTGGTGACAATTTTTTTTTTTTTTTTTTTTTTTTTTTAAATAGGGACTGATACTTTAAGGCTGAGCTTGGTGCTATAATTTTAAAGAGAAACAGAACATGATTTGAGCAGTGGTCCTTTCTATTTTACCATTTGCCTTTGGCAAATGACACGAGTCATAAGTGTGCAGGGTTTGTTGAAAAGATTAGAATTTAATATATGTGCACTTAACACAATGCCTAGAAAACACAGAATGTGTGTTAATACAACTTGTCATTAGAATTCTCATTCTGTTAGGGTGTTTCATATTATCTGATCGCTGCTACATTAAGAATCCTACATAGCCATGGAAACTTATTATGTACTTATTATATACATAATAAAGAATGAATGCCTCTTGGATATTTTAAATGTTGCAACTTCAGACTTATCCAGAATACTGTGTCT
This sequence comes from Rhinolophus sinicus, assembly GCF_057876585.1. Taxonomy (NCBI): domain Eukaryota; kingdom Metazoa; phylum Chordata; class Mammalia; order Chiroptera; family Rhinolophidae; genus Rhinolophus; species Rhinolophus sinicus. Next base: position 120,787,767 of record NC_142515.1, on the reverse strand, counting down.
AAAGCTGTTTTCTGCAAATCCATCTATGATGAAGAGTATAGTTTAATTGTAAGACACAGTGAGTGTGGGGACCTCGAGAACTGTCTCACTGGTGTCTTTCCATCTGCCAAATCATACAGAACCTACTAAAATAAGTGAAGTGGAGATGAGTCAATTTTCTAAGAAGCTTTAAGAAGGACACATGTGATATACTGGAGGAATGCAAGACCAGTAATAAACAGTAGTAGAGCACAGTCTCTTGCTAAGAGTAATATTTCCAAGTCTGGGCTAAATTTCATCAGGTCCCTAAGATGCAAGCCAGGAAGTGATTAGTCCATAACTCTGTATATGGCCTAGTTAATTTCTCTCAACTGTCAGCTATATAATTTCAGTTTCCCACAAATCTCAAAGGGTTCAGTTCTCTGATAAATCAGGGTGAGTATAAAAGTGTGTGAGCCATAGAAATGGAAAGAATAATATTGGTGGTTTTTGGATGTTTCACTGGACCATGAGGTGAGTAGAGACAACAGAAGCTGAAGTCAACAAAACAAGTGTGTTCCTAGCTGGCAAGTATCTCAGGCAAGAGACTTTGACCTGATCTAAAGTTAAAGGTTTTTATGCTTAAAGGGAAACAAAGAGTCATGCTATTTTTTAAAGATGGATACTTTCCACAATAAAATGAAAGTAGCTTTATGGCTAGCACCATTTTACATCAAAGAAGCTAAACTCAGATCATCATTATATGTAAGTCAGATACCAGTTCCAACAGTTTCCATTACTTTTTAGAACCCACTAGGAGATAAGAGAAACATTCAGTAATTTCCCGTAGTAACTATGATCACTTGAGCTGTGTATAAAGTTGTTCTGAGAACATTAATTGCTTAATGTTAATAACAGGTCCACCCCAGAATTATGTAGCCAATTAGCTGTCGCTTTCATTTGTCACACCAGATTAGATTTCTGACCATCTAGTTGGGTACAATGCCTCAGCCAGTGACCAATACAAGCAATGTTTAAATGTGAGAAAAATACATATAAGAAGCGAAATACATTAACAGGTCTCACTGCACATGCTTCCTGAGAACACTAGTAAGGAATCACATATCCAGGGCAAACAAACCACATAAAATACAGATGCATAATCTGATACAAATACATCTGATCCATTTTGAAATAAAAATCTTCAAGGACGCTTGAAACATCTTTCAAAACATTTGTTTCTATCACTCTGCATATCAGATAAAAAGCTGATGTAATACACCCTAGTTTAAAATACACAAACAAATTGCCTTAAACAATAAAGTGGATGCATTGGCCGATAGGACTGAAATGTTTAGAGTTAAAGCAGTAGTCAGGCTCTAGCTCTGTTCCATTACCCCCATTTCAATGTCAGTTTGGCTTCAGGTTTTCTTTCCTCCGGGTAGCTTGAGAGCTCCCCACAGTTTCCGTTTCTGTGGGCACTTTTATTTTCCCCCACAGAAAAAGTGATAGAAGCCATCCGGTCCTACCACCAAAAGACAAAAGACCTACGTTTACTTTAATTTGATCATCTTGGGCGGGCCACATATGTTTAAAAAAAAGAACATCTAATTTCTGGGTTTCCCATTTATTTCAAGAGACTTTTGCAAAAGTAGCATGCCTGGACATTCTTTCCACATTGTCTTTTCTCGTAATAAAGGAGGCACGTCCTATTTCACTGGCGAGAGGCTAGGGTGTTCCACCTTGTAGCAAATTCTTCCTGGGAGAGTAAGTTGGTTTTTTGTTTTTGTTTTTCCCCCTGTACTTTTGCTACTGCCTGTGCTTCCACTGTTGCAGCGAATACCACAGTCTTCTCTGGAGTTTTCACCCTCTCTTGGCTGCAAATTTTTCCAAGGTGAGGATGAAGTACTTATCACTGTAGCTACAGCCCATTGCACAGCGCCAAATTCACAGTAGATAGTCAATATACAGCTGATGATGAACACATTAAACTGAACTTTAATTAAGCAGTATAACATGTTTTAGGTCTGCCTATATAAATTCATAGTGCATCTCTGTGCTGACGGCACCATTTTTTCCTCCTATTTTCTTCAGTGTCAACTTGCTATGAATTACTCCTTTCACTTGGGGAAGAAGTGTTATAGTGTGAAAACGTGATCCTTACTCGTTTAAGTTGCTTTTAAAGACGCTCACTTGAAGGCTTGCTGGAAATGGATATTCAAGGTGGAAGGAAAAATCAGGTAGAATATTCATCATCTATACATTTTTTAGCATCTAGGATAGGAATCACAACCTATGGCCCTTGGGTCAAATCCGGTCCTCAGCCTGGTTTGTACGTGAAGTTTTACTTGAACACATCCACCCCCTTCTTCTATGTATGCTTTCAAGCTACCATGGCACAACTGAGTAGTTACAATAGACAAAGATCTGCAAAGCCTAAACTATTTACTATCTGCTTCTTCATAATAAAAACTTTGTCAACCCTTATTAGGACATAAACTCACTCAAAGTTCCATTCCTTAGAAAACATTTAATATCATTCATGAAGTTTTAAAATTTTGTATAGTTTTACATAGTCTTATAATTTAAAAGAGTTGCATCAATAGGGCCATTCCAGCTTGTCATCTTTAATTTACATTTCCAAAGCATGTTTAATAGGTTATAGACTGAGGCTTTTTGGTGTTGTTATAGAACTCTTGATGCTTTGAACCAAACTGGTTACATGTGTTTAACTATTTATGCCAACACTTCTTATTTAAATTAGTTAGAAACCCAATAAATTTCCTTGGGAAAAGAATGAAATAAGGGCCTTTTTGATCCTTCTTGAAAAAAGGACATTTACTCTTTATATTTGCTTCAAACCTAAATTTTTTGTATTTTCCTATCTAGGTTTTATTTTGGGGGTGGGGGGTGGGAGTATACAGTCCTATATCATGAGCCTCACAAATTTCAATTTATGACTTTGAATAACAGTAAAACATCCTTTTCCTGATCCTCTGTCTTTCATTTTCTCTATTTCTGCCCTCAGCCGTGGCAGGAGAACCATTTCTGGGGTCAACAGCCTTGCCTTCCTGGAGAAACAGAGGTAAAACTTACAAGTACTGAGGGATAGGAATGACTTCCTTACACTGCTCTCACAGAGACCGAGAGATCAGGGACAATATAAGCCCTACATGAAAGAGTATTCTAGAAAATCAGAAGCAAAAAGTTGCCAGAGACCAGCTGTCCCGCCATTACAAATCTCAAGGTACAGCTATGTCCGCAAGGTATCCTGAAATTAGGATTTTGCTTCACTTTTCTTTGGAAAAAACTATGTTTGTAACACACATGTACACAAAACCTACTCAGTCCTTACAGGTTCCTCAAAATTGTTGCATTTTTAGACAAAAAAGAACAGAAAGAAAAACAGACATCCCCTTGCTCCTGGCTATTTTCTGTCATTATTAAAATATTAAAATGTTTTGCTCTTAAAGAAACCCTCCACTAACCCAATCATCACACAGCTGCTTTTTCATCTTTTCCATGACAAAGTTAAATTTCTTGAAATACCTATTAAACTCATTTCTCCTTTTTTTTAAAGTGATTGCTATTTGTACTCATAATTCCCCTGAATGTGGGATCTAAAATCGTATTACTTGTTTACCCTAAATTCACTGAGTTATTTTTTCCTTTGTTTTATTTGCATACTTGCTTTGGTAGCATTAGTTTCTTTCGATCACTCTTTTTACTTCCATAAAGCTACAAAGCTGTCACAAATCACACCTCTATCTTGTTTGCTAAAGTGTCTCCCGGACAACTCATACTCATATTTGACTATCTAAACCAGGGGTGTCCAAACTGCGGCCCAAGGGCCAACTGTGGCCCGCAATCCATTTTTTATTGGCCCACAGCAAATTCCAAAAATATATTTTACTTAAATAAACCAGGTGAGGTAATACGTACTTCACCTCGAGTGAGTGGCCCGGCTGTTTGTGTATTTTACCGCATATGGCCCTCGGTGAAAAATGTTGAAAAAAGTTTGGACACCCCTGATCTAAATTCTTCATCTCCCAAACCTGAGTCCTCTCCAGTGATTGTTTTTTCGTCCAGTGAACAGTACTGATGTCTGCTCAGTTGCCTAACATGGGAGACATCTAACTGATTATGGAGCGTCTCTGTTTGTAACTTTTCTATGGCTTCCACTGCCTTTTAGGAGAAAGTCTCTACTCTTAAACATGACTTACAATTGCCATCCTGGTCTGGTCCCCTCGTCCCTCTCCAATCTCTCCTCTTAAACTAGTATCCTTTATACTCCATAACCCAATAAATATCACTGAATTTATTTCAGTCCCTTGATAGTCCCATGTTTTTTCTCATTTAAATATTTACATACACTGTCTCTCTCTATTTCTGCCCGGAATATGTACCTCCAATCTCTCTGGTTAGTATGGTGGGATGAGAGAAGACATGTCTGTTGTGTTACCGTTATACCCTATTCCTAAGATGGGGTTTGGCACTGAGTAGGTACTTGATACAAGACCACACAGAAACACTCAGACTTGTCAACAGTTACTCTGTTCTGGATATTTTGACCTTGGACGTGTTTGTGGTTGTTACTGCGATTTGCTTGCTTGTTTGTTTTAAGGCAGACTTATGAATTTTTCAATGTGTATTTATAGGATACTAAAACACTTTGAGAAAGAGCAAGTACATCATGGAAGTCTCTGGAAGTCTGGAAGCCTCTGTTTGGTGCAAAGCTACAATCATATTTTTTTAAGGTTAGAGTCCCAGCCAGCGGACCTGGGTCTCCTTTCTGTAGGAGATCCATTTCCCCAGTGAGAGTGAGTGAAGACCGGTTACCCTGGGGTGACAACCTGGAGTCACTGTTCCTAACTGTTCTTATGAATGAAGTATGTACATTATTAACGCCTAAGTCATGGGCAAGAAAAGTCATATGTTCAATTATTTTATATATGTTTAACATACTTTATTATTTCTCCTCATCTGTCTTACTTGTTAGGCTTTTTGTTTGTCAATGTAGTTTTACAATTTTATATGTATAAATTGGTGTTACTAATAATACAAATGTGAAAGCTTATTTGATTTAAAAAAAATATTGGGGGTGACATTGGTTAGTAAAATTATATAGGTTTCAAGTGTACATTTCTATGCTACACCATCTCTATTTACTTCATAGGATTCATTTTTTAACCAGATGCTTTTTATTTTAAAAAAAGTATTCTACATTCATAATGGTTATAATGCTACCCAACCTTTTTATTAGTTTAGGTGGCTGAGATTCTTGAAGAGTGAATGTAAGCATATGCAAGATGCTCTGATTTCTTCCACAGAAAGTGCTACACTTACAGAAGTTACTCAGACACTCTGAAAATCATACATGACCGATGAATGCATCAATACTACCCACCTTTTTAAGAAAATAGTCTCAATTTTAGTCTACTAGATTCTAAACTGGAATCAAAGAAAATTAAAATAAATAGATGGCAAGATAATTTGGAATGATATGTGCAATTCAATTCAAACCCAAAATATTCCTCCAGCTTTTGAAGATTTTGCCACTACTACTCTTCGATTTTAAAATTATATTTCAATAGCTATATGACTATATCAGCACCACTGAGTCCATCAAAGTGACAGAATATCTTAGAGACACTAATACACGTACATCATTAGCCATTAAAAATCTACCTCCCCACCCTCGGTTATTGGAAGAGATGATATGAAAAACACATCTAGAAACTACTGGGTTAACAGGAGCATAACTTATCCAGAACAAATAAAAATGCAAATTGATATACTTTGCTTCAAATCCTATTGAAAAGATGTTCAAAAATTTAAAGAGTAGTAATAGAGCTTTTAAATAAAAAATACTTTTTTTAATACAATGCAAAACAGGAAATAGGATATGATCAAAGAAAAAATATAGAAAATTACATGCAGATGAGGTGAGTATATCTGTTTAATACACTATGGCAGTGGCAGAATGTCCAGCCAAAAGCAATAGCGTTTGATGAAGGCTGTTACTATTTAAGTAATGATGACTACTTTTGATGACACTGCTGTTAATATGAACAATTTTTTTAACTTTACACAATTCAGCCAGTGATTGGTTATATACATTTATATAACTTATTAAATTTAATTCTGTCTATAAACTTTAAGGGTGCTAAGGTTGGATAAACACAAGTTTTTGATGTAAATAAAGCAGTTCAATCTTTTGAAGAGCCACATATTTATCAGCTGACCTACTGACTTACTACATAAATTTATCAAAGTTAATTCAGTTTCCTGCATCTATGAGCTCTTAAAGCATGATAGTAATATATTATTTGCAAAAATCAGGGGAAAGTATAAAATTCCTTTTATTTTATATCTGAAGTGACTTTATTTCACTTCTTTATAGTAAAGATGCTATGATAATCAGAAGGTATCATGAATAAAGTGTTGACAACTGTGCTCTTCCATCATGGCCCAATTTTATGATTTGTACATTAAATTAGCACATACTTATGACATCTGTGCAAGTAAAAATAACATATACTCTTAACAGATATAACTCTTGAATCATAGATATATCACACCATAAGGTTAATTTTCTGGTAATTATTATTTTTTTAAATGACAAATGACATCAACGTTGATCATCTTGGATATATGACCCTGATATACTCTTACAAATCTTCAAATATATTTGCAAAGGTGTCATGTTCCTGTTACAAATACCAAGACCCGTCACCTCTCTGGTTGTTTTTCTCTTAGAACAGAAGCAATTTATCTGGCATAAATAGGAGTAATGCATTGGTCACAGACACCCCCACCTCCACCATTTGCCACAGTAAAGAATTTGTTCTGAGCCAGAGACAGATTTTAATCAACTACAAATTTGATTTCAACAGCTTCTAAGAAAAACCTCCCACCAATTCCATTTTCTCACCTAAATGAAAGACTAACGATCTCTCATATTAAAGAGTCAGAGAGGAGACTGAGTTTGTCCTAAGGGAGAGATAATTTTAGGAGAAAGGGAGACTGATGCTACGATTCTACCCAATTTCTGTCCTGATGGGTTGTGTCTGTCTCTGAGTGTCTCTCTCTCTTCATTCCTCTTCTAATGCTTTATTTTCCTCGACAACCTATCATCTGGCATACAATGTTGTAGTCTATTTGCTTATTATCTGTCTCTCCTCTCTAGTTCATAAGTTCCATAATGCAAGGATTTTGTCTATTTGCTTCACTACCATATCTCAGGTACCTAGAACAGTACCTGCCAAATAGTACACATTTAATAATATTTATTGAATTAAAGCTTTCCCTTTATCCTGAGAGTTCTTATCTCCTTAATTAACAACTCAAATCACCAATGACCAGATTTTTTACTGTCTTTGCCAAATTTCAAAAGCAAGCTGGCTACGTAATTTGTTGAGCCTAGTAAAAAATGGAGTTGTTCAAAAAAATTCTTAAGACTTTCAAAACAGACAGCAGAACATTATACCAAGTGCACTGAGTATAATAAACGCACTGAATGTGACGCTCACTGCACCTGTACAGGTCTCCCACCTCTGAATCCAGCCCTGTCCAAAAATCTTTTGTTTAGACTTCTATATAATTAGTAAGGGAACAAAGGTATTCCTACATGGACCATTGTTTATAAATATTCAGCTCTAAAAGGGATCAAAGTTGGGATACATGTCTGTTTAAGTGAAGTATATGAATTGAATAATCAGAGAAGGAAAAGATTACAGGGAAGCCAAAACAGAGTGATATGGCCATTGAAAGCACACTTCTTAAAACTAAGTTGTATGCACCCTCCAAGGTCACAGTTCATTTTGTGCTAATATTAGACCTCTGTATGATTAATAATATTATACCTGAAAACTACACACATGCTGGACTGTAACATAGAGTGCTGTGATAGCTTATGCTGGCTCTGCATAAAATAGTATTTACTCGCAGTTTGACAGCAATGGATACCCAGGACTGGAAGAATTAGACATCATTCAAATTTGAGGGGACAAACTTGAAAGACTGCAAAAAAGACAATTTAATTGATATGCCAAGCAGGACTGCCTAAGCAGAATAGGAGACAGAGTTAATCAAGATTCAAAATTAGTGTGGTCCAAGGCAAAACGAGATATAACGGATTAAATGAGAAATTTTAGTGCTAGTATCAGATTTACCATTCTGTTATAACATTCCTTTTCTGAGCACTTTGGCATACTATACAGAGGTGAACTTAGCAGGGTCAGAACATAAAATTTAATCACGTATATTTTAGAACCCAGATTTTTCCTGGAGTCTAAAGTTTGCATAATCACAATCCCATAAATGCCAATCACAATAACTTTAGGAGTATATTTAATCTATTGTAAAACTACATTGATCCCAATGAAAAGCCATATTTAAACTAGTTGTACAATGTCAAACTTACATCCAGGACTCATTCCAATGCCCTTAAGTGCCAACCCCCCAAACAAAATTTGTGTTCATGATTCTACTCTAAGACCTTAGAATCCCTTTCTGTCTATTGTTTTTGAATATTCCCAGTGTCTGGAATTAGAAAATATAATTAGTTGAAGGGCACCATGGAGAAGGAGGAGCATTTCCTTTTAAACATATAAAGAAATGTTAAATATTCATTTTAAAAAGAAAACCCACATTCAGAATAATTCAGGCTTGCTTTCCTATTTGATCTCTGTATCTTGTCTACATGAGTAAAAAGAATAAAATGCTACAAAGACATGAATTTAACATGTTTATAGCAATTTAATCATCTTATAACAGTCACGATATGTGCAGTTTCTGTGGTCTCGAAGCTTCTCTACCTTAATCTCCTAACATAAAATATTACCCTCCCTGTGACAGTTGCGGCTGGATGGTTCCCAGTGATTTACTTATAATGACATCACAGATGAGTAATAGTTGTGAACAGCAGTTAGAATTTCCCCATAGGGAAAGGAATTATGTGTAAAAAAAGGATAAAAGAAGTTCTTATGGAAAAGTTACATTTGAAAATAGGGTATTTAGAGGTGGAAAAAACAGTTTTTCAAAGTAGTGATCATACAAGAACAGCTGTGATGACTGGCTCTCAGCCAAACCTTCACAAAAGCTCAACTCTGTTAGGCTATAGTAACAAGGTGTCAAATTCAACCATTAGTTAACAGGAGATAGGTCTTAATTAAATATTGGGCTTATGCCATCATAATTATGTTGAAGGCAAATTAGGCAGCAGACTTATGTGAAAATAATCCTAAAACAAGGTGAGGAATATATCTTCATAATAATATTTAATTTAGGTGACAGAACTGTGCCCTTTCTGACCTATATATAATGTTGACACATTTTGTTACTTGATTTAAAAATTGAAAATCTCGCTTCACAATTAGACAATTGACGTTTAAAGAGAAGTAGGGAATCCCTTAAGTGATCCACGTTAGTCCTATGGTTACAAATTCTCTTCATGAATACTTTTGTCATAGGCATGAAAGCAAGAAATCAAGAAAAAAATGTTTCCCTTATATCATTCTTCACTTTTCTCTTTTATTCCTGAATTAAAAGGATATAGAGGCATAGAATGAACTTTATGCCATTGTGTTGTGGTAGTGTAATTAGGCTGGTTTAGAAGCAACTACTATTAGCTTGGGGTACGTGTGTGTCTCTGTGTGTAGAGAACGGGAAGAAGAAATATGAAGAGGATAGATAGTAAGGGTTTCAAGTCAGTTTGAAATATTAGTCAGTAGAAGAAAAATATCTGTATTTCAGGATCATTTTATCCTGAATATTATATTTCATGATAACTTAAAATTGAATATACTTGTGGTAAAACAAGACGAATAGAGTGCTGTCATAAATCAGGGGTTAGCAAACTATCACCCATGGGACAAATTCATCAGCTACCTGTTTTTGTAAATAAAGTTTTATTAGAACACAGCCACATCCATTCATACTATCTATGGCTGCTTTCATACTACAATGGCCGAGCTGAATAGTCATGACAAAACATCTGTTCCTTAAAGCCTAAAATAGTTAATATCAGGATCATTACAAAAACATTTGCAAGCCTTTGCTCCAGATAAAGAGCAGAAAACAGTGCTCACTGGAGAGGGCATATTTCAACAGAAATTTATGTAGCATGTGAAAACAGTTCACAGAGAAGACGTCAAAACAACTCTTTCTGAATCTGGAGAAACTGGGAGTGCAGGGAATGGATTAAGGTCCTAGAGTCACAGTCACATCCTCAGTCCTTTAGTCTCAAGACCCAGGGCACTGAAGGCAATGCCATCCATTAAAGTGAAAAGAGCAGTGTCAGTGATCTCAGGGCTGGGAAGATATGGGTGTTTAGCAACCAATGTAAGACTATCAAGAAACCAGTATGTCATAGCCTGTGTGATAGCTGCTCTCTGGTGTATAACCCTTTGGTTAAATCAATGTCTGTCTCTGCCTCTCTGTCACATATACACCACACACACACACACACACACACACACACACACACACACACACAGCATTTTACTAAAATCCCCCCAAACACGGATAGATTTTATAAATTCAAAGAACAATGTTAGATAATCTGGAGTTAAATTACTTCAGCCCCCAATTTCTGTGTAATTCAGGAAATCTGTATTTTAATAAGTGGTACTGAAACTTCCTGTTTGATTTTGAGGGCAACACAGGTTTGCATTAGCTCTTTTCCAACCCAACAAGATTTGTTTCAGAGTAGAATTATCAAGAAAACAAGTAGATAAAGAATTAAGTTTACATCCTTACTCTCAACTGTGTACTGCAGTTGAGAGTGATAAAAAATATGACAATGAAAGCACACAAAAAATTATACTTGAGACAACTAGCTGTATTTGCAAAGCTAATCTCTGGGTCTTCTGTACATCATTCTTCAAAATATTCCATAATGGAGAGACGGTGGTCTTTAGAAACCAAACAGATTTAGGATTAAATTTGACCTCTCTCAGTTATTAGGTCAACAATTTTTGCAACTTAAACTCAGTGGACAATGTCGGTTCCTTCTGGGTTTTGAGGGAAAATTAGTTCCCTGCTCTCTCTCCTAGCTTCTTATGGTTCCTGGCAGTCAATGACATTCCTCGGTTTGTAGATGCATCACTCCATTCTCTACCTCCATCTTTATTCACATGGTCTCTTCCCCTGTGTCTATGGCCAAATTTCCCCCTTTCATGAGGACATGAGTCATTGGATTATGGTTTACCCTAATCCAGTATGATCTCATATTAACTTGATTATATCTGGAAATCCCTATTTCCAAATAAGGTTACATTCACCAGGGGTTAGGAGTACCAAGAGTTAGGACGTGAAAATATCTTTCAGGGAAATGCAAATGAGTAATGGTATAAGTGACATTAAATACTAAGTGTTAAGGATCTTCAGAGGCAAGCAAATCTATATTGTTTAAACACAAGTAGGTCCTGAAGAACTCTGGCTCAATGAGTTGTAGAAGCATTGCTGCCTCTATTTCTTGGGGAAAGATATGACATTAAACAATTATGATACAATTAACAATAGAGAAAAGATGGTGCCTGAGGACTAAGTAGACATGTTTACTGGTTGGGTAATAAATACCTAAGAACCTCTTCGTGACTCATTATTCTAAATCTTCATTGACAGATAACTACAGCTCACATGGTTCTTTGAATTTTGTGAAACAGTTTTTAAATTGAATTGTTTATAGATAGGAACCTCCAAAAGTTATATTGCTGGAGCCTCACCCATTTAGTAGACTTACCAATAGCCCTAGTTACTCCCTTAATAAAATAATACCCCAAAGACTGTATGTTGCCTGTAGTATATACTCTGTATCTCCTAAGCTACACACATTGTCTATTCTTTCACTACATGAACTAATTCCGAATATTATTATGTTGGGTTTACATAGCTACCCATTGAAATGTTTGAAAATACTTTATGTCTCTCTAAGTTTTTCCTAGGAAAGAAAATAAAGATAACTTTCATGTATCCCACCATACATTTGTAAGAGTGCATTCATACATCTTTATTCATACCCACAAATTGTAATGAGAGTCCATCTTCCTCTATGTTTCAAATTTAATTTAAATGGTAACTGATTAAAAAATATTCTACCAAGTCTTCTAAGAAACAGATTTATAAACTATCTCTTTGATAAAGGCACACTGCAGATGGTTATACCATTTGTGTTAGCCTACGTTTTTATAATAGTTTTGCTCTCTGAAAATATCACGTTTCTAGCCTTTGTTCCCTAAATCACAAGGCTACTTATTGTTAGATACCTATGGACAAAATATAGTATTGACACTGACAGGCCAACAGGCTGTACAGTCCATGCAGGAGCTCTCATCTGAGTAATCCTGTAACAGATTATGGATCATTTTAAGGTGTCAGCTGTATGCTAAGGACTGACAACTAAACCATATCTTACATGCAGTCAAATCTCTTCATAAGGGGTACAGCACTGAAAGCTGTCGCTGAATTCTCATGCCTCAGCAGTAAGCTTTTAACTAATTCACTGAAAGTCAAGTAAAATCAAGAATTGAAAGATAACATGAAGGAAAACCAGATCAATAATAGCCTCATGTCTTTTGGGAGACGCACTGACAGACTGTGGCCTCAAGGCAGCATGAAGCTCTCAACCAAGAAAATGTGCTCTCAGCACAGGTCTGTTCCACAGATGTCCAGGCAGGAGGGTGATGCTATAGATGGAAGGACAAGAGAAATGATAATGGGGGTGGGGGTGGGGTGGCCGTGAGACTAGTGGGATTCACCACATTAAGCTAATTTCTTACCGAAACTATAGAAGAGAATTGCAAGAAATATTATAACCAAATATAACCAAAGAATAGCTTTGGAATCTAATATTTTGGAATTCAACCACTTAGGATGCATAACTGAGGTTTTACAAATTAGCTGCATAAAGTTTATTCTTAGATTTAGGCCCATAATTGTATTTAGCTTATCTTCTTTGATTGTAATTCAATTATAATAAAATGCTTTCTTTCTGAAATCAGTAGTCTATTTGAAAGATTTAACTGATAGCACGGAGAAGGTGTGTCATATGGACAAGTGGCTAGTACTCCAGTTGTAAAAATTGGGCACCCTCTTCATGTTATCTTCTTATCGCTAACAGAAGAAAATGACTTTATTGTTTATTTTGAAATATTTTCCATAGGTATTACTTGCTCTCCTATGTGGTAGGAACTACAACAACAGTCACAACTATAACATAAATGCAATCACTAATGAACTATTGCATATTGTATAGCACTGTTAGAAAACTACTACTTCAAATAAGAGATGTGATATAAAGGTAGACTATTTCATATGTAACATGTATATGACATAACACATTTAAAGTTACCATAACTAAAATATAAATCCATACATAATAAAACACCTGGCATTTGGTTCTATCATAACTGATATAGCACTTGGCAATGAAAAGAAAGATATTAACAATATTTGTCTTTTAGTCCAATTGCAGTAAAGTTATATTTTGAAAAGGAAAGATACATTTATGATGTTACCTTGAGACATAAATTTCTAACAGCCCTTTAGAGAACTAGGAAATTCAAATTAGAGGGAGTTGATTTCAGATACAAAGCAGACATTTTCAAAAATTCTCTGCATTTGCAGGGCTAAGTCGAATATGAATGTAAGCACCTAGTGTGTCCCTTTTTCTTCTCCCCAATCCCTGTACCTCCCTCTCTAAAACAAACAACTCAGCCCTCATATACAAGATCCATCCACAACCCTTAGTCAACAATGGGAGTCCAGGCCCAAAATTACGGCCTCATGATAAACACATTAGCAGTCAAGCCACCTTTGTGTAGCTTTGGGGACAAGGGCTAGAGATGGTTCCATGGTGAAGGAGAGGGGTAACTAGGTCCCAGATAAGCATGTCTTCCTTGGCCCCCTAGTGTCCTCACACTGGAAAGGGTAATGACCAGTGGGAAGCCAAATGGAGGTCTCTAAAGCCTGCTGTAGAGAGCAGGTTCTCAATGGCTGACCGTAAGGATTGTATTGAGGGAGAACAATATGAAAACATGTATTTTGGGCATAGGTGGATCACTTGCCCTTTGTCCTCAGGTATCTGTCTAAGGAAGTTTATCCCCTATGTAATTTACTTTTTGGCCACTTGTTCTCTTAACAGAACATTCAGTTTGTACTTAGAAAATTCTGTATAACCTGTTTTTTCTTATCTGAGTGAATAACTAATCTACTGCATTGTAAATAAGAATTATTTGTTTTGCCCTGAAAACATTCTGCTAAAAAAGCAACTTATGATTGTTGTTTACAGAGGAGACAATTACAAATACTTGCTCTATAATGTTTCTTGCACTCTGAACTCAGTAACATGCCACACTGAAGTCATAAAACACCATTTCAGAGTCACCATTTTTAAATGTTAATTTTTTACTGCCTCCTATATGTGAGTTTCAGGTTATGTTTTTGTATCCTTCAGAAAAGAGGTTTTCAGTAAGATATTATTGAAAGAAAGAAAGAAGGAGGGAACAGAAAGAGAGAATGAGGAAGGGAGGGGAGGAGAAACAAAGGGAGGGAAGTTGGGAGAGATGGAATTAATGTTCCTTAAAAAAAGACAGGATATATTTAGAGTTGTTTGAAAACCTAGTTTAGAAATAATTTCCTAAGATGAACACAGCTCTCCATTCCCACTATTAATGGCTTGTGGGTCCATTAGGACCCACATTAGGAAAGTGAGGTGCGCAGGTAGGCCATCTCCAATAGCACCGTAATGAAATCCAAGCAACTGTTCTAAAACTCTTGCCAAGTTTCAAGCAGTCAATAGCACAGGTCCAGAACAGGGCACACTGGCATCACATGGAATGATTTTAATAGTTTTGCTCACACCCAGTTCACTGAGCACCCTCATTTTAGGGCTAAACTAGTAGCCATAAAGGCAACTAAGTTGTGATAAAAATGAATAATGAAGTTTATTTGCCAGTATTTTCCTGTTCACTTAGTTATATTGTTCATAAACACTGAAGCAGTGGTGTAACTGAAAAATTATTTTCATGAATATATAATATAAACCCATAAAAAGCTTGACCTTAAAGTTCTAATTATTAATATATGTATGTTGTTCCACATGGGAGCACTGAGCAGAATTATGACCACGAGGACTTGTAGAGACTGAAGTACTCATAGGGATAAATTTAATGAATATAAATATTTAGAAACAATTTAAGATCAAATGTCAGGGAAACAGTTCTTTAGGAATTTGTGAGCAATTGCTGGATACAAGAAATATACAAGAAACTTGGTTTTTCATGCTTGAAAATGGAACTTGCCATTTATTCAAATTATTCCAGGAAGTCCATGGGGGGGGGCGGGGAATTCCCCTATAATACAACCTTGAGATCAAGAATTAGATTATGTAGGCCAAATTATCCAGATCAAAAATAATTCCATCCAGTAGGATATTCTATTTGCTTGTTCAGATTTTTTAAATGCTGTAACATTGAGAGGTCTCAACTGGAGCTGTCTGACCACAGAAGTTGCTGAGACTAAACAGTACAGTATCCTTAATAACCAATACAAAACCAATTTTAAAATGGCATATGTAAAATTCAAATAGTCTCCTGTATATAGCGTTTCATGTTGATTTTTTTTCTCCTAGGAAGATAATTATTTTCATTAATTAAGGAGATACCTTAAATTTCTAAATGTATATGAATCATTATGGGATATTACCTATAAAGATACTGCTTACTTTCATCTATGTTTCTTCACCTCTTCTGTCATTAAGAATACTTATGTAACTGTTAAATACAATTATATAACTTACGATGCCTAGCAAATTTTATTATCAAGCATTTTGAAATGAATAACTTATATCTTTAAATGTTTCTGGATCATATTATACATTTTTCCTTACAGAGTATGTTGATGTAGCACATTGCCATATTGTTCACAAATAAACCACAAAGATACAATGCTGAAAATGTGGACATTTTACGTACAGTAGAAGATT
The DNA here is from genome assembly GCF_057876585.1 of Rhinolophus sinicus. Classification (NCBI taxonomy): domain Eukaryota; kingdom Metazoa; phylum Chordata; class Mammalia; order Chiroptera; family Rhinolophidae; genus Rhinolophus; species Rhinolophus sinicus. The sequence goes on along the minus strand of NC_142515.1, from coordinate 120,771,821 downwards.
CCTCAATCACTTTCTAATTAAGCAACTTGCTGGATTCCATCTATTTCTTCTGTTCTCTCTGTAATATATTTACTAATAAGCATGACTTTGAAACACTGACAACTATTAGGCTACTTGTGAAGAGATCTTGGCACTTGTAGTTACCATGAGTTGAACTGAGCACCTACCAAGAGTCCACTGGGGTTATTCTCAACTCAATCATGCAATTTAAAACTGTGAAAGTACTAGGTGATTTAATTAAGTTTTAAATAATTTGCTGATGTCTATGTGCCAAATAAACTGTGTGTGTGAGTGTGAATGTATGTGTTTACATGAAAACTGTGTCAATTGCTTTGGAAAGACTCAGCAAAGGAAATTAGTTTTAAAATGCTCTTAAATTAGTTTTGATTATAGAACTCCAAAATATTGGAGGGAATGATAAAATTTAAAAAAAAAAAATCTTTATTCAACTTTAATTACAAGCTGATATTTTTTAATTTTTGGTTTTATTTCTTCTCTGTAATTTCTCATCCCAATTAATTAAAAAAAACTTATAATCACTGACATCACATTAGATTACAAATATGGGGAGAACACCAATCAACCAATCTCCCCATATTTATAGTAAAAATACCTTGGTTCTACTTAAAAATATTTGCCATTGACTGTACATTAACGTGCTTTAAAATAATATCTTTAGTTCATTACAAATATTATTATAATATATGCATGAACATTAAAAAAATTCAAACTGATTATTTTATTCCAATGGCTTCTGGATAAAATAGTTTCTTTCTCTGTTCTTCTTTTGGGTCTTTTTAATGCAGGGATGTGCAATGCACTTCTTGAAAAATGAATTAATACTCCAAGAATTTAATTTGATCATGTTAACTTTTTAAAAAGACAACTCTAAATTCATTTAATTAATCCACATATGCATAAGTAATCTTTCAGAAATACTTAATTGTGAAAAACATGGAAGGACACCTCTCTACTGGGTTTAGTTGAATCCATGCTCTTATGTTATCTTTCTGAAAAACAGTGCTAATTTTAACTGCATTTCTTCATGTATCTATTCAACCATTTTACTTATTGCCAAGCAGATACTTTGCCTAAAATAAATCATCTCAGTACAGAGACCTCATTAATTTCATTTAGAAGAATTTGAGTAACGACAAGATTCATCGTTCAGTTAGACATTGAATAAGCTTGTGGATTCAACAGAGATCAGGGGAATTTCTGAGAAAGATGAAAACATGAACAAGTCCTCTAACTTCCTTTCCAAAATGAGAAATAAATGATCAAGGAAAAGAGAAAGAAAAACAAACAAACAAACAAAAAACCCTGTATGTCTATAAACACAAAATCAGAAAAGGCTGCATTTCCTACCCCAAGCTCCTAGAATAGGGAATTCTGTCCCTATTAAGTCAAGACTTTAAAAGACCATAAAAAGCAAACTCAAACGTTTTTTCAAAAGGAAGTAGGGAGTATGTAGAGAAAAGCCTAGCAGGGTCTCTCTACAACGCCTTGAATTGGAGAGAATTAAAGGCTTTGGAAATGGGGGACACTGAATAATTTTCCATTGAACATTAGACAGCACCAGTGGGAGCCATGAAAATATGCCTCTCAGATCTCCTTCCACAGAGAACATAACTGATTGATGACTGCAGCTGCTGACTTCCTGGATCCATCACACTTTCACAACATGGTCACCCTTTCCAAAGTATTCTCCCCACCAGTGACTACGCACAGCAGTGATACTGATGCAGTTCCATTCCTGTGAGACACGAGACTCCTCCAACTGGAAATTTTGGCTCAACGACACCCCTTCAGTCTGGCTGAACCTGCTCTGGAACTTGTTACACTTTGTACCTCTTCCGACTGGCCCCTTACCTACCTCTCTCCTTCACTGATAGAAAACCTACATGGTGTCTAAGGCTTTCCCTGACTCTGGATTCTTGCTAATTGTCCTTAACAGTCGATTCCATGAATACATCTCTTGCACATGTAATCTCATCTTTGTTTCCTGCTTCTCAGAATATCTAAGAGTTGTCTAAGAAAACAGGCAACGAGGATTTGGAACTCACTCATTCACCACCAGGCATGCAAAAAGATGCCATTCTGAGGAGTATGTGGTCACTGACACTCCCTACTAAAAGGTGGTGGCCAAATTGCTAACGAATTAGTGTGTTGCAAGGTGACCTGAGAAAATATCCTAACATAGAGAAATTCCCCTTTAGGTACAATATTTCAGGCATTTTGAAAAATATGGGGGTGGGGGAGGAGGAACTGTGATTAGAAGGACAGTGAAATTGACTGGTTGTTCTTATGTTGAATTGATGACTATGAGGTACATTATAAGCTAAATATGAGGCCTCTTACTATCTTCTATGAAAACAGACACAGCAGATCAAAACACTGAGGAACTTACAGAGCCACAGGATGCCAGAGACTTTTACATATGAAATTTAATGCTCAGCTAAAGGAGGTCTGTCATGTTTTGATCATTGCTGTGGCTGGGAATTTCTGGGATCTTGAAACATGAAATGGGTAAATCTATAAGGATGCTCCAAGGATGTTTTGTTCTGAAGATTCCCTCTGAGCCCTCAGAGCTTGACACATTCTTCCTTCTTAAGAGTTAGAACACATCTAGTGTTAGTAGTTACTGCAGAGGGCTCTTCCTGTCAAGTCAACAGATACTTCCCAAAGAAGATTCCTCTTTTGAACACCAGGTTAATAGCTAGGGTTAAATCCCACAACACTTCTGAGGACATATGCGGCCTGATGATAGAGGAAAGTTATCATTCACTAAAAGAGCTACAAGAATTAGCTAGCATGTTCCCATAGGAATCTAGGGCATGTGAATGGATTGGATTTTTGAGAATTCCAAATGTAAGACTGGATTAAGCAAGAATTCATTGATTTAGGGGTAGTTTTTTGGGACCTCTAGCAAGCACAGCAGTGAATGGGGGTAAACTCCCTACTAGAGTGGCCGTTGGAATCCTCAAGAAAAAGAAGTCCAAAATGAGCGAAATGGAAAGAATGAAGAGGCCGAGAGAAGTGGGAAAGCTAGAATGGAAATATATAAATCCAGATATATCCCTAGAGGATCATGTTCCACAGCAAGGCCAAATGCCCAATTTACCAGTACCACTAAGAAGCTCAATGGTAGACTTCCTCTGAAGACCAGTGATAACAGAAGGAGAGGAATTCACAAAGATGAAATTGTTCATATTCATAGGAATGATGAGGTCACCAAGTAACAGAAGCCTGAATAGTGAGAGACTGAATATCAGAAACCAGCAGGGTCACAGTCACCATAAAGACAGGCAAGCTTCCCACAGGGAGTTGTAGAAATGGTGCACTAGGAATAAAATAAGACACAGCCAAGAGAATCTACTAAGCATGTACAACCAGAAAGAAGAAGGACCATCGGAACACTAGACTCAGGACAGCTACCTCAATAAAAAAGCTAGTATCCCTTACTAAGTTCTCAGAATTTAGACCCAGAACCCATGAACTGAAGAGGTGTCTGTGTCCCAGAGAGGAAGATACTTATAGTGCTATGCAAATATAAGCTCAAATGACTAGTCCTTCCCTTAAAGGGACCTATGATCATTCACTCAGGTAACTATACTCCAAAGAAAGCATAATATTTACATTTAAGGGTATTGTACATAGGTTCTGACACTGATACTTAGAGCTTCGTAGCATCATACTTGGCCCACTGGTAGAGTAAGAGCTTATGAGGCAAGGTAAGAAATGGAATCTTTGCTAAGCCTGGCTCATATTGGACCCAAAGATTCCAAGAATCCACCCAGCAGTTATTTCTCCAGTCACTGAATGCATAATTGCAATTGATATACTTAGTAATTGGTTTAAACTTCATATTGGATCATTGGTCTGTGGATAAAGAGCTATCTTTCCGAGAACACCAAATAGAAAAAAAAAAAAAAAAAAAAAAAAAAATCTCTAAAATTGCCCTCCCTATCCAAAATAGTAAAGCATATACAGCACTGCATGGGCAGGAGTAATGACAAGAGATTAGTATCACCACTTGTATTAGTTTGCTAGGTCTGCCGTAACAAAATACCACAGACTGACTGTTAAATAACAAATATTTAGCAGTTACAGTGACGGAGGCTAAAGTTCCAAGCTCAAGAGTCAGCCGGTTTGGTTTCTTTGGAGACCTCTGTCCTTGACCTGCAGATGGACACCTCCTCCCTGTCCTTACATGGCCTTCCTTCTGCATGTACATCTCCTCTTCCCATAAGGACAGCAGTCATATTGGATTAGGGCCCATCTTATAATCTAATGTTACCTTAACTCGTTCTTTAAATCCAAATACAATCACATTCTGAAGTACTGGGCAATAAAGCTTCAACCTAGGAATTTGGGGGAACACAGTCCGGTACAGAGCACCACCACAGTGTGAAAGCTGCAGGGGTCATAGGTGGTCTCTGTAATATCAGCACTGAATTCTCCAGTCTGGCTACTGTGAACACTGCATGGATCCTGGACAGTGATGATAGACTGCTATAGCACAGCAGCAGCCAGATAGAAGATGCTATGCCAGGCCTGACAGCAGTGCTGGAGTATCTTACTGAAGCTTCAGATACATAGTATTTGGCCAGTGATTCCTTGACTAATTTCTCTGCAGTTTAGATTAGAAAGATGAGGGACAGTTCACAATCATGTGGGACAGACAATATTTACTCACAGCTTTGCATCAGGACTCTGTTAACTCTCACACCTTTGTTCATGACATAATCTGAAGAGATGCTTTGCACAACTTGGATACCCCACTAAAATTATAATGATTCGTTACACCAATGGAATCATGCTGATTTGGCAACATAAGCAAGAGGTGACTGGTATACTGGATGTTTGGTAAGACAAATTCCCAGAGAATGCGGGATAACCTTAGGAAGATTTGAAAACCTGCCACTTTTGGGGGGACCAAGGATTAGAGACGGAAGTGCTATAACGTCTTCTCCAAACTCAAAGATACAGTGTTGTGCTTTACATTCATTGACCTAATAATCCTGCTCTGGTCCACACAGCAGGTAACCAGGAAGGCAGCCAACAACTGAATGAGGCCCAGGCGAGGAAGGAGCACTTCAGAGAGAGACTCAGGGTGCAGGGCAAGTAGCCCTGCCAACTGGGTCATCAACTCAGAAGATTCTTTGGTGTTTGAGCCACCTATGGTGGAAACATGGAGCTTATAACATGTTACAACTAGAGCATCATTATATAAGCCCTTTGGGTTCAGGAACAAGGCCGTCCATCTGAACCAGAAAATTATAAATGTTTTAAGAAACTGCCTGATAGAATCAGAATGTTTAACTACGATGCTCTAAGTGACAACGTGTACATAACTGTCTATTTTGAGTTCAGTTCTGTAAGACCTGGTAAATCATAATTTGATCAGGCCAAGCATCTGACTATTATAACCTGAAAAAGATGCCTCCAGAGGACAAGAGGGCATGAGTAACCTGTGTGACCAGACATCCCAGGCCCTCCAGTCTACCACAGTTGCATCAGTGGCCCTTTCCAAGTTTTCACTTTTAGTGGTATTGGACAGCAGGAGGTCCCATTTGAGTAGCTAAAGGAGGAGGAAAAGCTCTCAACTTGAGTAATGGGTTTTCCATCTCAGAATACGGGTGCAAGATGAAAATTGGTGCCAGACGTACTTCAGCCCCATTTCAACATGGCCTTGAATGACAGTAAGGAGGGAAAGTATTCAATATTTCAGAGTTGCAAGCAATGCATCTGTAGATCCACTTTATGTGAAAAGAGAAGTTAGACCTACTATAAAAACACATATGGAAGTAGACAAGAGTAATGTGGTTGAACATACAGGAGCCCGTACATAGAATGGATATTTTTGTATTGCAGGTTAATGCTCGCCAGAGACTATCACCATAGAAGAGGGTGAACAACTATGTAGACAAAATTACTTCAGACAGTTCCTGACACCCAGTCTTTGTCATCAGCCTCTCTTAAACTGGTGAAGTGGGCAGTACGACAGTGACACAGGTGGAGGTACTGTTCCCCCAAAAGGACACACTCTGACAATGTAATATTGCAAAGATCTCTTTGGACCAGCAGATCAAAGAGAAATCATCGTCATGGTGCCTTACCATAAGGATGGCAGGAAGGAACATGGGTAGAACCCAGGTGATCCATTCTAGTACTTCCTGTACCCACTCACCTACCATAAGTATACATGGACAGAAACAACAACCTTGGTTTGAAAAAAGCATGATTACCAGGGCTCAGACACATCACAAATGAATGTTTGGGTCACAGCTCCAGTCAAAGCTACCACGATCTACCAAGGTGATGTCTGAAGACGAGAAAAATTTGGGGTATGTATCAAACATAATGTTAATACCAAGATTGGTGATTTAAAAATAGCATAAACATTCAGCAATAGATTAATTTAATAAATTTTAATACAACCCCATAATAAAAGCTGTACTGTAGCAGGGATGTTACTGAGAAATATGAAAATGTTCATATTTAGTGGAGTGAAAATTATAATGTACAAATGTAAACATGCAATATGATTTCTATTTTCTAAAATAGGACCATATGCATGTGGACAAAGATCTTACATATGTATATACATTTTTATTTTTAAGTTTGCATTTTTTTTTCTTGATGAGTTGTTTATTGATGTCTTTAAATAAAATGTGTGTACTGGGAGTGGAAAGAATCAGTTCTTTGATTTTTACAAGGTTATTGGTCAGGGATTAAGTGAACAGACATCACTGAAAAAATCCCCTGGACCTCCTTTGTTTTCCTATAAGAAAATACAATGATCACTTTCATTGAGAGCTATTTGGTAAAGCAAAATTACTTTCTTGCTTTTTATCCATTGGAGAGCAGTTATATACCCAAAATCAATCAGAGTGAAAAACACCACATAGGGTTCTTTAGGTCTCTGTATGCTTTACAAATGCTGTCGTGGCATTTTGCTGAATAGCAGCAAATTGTGATAAATGCATAAAACGGTCCCTAAAGTCCAGTAAAATATTGGGCGTAGGACACTGGTGATTGTGCAGAGCTGTTGGATAGCACTACTTTTTGCAAATCAATAAGGCAGAAACACTAATGTTTAATCTAGAACACAAAGCGACAGAAATATGCAATTTTTTTTTTAAATGAAACTTTCACAAAGTGAAGAAGAAATATATTCTACCACACTGAAATTAAATAAATAATTGTTACAATAAATATATAGTGACACTGTACGTACTTACCATCAATTGGACATTTTTATAAGTAGACAGACTAAATTATTTATGTATTCTTCAACCAAAAAAGGTTTCTTGAATAATGAATACCTGATACTAACCATTTTTCAGTACATTTTGGGACAAGTGGGTAGTAGACCAGTATAGAGGAGTCCTAGTGACAGTGTTTGGAGGCATTCTTAATGGAGAATGGAGGCTCTCACCTTTGTGAAATCACAGAATCATTAGGTTTGACTCCACAATTATGGCTCAGAATTTCTCTCTTCTCTTTGTCTTGCCCCCAATAGAGAATAAGTTCAACCTTTTACTATTTAAAAAATCTGTGTCGAGGCTATTAGGACAGATAAAGAAAGAAGGGGTGAAAAGGATTATAGTAATTTAATCTGTAATTTTACAAGAAGCTAGGGCCTGTTTGAGTGAAAAAATTTATAATACAAGAATAATTTAATTTGCCTGCTCGGTGACTCTCTCCACACACCAGACACACACACACACACACACACACACACACACACACACACACACTATGTTAAGATATTTACCAGAGAGCTTCTGGGAACAAGATATATATATACATTCAGTTTCTAGGCAGACAATAAATACAGAGAAAGGGTAAAGGCCATTGCTTCATCACTGAGTGCAAATAAAGAAGATCCCTAAATACCAATTTATTCTAGTGCTTTCTGTTCCTTTGTGAGACAGGTAATAGGAGGACTGAGTGTCCAGAATAATTTTAGAATCCTGGCTTAGGTAACATTGGTGCAGTGCCACAATATCTCTAGCAAGGCAAGGATGTAGATCTTGTTAGATAGGCTTTAAATAGTGGCCAAGCAACCTATTTTAACATGACATTTTTAGGGTCTATTTTCTGGTTCTGCATGTAAGGATCATGAAACTCGCCATGTAAAAGCTGAACAGATTGAAAAATCAAAAACTCTTCTTGGATCCCTAAGAGAGGGAAGGACACAGAGAAAACCATTGCCCCCAAGACTAGAGAGAGAGAGACAGAATACAGGGGAATATCCACTGACTTGAGCAGAGATCCTGAGACAAAACCACCATGAGCACCAGAGAGGGAAGAGGAGGGGTTAGGAAACTTGCACAGCAATTGAAAAACTTCTGGTGGATCAGTGTAGATCAGCCTAAGAGTTACAACTCCAGGGCAACCCAGTCATAGAGGGGTCCCTCACAACACTGTAAGATTTACTTAGAGGAATTCCATTAAGTTCTCACAGCAAATTAGAGAAAAATCCCTTGGTCTTCTGGCAGGGGGAGGGGAAAACGAACAATTTTGAAATCCTCCAGGGCATCCTCTGTTCTTATTAACAAAACCTGTTCTTCAGGGAAAGCAGTTAACCAAAGTCTAAGAAAGAGAGAAAGAAGAAACAAAGATGGAGAATTAAGAAGTATAAATTGGCAGTTACCAAATAGTCTCAGGAATGTATAGTACAGCATGGGGAATATGCTTAATAATATTGTAATAATTATGTATGGTGTCAGGCGGATAATATTGACCTATCAGGGTGAGCACCTCATTAGGTATTTAACTGTCTAACCACACCTGAAACTAATACTATATTGAGTCAACTATAATTGAAAAATTAAAAAAAAAAAAAGTAATAACTGAGAATTTCCCCAAATTAATGTCAGAAACCAAACCACAGATCCAGAAAACACTAAGAAAACCAAGCAGAATAAATGCCAACAAAAGTATATGTGGGCATATCATTTTCAAATTTCAGAAATTCAAAGGATAAAAAAAAAATCATATAAGATTCTTGAGGGTGGGGGTGTCACAAGAAAAACCACCTTATCTACAGACAAAGATAAACAGTACATCCAACTTCTCTGAAACCATTCAAGAGAGAATAAAATATTTAAAATGTTGAGAGCAAGAGAGGGAGAAAACCCCCCCCATGAACCTAGAATTCTGTACCCTATGAAATTATCCTTCAAACGTGAAGGAGAAATAGAGTTTTTCAGACAAACAAAGCCAGGAGACTCGTCTTACCAGAAATGTTTTTAAAAAGTTCCTGAGAGGGGAAGATGCACCTTTGGGGCCAAGCCAGTCTCCACAGGAGTTGTGCACAGAGCTGGGGTGCCCTCTGCTAGGACTTACCTAAGCAGCGGGACATCCTGGCAGCAGAAACATCTGAGGCTGCTAATTGCCCTGGAGGCCAGCTTCTCCAGCAGAAAAGGATGAAAGTGGAAAGCACTTCAAGTCCCAGCTGCGGGCCAGAGCACTTTTCTTCCCACAGCCCCGCCCAGCCAGGCTCCGAAATTACTGCCTGACTAAAATCCTCGTGTTGATGCTGAGTTCATGTCAGGCGCCTTAAACGTGTCCTTCACTTCTGGCTAGCGGGGTACAAATGACTATTTTCTGGAAGTAGGGGGCCAACACCAACGGGTCAGATCCTGGGATTTCCAGTCAGGTAGCTGGCAGGCAGCCCTCGAGGTCCCCAGAAGTCCGTTGTAGGGACACAGTCTGAGAGAGCAGTGTCCAGGCTCTCGACCTCATGTGGAAATGTGCTGGCTCGGGTAGTAGACGGCCATCAGCTGTAACTAGTTGGCCATCAAATGCAACAAGTTAGCCATTAGCCACTAATATAACTGCCGTGGCTACACTAGCAAGTGTGGATTGTGGCTAGCAAGTGGAGTTGATTGGTTGGCAGAGAAGTGGATGGTGGATTGCAGCTCCTGCTTCCTGTGTCTCCAACCCAGCCGCCAGTAAGCATACAATGGTATGAAACCCCCATCCATGGCTCTGTTGGTGTTCCTTTTTGGCCTCACCATATCCTGCATTCTTATGTGGGGAGCGGGACCAGAGACTCCACATTACACCCATGGATCCCGCAGGCAGGTGTGAGGGGTCCTTTTTAGACTCAACCCAACTCTTGGTCCGTCAGTCATGTCACTTGGGTCCAAACATTACCTACAGCAGGATCCTGAGCAGATGCGCACTAAGGTTACACGCTTTTGGGATAACGTCCCTCCTGACATACACTTTTAAAAATCTTCCCAGTACATTAAAATGGGCACTCAATTTTTCTAAGACCTCTGAGCTGTTCCTCCCAGCTATGACCTGACTCAGCGGTACAGTCCAAATCAAAGAAGACCTTAGCCAAGCACAGTATAAGGAATACTGTGGTGGTAGATGGTGTTTGCAGTCCGTTTTTGCTATCAGGCACTTTGTGTAAAGACCTGATGCCACATGATTTGGCTGGAGCAGTGCTTTTCGAATTTATTGCTTTGGATCAATTTCTCAAAGGAACCTGTTGATTATATCATATTTAGTATAAGTTATACAGGAAGTGACAAAAAGCAGCGTGACTAGAAAGACTCCTGCTCACACTCGTCACCATGGCTTGCATTTCCACCAACCAAGCCATAACCACAAAGTTGGCTTGATCATTTTTGGCCAGTATGATGTGGTCATGGTAGGTGATCTAGGGTTAGTGTCTGACACCTCTATTTGTCACATGAGCAAAGTGATTCTTGATCTCAATCAGGCCAAGGATCTGGATCAGCAATTAACTTTAATCTGTCAGTTCAGATTGAATTTCCTACCATTTGAGCTTCTTGCAGAGGCTGAGTTCCCCACCAGTGAGACCATGAGCCACACTGTAGACCAAGTGGCTGCTGCCTGTGCTGTTTCTCTACTGGAACAGGATGAGTCCTCACTGGGCTTGCACACTGGCCAAGAAGCTAAAAGATGAACTTATTGATGTTGTACCCTTCAAAATACCTGGAAAACATACAGTCACCAAAGATAATGGTATTCATTCTTCCTCCCTGGAGCAGATGGCCAAACAAAAAACCTGCATTCATCAAACCCTATAGCTCAGCGACAGCTGAAAATTCTTTCCTGACCAATAGTACATCTGAAGTGTTCATTATGGCAGAGTAAAAAGCTCTGGCCATATGGATTGTAAACCGAAGGCATATTTGAAGGTTTTTGTGTATGTCTCAGGATCCAAAAGATCGAATGCTACTCAGACCAATATATGCTACTCCAAAAATTCTAAAAAAGTCAGGCTTACAATGAATAGCATTGATGCTTTTGATTCAATGAAGTTTTCCTAGGTCAGTTTTGACTAATTTTTTTAAGTCATGGATTCTGATGGGTAGGAAAACCAAGGTTGGACATGTATAGCAGCTTTATTCATACTTGCCCAAACTTGAAAGTAACCAAGATGTCCTCCATTAGGTGAATAGATAAACTGCAGTATATCCAAACAATGAAATATTGTTCAGCACTAAAAATAAGTAAGTTATCAAGCCATGAAAAGACATGGAGGAACCTTAAATGCATATTACTAAGTGAAGGAAGGCAATGTGAGAAGTCTTTATACTGTGTGATTTCAACTCTGTGATATCCTGGAAAAGGCAAAACAATAGAGATAATAAAAAGATCAGGGTTTCCAGGGGGGTATCATGGGAGAGAGGAATGAATAGGTGGAGCAGAGAGAGTTTTAGGGCATGAAAATCCATATTATAATGTTGAATACATATGTATCATTATACATGTGTCCAAACACACAGAATGTACACCAAGAGTGAACCCTAGTGTAAACTATGGACTTTGGGCGATTATGATGTGTCCTGTTCACCAATTGTAACAAATGTACCACTGTGATGGGGGACGTTGATAATGGGGGAAGCGGTGCATGTGTTGGGGGCAGGGGCTATTTGGGAAATCTCTGTACCTTCCCCACAATTTGTTGTGAACCCAAAACTACTCTCAAAAGAGTCTTAAACAAATTTTAAAATCACATATTTAAGAGAAAAGGAAAGGTAGGTTTGTTTAAGAGGTGAAGAGGGGAAGAAGAAACTCATGCTGGGCTTGTAGGCCTTTAGGAGAACTAAAGTATCTTTAGGAGAAGGCTTGAGAAATAAGGTCTCTGTAATTGCTATTGTAATCAGTTCTAGACCTTACGTACTCATTCAAATGCTTCCACTTCTTAATGATAGCAGTTCTAATTTCCAAATATGTGGGGAAAAACACCACTGGCACCAAGCTGTTTCTTCCTATCCCTTTCACACATGTATTTAGGACCCCTAAATACTAAATTCCTAAAACATTTTCAAAGAATCTATTTCAATTCCTTCTTATACATTTATATATCCAACCATCTGTCTATTTACCTACCTACATTTCTACTACCTACTTACCTACCTACGGTATTATCTCTCTCTCTCTCTTTCTCTCTCTCTCTCTCTATATATATATATGGAGAAATATATATATATATATATATATATATATAAATATATATGTATAATTAATGTATATTTAAATATATTTATTAAAATATATATTTAATAAATATATATTATATATATTTAATATATATATCACTATATGGTGATATATCTATTTGTGTGTGGATATATGTATATATATAAATATATATATTAGTATATATCAATTCTCAGAAAGAGTTGCATATGGCACACACCTTAGTGCAAATTATTCTTTGTTGGTCATTTATAAAATGCTGAAATCTCTGTGATCTTTTGTCAGTGATTAATTGATTTGATTCCTATTGTCCAATTATGACAACTCTACTTTAGGGACAGGTAAAAAATAAGTAATCTTTATGATTTTGCATCTTTTCTTATTTAGGTGCATTTAAGATGTATGTAAAACCCAAGAATGTTTGCTAATATGATATTAAAATCATTCTATGGAGAAATTGTCACTGCAATATAAAACCATCATTGTGTATCTTCAATTTGGCTTGTTGGGTAAAGTCTTTTGGTTTGTTTTAATATTAGTTTGGATTCAGAATCATACCTATTTTGAAACTCTATTTTCTCTTAGTTCATAGTCAAATTTATTCTGTTATCATTTGAGCTGAATCCACTTTATTCTTAACAGGATGAGACTTTTTCTTTCTAAGCTAAACTCAGTTTCAGGCATTTGCACAATACTTACCAATGAAGATGAAAAATTCCGATGTAGAGTTAGATTTGATAGCTTTATGTTTTGAAAATCCTCTTTATTTTTAATCCTCCTTGTACATATTTTCACAGAATGCAATTCAGTGTTTGAGGTAAACTCAAATACTGAAATTCACAGTTTATGAGAAACTTTAAACTATGTTTAAACATACCATTGAGATGTGGGGAAAAAAATCTAGACTACCATAGGAAACCATACCCAGGAGACTAAGACAAACTTTTATCTACTCGGGAAAATTATGTAATTATTATTTGATATAATTTATAGTGCTGTTTCATATTATAAAACCAATAATTGTTGAGGCTTTAAAAATGTTAAAAACATCCAAAGTTTTAAAAAGTATCTTTTTTTTTTTTTTTTTGCTTATTCACAGTTTATATTTGCAGTATAACTGAAAATTTTAAATTCAGTTGTTTTCCATTTATATATCATTTCAAAAAGTGTTTATTGGGACTATTTTATAAATATAAGAATTGTTTAATATATTTATATCTGATGTTTTATCATCAAGAATAGGATACACTGTAATTATAATATTTTCAGTGTATATTTTAAATTCTTCTATCTCCATATTCTCAAGTGGCTGGAAATATTATAGGAGGGTGTGATTTAGGAAATCAAAAAAGGGAAAGGGGGAACTTTAAAAATCTATTGCTTCTTAGAGTAAGAGAGGAAAAAAAATGAAGGGGGGGATGAATGAAAATAATAAAGTCCTTTTTAGATCAAAATGCCTGCTACTTGAATAGAAAGAATAGAGATGATTAGATGATAGATTAGATAGATAGGTAGGTAGATAGACAGACAGATAGATAATGGGTTGATTGTATCCCCCTCCCCCAAATTCATATATTGAAGTCCTAACCAGTACTTCAAAATGTGACTATATTTGAAGATGGGGCTGTGAAAGAAGGTAGTTAAGTTAAAATGAGGCCATCAGGATCGACCCCAATCCAATCTCACTGGTGACCTTATAAGAAGAGGAAATTTGGACATACAGAGACACCAGGGGTGCACTTCCACAGAGGGACAACCATCTACAACATCTAGAAGCAGCAAGAGGGAGTCCAAGGAAAGAGGCCTCAGGAGAAATCAGCATCGCTGACACCTTGATCTTGGACTTCCAGCCTCTACAACTATGAGAAAATACATTTTTGTTGTTTAAGCCACCAAATCTGTGGTATTTTGCTGTGGCATCCTGAGCAAAATAAAACAATAGATGTTTTTCCTGTCCCCATTTTGGATTCTGTGAGGAGACTGCCTTTTTCAGTGTCCCTGCATTAATCTGGAGCAGGCCAACAGAGAAACGTGCCACCAAGGATTATGCTCACAATTTCCCTAGACTCCTGCAATTTAGGTAACAGCTTTTCTGGTGTGCTCGTTGTGGGAGACAAAGATAGTCTATGGAAGGGCTCTTCTGAAGGTCCTTCACTGCAGTAAGTGGTCAAATGACCCTAAATGGAGCCTGAGGGCTGGGATGACCTAAGCCATAAATACAATGGAGGCTGTGACCGTGTCACAGAAAATCTGCAGTGGCAGCAAGAAATGATACTGTTCTCTATGCCCTATTTCAGAAAATAAAAGCAAGTCATTCTATGTAGCCAGAATTCACCTTAATACAAAAACTAGGCAAAGACATTGCAAGAAAGGAAAACTACACACTAATATCTCTCATGAACATAGATGCAGAATATTCAAAATATTAGCTAATGCAATCCAACAGTGTATAAAAAGAATTACACACAATTATCACATGGGATTTATTCCATGTATGCAATGGAGGCAGAGATTGAATTTAAGCAGCCACAAACCAAGGAATACGTGGTACCACCAGAATCTGGAAGAGGAAAGGAAGGATTGACCTCTAGAAACTTTGGAGAAACGAGAGCCCTTCTGGCACCTTGATTCAGACTTTTGTCCTCCAGAACTGTTGAAAGAATAACTTTCTGTTAAGCCAGCAAGTTTATAGTAATTCATTACAGCAGACACAGGAAAAATGATATAGTACCTAATGAACTAACTCAGTATTTTGAATCCAAATATCTTACACTCCTTTGGAGATATTCATCAAGTGCTGAAGATTACTGAGAAAGACTCTGCCCTAGTCATTCAAGATATATCCTACCCAGGATCTCTATTAGACACAGATTCAAGAGAGAAAAGGAATATGATTTAACTTTATGTGCCATTTAACTTTATGTACTATTTCCAGTGTACCAGTGTCATCAGAAAACATCCTAGCCAATGAAATTGGGAAAGCAGAAATGTGACTTGCATATTATTGCTTAGTGCAGACAATAGAAGAGTCACAGCAGACATGATAATAAAAGCTAGAAAGTCACTCTTTAAGCAGTGAAAGGAAACAGGGTAATAAGTCAACACTATTGGCTATTTCCTTAAAGATAATAAGAAGATTAATTTTACCTGGACTGAGCTGATTACCACATTCTGGATTTAAATGAATAAGGTTGTAAAAAATTGTTTTTACATTAAGAAATCTCCTATGTATTTGTTGTGGGTAGGATATGAGCATTGGAGACATATTTAGTAATGTATTACAACAGACTGAAAAATAGATTGAACAGATGGTATAATAAACCCAACAACTCAGCAGTGTTTATCCGTTATTAAAATTTTACAGAAATGCTGATTATTGCAGCTTTTTGGGCTTTTTGCCGAGATTTTTCAAAGGTGTTTAAAATACCTTTTGTAACATAAATTATCCCACAATTAATTATAACATTAATATTAAAAGGTAACCATCTTTTAATAACAAATATAACTACCTTGGTCACAAATAAAACAATATTAACTATCTTTTGAACTTGAAAAATCAATCTTTATCTATTGTGGTATTTATTTTGCATTTGTTTTATGATAACATCAAGATTACTTTTAGATAGTATGCATAAATATATTGACGTGTAGCAATCTATAATGAGTAATATTTCTAAGATACATTTTATAAAATACAATGGGAAATCATGCTGAAAAACATTACAATAGCAGAAATATTGCAAAAATATGTCATTAAAAGAAAAAAATTCAAAATAGTTATATGACATGATCCAAGTTATTAATAATATACCTGTACACGTACATTTGTGCATTTTTTTCATAAAATGCTATATAAGCATCAGAATATTCACAATGTTCATCTCTTTAGTTTTACTTCTCACTGAGTTTGATATTTTCTAAACTTAAGATGCACAAGAATTCTGCACCAATAAAAATGTATGTCTTTACTTTCTAGGTCATTCTAAAATAATTTTGGTTTTCTAAACCTGAGTTTCTCTGTATATCCTCCATAAAACCAAACAGGTCGACAAAGAAAGCAAATAAAACTGAAGATAACCATTACCTCAGCATATCAGGAGATACAGGCCACTACAAACCTCCATTTCTGCATAAGTAGAGAAATAGACATGATATTGCACTAGATGGCTCACACCAGGGCCCTGGATTGAGAAGACACAGAACCTGCAGAGACTGCAAGCAAAAGAGGGCTCAAGAGTAAGGGGCACAGAAAACATCATCCCAGGAAGAAAAATTCCTTTTGCTACATGCAAGAAAAAAGATAAAACCTGAAAAGTCTGAGACATGACAGATCTTAGCAGGGGATAAAGGGAAAACATTTGAACACATACAGTAACTGAGGTGGCATCATAAATATCAGTTGCTCCTGGGAGATTAGGAAGTAAATAGGAAAGGGAAAATAATGTGTGGACATGCAAAAGTGAATAGAAAGATAATAGAAAGGGGGGAAAATTAAGGGATCCTGAAGGAACAAAAGCAAAACACAGAGCTGAAAGACACACTCAATGCTACGTCGCACCTCCAAAGGAAAACGTTGTTAAAAAACAACATTTCATGTCACTGTATTGACTGAAGAGGGTAGTATTGAACTGATAGATAGTATTGAACTTGTAGATACCTCTAACCCCTAACTGCTGCCCCCAAAAGAAACAACAAACATATAAAACAGGGCAAATAACTATTAAAAAGATAATAGAAAGTGAGAATTAAAATATTTCAACAGATAAATTCCTCTAAAAAAAAAGCAGAAGAAAACAGAAAATGTTAAATTCAATGTAATATATTTAAGCAAGTATTTGGAAATATTAAAGGGGGAAAACAGCATAAATGAGAACTTCAAAAACTACACACGTAGATGGACAAAATCTAGGAAGATACAAAATAGTGACTGAATTTAAGATCAGAAATGAAGAAAAGGCAAAATTATATAAAAAATAAAGATCAAATCTCAAGATTTATAAGGGGAATAAATTCAACTCAAAATGAATAAGGGACATTGAAAAATACAGTAAGAAAACCAAGATAATGAAAGTGGAAGATAGCTTAAAAAGGCAAGTGAGAAAAGTAGTTCAAATTGAAGAGAAGCAAAGATCAAGTATATATGTAATTGGAGATTCTGAAGAAGAAAAATAAAAAGAGGAAGGAATAATAATTATAACTACAATCCACGAAAAATCTCTGTAATTAAAATATTTGTATTTATATACTGACAGGGCCAAACATATACCTAAGAAAAGTGACCATCAACAGTTGACTGAAAGACATACCCTAGTAATGTTTCTAGACTAAGTGCATTATTAGAAATTAAGAAAGAAAAAAAATATCCCCTGATCCCCTAGGGAAAAGAGCAAATTTTATATAAACAAATTTTTTTGAGTAATCTGCTAAAAGGTAAGCATATTCCAACACAAACATGACTGGGGAAACTTCAGCAAAAGAACTGATAGTAGGCATTTAATATATGCAATTATAGATTTATGACTAAGACAAAAGTTGGAGATAATGGAGTAAGAATAAGGAATAAATATTTTGACAAATTAGAAATTACTGACCTAAAATACAGACAATGAGAAGAGAAAGGCGAAAATAGAATAAATTCATCGATGTATAGTTAATAGGGGGTAATAGATGGGTATCAAAAGATACTATTTAAAAAGTGCTAACCAGATAGTATTAGGTCAAACATATGTAATTCTGATATTCAGCCATTTTTGAAATAGCAATTCAACTCCTAGATGTGTACCCTACGTAAACAAATGTTCATGTCCACTGAAAGATATACACAGGAATGTACATACAGCTTTTTTTAAAATAAAGTTTATTGGGGGTGACAATGGTGAGTAAAGTTACATAGGTTTCAGGTGTACAATTCTGTAATACATCATTTATATATCACATTGTGTGTTCATCACCCACAGTCTCTTTCCATCACCATATATTGGATCCTTTTTGCCCTCATCTACCACCCCTCTCCCCCCATACACTCTGGTAACTACTAAGCTATTATCTGTGTCTATGAGTTTTTATTTATTTGTTTGTCTTATTCCTTTTTTGTTTTCAGTTTTATATCCCACTGTTTTCTGTCTGACTTATTTCACTTAGCATAATAATCTCAAGATCCATCCATGTGGTCGCAAATGGCACTATTTCATCTTTTCTTAGGGCAGAATAGTATTCCATTGTGTATATAGGCCTCATTTTCTTTATCCAATCATCTATTGAAGCACATTTTGGTTGTTTCTATGTCTTGGCCACAGTAAATAAAGCTGCAATGAATAAAAGCCACAATGAGATATCACCTCACACCTGTTAGAATGGCTATCATCAATAAGACAAATAATAACAAGCACTGGAGAGGCTGTGGAGAAAAAGGAACCCTCCTCATACACTGTTGGTGGGAATGCAGATTGGTGCTGCTGCTATGGAAGGCAGTGTGGAGGTTTCTCAAAAAATTAAGAATAGAATTATCATATGACCCAGAAATGCCTCTCCTGGGTATTTACCCAAAAAATCTGAAAACATTTATCCATAAAGATATATGTGCTCTGATGCACATACAACTTTTATTTAGTAGAACCACACTGGGAATAACCCAAATACCCATGAAGAGTGTAATAGAAAAATATGTTGTGATATTTTCATACAGTGGTATAGCAGAGACAATAACAAGGAGAAATTGTCTGAAGTTCTAACATGTATGCATAGCATTACATTGAGCTAAAGAATACAGACACAAAAAATTGTATGCTGTATGACTACATTTATTTGAAGTTCAAAAGTAGGCACCTAAATCTATGGTAATAAAAGTTAATATACTGGCTACTTTTACAGAAAGATTAACTTGAGGCTTAAGGGGTTGGTTAAGATTTTGCTTACCTTGGCTCAGTCATCAATTCAAATGGAGGCTGCAGCCAAGAAACCAAGCGTAGGCTGAGAGTAGGAAGGGCAGCAATGGAAGAATTTGGAAAGATCACCAAAAGCAAAGATGTGTCATTAGAGACCAAGACTGAGATCATCTACACCTTTGTCTTCCCAATTACTATGTACAGATGCAAAAGCTGGACAGCGAAGAAGGCCAATAGGAAAAAAAAAAAAAAAGATTCATTGAAATACGGTGTTAGAGGAGAGCTCTATGGATACCCTGGCGCACCAGAAAGACGAACAAGTGCGTTTTAGGGCAAATCAAGCCCGAAACATCACTGGAGGCAAAAATGACAAACTGAAGCTGTCTTACTTTGGGCACATCACCAGAAGGCAGGGTTCTTTGGAAAAGACAGTAACACTGGGAAAGGCAGCAGGAAAAAAGGAAGCCCAATTGTGAGATGGATTGACTCCTTAAAAGAGGCCGTAAGCATGAGTCTCCAGGAGCTGAGCAGGGCTGTTGAGGACAGGACACTGTGGATGTCACTCATTCATAGGGTCACCAGGAGTTGGCACCGACTCAACAGCATCTAACATAACACATTGCCCAATGTCTTAAAGTGATGATGATATAAGGGAATATATTTGCATAAATTCATCAATTTGTACATTTAATTTTTGTTCACTTTATGTAAACTACACTTACACAAAATTTTAAGAAAATATTTAATCTGAGTAAATACTATAAAAAGTTCATATTGTTAAGGTAAATAGATGATAAAAAAGTCATTCAGAATACTTTTTTTTTTAACTTTAGTTTCTTTAGTATGCTAATTACCAGTGATCAACACCTGAGCCTAGAAATTCCTATTCAACTTTATAGGATTGTTCTACCAAACTCCTCCCTTTCCATCAACCCCCTTTACTTTCTTGTTCCTTGCGAATCCTTTCTTGTGTCCTCAGGTCAGAAAGTTGGGTTTTAGATACCTTGCCCCTGCCCCATGCTTCCACAGCTGTGCCTCTGGGTCAAAAAGTTGGAAAAATAAGGAGGATTTGTCCCATTCTCCTAAGATTATAGCTTCACTGATCAGTGATGAACTTACCTTTCCCTGAGATATGTGGCTTCTGTGGATTCCTGTATCAGCTGGTGCAACTATGGCACCATTGAACTGCTTAGGACCCAAGAGAATGGAAAAATGAAAAAGAAAGTTCCAAGGATTTATGCACTCTGAGTGTTAGCAGTTCCCCAACACATAAACTCTATAGTCAGCATTAGGTTATTATTCAGATTAAGGGAAAATAAATGTCCAAAATTGTATATGTTGGTGTGCTTGCATGTATATGTATGTGACAACTTTTACTGTGTTATCCCACAGAAAAGCATAACTTAATTTTATGTATGTATCATTGGACCTACTCTTCAAACTTTTTGTCATTGAACTGAGTTCCTTTATGCCTTTACTGAAAACAGATAAATCAATGTTTGAATCTTAACAGTGAAGGATTTTTAATGTATGAGGAAATACAAGAACACTTTAGAGTTGTTCAAAGTATGCCCCAAATTTCTGTACTGTTTCTACTTTGGTATGTTTAAAACTTTTAATTGCTTAGTTTGTTTTAAGTCTCTCAGCTGTGAAATGTTTATATTGTAAGAGAAGTAGTATTCTTCCTACAATATGTCTGTTACACAAGGAAATCAGCATCAAGTATGAGTTGTATAAGTCATAATAGCAAAAAATAAGTATTTTGAATTAAATACAATATGTTCTGCTGAAGAATAAAATGACATATTTTGATCAAATCTTGAGGAAAAAGAAGCCAATCCATTTTAACAACTTCAAAGACATTTCAGTAATATTCAGTTCTCTTTATTTGATAAATCATCCTGCAGGTTTTATTAAAAACATATTTAAACAGAGAACAAAACCATATGGCCATGTAACTTTTGCTTAGTTTATTATTGACAGTATTTATCATTAAATTGTACTAATTCTTTATTGAAAACATTTGAGGAAAATGTATAATATACTTTTACAAATACAAAATACTAATTAATTTATTGCGGAATACATTGTTTTCATTCATTTTGAAATTAAATAAGAGTTTTAATACTATACCTATTATGCCTATATCTTATTTTTTCTCTTATTAAAATAAAATTTGATATTAAAATAGTTTTATATTTACAGACAAGTTTTAAAATTAGTGAAGAATTCCCATATACTCCACACCTAGCTTTACCTATTAGTAACGTCTTACATTAGTGTGGTATATTTGTCACACTAATGAGCCAATATTGATAAATTATTATTAATGAAGTCTATACTTCATATGGATCTCCTTAAGTTTTAGATAATGTACTTTGTGTTCCAGGATCCCATCTATGGTAAAACATTACATTTAGTCATCATGTCTCTGTAGACCCTCTAGACTGATATTTTTTTCAGACTTTTTGATGACCTTGACAGTTTTAAGGAGTACTGATAAGGTATCTTATAGGCTGTCCTTCAATTTGCGTTTGCCTGATTTTTTTTTTTTCCCTTCCTCTCAGTGTTAGACAAGGCTCATGCATTTTTGGGGAAGAAAACCACAGAGGTCAAGTGCAATTCTCATCACAACTTATCAAAGGTATATGCTATCAATATCACTTATCATTATTGATATTAACCTTCATCATCTGGATGACACAGTGCTTGTCATAATTCTCCACTATAACGTTACTAGTTTTTTTTTTTCCTTTTCGCAAGGAAATCACTTTGTGTATCCCACATGTTAAAAAGAGCGAGTTATGGCCTCTTCCTTGAATAAAGAATATCTATGTAAATTATTTAGAATTCTGCACATATTTGCCTATCCTCCCCTTTTCCCCATTTTATTTATCTATTTGATCATGTTTTTTTTTTCCATCAGTATGGACTCATGAGTATTTATTTTATACATTGGGTTATAATCCAATAGGATATTAGTTATTTTATTGTTTTGGCCATTGGGGGCTCTGTAATGTGGCTCCTGCGTCCTTTTAAAATACCCCACCATCATATATATATATATATATATATTTTTACTTACTGGCACAGCAAGATGTTCCATGTTAATCTTTGATTTTCCATGCCCCACTTTAGAATCGGCTATATCTCCATGGAACAATGGTTCCTTTTATTTGAGAATGGTATTAGAAATGAATATCTTTGCACTTGTGTGTTTTTATTTTAATGATGAAATGGTACATTATACTGGTTAAAAAAACCCATATAATAGAAAATATGTTCAATGAAAAGTACATATTTCTCCCACATTCACAGTCCTCTTTGCTGTTTTTAACCAAATGTACTCTATGTTTCAAATATTTTCTAAACAACTGTGCATCTAATGCTAATTATTTTCCTATCTATTATTCTTAGTTACATAAACAAAAAGGTAGAGGACACACTCACTGACTCTTGTTTCTTTTCACATAGATGGATAGGTAGAGAAAGATAGTCCATTGTTCAGACAGACCTTAATTAAAAAAAAAAAATTAAATTCAACAATGAACGTTTACTTTGTGTCTGTCTTGTTGATATTTTACAAACATCACTATGATAACTATATAATTTCATACATTAATATAAAATTTTTAATGAAAAGTGGCAAATATGAATGGCTATGGAATTACATTTAGCAGCTGAACAAAAATCTAGCCAAATAGGACATAGCCTTTTGGGTCGTATACCCTCAGCAGAGTGCTAACAAAATCTTCTCCTTGACCAGGAAGCTCTAATTGTTACATGGTTGAATACATGTTTCTGTCCACCTTTCAAATCTCCCATAAACATGTAGATAATCATGGCGTGGAATCTCTTGTGTGACATTCTTTCCATGTTTTTTGGCCATGTCCAACCCCAACGAATCTTTCTGTAGGATACTTAGAACTTCAGAATCACATGTGCTTTGGTGCTCCCCTTGTCTCTGAGTTTCTCCAATAAGCTCTACTTTATATTAATACCACATGGCAGTTGTGGTTCATCTAGTATCCCTGTGAAGAATATTTTAGATCCGAATGAGAACTTACACATATTACCTGTATGAGGTCAGCCAGAAGCCATAATCGTTTCAATGATAGTGAAAACCAAAAGTGCAGATAACCCAAGGTTAAGTCAGGAATAGATTTGGCTGCTTCCACTAGGCAGACACTCATGTAAGCTGACCGGCTAATGTGAAAATGTAGAAGTGATTTTTCCTTTTCAGATCAGAGGCAAGAGACAAACAAGAGACCAAAACTAGGGCTGAAACTCAATTTTCCATTACCTTTCCAGGAGGAATCTAAATACCTTTGTGAGCTTACTGCGTACCGAACTTACAGGTTATAATCATGGCCATCATCATCATCATTTGCATGGACTATGCTTTCTCCTTGTTAGATACTGTGCAGATGCAGATGTGTGAATATACTAATCAAACGTGTCCCCTGTGACCCTACTGTTAGCTTCTAGAGTGGTCACACAGATTCAGGGCCAAGAATATCTGTATTCCTTATATCTACCAAAGATACGATGAACTAATGTCTGCAAAACAAAAAAAAAAATGTCCTTCTCTTACAAAATAGAAGATGGGTGTTAGGCATCATTTTCTGGAAGCCATTCCGTTTGGCAGTGCACTATAAACCACCAAAGCTTTAACAAGAACATCACCATTTTTGAGCCTATAGAAAATGAATATTTTGCCGCCTTTACTAGCATTTGGATGCAGCTTTTGACATTGCTAATGCCTTCTTTTCAATACTGATCCAAAAGACAACAATCAATATGCTTACCTCAAGAAGGGCCATGCATTTGGCATCCTTCCACAGAGATATTTTAATCCTCTTAAATTATATCATCAGTGGAATGGACAAATCTTTACACAATATGGACTAGTAGTTGGTGTCCAAATATTTAATTATATTTGTATTTTTTTTTATGTTGGCCACCTTCCCTAGCACTGCATAATATTTCATGCTTTCCAAGTACTGCATATTCACGAATGAGAGAACAAAAAAAGAAAACAAAAAACAAAAAACACAGTTGTACAATGTGGATGTGTAATTTTAGTACCTAAGAAACCACTGGATTTGCAGATTTAACTGTAAAGTAATTGGTTTCCTTGAATGTTGTAAAATTCATACCTGAAAATTTAACTAAATTTTTTCCACCAAGTAATCAACAAGTATTTCAGATTGAGTGGAGAGTCTAGAAAGCATCCTATTACCCCCTAAAAAGATTCTGAATATATATATATATATATATATATATATATATATATATACATATATATATAGTATATATGTGTATATGTGTGTGTGTGTATATATATATATATATATATATATATATATATATATATATATATAGTATTTAGCTTTCAACCTAGATTTTTTAAAACAGCCTAAATAACACAGCATAATATTATTTTACAAAATGTTATTGGAAGGATATCAAATACTGTAAGGAAAATGTAATGCACGTGAAGTGAAAAGCAGGAAGATCATTCCTGGCTTAGTTTCTGCTAGTGGTATGTTTGCTCTCTCTTTAGAGCCCCAGGATGTATACTTCTAAGAAATTTTGTACACTTGGTGTTTTCAGTCTCCACTTCTATAAATTTCATTTTTCTTAGCACAGTAGACTCATGATCCTGGGTATTGTAAAATATGATTGTTAAAATATTGATTTCCCAAATGGGCAAAACAAGTGGCACTACGTAACTATTTTATGTTCTCTTTTGTCCTGTCATTACTTCCTGTTAGCAAACACCTAAGAGGTATGCTATAACCTCCCTTACGATTCTCTTTGCCTTTTTGGCAGAACAAGTGGTACAGTGCTAGAGCTCTAAGTTCAAGGCAACTCAATTAATATATACATAGAACATCTTAGATACCATAAAACTAGTATAGCCTCTGAACACAATGGCAATCATAATAATAAAATTGAAATGTTGACTAAAGTGAAGGGGCAGAAGAGTGTTGTTACCTAAAAACAGCCAAACTTTACAATGACTTATGGGATTTAATTTAAACACGATATGAGTGAGTTTAATAAATTGTAGGATGTATTAGAGGACAAGAAATTTGACTTTCTATCACCCATGTAATTGAACCGTTTCAAACTTTTTGGTCTCAGTACATCTTTACACTCAAAAGTTACTGAGGACCCACAAAACCTATGTTTATGTGGGTTATAGCTATCATTATTTATCCTATTAATATTAAAATGGAAATTTTAAACATATCCATTTATTGAAATAATTAAGAAAAGCAATAATAAATCTATGATGAACAACAGTAATAAACAAATCTAAGAGAATCTGTTGCTAACCCACTTGTCTTAAAAGAATTACTAAAAGAAAATCTTCAGGCTGAAAGCAAGTGACACCAGTTAGTAAGTCAAATTCACACACACAAAAAAAGGGTGTCAAGAAAGGAAATTATGTAGGTAGTAATAAGAGACAATAAAATCCTATATTTCTCCTTTCTCCTCTTAACAGTTTCATTACATAAAATAATATGTGTATAATTGTATTGCTGGGCTCTAACTACAGGAATGTAAAATATTTGGCAATAATAGCACAAAGGATGAAGGTGGAACAAAACTGTGTAGCAGTAAGGAAGTGATACCTGACAGTCACTCAGATCATAGGAAGAAGTGAGCAGAACCAGAAGGGTAAATATAAAGTTAATATAACTAATTCCATAAATATAAACTTACCTTTCTTTCTTCTCACAGCTTCTTTAAAAACAGGAAATTTTATAGAGGAAAATTTTATAAAGTAGTAACTATAAAAATGGGTTCATAACATTTGTAGCTATAATATGTATACCACTAATAACACAGCAAACAAAGGTAAGGCATGGATCATATAACAATAAAATTTCTCCATTTAACTCTTTTTAAGTTATTATATGCTTGAAGTAGACTATGTTGAGATATGCATTAGTCAGGGTTCTTTCTCCAGAGAAATAGAACCAACAAAATCGTGTAAATATATAGAAAGAGGTTTATTTTAAGGAACGGACTTACACCATCATGGGGGATGGCCTGTCCTCAATCTGCAGGCCTTAGGTGTCACCCATCCTGAGACACAGTACCGCTACATTTGTGAACCTGTGAAACACAAGAAACAAGTTATTTGCTCCGAAAATACAAGGATAGGACAAGCATAGGAAAACAGTTATAGACATTTCAATTGAAAAGGGGAGAAAATGGAAGGAAAAAGGGATCACTAGTCCTAAGAAATTTTGAATTCCAGCCTGTCAAACCATACTAGGTTTCCAGGCCTGTTTATAATCCTCTATACTTCGAAGCTCTGCCCTGTGGTTTCACAGCTTCTTCCTCCAGGTGTGGCTCCAACTTCAAAGTCATCCTTCCTTTTACTTGAAAGGCAGCAAGTGTTTTAAGCTGAGTAGTTTTATCTGCCTATTTCTGGCCTATATAATTTTGAGAATCTGGAATCCTCTTATTTTGTCCTCTGTGTACCTGTCAGCCCAAACTGGGTATAAAATTCTCATGAATCATGTGATCTTCTATGTATGTCACAAAGATTAACTCCATTAGACAAGAGCTCCCACACAAATCTTTCGGGGATGATCTTGTATCTGTTCCTGGCTTCCTCTGAGGTCGCTGAGAGGACCCCGGAGTTGCATGACTAATCTCCACAGAGCCCCCTGAGTGACTGCTTACTTTGATTTTTTGGCCCTTCTGAGGAACCGACTAAAGGTTGTCCACCTTTTGGGCTTCTCTGTAGAGCACTTTTCTAACAGTGAATCTCCTACTTTTAACAATTTTTGCAATCTGGATAGACTGAGAATTTCCCCAACAATCAAGTACTGGTTTCTTTTTGCTTCACAATTCTTGCTTTCTTCTATCTCTTCTCACATTTTCTTATAAGCAGCAAGAAGAACCCACAGCAAACCTCAAACTCTTTGCTTGGAAAACTCTTCAGCTAAATACACAAGTTTGTTGTTTACAAAATTTGTTTTTCAAACAACTACAGACCACCGTTCAGCTTAGTTTTCCTCTAGTTTCAATTGACGTCTAGCCCATTTCCACCTAAGCTCTCTCTAGCAGTGCCTTCAAAGTTCTTCTAAAAACAGTCTGTTCATGATGATATATGTTTTCTCTAACATGCACCCATTTCCTACCATATCCTTACTCACAGAGTTAACATTCATGTTTTCATAAACGCTTTGTTCAAGGCAATCTAGCCTTATTCTATCATGATCCTCACTATTCTTTCAGCCTCTTCTCATCACCCAGTTCCAAAGTTACTTCCACATTTGTACGTTAGGTACAGTAGCATCCAAGTTCCAGGTACCAAAATCTGTTTTAGGTTCCCACTGATGCTATAACAAATTGCCAAAACTCAGTGGCTTAAACCAACTTAACTTTATAACCTTCCAATTCTGTAGGTCAGAAATCTGACACAGGTCCTACCAGACTAAGGTTAAGGTATCGTCAGAGCTGTATTTTTTTGGAGACTCCAACGAAAAATCAGTCTCTTTAAAAAGTTTCTGAAAATATACTGAATTTGACATCTGAGAAATAATACCTGTGATACAGCTGGCAATTCCATAATAGTGTGCTATCTATGTACAAAACCAACTACATTGCTCAATTAGCACATTTCTTGATCCAAGTTTTAAAGACATTTTTAAGCAGTTGAATAATGTAACAAGTACTTATGAAATTATTTTAAACATGTATATTTTATTTTATCATACTATATAATGTTTATAATACAACTCAATGTTATATTTTAAGAAGCTATCTTAAATCCGCTTCTTAAAATACTTAGAAAATATCTAACTCAAGTAATATACAAGATTTTGGCTTGTTACATGGTTTCAGGGAATATTTCAGCATTATTATCAAAAAACTTTTGTGCACACAAGTTTTATACAGGCTGCATACTCTTTACCATAATCCATAGCATTAAAGAGGAAGAAAGCTCCCTAATTTGTACAACTCATGAGCAGTACCCTATCTTGACAGAGCTAACTTTCAAATCTGACTTCTTCCCCAATCTTGATTCAAAGTCAGCTCTATTTAGCATTGAAATATCTAATGTAATGATGACTGGAGTTATCTAACAGCGGGCAATCCTAATCAATTATCTTCTTTCTGTTTTTTTCACTATAAAGTCAAAATTTTTAATTAGCTTAATATTTTTTGGAAAATGTAACTGCGTTAGTAATTATTTTGTATATAACTGCAGTAGTCTATAGTTATTACTGTTCAGCTTATTACTGTTCTCACCCTTAGCCATTTGGCATTTATGTAAAATACACACTCAGCACAACCCTTCAGTGAAACCAAGAGAAGAAGGAGTTAAGGAACTTTGCTTCAGAGCATGCACTTTTTTCACTGAGAGGGTGAGCTGGGTGGGAGTCTGGGAAGAAGAAAATATGTTTCTCAGGCTTAAGGAGATTCACATAAGAGTAGTTTCCATAAATTTAAAGAAAATACTCAATTCCTAGCAAGAACAGAGAATTATATGTGCAAATATTGATTAGGAATCAGAGACTACAAATAGTCACAAAACACCATTAATTTAATTTACTGTGAATTACATTGTCTTAGAAGAGCAGATTCATCAAAGGGACAGAACAGAAATTAGATTACAACTAATTTGGAGAGAAAATAGAAACAAAACCAGTGGGGAAAAAAATGAATATAAGAGAGAATAGTGGTGTTTTGACCAAGGTCACAGCTAGTAAATGTTATCCAGGACTTGGACCTAACACCAAGTTCATTGGTATTTTTACTTACAATCCTATTTATACTATATAACTAATTTTCTCAAAAATAGTGAAAACGGTAGTATTTTAGTGTAATTCCTTTTCCCCCTGTTGATTTTCCAAAATCCAAATTACGTATCTGTGTTCTATTTTATACAGTTTTAAGATACTTTTGTTCTTTATAAAATTATGCAAATTGTTTGAAAAATCTGGGTGAAAATATGAAAGTAAAAAAGTCACCCTTGATCTAATCATGAAGCCCTATTTCATGAAATTTAAGCAGCTTTGATGCAGTTTTTTGATTTTACCAGAAGGTGCTAGGGAAGATTTTCACACATCTATATCACGACTCTAACCAGCTGACAGTGGTTATAAAATCCCATTGAATGTAATATCCGCCCATGTTTCAAAGAGGTTAAAACATGCATTTTACAGACATTTTGGTAGATTTAGTTTCTGGTCTCATGTTTTTCTCTCTCTCTAGATAGATATAAATATGTATACAAATAAATCCACTAAAATATAAACATACATGCATATATACATGTATACATTTCATATTTTCCAATTTCATTAAAAAGTTTCCTAAGCTTTTTATTTTAAATGTGCAATATTTCATTTTTAGGTGTACTAATTATAATACATCCAACCTTTCTGCTATTTTAAGACACTTGGAGATTGTCTTTTTTCATCCCTATTAAAATTATACTTAAATATATATGTTTGAGCAAAATATTGTCATGCATTCTGTCCATCATTTAAGAATGAATCATTATAATTACTGTTTATGTAGTTTATGACTTTTGATACAAATTCCTATTTTTTTCTTAAGAAACTATGAATAGATTATCATCTCTCAGCAACAAATTCCAGAAAACTTTCTATCTGTATATATCTGTTACAGATATAGTTATGGAAGACTAAATATTGAAATATAAAAATATACAATATTGCATATTTAAAATACAAAATAACTTACTGTTTTCTTTTTACCTGTGTGCCTGAAATTATTAATAATCATATGTAGTTTCCATTACAAAATATTTCAAATTTGATCTTCAGTCTTTCTTCACACACACACACACACACACACACACACACACACACACTTATATACAATGATAGGACAAGGGTCAGATGAGGAAATAAATAAAAGTCAATGTTTGTAAGAATCTTATATTTGATTTATTGTTAACTATGTATTGCATACCCACATTTATGGAAACTTATATAAATGTTCAAGAAAACACAGAAAATCTTTAGAGTATGTTTAACAATCTTCCTCCATCATTAAGGTGGCAATCCTATTGTGAAACTTAAATAATGAATTCCATACCTTCAGTTTTTTTGTTTTCTGATTATATTCCACTGTTTTACACATTACGGGCACTGTCATGAATGACATTAAGATTCTTCTCTTGGAGATCTTTTGTGAGAAGAAATCATTAAACATATTTTAAATGAGGGAATTCATGCACTAGGATATGAGGAAAATAAAGGAGATCAATGGAAGACTGGAGGGGGATGGCATTGGAGAGGTTGACAAGGGTGGGTCACATAAGGACAGCTAAGAGTTAGCATTTTCTTTGAACTGTCATAGTAACCCACTGGAACGTTTTAGCAGGGGAGTGAGTGCTTCGTGTATTACAATCATGATTCAGGTTGCTCCGTGGGGCAGGGGTGGAGGAAAGAGGGCCAGTTCAGAGGCTGCTGCAGTGGTCTAGATGGCAGTGACAGTGGCTGGGGTTCATGCTTTATTAGTGCGAGATGGAGAGACATAATTAGAGAGGACTGGGAAGCGGCCCCAGCAGGATGTGCTGTCTACAGCTGCAATCCTGACTAAAACCTCCTATGGCTCCTTATGACTTTCAGGATGTAGTGCATTTTGCTTACATAAGCACTTTATTATCTGTCCTCATAACATTTCAGGCTTCATTTCATCCTGTTCCCAATGTGTCTATTTCCTGCCAAGTAGTTACTTGAAAACACATGCTCTTTCTCACCTAAAGCCTAAACGACGCTTTACTTGTTTCCTCTGACCTCAATGTCCTTTCGATTTGAGAAACTGTGAGGCACCATCACCTCTCAGAAGTCTTCCATGATTGCTAAAGTCTCCTATACCAACCCCTTCTCCAGGCTCACTGTTATCTTCCCCGTGTCTATATCAGCGCAATAGCCATGCACCATTGTTGAGACATTGTATGTCTCCATAAGGTGACTGCACCATACAAGTCAGGACACTTTTCAGAGTGAAAGGGGCTGATCTCAATAATTATGGCAAGAAAACAAGCATAAACCAGCACCATTTCATCTAAAATTTATGCCATAAATTTCCTAAGATAGTGATGATAGTATAAATATTAAAATATTAATTAAATGCTCTCACTTGACAAGGTGACATAACTAGTAGTTGAATAGATAGTCATAGAAATTCAGAACTATTCAAAAATGCATAGTATTCTTTCCATATAAAAACAAAGTGTTTTCAAAAAGATCTTCTGCCCAGGGTATTTGGTAAAAGAAATATGACTATATCTATCAATCACTCACTGTTGGTAATTAACATACTTTCTACATATATACATTTACAAAATAAGAGAACAGATTTTCCGTGTATTATGACAATTAGATATTCATAATTTCTCAGTTTGATTTTAAATTGTAGACTTTTTAAGTTCTTTACAGATAACATCTTTTTCAAAAATTTAAAACTAGCAACATATTCTGAATTAGTTTTAAAAAAGGCAGGCCTACTTTCTGAGTTGTCTTCCATTGGAGCCACTGTAAAGATATGCAGTGATGGATAGAAACATCTGACACTCAAAACCAGAGTCCTGAGTTAAATAAATCTCATGAGAAATCATAACGTTATACATGCGTCATGTATTTATTAATTAAAATACACTATAGCATGTTCCAGCATAAGATTTAAGTTTGAAAAATATAAAAATATGTGAAAATAGTTTATATCTAATTTGTGGTCCTGGCTATAGGTTGGCTTAAAATAATTTACAGATTAAGTGACACTGAATTAATTTTGGAGTTGGATATTTGCACATATTTGTTGCTGCTGAGGCCTGTGTGTGTGTGTGTGGGGGGGGGGGGTTGTATTGCACATGCATGCATTCAGGTACAGCTGCACGTCAACCTGACATTGAGAAAATGATATTGCGTAGTCTTGGACATCTGAGTCACATGTATGTTTGTTTATTCCCTCAAGGGTTTATGAAATCTCCACTTGAAGTGAAAGACCCTGGGTTATAAATATGCTAATATACTAAGGGACTATTTGTGGTATTGAATTGAATTTGGTTGAGTCTAGAAAAAAAATAATAAATGCAGTATTATAAGCAAGAATTATTTTGTTTCAGACAAAAATGCAGGAGATTAACATATTTTATGTATTTGTCCTAACATCATAAAGAATTAACAAGTACCAAATAAGTGATTGTTATTCCTCACATCATTACTTCTAAGTCCTTGGAACTTAAAGTAAGTAATAAAACTTTGAAATAATTGATCAGTTAATGGTCCCAGAGTCTTAAACTTTATTAAATCTCTAGTAGTTGAAGATGAAACTTCTCAAGCTTCATGTTATCTAAAATTTATAAACCACATTTAGCCCTCATGAGTATTACTATATTGTATATCATTCTCTGATAAACTTGCTTAATTTATTTTAATCAAGAAATACGTTATGAATGATAGAATCAAGTATTTCTATAAATTTATTTGGACATGTCTCTTGGAATTTTATTCATTTTAATTAATATTTATTTCATAATAATTTGTCAGAAAAATGACACATACCTAAGTTACATTAATTGTATACAAATTACTAGAAATAATGCTAAAGTCTTTTACTTTTACATATAAAATAGATACTTTACCAAAGACTTCAGATGTTAGGAATGTTAAGTTGCAGTTTTAAGCATGCACTACAAGATAGCAGTTGCTATGTGTGATTGATTCAAGATTCTGGCTGATTATAATCTTACTAACTTTAATCAGATGTGTGATAAGTTACATTACTAGAAAATGTTCTCTATAGAATGTGTGAAGAATTCTTTCTTCATAGCAATGAGTCTGTTATTTATGGTGATAGCACTATAACTTCATGATGGGGGGAAAAGTAATTAACCAACATTTTCACAGAGTGCTGTAACAAACATTTTGTATACCCCATCTGATTTTTAACAACTTACTCTATAGAAACACTTTTCCTAAAATCCACAATTGGCATAATAAACATGGTAGGCATGTTTTGCGTGCATATGAACCAGTATAGTTTGCTTAGAACTTAAGAAAGCTGAGTGCTGTAGGGAATAGTAGCTACAGGGAGTGCTTCCTACGTGCTGGGTCCCAGGACGTTAACTGTGGGCAGAAGTGGGTGCTACCCCTGGTCTGTGCCAAGGCAGGATGGGGAAAAGTCTTTCAGTTGTGCTGCTATGAAGAAATTCCTCAGTAGCTCCTCCAGATGACTGACAAACTCCATACCCTTTATCCATAGACTCTGAGTTTTAAGATTCTTAAAAAGCAAACAAACAAAACACTACACATTTTTTCTCCCATGTTTTAGGCTGTGTTTTCCTTTGGGCTGAGTTCTATTTAAACAATTAATGAAAATGTTCTTGTTATCTAATACTATAAATGATTCATTTGCAAAATATTGTGTAGGAGAGAGAATGTGATTTGGATAGGAAGTATCGACTTAGCCTGCCATCTTTATTTTTTATTTACCTGCTGACCCAGACATATAGATAGATACACACATACATATATTCTTATATAAATGGATGGATAATCATAGATACTGCCAAAATAATGGTTGTCAGTAATATTGACCATCAACTACTAGTATGTCATCAAAATAAAGAATTTCCTTAAGTGACCAATGCGTTGACTGGTGATACTACAGTTATTTCCCTTATCTACACACTGAATTATACTATTAATAACATGAATTGCTTTGAATTTTCTACTAACAAACATATATAATGTATCTACTTAAGGACCTCAATAAAAAAATTAGATTTCAAGAGAATTACAATTAAGTTTGTAGAAAGTAAATATAGGGGGTCTATAGTTAAACTTCAGGTGAGTGGCACTAACGAATCCTTTGAAGGGAGTGATATTTGGCAGCAAAGAGGGAAAGAACAGCTTTCTAGAACGATTAGGGCTTCAGTTTGACGAATCTGTTGTTGTCGATGCTTTTAAAGGACTAAATGAAAGCAGCACGTAACTATCTCTTTATTAGTAAAATGCAGCTTTGATTATAATGTATTATCCCCCAATCTTAAAGGAATGGAATTGTTAGGTGAATAATTACAGTCATACCCCCTTTTACATTCAAAGTGATTAATGTACAAAGAAGCTGTGTGACTTGCCGGGTGTGAACAGCCACCCCCAAGCAACCAGCCATCTAGAGAGGCAGAGTCGCAGAGAGGGTGAAAGCACAGACTCGGGTCAGCCTCCTAATTTCTGTCTCTGCCTCATTAACTATATGCACTGGGGCAAGTTCCCAAAACTCCCTGTGCCTCTGTTTTCCCACAAGGGAAAGTGTATTAAAAGTACCTAATCCTGGGCTTGCTATAAGGATTACAAATTATGAATTAATACACATAGAATAGTATAATATATGCGTTTTTATAATATTTATCTAATGAGATCTAGATCTTCGTCCCAGATGCGTGTATTCTGTAGCCTGCTCCTACTTCATGAGTGTTTTGCATCACTACTCTCCTCTAAACTACCAACCGTCCACCCTCCAGTCTTTAGTCTTTGATGAAGTGCACATCTGATAGGTCAGTTCTCTGCTAAATGATCTTCCTCTTTCTTACCTAAAGATGAGTGAATACATCCTCTTCCATTCCTTTCGAGTGGGTGGTGGTGTTATTTTTGTTTGCAACCCTCCACCCACTACTTTTCTACAGATTTAGCAACTTCTTACTTGTTCCTAATATACCTGGTATCTCCTCCAGCATGCCTTCTTTCATCCACCCAATCCAGTTAGGTCTCCTTTTGAGTGATCTAGCATTTTTCATTCTCCTAAGTCTGCATGGCATACAAATCCCTAGTGTACTTGCAGGCCTTTTCCATAATACTATGAGCTTTTTCAGGGCTGAGGCTGTTTTTATTTGAGGGGTGTGTGTGTGTGCGTGCTTGCGTGTGTCTTATACAGTATCTTGTAAGAGCCTAGTACAGAAAACTGGGCTTTGTTGTGTTTGTTATTTCTCTGTATTTATTTGTTTCACTTGTTAAAAACATATAACCTCGAGGAAAATGAAGCAAATGTTCTATAGAAAGCTGCCACAAAAGCACAGTTTAATCTTATCTTGTGATGTAGTGAATTGGATGTGTTATTAACTGTGTAACTTTGTAAAAGTTACTTACACTTTTTCAGCCTCAGCTTCTTCCAGTCTAAAACATGAATAACTACTCTCAGGAGTTATTATATAGAGTAAAAAATAATAATAATATAATAAAGCAAATAATCTAATACAGAGTTCCTAAAAATTTCTGAATAAAATTTAATCGAATCTGAAAATCACTTTTACTGAATAATCAACAATATAAATTCTTTGCAGGTCCAAAACTTAGTAAACACCTATTTTACTAACATTTTAAATCATATCTTTAAATTCATATTATTGCTATATGTTTCTACCTTGAACATCTAATTATCTAAACCTTATTATTCAGTAATTTATTTTATGGGAGTTAGACAGTAGTTTCCACAACTGCTTTTTAATGTTACTCACAAATATCATAAAAGTAATATGGTCAAATACAAACTGACACTTGTGGGTTGTGATAATTAAATAAAGTGACATAATTATTTGCCAAAAAAAGTTCAGCACAGTTTAAGACAAAAATTCTGATGTCAGTAATTTGGAACACAAACTCTTCTTCTTCTTCAAAAAAAGAAGCAATCATTTGTGTGTAAATAATTAATGCAACATCTGACCACTAAACCATAATCATAAAGTAACTGATAAAGAACATCTCATGTAATAACTCTAGGAGATATATATTATATTTTAACTACAAATTTTGTAGATTCTCCAGTGACTAAACATAGAGTGACAGCTCATGATATATTTATATTTCCAAGATTCATGGTTTTATATTTTCTCATTATATTGTTAACTGGAAGAAAATTAAACAGTAAAATATGTCTGAGTCCACTTTTTAAACTTTGCTTGATTCAAGTGCCCTCCCTTCTACCACACTAGTTTAAAAAAAAAAAAAAAAAAAAAAAGAAAGAAAAGAAAAAGAAAAGAGAAGAATCAACAGTATCAGAAAGAGACAGCTGTCTTCATCCTCTCTCTTTTTCAGATTTTTGATTTTGCTTCGTTACCAACAGAAAAACGGTGTTTTGAATTAGGTAGCCTACATTGCCACTGTTGCCCAGGAAACAGTTATATCGTCCTTACATCCCATTTTTCTTAGAATGCAGGGGAAGGGTGAACTACAAATATTTTATAATTTAATGTTGATGTTTTCCCCCATAACACTATGATTTTCAACAGAAGATCCAGATGATATTCTCTGCTCTATTCAGGATACCTGTATTATGGAAAGCACTTTTTCAATGCCAGTTATGAATGTTGGAAGCATTATTCACTTTTCTTGCTGTATAAACCTATGAGTTTCACTCTTACAATTTATGTCGGTCACCACCCAACCTGCATGTCAGACAATTAAGTTTTCTTCAAATTAAATTTTGGAACTCTTAAACAATGAGCTCCATCAGTGAAATAGAAAGCGGGTCTCTCAGACATCTTGTGCACACCACCTTGAGCCATTGGACACGGATGTCACTCCAGCCACCACCACAGTAGCCCTGTGAGGTTTGACAGGTTTCACTGACAATAGCTCCTTGCTTCATGTCTGTCACCTCGACTGCTAATTTGCATGTTGGGGCTTCCCTATTGCCCCTGCTGTATGAAAGGACACAACTCCTTGCGTTCAATCTTGCACAACCTAGGATGCTTTATTATGCTTCCTAATAAATCAGTAATACATAATTTTGACTTACATAGGCTCTGCTTTCTGGGGAACACAGGCTAAGACTAGTTATACATAATCATGTTTAAGATCAAGGATTTTGAAATCAAATAGACCTGGAACTATTTTGAACTGTGCGACTTTTGGGAACATTTACTCAAATTCTTTGAACGTCTTTCTTTTACTTAATGGGTATAATGGAATTAAGACTTATTTCACAGATATGGACAGGACTGGAGAGGAAAGGATTTGTAAAACTTTTAGTAGAGTGCCTGACACAGAATAAGAAAACAATAAATATAATCTATATAGGGATCATTGATAATTATTCTTCTGCCTCTTCTGAATACTACACAAAACTGCATTTGAAAAGAACACCTGTCAGCTAAACAAATTTGAGAAATTTATTTTTAAATTTATACATACATAATGTATAAACTATGGTGAGGAAAAATTTGAAGTGGAGAGTATTTTTTAATATTATATGCATATTTGAAGATCCGATAGCATATGAAATCGTTTAGCAAAAATGTTTGCAGAACATCTCTACTCTCAAGCAGTGTGTTTAATATTGACTTTATAGTATTGCTGTGAGTATTTGATTAGAGAAACTATATAAAGCACTTAGCATAGTTCTCGCATTGTAAAACTGTATTATAATCATATGTAATGGGCTAATACAACTATGAAAATTGCCTTATTTTTACTTATTTCATCCTTATAGCATCTCTTTGCTGTAAAGAGGATTTAAGTTCAAGTACAAAAATTATAAAAACTTAAGAGA
This sequence comes from Rhinolophus sinicus, assembly GCF_057876585.1. Lineage (NCBI taxonomy): Eukaryota > Metazoa > Chordata > Mammalia > Chiroptera > Rhinolophidae > Rhinolophus > Rhinolophus sinicus. The sequence goes on along the minus strand of NC_142515.1, from coordinate 120,733,899 downwards.
CAATGAGTTAATTAAAGAGACATGAAACATTTCCTGTAGCTAGGACTTCCAATGCTATGTTGAATAACAGTAGCAAGAGTGGGCGTCCTCCTCTCACTCCTGATTTAAGAGAACACATTTTCAGCTTTTCACCATTGAGTATGATGCTAACTGTGGGTTTGTCACAGATGGCCTTTACTATGCTGAAGTACATTCATTCCCGCTGTACCCATTTTGTTGGGAGTTTTGATCACAAATGGATGTTAAATTTTGCCAAATGCTTTTCTGCCTCTATTGTGATGGTGATCATATGATTTTGATCCTTCATTTTGTTAATCTGGTATGTCACATTGATTTGTAGATGTTGAACCATCTTTGCATCGTTATCCTTTAACGTATGGTTGAATTTGGCTCACTAATATTTTGTTGAGGATCTTTGTTTCTATGTTTATCAGGAATATTGACCAGCAATTGTCTTTCCTTGTGGGCTTGTTTTGGTATCTGGGAAATGTGGCCTCATAGAATGAGTTTGGAAGCGTTCCCTCCTCCTTGATTTTTTTGAAAGAGTTTGAGAAGGACAGGTATTAAATAGTCTTTGAATGTTGGTTAACATTCACCAGTGAAGCCATCTGGTCCTGGACTTTTGTTCATTTGAAGGTTTTTATTTTTATTTTTATTACTGAATCAATCCCCTTATTAGTAATTGTTCTACTCAAATTTTCCATTTTTTCTTGGTAACGTCTTGGAAAGGTGTATGTTTCAAAAAAGTATCCATTTCTTCTGGTTTGTCCAATATATTGTTATTTAAAATTAAACTTAAAATTTTACTTGAAAATTACGTTTGTTTCATGCATTTCTCCATGCATTATTCAGAGGCACAAGTGCAGGTTTGGAGGAGGCAGAGTCGGATTAATCAGGGTTGTAATTTGACAATATAGGGTGATGATGTTAAAGGAAAAAAGAGAGTTGAAGGAAATGAAAGGAGTAATTATGATGCGAACAAGTATCATAGCCTGATGGACCTTGAAAACAGATTCTGTAAACCATACAACCTATTGGGAGTATAGGCTCAAAGCAGCAAGAGATGGGAGGAGAGGCAGTGAGTTCGAGAAGAAAGGAAAGACATTTTAGGTAGTGCACTACTGAGCTGGCCACAGCTCTCTGACAATGCACAGCCAGGATATGGATTACTACAACTCAAAAAAGATTTCAGAGTAAGTGAGAAGTATTTAACTGCCAGCTCCTTCTTGTCTCCGGATTTTTAGGGTCAATTTTGTTCCCCAGAGTAAGCGCTAAGTCTCTGCATTTCTGAGTTGAATTCTCCAGGCCTCTGGTAGCTTCTGATTCCCCAAGCACAGAGTTCACCCGAGCCACAGCGTGGAGGAAGGAATCCTGTTACGTCCCTGTGAGTCGGACTGGGCAGCGCAGAGCTCTGGATCTACTGTTTTCTATTTTTACACAGCAGAGCCCACACTGAGTTAATAAGAAAAGAACTGGGGATGGACTGTGTAGCTGGGGATGGACATGTAAAGGCTATTGCTACTGTATAGCCTATAAGTTTTGTCCTATTTAAGAATATAAAATAAACACAATATATTATATTTCATCACTTCAAATGACTGAGAACAAGTAAACTATAAATATATGGCTGCAGGTGAATAACTTGAAAGTTGCCAAACAAAATCACAACCTTGAAGTAGATACAAATTTTGGTAAAACACAATATCATGCAAATTTAAGCAAGATAACGCATTTTTAAGAAGAAATCTGTGCAGCCTGGATGAACTCAGCATTAGCGTAAGTGTATTCTGAGTGTAATTTATAACTGTGCTGTGGAGCACCCTGAGCCTCCTTTCACCTTCTGTCAGAAGACTGCAGACACTCATGGCTATCCTGTGCATACAAAAATGTAAGAAAACTATTCCAAGCAGTATATTTAAAGCCATGCAATTTAAAACAATAAGATGACACTTTTGCTTTGCCCCCAAAATTTCCAAGCACAAAAATGACATCAGTTTCTCTCTCTGTTCATGAGTTGTAAATTGACCCAAATTTCATACAGGAAATTCTATATGTATCAAAAACTTTAAGTTGTGAACAAGGAAAAAAACTAGCCATATATGCAATATCTGCAGAAGATCATTTCTTGAATTTTGCATTTAACAGGACAAAATCCCCAAAAGCCTGAATATCCAATAATATTGGGTTGGGTTGTCAAGAAATTAAAAAGTTAAGAAAACATATAATGCACATTTTAAGAACTATTGCAAAGATAAGTAAAATGTGAAACTTGAGCAAGCAGGGAACAGACAATTGAAAATCAAATATTTGAGGGGAAAATATTTCAAAAATTTCTGTCAGATTTTTAACAAAAAAGTACAGAAGCAACAGTGACAAGAGGACAGGTGATTGGGGATTCAAAAAATATGTACTTACTGAGAAATCCAGGAAAAGAAATAAAAGTAGATAAGAATCGGTGAGATGACTACTAGAAATGCAAGACATTTTCTGTTTTTCTGTTTTGTTGGGGCGTGGTGACAGTGACACTGCAGGCAGGCATCTCTAATGATAGCATGAAATCACTGAAGAGACTAAGACGAAAAAATCTTTAACGTTTAAGTAAATTGCATATTTTGCTGCAAAGATGTGCTCAGGTAAGACTTTCTCCTGTTCTAAATGCTCTGAGTTAATAAATAGGCTTTCTGTGGGAAGAAGAGATGATTGGATCGTTAACGGTTGGTTCAATTTGGAATAACTGATTTTTCTGTGATTTCAAATAAACAATAATGATATTTACTTTTAGTCGACAATATTTTGAACATTACAACTTTCTTTCCAAAATGACAATTCCTTACATCAAACAGATAACAAAACAATGTAGTATAAAAAAGATTCCCTCCAGAGGAAACTAAAAGAAAGTGTGAGAATAGGTCAACACACATTTTAAAACAAAAATAAAAGGGGATAAAAAATATGATGATTTTAACCTTAACATAAATATTTGTGATATTAAATATGCATGTATTAACAGCAAAAGTATTTCAATAATAATGTTATTCCTCCACTTATAATTTGTAGTATACTAAAGGGAGGGTAAAGTTATGTAATTATCACATGCTGCTTAATCATAGGTATTCAAAATTAAATAGTAATAAAACACATTGATTGATTAATACCCCAGTATCAATTTGTGAAACATTCTTGTGTCTTTCAGACTTGATTAAAATATACTAAATACTTTTAGTATATTTTAATATACAGCTGATGCAGATTTTTCAATTATTTGGAAAAACATATGCTTACGTTAGTCCAACTCTGAGATTTGCATATTTCAGGAAAATAAAATAAGGCTGGTATTATTTTGTATTTTAAGAAGGTTCCATATTAAACTGACTATCATGGGATATTAACGTAATCATTTCTGTAGCAAAATGTATTGTAAAACCCATTCAAGATAACAAGGATAGTCTCTTCCAATCCCTCAAGCTGTGGTGTGTTTTTGTTTGCACAAGAGTGAAACTTCTTTTTCCTTTGTTGTCTATTTTAAGACACTGGCAGCAACTCTGAAAAACAACTGATAGAGGCCTTTCAATTTTACGGGTTCTCTTGGATTTTGTGTGATCTTTGGAAAGGACAGAAGGGGTTAACACCACTAATGTTACAGAGTTTTCCAACACCTTTGGGAAAGGAGGATTGGAGTTGTATTAAATTTGCTTTAAGAAAGTGAAAAAATTGAAAATTTTTATAAATCTGAGCTTTTGGGTTGTCATACCTGCCTGTTACATATTTTTTTTATATTAAATTATATACATTTTTGGCAGTTGACAGATTTTCACTTTATTGCCTATGTTCCCAAGTCCCTAAGTTATTATTTTGTTTTCAAATTCTAGGATCATGGGTAAGGAAAACTTTTCATTTTATCTCCTTAGATCACAGTCCCTACCCTACAACACCCTCACCTTGCAGCAACAGCTTCTTTCAAATGGTAGGGATTTTCCTGTGGTTTCCGAAATATACAATGTTGTGCCAAGTTTGCAGAAACTGATATAGAATCTCAAGCTACAGCTGGACAGTACCAAATCATAAATGTCTTTCACTGTCTAAAATAAGTAGAGATGTACAATTTATAAATGTGGGAGAATTTCCATGCTTATGTTAAACTCAATTCTTCCTTTCAATTTTTCTTTCTCTTGGGGCATTGCCTCATCCACTTTAACTGGTTAGAAAGAATAAGACGTAACAAATCGACATGGGAGAGTTGTACAGATTTTACAACTCAGCTTTTCAATTATTTCCAAAATAATTGTATTTGCAGTTGAAAAGATGGATATTAAAAGAACAAGGTATCAAAAATTTACTGATAACTGATAATTTGCTTCATCAACACTCGAAAGGAAACCATTGTGGGGTTTAGAAGCTGACAATGTAAACGAATAAATGCAATTAAAATGCCCAACATAGAAAGCCAGTGGTTGCCTTAGAAATTTTTGTCGTAATTAATTAGATTCTGTTAACTTGTAAAAATGAAAGTAAGAATTGGGGGCAGGGAAGAGCATTTAGGAAAATTTCATAAAGATTTGAATTCCTAAAGATAGTAAAGCAATGTAGAGACTGAAATTTAGGATTACAATTTTCCATTAAACAACCTATTTCAATCCTCAGCAGATCTTTTTGAGTACACGTTACATTGCATTTTATTGTGTTCGACTTGAGCTTGAAAATAGCCTATCATTTATAAGGGTGCATTGGTGAAGAATATCCTGACTGATTCCCTGAGGGAGCAATTATAATTGTTTAAGGAGGATAAGTAAGAATAGAATAAGTACCCATGTCACAGGTCACATTAAATTCAGCATTGCCCATATGGGCGTTGGAAGATAACTATGGGGAAATTGTAGATACAATTTTTGCTGCATTAGCAGTTATTGATTCAAGACATTGGTTTTTGAATAGAAATGTTGAATTTGGATGGAGATGCCCCAAGGGCAGCCCATTTTTCTTGGCTAGCCCTTCACTCTTTCCGCAGTTCAAGCACAGCTGCTACAAGTTCAAACACTCTTTCAGTTTCCACTGAGTGGCAGCTTCCTTTATAACCTCTTTACCCAAGCCACCTGCAGTCATCTCTAAAACATTGAATATAAAGTTCCTCTTAATTCTTAAGACATTTGTCTTCCCATCAGGCAAGCAAGGCTTCTCTGAATTAGTCAGCAGAGAAGTAGAGTAGCTCCCAGAACTGTTCCGATCACAGCTTCCTCCCAAGCTCAGCAGTGAGCAATACTAAGTGGCATGTCATTTTGAAATATGCCACTGTCAGTGTCGCTTCATGTAGAAAGTTGTGTGCCCAGATATGAAATGAAAAAGGAAAACAATTCTCACAAATTTCTCTGCTATCTTTTTCATATACCTAGTTACACTGCATGGTTATTACTTTTGCCTCCTCAGCATCCATTCAATCCTTTTGAGACTTCCAATTTCCATTAAGAAAAAAACAACTTTCCCTACTCTCTTCCCACATGATTCAGATAACACTGGTTGTAGTAGTGGGTATGACATCCAGATAGAGCCAAACAATATAATTCCAACCCCTGGCCACACCCACTGGTCCTGGGATATGCTTATGATCTAAGCTGTTTTAATTTTCTTTCTGAAGGCAAAAATAATTTAATAATAGAGTATGCCATTAGTCATTTATATTTTGATTACTATTAGTATTTTGCCATGAAAACATTAAACATGAGCGTCTCCATAGTTGAGTATTCTAACTGGGTTTTTCTTCCCTATCCATTTTTAAGCCATCATTGTTGTTTGTCAGCTTTTAAATCCTCTGAATTAGATATGTACTTAAATTACAAAGCAGGAGCTTGGGGTGAGAAGACATAATGCATTAAATCACATTTCAAGCTGTTTTAATTAATATTAACAATTGGCATGTAGGGGCACTGACTAAGGCATTCTTGTCCCAACCCCCCCTTGTTCTCCCTGATTTAAGGATAAGCTGACATAGCCATATCATTACAGGCAACCATTATGTTGAGCTTAGAATAAAGTCATCTTAGAGTTGATGAGTAGAGAGAAAAGATGGAAAAAGACAGAGATCTGATGATATTAAGACTGCATTCAAATTCCACCTGAAGCTAATTCTATTTGTGTTTCTCAGTAATATGAACAACTCGTAAGTTCCCTTTAAAGCCAGTTTTAGTTGCGTTTTCTTATCCCTTTCTATGGAAACCAACCTAAACTATACAGCAACTTATCCTGTACTTAGGAACAAAATAGAAAATGAAAATATGAACTTCAAGTCAGAGAGTGTTTGGCTAGTGTTATAAAGTTCATGAATATATGCACAGAAAGATTCTTTTTGAGGCCAGACTCAGTCACGAATCTGCCCTTTCCACTAAAAGCTACAGTGGCTTTTAACACCCACCACCCACATTTTATCACAGGATATATCTGATAGCACTTGTAAGAGACTCTCTTACAAGCATAAAATGTAGTCGTAATCATTTTGTGGAGTAAAGTGCAACTTAGCCAAACACAAATTTTAGCATCTTCTGAAGCTGGACTGCAGTTACAGATATAAACAAACAATTAATGATGATTCAGTACAATGTTTGAACTTTCAGAAATTGCAGAGACATTGAAAACTCTCTCCTCTTTCTGATTAAGGATCTGAAATCGCAAGTTCATCTAATTGTGCATGAAAGACCTCGAAGCAAAATTAGAAGCATCAAATGTTTTCCATTTCCTCATAGATGAAAGGAAAACATATAATACTCTGAGTTAAATGAAAATGTCTTTACATGTATTTTTGTATTAAGTAAGCCTCGTATGACACTCAAACTTTGGACAATTTTATTCAACCCTGTAACTAAACTGTTACCAGGGATTCTCTTTATTAATGAAAGTTTATCATAGTAATAACATTTTACTTGACATCTCTTTCTCAAAGGCATACCAGTATATATCTTTGTGATTCTTTGATGGTCTATATGACTTTGGGCAAATGCATTAACCTCTTTGAGTCTTCATTTTATAATCTATAAAATTCAGTTGCTTTATGATTCATTTCAAAGAACCAGCTTTACATCGAGTTTGTCTATTTTCTTAGGTTTCTGTATCATTGATTTAGCTTTATTCTTTATGATTCCTTCTGCTTGCTTTGAATTTCATCCACTTTTTTATTTATTTGCTTCTTTTAAAGGTAGAATCTTATATTACTGTTTCAGACTTTTGTTGAAAATACGAATTTAATGCTATGAATACCACTCTAAGCATTACTTTAGCTAGATCAGCAAATATTTGTAATATTCTATTTTCCTTTTCAATTAATCCAAAGTTTATTTTTAATATCCATTCAAACTTGCTCTTTAACCCATGGGGTATTTACAGGTGTATTAATTAATTTCCAAATATTTGCAAATTTTCCAACTAATCCTGTTATCAATTTTAAGGTTAATTCTGTTATGGTCAGAAATTTACTTTTTATCACTTCAATTATTTTTGTTTGTATGATTTGCTACACAACCAAGAACACCCTCTGCCTTAGTCAATGTTCCATATTCACTTGAAAGGAATGTATATTCTGCGGACATTAGGTAAATGTTCCATACTTGTCGATTATTTCATCCAATGGTGTTGTGGCATTCTTTTAAATCCTTACAGATCGTCTGACTGCTACTTCTATCAATTACAGATAGAGGAGTGTTATAATCTCCAGTTATCTTTGTAGGATTTTCTACTTCTCCTTTCAGTTCTATCAGTTTTTGCTTCTTATAATTTATACCTCTGTTATCAGGTACACGCACATAAAAAAGGATCATGTCTTCTTGGAAAATTGACACCTTTATCATTATGGAATATCCATCTTTATTCCTGTTAACATTTTTTGTCCTAAATCTACTCTATCAGATATTTATATGACTATTTAGCTTTATTTTATTAGTGTGCACATAGTATAATGCTTTTCTTTCTTTTCCTTTTAACATCTCTATGCCTGAATATTTAAAGTAGGTTTCATGTAAATAGCATATAATGGGTTCTTTCTTTTCTTATTCAACCCACCAATATTTGTTATTATTTAGTGCCTTTTAACCATCTATATTTAAGGTGATTATTAATATAGTTAGATATTATATCTCTAGCTGTTTTCTATTTGTTCCATTTGTATCCAGGTTTGTTCCCCACCATTTATGACTTCGCTAGGCTTCTTAAACATTTTAAATTGTTACATTTTATCTACACTATTGACTAATTATTACTAATTATTTATACCTCTTTTAATTTCTTAAAAAACTGCTTGCCCCAGTTTTAACATATATTTTCTTATTTAATCAGAATCTGTGTTCAAATAATATCATACCATTGCATATATAGTGTAAGTACATTATAACCCTAAGTTCTCAATTACTCCTATCTTAGCCTCTATACTATTATTATCATATACTTTATTTTTACATATCCTGTAAACACACAATACTTTTTTTTTTTTTTTCAGAAAGTCAGTTATCGCTTGCTTGGATTTCCTTTACAATTTTCACTACCTGTCTTATTCCATAATTTAATTTTAGATAGAAATAATGGAAACTCTACACTATCAGATTACAAAAAGAAGCATGATTACAAAAAGAATATATGTTTTCAATGTTAAGAAACTTGAACTTCCACTGTAAATAAGGTTTCGTAAACCATGGATACAACTGAACCAACAAACTATTTTAGTATTTAGTTTTTGCTATTTTATTGTCAGTTTTTCCTAGCCAATTATTTGATCAGGTTACCTGGAAAACAGGCAATGAAATAAAGATATATTGGGGAGTGTTTTCAGGAATCATATCTATAGGGAATGAAAGAAAAATGGAACTAGGAAGAAGAATAAATTAAACTATGATATAGTTGCAACAGAGGCCTCTGCTGAGCTCAAGGAGAGTTCTCAAGCTACTGTAGGTATCCCTTCAAAAGTCTCCCAAATTGTGGAAAAGTAGTGGCACTTTGTAGCCCTGTATTAACTGCATTGGACATGAATTTCTTCCCCTGAGGCGGTGTAAGAGTATATGAAGCAGCTTCCTTAGACTGAGAGAAATTCCTGGGGAGGGAGATTCCTATGAGACATTAGCAGCCGTCACTCCCAGCCACTGGGGTAGCAAGTGTCTCCACTCTGAAAGGGGAGATAAGTAGCATACCATAACATCCACTACAGTCCACCCCTCCTTGTGCCACTTAGATGCAGCTTCTTTTTGTGATACATTTACTCCATCTGGAATCAGATCCTCCAGGTCTCTTTTCCCCTGAGGAAAAATAATGCTACTGAGACTAACACAAGGTTTTCTCCCCTGGAGAAACAAATGATACTCACAATCTTCCTACTTGGTTACATTTTCTAGAGTCCCTCCAAGTTCAACTACCAGTTCCACTGTTTAAGAGGTATTACTTGGTGGGGTAATAACCTCAACAAGCTAAACAGAGAATTATCATATGACCCACTCCTTTGGTAGATACCAAAAAAAAAAAAAAAAAAAAAAAAAGAAAGAAAGAAAGCAAGGACTCAAATAGATATTTGTAGGCCGATGTTGATTTCAGCATTATTCACAATAGCCAAAATGCGGAAACAACCACTGTCTTTTAACTGATACATGGATAAAAAAATGTTGTATATATGTACACTTGTACACTTGATCTTAGTCAAAAGGCCGAGAAGCGATGTATATGTACACTTGTAATTGAATATTACTTAGTAATTGAATATTACTAAGACATTACAAGGGATGCTACAACATGGGTGAAGCTTGAAAACATTTTGCTAAATGAAATAAGCACGATAAAAAAGAGCAAATCTTTTATGATTCTTTTTATGTAAAATATTCAGGCAAATTCATAAGGGTAGAAAACAGATTAGAGTATAAGAGGGGAGGTAGGGGTCAAAGTTATTATTTAATGTTTACAGAATTTTTTGATGGTGATAAAAAAGTTTTCAAATAGATAGTGGTGAGAGTTTCATGACATTGTGAATACCACTGAATTTAATCTAAAAGGGTTAAAATAGCAAATTTTATAACGTATACGAGGTCTGACAATTAAGTTCGCGAATACATTCTATAATAGTGCTACATACCTCATTGCTGAATATCACTATGGTCACCTGCGAAGTACTCCCCTTGGGAAGCTATGCACTGATGCCAGCACCTAGTCCACACTTGAAGGCAATTTTGTAACTCTTTGTGGAATGGCCATCAGAGCTGTTGTTGTATTACCCTTGATGTCCTGAATGTTATCAAAATGTCTTCCTTTCAATATTTCATTTATCTTTAGGTAAAGAAAGGAGTCATTGGGGGCCAGATCAGGTGAATAGGGAGGGTGTTTCAATACAGTTATTTGTTTACTGGCTAAAAACTCCCTCACAGACAGTGTCCTGTGAACTGGTGCATTGTCGTAATGCAATGAGCTCCTTCCAGACCATTTCTGTACATACCTTTCTCACACCAAGATTTTCAGTTAAGATTTTCCTAACTGTTTTTCTATCTATGTTTACTTGGTCTGCTATGCTTCTCACAGTCAGCCAAAGATTTTGATGTACAATTCGACAACTTTTTGCCATGTTTTTGTCAGGTCTGCTTGTTACTGGCCGCCCTGATCGCTCTTTATCAGTGACACGTTCTCTCCTCTCAGAAAAACATTTACTCTATTTGTACACTGCCATTTTCTTCATGGCATTATCCCCATAAACTTGGACTAACATGTTCTGATTTCACTTCCACTCTTGCCAAGTTGAACAAGAAATTTAATGCTTGTTTGTTGCCTAATTCAAGCTCAGACATTCTCGTGAGGGCACATAAAAACACGCAACAACAATAATGAACGCCACTCAGAAAGACACTGTCATACATCGACATGAATGCAGCCGTGAGACACTGATATTCGAACGTTATGAAACCTTACCAAGAGGTTGGGTACAGTGCTGCACATGGTGGCAAGTTCGCGAACTTAATTGTCAGACCTCATAGATACCATATAATGACATTGATTTAGTGTGTATATTGCTCCTGGAGAATGATATACCATCTGAACAGGCGTACATGATGTTATGCAGAATACCTTGTTGGTGCAGGAATCTGGATAGCACACATCTGGATAGCATCTATTTAAACAATGAGCATAAACCTAGTAACTGTATTATTCCAGACAGCAAGTATATACACAAATACCTTTTTTTTTTTTTTTTTTTTTAATTTCAGAGGTGCATTTGTGTAGGGAAAGAACATGTACTGCTCTAAAGTGACACTTTTCAAAGTTGGAAATATTTTACATAGTCTATTTTATTTGCAGATATTCTAATAAAATATATAACAAGTGAGTACTTAAAAGCACTAAGTGCTCATTATTTTATATAAGGAGTCATTTGGCTCTTAGAAGAAATTATATTATTATAATCACATGCATAGATTTCATTGTCTCACAATATTTCTAGAATCTGTCCAACTTGCAAACACAATTAAAATCGTCTAATAGAAATAAGGCTTGCATCACAATTCATTAGAATGCAATTTATTATTTAATTTATGAATAACACTAAAGTAAGAATTTAATTTGCTAAGGCTACAATAAGTGTCTTTGGTCATTAAGAATATATATCTCTATGAGATATTTATGGAGACTGCGTCCTTTCATGGCATACTGTTTTAAACAATAATTTTTCAAAACTAATTTGAACAATGTATTCCTAACTGAAATGTATGTAATGAACAAGTTACACCCAATTTACATTTGATTAGAGACAATGGAATCATGCTAATAAAACATTTAAAACATAAGGTTCAGAGAAGAGAATATGAGTTATTATTTAGTGAACATCAACTATGTGACATATTGTATTACATAACCACACAGAAAAGCTAAAGACAACATAAGGAGTATTTCATTTTTAAATGCTTATTTAAAAAGTCAATGAATGTTTAAGTGGATTCTTATTCTAAAATATAACAACGATGAAAATATTTTCTTAGCATCCCTATATTACTGTTCTATTAAACAAGCTACAGATGGCAATCTTACGCTACATGATGTATATATGAAATCATATAATAATAATTAAAGCTATAGAAGAGATTTGGCAATAAGTTTGAAAACGTCCACTGAGCCGTTTCTCTCTAAATTTAGCAGATTAGACTTCTGATGGGTGGTTATTGCTAGGAACAACAGAAAAAAATTTTCTTTTTCAATGTCTGTGAGAATGTCAGGATTCTGAATGTCAATGTTATTCTTGAAGTGAGTGGTTCCCACTTGACATTGAAAGTCACCAATCAATGACAAGGGTTTCATTGAGCCACAGAGAATTCAAGAGAAGATATAGAAGAATTATATAATTTAAATTTCTTATTTAATTCTAAAAAATTCTGAGGTTATACCCTCTTACATGTTTTGATATTAAAATGTTTTATTTATGAGCAAAATATAGCAGAGTCTATATTAAAAATAAACAATCATATGTCATTCCTTAAATGTTTTCTTTTTGTTGTTTATGACAAATTTCTGCCTCTCACCACAACTGCAGCATGAAGCCACTATTTCCAGAGTACTTAGGGAGTTTTTACAGAATAGCCAGCAGAGAATTGTTAACTAGGACAAATTCTAATTTAGTGAAGTAAGTGGAAGAGAAAAATGAATTCAATGATACTGCACAGCAAGCATAATGACAATCTTATTTCTGCATTATATGCAATCTTTTTGTTTGTTTGTTTGTTTTGTTTAATATTCACCTAAGACTGCATGTAAAGTGACACGTTGTAGGGAAGTAAAGGTTAAAAATATTCCATGTGCTCACAGGATTCCAAAGAACACCACTATTACCAAGATACCACTACCAACCCGAAACCACGATCACGTTAGAGGGCAAAGCTTTCTGGAAAATCAATTTATAAAGATTCAATTACTAAAATTAATTGGTAGGAAAGACTAAGTTCTATCTTATCTAGTTATGTGATCCTTTATTTAAGGAGCAGGACGTCCACACATTGATGTATAGCAAGGCCATAAGTAGCAAGTAAGGAATAAAATGAAACCGAGAGTCCACGGGTGAAGACTGGGGCTTGAAAGAAACATTTTGTCAGGATCATAACTATTCCTTTAAACATCCTCAAAATAGGATCATACCCCCTCTTCACTTTGGAAATCATGGAACTCAATATCACAATCCACAAAAGATCCACCTAAGCCCCCTACATATAAATATGATGAATACAAAAGATGTGCATTTAGGCCTATAAGGAGTTTAGTTCAATCATTTAGAACAAAGTTATATAAGCTTCATAAGGTCATGACTCAAAAAGGAAAAAAAAAGCAAAAAGCTTTATTGGTATTTCTATGTATAGAAATCTGACTGGGTCACACAAAGCTCAGGTAATTAAACAAACAAACAAACAAAAAAGAAACACAAGTAAATACAATCCCTCAAGCTAAAGAAATTGACTTACTCACTCCACAGCCCCAAATTTATGTTTGAGGAAGGCCATTTCTGCCAAGAAGTCCCAGTTCTCCCGACTTCTTGAACTCCCTAGTTCACTTTCATTTCTTACTCTTCTGTCCCCTAAGAATATAAACTAGACAGTTACTGTTCCCTTGTGTCTCCCGTAATACTGTTGAAGGTCAAACTCTGGCTTGGTCCTTGCCACTGCAACCCCCTTTTACAATGCCAACAGTAAAATATTCTGTGCAGGGTCACATTGGAATTCCCTTTGGGACGCCTCAATCACTGCTGTGGTTTTCCCTGGGCTTGGCATTATAAAATGCTGTTGTGCATTTCTAGGCCTAAACACACTGACTTATTCCTTATGATACTGAACTATTTCAGAAACAATGGAGATCTCTTCCTGCAATGGATATAACAATTGACCCAAATTTACTTTCTTTATATATTCCTTTCCATTCATTCCAAAGTTTGGCCAACGTTAATGTTAAAGCAATCCTTAGTTTTTCATATTATGAAATCATTGATGGGAAGCTTATAATTGGAATTTTCTAGAAGTTAACTGAGCAATTGACCTTACAAGCATGCTTATAGAATTGAGATGTAAACTCTTATATTAAAACTTTTCAAATTCTAGGCAAAGTGTATGTTTTTCCTGTTCCTCCACAATCAGCCTTGGCTGGTATCTCAAACTTCCAAAATTCACGCTAATTAGCTGAAATAAAAGATCAAATTATAATTTCCATGTCTTTCTTCTTGAGCCAAACAGTCCTAAAATAGCTATGGCTCCCAGAATGATTACTTATAGATCATTAAGTTACAGGCTAGTCATACTATCAAGTGCATTTGTGTATGAGTCAGGGTTCTCCAGGGGGAAAAAACCCTATATTTGCACATCCTATTGGTTCTGGTTTCTCTTTCTTTGTTTCTCTTTGTCTCTGTCTCTGTCTCTCTCTATATATAAATATAAAGATACATACTAGGAGTGCCAAAAAATGTATACACCTGACTTGTATTCATCTTTTGTTGTCAGGATATATTGACTATTACAATTTTAACACAGTTTTTTGCTTTCTTAAAATATGTATACTTTTGTTGTTGTTGTTGTTTTGACACCCTCTGTATATAAAGGATTGGCTCACACCTTATGGAGGCTGGCAAGTCCCATGGTCTACAGGCTGAACCGGCCAATGGGAGACCTAGAAGAGCCAATGGTGTAGTTCTAACCAAAGCCTGGCAGGCTTAAGATCCAGGAGCAGCTGATGTTTCAGGTGCAGGGGGAAGGCCAGACAAAGCCAATGTCACACCTTACAGGCACTCAGGTAGGAAGATTTATTTCTTATTTGAGTATGGTCAGCCTTTCTGTTCTATTCAGGGTTCAAAAAACTGGATGAGACCCGCCCACATGAAGGAGGACAATCTGCTTTACTCAGTCTAAGCTTAATCTCATCCAAAAACTCCCTCACAGAAATACCCAGAATAATGTTTGCCCAAATAACTGGGTGCAGCATTGCCCAGTCAAGTTGATACATAAAATTAACAGCGCAAGGTGATTTAAAAATGTCTGCATGTACATAGAGTGTGTATATATATACATATATATATATGTATATGTATATGTATATGTATATGTATATGTATATGTATATGTATATGTATGAAGAAATGTGTATAAATATTAAATGTCTCAAAATAATTTTGCATTCTATTAAATAATTGCTTATACTGTCTTTGCCATTTGAGGCTGTCTGGTATTTTTAAACTATGATGCAAATGTTAAAATAAAATTTATATGTCAGGTATGTTTTTTTGGCATAAAGCAAAAAAAAAAAAAACACCTATGTTTCAGGTTAAACAGAATTAATTGATAGCTGAAAATAAAAGAAAGAAAAAAAGAAGTGGTTACATAAAATATTTGATTTCACCATTTAAAAAATATTACTGTTTTTGCAAAGTAAAATGGGGCATTTTGAGGTAGACAGCAAGAAACATTATTGGTAAATTCACTTGATGCTGTTATTTGATTCACATTTAAGAATGTTCTTTTAGGAATTCTTAAGTTGTTTTCAGAAACAACAAGTCATCTGCCCAAGATTACTGCACAGTTTTTCAAAAGACAAACCATTTCATGAAAGTCTGCAATTATGTTCTATTAATGCAAACACACTGCAAATGCTGCGGATGTAAATGGAAATCAAAAGCACATATTGTTAACACATTAAGCTGCAGAGTGATGGTTGCTATTATTTTATTTCTTAACAATGCTGGATTTCTTGATGTTATATAAACTTGGTTCATTTTAATTCTGTGACCACAAATAGTGTAGACACTGAAAGACAAAGTTCTTTCAGTTTTCCAGGTGTGCTGAACACTCTTCCCTTGCCTCTGTTGGTCCACTTTACATCTTTCTCGCCCCTGCTCTCTGCCCAGGAGGCAGATATTTACCAGTGCACAAACTGGACTCTTGTCTTCTGGCTTCATGTTTGGTTTGGCCAATGAGATGCAGTGCCAGGATGCTACAGACCAGGAACAATGACTGGTGAGGGCATCCACCCCCACTCGCTCTCCCACTCCACCCGGCTACAGACCCTCTTCCACACCTAGTTTCTCACTGTGTTTTGGGAACTGTTTTATCTGATCTTGGTATTTCTGGCCTAGGTTGTTAAGGTCATTTCACTGTTGGTAGCCCTCTTGAGGTGATTCAACCATCCTTGCTTGATTGCAAGAAGCCGGCCCATGCTTTTGTAACAACCTTTTCCTCCGATTCTTTCCTTCCTTCCTTCCTTCCTTCCTTCCTTCCTTCCTTCCTTCCTTCCTCCTTTCTTTCCTTGGTTGAGGTATAATTAACATATAACATTAGTTTTAGGTGTACATAATGATTCAATATTTGTATGTATTGAAAAACGATCACCACAATTAAGTCTAGTTAACATCCATCACCAAGCTCCTTTCAATTACCTCTTTTCAACGCACCCCAGATGTCTGCCATTGAATAATACATAAGTACTAAATTAATTTTGTGAATATTTTAGAATTACATAGAATGTTACTAGAGATAAGGTTAAAGAAAAGATATATAACGTATATATGCATATATACTTATAGTTTTTAACTTTACATTTTGAAATAGTTTTAAACTTATGAAAAGGTTGCAAATAAGTGCTATATATATATATATATATATATATATATATATATATATAAAACAGTGATGGTTGCTGTTATTTTATTTCTTAAGAATGCTGGATTTCTTGGTGTAATATAAAACTTGGTTTATTTTAATTCTGTTATTACAAATAGTGTAGACACAGAAAGATAAATTTATATATATATATATATATATATATATATATATATATATATATTGCACTTATTTGAAACCTTTTGTTGCAAACATGTGTATATACATACAAATATATATATACATACATGGGAGAATTTTTCTAAAAATGCAATCCCTTGTGAAAAAATCTACAATTTTGAATATATAATGGTATAATACCGATTTGTTTCATCTACGTATCCATGCAATAACATGTATTCAGTGCCCTATTTCCCACATTTTATATTTTTCTAGAACATTTAAATAAATTAAGTTATTCAATTTGTTTTTAAAAGAAAAATAAGTTACCAGAGTTCTAGTTAAAACAAAGGAGGAAGCTGTAGATATTTCACCTATGTAACATTTGAAATATGATATTAAATGAATCATCTGTTAAGCACCAATTAAGAAATACAACACTTTGCTTCTGCTGCAGCTGCTGCTGTTGTTGTTATTGTTCAGTAAAGATTCTTGGGAGGTAAATTGGTGAGACTTTCTATAATAGACAATGTTTTTACTTTACCCTCACAATGGATATCACTTGCTTGGGAATAAGATTCTGGTTTAAAAATATTTTTTTTTCCTCTGAATTTGGAAGGCTTTCCTTTAAAATGTTTTCTCCTTTACTATTAAACTTGAGATATCTGGACCATATTTAATTTTCATTAATTTGTATATAATCTATTTTTCTTTCCTCCGAAGATACTGTTTATTTTGTCCATTTTGATTTTTTAACACTGCTATCAGTGGGAAATATGGAATATTACTTAATTAATTTCATAAGGATGTGTGTAATTTTGGGTCTTTTTCCATGCTATTCCACGCTTAGCAGTGCTTACCTAACCTGCAAATCAAGCTCTTTTTATACATTTCTGGAAGAACATTGTTCTTATCCTATTGATGTTTTTTTCTTGCTTCTATATTTATTCTACTCTATATAGAAATCTTATTAGTTATAAATGAAATATGGTTTTATTTTCCTAAAGGAGGAAACACTCTCTATATCTGGAATTTAGAGAAAGATAAAATCAGATTGGCATGCATCACTAATGAGGAGAGACTTAATTTAACTGTGAAGGATTAAGGCAATTGAAGGAGTTGGAGTGAACATTCCTATTTTATGAATCAAAATAATGTGGGACTTGGAACCCAGAATGGTAATAGTGTCAGGGGATGTAGAAAGCAAACTCCTAGGTGTAATTTAACACATGCATTGTGTCTGAATAAAATAGTATTGTGAATATTTAAAAATATTTATATATGGAACTTAGCTTTGGAAACTGTACACACTATAGAAGCAAATTTGATAACAATGATTAGATTTTTGTATTGTTGGGGTTATGTCTGTCTAGAAATAGAAATTTCTGGTGATGGAAATAATTTAAAAGCATAGTAAGTAATTTGAGTGGACATCATTGTTTTAGAGTAAGAGTGTTAGATTTAAAAAATGTTGGATTATTCTGAGGATAAGATGGTATATTCTGAACACAAAGAACACATCTTGGACCCTTAATCTATTTGGGTCCACACACCTTTAAGAATTTGAACCAACCTATAGACTCTTGCAATATGTCCAAACTCACATACAATGCATGCAATTCCATTCTAGTAGTGCATGCACCTCACATTCCCAAATTATCCAAATATATGATTAATAGATAAGAAGACTGTGATATAGGAATATATAAAGAGAAACATTAAGAGAAGGATATAAATTTCTTGATAAACAATCAATTACAGGCTTCAATTATAAGAACTGAATGAAAATACAATGTAAGAACTAGAGAAGAGAATTATCTTTCCCATCTGTCAATATTTTGTTCTAACAGGGATCACTGCAAAGACAAAAAACAAGGTGACAATTGTTTTAGGAAAAAAAAAAGAGGGTGACAATTTCTTTACATAAATGAGTTCAAGTTTCTATATTCTAGAGAAATGTTCTGTTTTTCATTATTTTTATTGCACTAAGAGGCACTTTTGCCCTATAAACAGATAATTAGATCCTATATACATCAAAACTTGATCAAAGGGTACACTTGAAAAGTCATAACTTCAATTACATATGTTATTTTTCGTTTTATATGATATAGAATATTGAGTTATCTTTTCACATAGGCTTAGCTACCTTGGAAAAACCATCCAATTCTCTTTCATTTATTCATGTATTCAGTTTTAAAAAACATTCAGTACCAAGACTATGCAGGAGATGCAGCAAGTATTAAGATGGATTTGATCTTTCCCATTTTCAGTCCAGGAAACAAAAAGAAGCAAAGACCTTTGCCAAAAACAACCCTGGAGATATAACCTGCTTTGTGCCAAGAATTGTTCAGGGGATACAGCTGTGAGAAAGAAAGATAACAGCATTTGCTCTTAAGTTGTTCACCATCCTGTAGTGGAAAGCGGATGCTGTATTCTCAAGTTAGGTTGTCTGAGTAACTCTCTAGCAATAATTTCAGAAACACTATGTGTAAAGAGTGAATACCATGTGTGAATAGAAGATGATTTTATTGAAGAAATGTGCCTTTTCAAAGGAAGGCCTTGGTTTGAGTTTTCCAAAGAAACCCATTGGTGGTGTTGGTGGAGGGGTAGGAGTGAGAGAGTGAACAGTCGTATACAATGCTGCGTTGAGATGCCCAATTAACAACGCTCTGCAGTCAGCTGTGCAGGAAGGAATTCTCCCCACTTTTGGACACTACCCAGGATGGCTCTGATACCTCTAAGACTGGTTGTTTGGTGAATGTGAGGAGATAAAACTCTTTTAATGAACCTTTGTGTTCTTTGGATGTGCAGTGACAGGAAGTTTCCTTAAAATGGTCTTTGGAGCAGAGATTGCACAGGAGCGGTGCCATATGGACATCACAGCCAACAAAAACTACTTTGTAAATACAACCTGGTTTTCACTTGAACAGCTTTCCGAAATAAGAATGGGCAATATCACAATAGCTAGTGGAGCAGGTGTAAGTGAGGTCATGAACAATTAGTGTGATTTCATTTGTGAGCACAGCTGGAAATATCTGATATCATCTACCTATGTGTACATATATCAATATCATCAAATATAAGCTTATGTGTATATATGTTGATACCTTCACTGATATAAGCTTATGTGCACATATATTAATACCTTCATAAATATAAGCTTCATGTGACATCTTCTTAAATACATTCTATGCCTCCCCTTTGAGTCCAACATACATTTCAAACACACTCAATAACAATTAATTCTTTACAGAAAGCATATTAGGGAAATAATTGTTGTATGGATAGGTCAAGAGATGAGGTTGATGTTTGAAATAACAGTAATTTGGAATGCAATATGGACAAAATTGAGATTTGATTTAATAAATAAACTAGAGAATAAATCACTGAGCTTATTCCCCTGAATATTTCAATTTGCAATCTACACCAACACTGCTTTCATATGAATCTAATCATTAAAAGGCCACTTACAGTTGACCAGAATAAATTTTAACTGCCCAAAGCTACCCATTACATGAAAGTAGTTTCATACTAAAAAGACGAGATACTTTTATAGAGTAAAATAACCATAAAATGAATGAAGGTATTTCAAGGATAATAGATATTTGCAAAGTAGTTCTTTATAAAAGTGTTCCATTAGGAATAAGAACAAATGTTTTCTATAGAAAATAATGATGGGATTTAATATTGGAGGTGTCAGCTATGAAGACCACATGGTTATTGTGAGAAATAACATTTAACCTTTCTCTTGTGGCTGATGGAGGCCAATGCAGTATTTTATTATCAACATTGGCAGGTGATTTATTACCACTGTTTCTACTCCAGTAAAGCCACATTAGGCCGTGCTTGATGTATTATTTGTTATCTTCAACCCTCCTGCACACTTTCTGCATGCATAATCTCTTTGTTCTAGCAAATTTTAAACATAGAAGAGTAAATATTTAAGTAATTATTCCAGATTCATCAGAAAGTATGGCGGTAAAATTGACTAGCTAAACGGATTGTGCCAGACAACGTCTGACGTAATCATAAAGTTCTGGCTTCAGGAAGAGTGATGGTTATACATCCGAAACATCAGCTATGCATAATGGTGCATTAGTGTAGATACAGCAGTGACAGAGAATAAATCACAGGCACACTTTCAGATGGGAATAAAATTGCGTGGAATAAATTCAGGTCAGATAGCTTTCAACACTTTCTGTTTTCAGAACTTACTACCTAAAAAAATCAGTCAAATGGTTGAAATTGCTTGGCAGATGGACTGAGAGTAGTTTCCCTATCTTTCAACTAGTCTGACTCTTTGGTCTTAATGTGCAAGCAAATTTAAGAATATCAGAATAGTTCTATCCTCTAAAATTCTATCTTTTATATATGCATCCATGTTGAGTATTAGAATCTTTGGAAACATAATTTTTGCTTCAGTAAAATATGGGTAATGATCATCAGTCCTAAATTCAGTATAAACTTGTTTCCATGCATTTTTCTTTCAGCCAGTGGTCATAAATATTAACTAACATTATAAAGTGTTGTTAGAGGAAGATTCTTTTCTGCGTGATGTTTTATTCTGTTAGAAGTGTTCTGAATTTACTTTTATTCCTGGCCTCTCTCTTTTATACTCTGCCCAAGGACAATGGAGTAATTCATATGATTGGTAAATTTGGAAATAATTAACCAGGCATACTTTGTTAATCTCTGTCCTTTATCTTGATAGTAAGCAAATATACAGAGATAATCCATTCTCTGATGCTTCTTCAGGGGAATGTCTATTCTATGCTATTGTGACTGGTTCGGTAAACATTAATTCTGCTATTTCATATTAAGAATCTCATTAATGGTTTTATATAATCTATGTCTTCCAACGTACTCTTTAGAAATTACAATAGAATGTATTTTCCATTGACCACTCTTTTTATTTCTCAGAACTCAGTTGGACAATTTAGAGGGGTGCTATTCATTGAAAGTGCTTAGTAACTCCAAAATGTCCTACAGATTAAAAAAAAAAAGTTTCATTTTTTTCCTCTGGATTTTAAGCAGCACCTTTTTCTGGGATTCTGT
This sequence comes from Rhinolophus sinicus, assembly GCF_057876585.1. Lineage (NCBI taxonomy): Eukaryota > Metazoa > Chordata > Mammalia > Chiroptera > Rhinolophidae > Rhinolophus > Rhinolophus sinicus. Next base: position 120,712,108 of record NC_142515.1, on the reverse strand, counting down.
ATGATTACCTACCTGTTAGTCTGGCAATCACAAAACTTGAAATCATTTCATTCTTTGAAAAGAAATAATGAGCATGCATTTCATAAAATAAATTATCGTGGAAAAACATTTGTTAACCGCTACCATATGTGTGCCAAACATTCTAAGTGCTTTTAAATAAAGAACTAAACAATGTGCTTGGAACAAGAAATGAACACAGAGATAAACAAATGGATGAGTTAATAAAGGAGAAAACATGGAGGTGATATATATTTATTCAGTCGACAAATATATACAAAGGTGCTATAATAAGTAAGACCTGGCTGACATGATAAAGACCAAGAGGTATATATTTGAATCAGATATAACTAGAACTAAATTGTGCCTGTGCTATATAGTTCAATTTTGAAAAACAACCTTTCTGAACCTAAATTTTATCAATGGTAAAATTGTGCAAAACACTTTTAAGTCATAGGAGATTTTTCTTAATGTATGCAAAATACTAACACATGTAAGGAATCGATATATATGTCTCCTCTACTCTCTCAAAAGTTTTGTAAGTTTGGGAAGACTGACATATAAAACCATGATGGATATAGAGAGGTGGGTATCAAAGAGAAATTGGAGGAAAAAAATGTACTCTTAAGTACTTACTATTGAATAAAGCATGATGAGAAGCATATGCAGATTCCAAGAGATTGGTTGCAGGATCTGGGTGAACTAGGAAAACTTGCTGGATGGTATTTTTTGCCTTAATTTTATACTGTGTGTGTGTGTGTGTGTGTGTGTGTGTTTGAATGTGAATATAAAAAAAGGAGACGTAGTGTAGTGAATAGAACATATGTTTCTAGAATATGGGACAATGGAATAATGTGGGTAAAAAAATGGATATGCCAAATAAGGCTATTGCTATGGGAGTTCCATAACTCTGGTAGTAACTGAAGTGACAGGAGGCAGTACATTATAAATTGAAGTAAGGTAGCTACTCATTGTCTTCATGCAACAAGTATATACATTTAGTATATATTTTTAGTCCAAAGAAGAAAGGATAATGTATGGACACCTTCACATTCATCGTTTACATACCTTCTCTCAACATTTTACCTGAGATACATATGAAATTAAGTATCTCATTTCATCAACAATACTTTATAAATTATTGTAGTTCATTTATAAACGGCCCATTTATAATTGGTTAAGGAAATGGATATAAAGTACAGAATATGCATTTGGGTTCAAGATGCACAATATATTTATGAAAGACATTTAAAAACTCTTACAAGCAATACAAAATTAGCAAAGTTGGCATAAGAGTATCTAAATGTTGATTAAAAGGAAAAGGAAATTAGAGTGGAGGGACATTAACTAAGAAGTCTGTTTTACAGAAATGTGCTTTTTAAAAGACAACAGGAATTGAATCAGAGAAAAGAAAAACAAATAAAATTACCTCACCTAAATTGAATGCCTTATGTTCAAGATAAAATTAAAATAAGTTTAGTTAAATGTGATTCTACAAGCCTAAGAAGAATAAAAATAGAAATATTTAGACATTTTAATAAATACTCATAAAGATTCCCTTTATTTTTGTATTTTGTAAGTTATTTGAAAGTATTTTGGCATTTCTCCATGCTTTTTATTAAGTGTTTACCGGAGGCAGGTATTCCACAAGATTTAGTGAATAGTCAAGGATCCCTTTGAAATCAACAGTAGGTAACATCTTCACAACTAGTAGCAAATGAACAAAGCATAATTACAGCATATAGAGGGTGGTGGTAAATTAACTAATAAAGAATCATAAAAACTCTAATAAACTGAAGAATTCTTTTAGGCTAATAACTTTAGATTTATAAGATTAGATTTATAAGTTATTATAAGAATTGACTTATAAATCAAAACAAAACTAGATGAGTCATCTTAGATATTATTAATTTATTGTTGGTCATAGGAAACGAATGAAATCTCTTTTAATAACAAGATTAAAATCAAAATGAATTTTAAAGTTTCATTCAAACTTTTTTTTTTTTTTTTTTTTAATTAGTTTCAGGTGCACAAGACAAAGCAAAACTTAGACGTTTATCATTTATATCCCTCACACTGTGTGAACCCCCCTCCCCCCATCCACTATCCCTCTGTACGTTCCCAAAACCTCTCACCTTCCCCTTATCCCCACCCCCCCGCCCCTCTAGCAACCCTCTGTTTTTCCTCCATGTTTCCAAAACTGTTTCTGATTAGTTCATTCACTTATTCTTTTCTTTAGATTCCGCATATAAGTGAGATCATATGGTATTTGTCTTTCTCTTTCTGACTTATTTCACTTAACATAATGTTCTCTAGGTCCATCCATGTTGTTGCAAATGGTAACAACATGGATGGACCTAGAGAACATTATGTTAAGTGAAATAAGTCAGAAAGAGAAAGACAAATACCATATAATCTCACTTTATACCATTATATTATTATAAACATATTATTGCTCACACTAATCTGGAAAATCTGAAAAAAAAAACCCAATGTGGAAAAGTTAGGAAACATTTCAACAATTAATTCAACAAATATGTTCCCCTATGTTATGCAGGAAATGGTAGAAAATGCATTTGCTTTACAGATATAGAATAATTATGACTTTTGCTCATCTAAGTAGGAACTAAATATTTCTAATACTATCTGGTCTTTCTTTCAAAAAAGATTTATGCACTCAATAAGTCTACTCTGACAATATCTCAAATTGCAAAAAGATTCTGACACAAAGGATAGTTATGTTGTGCTACAAAAAAAAAAAAAAAAAAAAAAAAAGGGACCTGATGAGAACCTCAAATGACTAAGATGTCTTCATCATAAATACACAGAATAAAGACATTGCCTAGAGTAATTGTAAAAAATTACAAAACACCAAGTATATTATGGTAGTTTATCTATAACGTGAAATCCAGAAAACAATTTTTTTGGAATCCCCTTATAAGATTTATAGGAGGACAATTTTAATTATTTACTCTAATGCCATTATGTTATTTGATGAAACATCATTATCAAATAGACACTATTGTTTTTAGCAGAAATTATCCATCATTATCACACCCAGCTCTGATAAATACATTTATTCTTTATTACTTAGATGTTAATTTACATTATTCCCTAATTTTCCCTTGGTAATTATTTAAAACTCTGGTCAAAGTCTAGAAGGATAATTAATTTTTAAACTATTTGAACATCAACCATAATTTAGAACAAGTGAGTTGCAGCAGCAATTTTTGTCTCTAGAGACTAGGCTCTGAAATGACCCCATATGCCATCAAACGAATTGCATAAAGATACAAGCTCAAAATAATTTGCTCTTAACCTTGAATGTGTGAACAATTTTGCATATCCATAATTGTCAATATGGCACACTTCAGGATACACTGGTTTCTTTGGGCAAAGAGCCAGTCAGCCTTATGTTCACTTATATGTGAGCCAGGTGGACTTCTGACAGGTGCATCGTGGTGTTGAACTGCCCTTATCTACACTCTTTAACTCTCCAGTGACTTTGTTGTTCTAAAATACTTCCTAGGAGAACAGGTCATGACAGCAATGAGAAAAAAAAACATGTATTCCATATAGTGATGAAGGAACCATTATGGCCCAAAACTAATATTCTAAAATAAACAAACAAAACAAAACAACAAATGTGACAATTCTGCAGGCCTCTTATACATGATCAGTTATGGGAGAAGGCCATTCCCTGGTTATCCCTTTATATAGATGTCACTAGAAGTTAACCGAAAACATTCTACTCTAGAGAATAGCAAGGATATGAACTTCATGGTGGATCAAAGCTACCATGAAAGATGGATCCATTCCAAAATGTTTCCTTAAATGTTTAGACCTTCTGGAACCAAATAAACCATATGAAGAGCTGCACTATGCCAGCCATATCTCTTAAAGAGCTGTCCCTTATTCCAGAGAGCATTTACTGAAAAAAAGATACCTAAATGATTCTATAAGTCCCTTTCAAAAGTATCTAATATTGTGAAAAATCCTACCTATTGAACCTCTAAATACAACAGGCTTATTTAATGTTGTTTCAGGAAAAGTGGTCTGGTGTGTATTTTCTCCAATGGTAGGATTCATTTTGAATTCCAGATATCATTAAAATAGTGCAGGAGAATACACAGGCATATATTGCTGGTAGAAATACATAGTTGAACATCTATAAAAATAAATTTGGTTATCTTTAGAAAAAATGCCTATTGATTTATCCCTTTACACAGTAATCCCTCCTTTAGAAATCTCTTCCAAAGATATCCTAGAAAAATGGAAATGAGAAAAACGGAAATGGCATATGCACAGGACTATTTACTGTTATCCTTATTTGTCAAAACAAAACAAAACAGAAATAATAACAATGTCCATCTACAGGGGGCTGGTTGAATAAACTATGGTACATCCATGGAATAGAATACTATATATCCCTAAAAAGAATGAGAAAAATATTGATACATGACTGCAGATTAATCTCTAAATTCTTAAAGGTGCAGAAGAATGTAATTACCATATCACCTTTTATTTACGAAAGGGGGTAAAATGTACATATAAAAGAAAGTAAATATATATTTACCTATGCATATATATACACAACAGATGCTTGTATTTTACAAGTGGAGTAGAAACAAAAATCTAATGAAAATTATTATCTAAAGAGTGGAAGCAAAGAGACTTAAAAGACAGAACTTGAAGGTACACGTCTCTGAATATATCTTGTTTTACAGATTTGAATGTAGAGTCTTCTAAATATTTTTCATAATTATAAAAAATAATTAAATCTGAATTAAACCAATTACTACAAGTGGAAAACAAAATAAAATTAAACTAAATTGTTTATTAATTTAATTGCTTAACCACACAATAATTTTTAATGATCATAAAACACAGTAATCTGACTATACATTCTTACTGGGATATGTCAATGTTAAAAGGAACTGAAAGGAAATCTCAGAGAGTATTTGGTGACCATATTCACAGTAACAATATTGGTATTATTACTTTGAAGATTTACATGTAGATAGATAGATATGTATATTTAGATAAATACAAAGATGATAAACTGAAAATAAGTAGTTTTATTAATGTCTTTTGGAAGTAAGATTATAAAATATAATCTCTTTGAGAACAATGAGGTAAAAAATATAAAAGGTAAAAAATTTTTTATAAAAACTTTGTTAAATTTTAATTGCAATTAGAATATGAACTCTTGGCGTGTTTATGAATTTTTCCACAATATAATATATATTTAGTTTCTGGCTGTTAAACTGAGAAGACCTAGAAGCAATGGCCAAACCATATATAAAGAACACAGATTGTGGACTCTAAATAATACTTAGTAAAATAAACCAAGGCCTCTTGGAGAAACGGGAGATTCTACTCTGTGTTACGAACTATACAATATAAGCCTGGAACTATTTCTATATCAAAAAGCAACACAAAGAAAATATCAAAGACTATTAGAGTCCTGTTGGAAGGTCATGAGAGTGAAAGAAAACAGCATCCATCAGTTAAAGACAGTATGATTTATACATCGAGATTCATAATGACTGCTAGGAACACTTCAAACATGTTATAAATCCATGAGTTCATAATAATTTAAAACATCTCCTCGACCACCTCTAGAGATTGCTAGGACAACTTGCTCTTCTGGAAATTAATAAATAGGAAAGAATGAAGCATTTACCCTCCCTTTGGTGTACAAATGTATTTAAGGTTAATCAAGTAGTTGATGAGTAATTTTTTTTTTTTTTTTTTTTTTTTTTTATGGAAGAATCACAGCTATATATATCCAGCAAAAATGATAACGTTGAAACAGCACAATATTGCATTCCTTAATGAAGTGATGGGTGTTGCCAATGATCTTGAATAGCTGCTAAAACACTAAGTGGAAGCTGAGAATTTTATAACAGAGAGATCACAAAACAAGAGATGACCAGATATCCTGAGCCTCATAAGATATTCTTGACCAAAAAAAAAAAAAAAAAAATCAAAATTGAGTCTCAAATTATTTGATCTAATCAGTTTATATAAAATATAGGGACTAGAGAAATATGTTAAATGATATTGTAGGGATACAAATACTAAACCCAAAATGTGGAAAATTATATAAGACAAATTAAACAAAACATAAAGGGCAAAATAAAAAAAAAGAAGGGATGTTATAGATTAAATGAGACTAAGAGATATATAAACTAAATGACATTATGTTATGTTGGTATTTTTCTTTGTGTGTTTGTTTTTTTGTATCTTGATATGAAAGGACCAATTATTATGAGACACATAGAGGCTTATGAACATGAAGAGATATTAATTGATATTGAAAAAGCATTTTCCTTTTTTAGGTATAATAGGATTCAGGTTGTATATTTTTTTTTTAAATTGAGTAGTTCTTCGGGATGTATCATTATTTATGGATAATTTTATAATGTCTGTATTTACTTTAAAATAACCCAGTTTAGTGGGTGAGGGAAAGTTTGGTGTAATACGGGGTACCCTTCCATTTCCACACACCACCATATGTGAAGGCAATCAAGAAATGCATAAAGTGCTCACACTGGAAAAGCTGAAGCTATTTAGCATTAAAGAAGGTAAACAGTGTTTATTTTTAAATTATGGTATTTTCTGGTATTCAAATAATTTATGATCATTAGATAGAAGCAAAGCTTTTTGACTTTTTATATAAAGACTGGGAATTGAGCAAGGACATAAGCAAAGATGAAGACCTTAATCTTTAATAAGCATAAAATTAAGAAGAAAAATAGAACTCACATAGCATGGGATGAGATGATATGGAAAATTCATTCACGCAAATAAAAAAAAATTGGATCATAAGAGAGAATGTTGCTTTAATTACTACAGTTACAGGTCTTTACCTGCTATTTAGTGGAAAAATTATGGACAGTGAAATCATTTCACATTCCACTTTATATTTTTATACACTTTACGTTTTATTACACAGGCCATGAAACACACTTGTTATTTTCACTACCAAATACGAATTCTGTCAATGTGAACAAGTTGTGCTATCATCTTCATAAAAACGTCTGAAAGACCACAAAAGTAGTGCTAGATAAAGCTGCATCTGTAAATGCTTTCTGCTTTGTGGTGGGAGAAGCTGAAACACGGAGAGCTGGACGTCTTAACCATTCTTACATGTATACAGCAGTGACACTGCATTTAACAGTGAAGTGCTAGCCAGCAGATGGGCTAAAACTTAATCATGAAGTTTTGACTTTCTCTCAAAAGTGTACACTTAAAACACTTCTTCAGAAAAATGTTTAAAGGTTTGGTTATGTTTTTGAACAAAATCTAACACTGTCAGAAGTCAGCATTGAAAGAGGCTTAATTCTTGATAATCTAATTAATCCCTAAGTATTGTCACAACTTATAAATATAGTACTGACTAAAAGATCAAACTCTTCACTTTCTTCTAACCTCTGACACTCACAAACACTTAAGACTTCACAAGAGGTAATTTCAAAGTTTGAAAGGTATTCCCCATACCAAGTTTAGGAATAGACTCTGGAAAGAGTTCGATTTTTCTGCAGAGAAAAGGAGATTTTATTATTTTATCATTTCTGCTAAATTTTGCCTTTAAGAAAAAAAAAAAAAAAAATATATATATATATATATATATATATATATGTATGTATGTATATATCAAGAAATGAGTTTGGATTCAATTGGACTCTCCATATGACACATTGTTTGGTTACTGGTACTAATTTTCTTCCTGATAATTTGTGAACACAATTTGAAAAATACCAAAAAAGATGGTAAACCAGAAAAATAAAGAGATCAGTTTAAGAATTCTTAAAAATATATAGACATTGCTATAATATCAGGTGCTTAAAATAATAACAAATTGACCAGGCAAAAGCCTGTGATAATCTTCAAAATCTGTCAAAACTCTTCAGTGTCAAATATGTATTTGAAAAAACAATCAAAAATTAGTTTTTAGAGATAAGTTTTTGATCTGCATGTAAATTCAGTAAATTTGGAAAATAGGCCATAGAAAACTTCTAATTCATTATACTATTTTTTAAGACATTTTTTAAAGAGCAGTTTTAGGTTCACAACAAAATTGACAGAAAAGTGCATAGATTTCTTATGTACCCCCTTCTCCCACCCATGTTCAGCCGCCCCCATTATCGACGTCCCCCACCATATGGTACATTTATTACAACTGATGAACCTCCACTAACACACCATAGTCATCCAAACATCCGTAGTTTACATAGGGGTTCACTCGTGGTATTGTACATGGTATGGGTGTAGACGAATGCATAATAGCATGTAGCCACCATTAACGGATCATACAGAATACTGTCACTGCCCTAAACATTTGTACTGATTTTTAATGAATTTGCTGAATTTCCTTTTCATTCACTTGACCTAGAGCACAGGGCCTTCTCTGGCAAGGAGAAACCTGCAATGGGTCTCCTATGATTTCCTCCTGGCTGTAGTTCTGAGATTTTACACATAGTTAGTACCTTAATAAGGAAATTATTAGTATGACAGAGAAAGAGTATTTAAGTGACCCACATTTATGACTGCAAGTAAATGTAATTACTACACCAAAGGTGAAAAGAAAGCTTTAAGTCTAATCCCAAGTGTAACAGGAAAAAGTAACTATAGCAGCGTAAAGAAATACTGGCAGAAACATTAATTAATTTTTCCTTAGAGTAACCATTCTGGGTTGCTTAAGTATCATCTTAATTGTAAAATTCATCTTTGACACGTTATTTGTCAGAGTTCTGAGGAAAATAAAGGGAAAAAAGCTTACATGTGACAGATGCTTAGCATTTGAAGATATCAATTATATTTGTCCCTCAGGCTTTTATAAGCTAAGCTTTCCAAGTCCCCTCGAGTGTTTTCACGTATCACGTTTTCACTTGACTCCATATTCTCACATTATTTTCTGTCATTCTAAAAATATGACTCTCAGAGCTGGATATACTCTTTCAAATATGATCTGACCGTTGTGTTTGGAATATCATTCTTTTATTTAACTGTGTTTCTTTTAATGCATCCTGGTATTCATTTTCAAAACTCCTTCCCCAAGCACTTAATTGACATGGTGACTTACACTGAATTTGTGACCAACTAAATTCTCCAAATTTTTTACACACGAGTCATTCTCAAATATGCACTACTCTGCATTTATGGAAAACATTTGAACACAAAATATTAATTTGCATTTATTCCCCAATAGGTAGTTATTAAATATTGACTGTATACCTGCTATGTTTCCCATGCTATGTAGTCACAATAGAGGCAAAACAAAACAAAACAAAAAACAAACAAAAAAAGATATTAACACTCTTTTGATCAATAACTTCCTAGTAGACAAAGCACAAAAACAATTTAAAAAATGCATTTCATAAATAGATCACACATGTTGATAAACAAGCAAACAATACTCTGAGATGGTAAGACATTCAGTTTAAATATGATGCTTAGGGAAGACTTAAGAGAAGGTAATATTTAATATAGTACATAACAGGAATTTACCTTTGAAGTTATGGCAGAATAAAAATGTCCACAAATTCATTGATACTTTTCATATCAGGAAGCAGAGTTCTATATCTTGATTTTGGTGAAAGTAATACAAATTCATATATAAATAGAACTACACACACACACACAGACACACACACACACACGAGTGCCTGTAAAATGGATGAAATCTAAATAAGAGCTATGGATTACACTATTGTCAAATACTGGATTTGATCTTGTAATTACAGTTATGCAAGCTATCACTATTGAGGAAACTGGGTAAAGGGTAACCAAGGCTACTCTGTTTTATTCTTTTTAACTTCCTCTGAATGTGTAACTATATTTTATGCAAAGTTAAAAAAAAATAGAGGTCATATTTGATTTTATGTAAAATCAGGGAGAAAATGGAGTCTTATCATGAAACTTTCAAGTACTATAAAAATACTAATTGTAATCACAAATGGCTTCAGCCAAATAATGATTTTAACTGGACTTATTAGCAAAGATAATTTATCATGCAATTCCTAAATTATGTATTAAAATGACATGAACGTCTGACATACAATTACCATTACATCCTCTCTTTTTGCTCACTAAACAGGTTGTTCTTGTTTATAGACATGATTAATATATTTGCATTATTCAGCTAGACATTATCTTCATGGATAATCAATTGTGCATTCTAGCACAATGAGCATGGGCCTTACGACAATAAAACGACTTTTTAAAACTGAGTTATTTTAATGTAAACAATGGCATTTGTATACAGTGGAGGAGGGGAAGGAAAAACAAATGATGCTGAAAATAGTCATGTTATATTGTTGAAGGATAATTATGTTCCATATTTGATTTAAATGTTTCACAGAGAAATGGCTGATTAGTGTACTTAACTTATATGGAAAATGTCTTCAATAAATGTACTTCTAAGGAAGGAGAATAAAACAATATATGAATGATACATGCCTCTATTTTATTCCTACAAAATCCAATTGGCATAATTTCCTTTTTTCTTTTTAAAAAATCATTGTAATTTGAACGTGGGAAAAAATATGTTTTTAAAACTTAAAATGTATTTTAATAGTTAATAATATTATCAAAGGAGAATTAACAGTCATCCCTTCCTTTCTCTCTTTTTTTCCTTTCCTCTCTGAATATACTCATTTATATGCACACAGAATTATACACATGCATTAGGTTAGTGCAAATGTAATTGCGGTGCTTGCAATTATTTTTAACCTTTTAAACCACAATTATTTTGCACCAACCTAATATATCAGATTGCAAAAATGGGACTGTGGGCAAAATAGGGGTGGCATCCTTTCTCTCTTATGTATCAATACTATAGACATTATACCTCAAAAGTGTGTGTGTGTGTGTGTGTGTGTGTGTAAGATAGTTTTCCAAATGCTGAATTACAAATAAATGAATGATAGTAATAAAGAAAAGTAAATTGATTTCATATTACTTGGCCACTTTACAACTTCAAAATTTGAAAAAAAAATCAAGATACGGAAGATAAAGTAGGAATTCTGGAAATATGTTTTTGGAGAGAGCTGTTGTCAGAATGATTCCCCTTTCTCGCCACCTCCACCATGTTACCTTCTGATTCCAAAGCCTACTAAGTGGGATTTCCACATCACGCAGAGAACTTAACTGAAAGCGTAGAAGATAATTATTTTTATCATGCATGAGAAAGCTGAAGGTGCTACATTGCCAAAACATGTTAGTGAAAAGGTTGGGTAAAAAAAATAATAAAATAAAAAATCATTGTCCAACAGAACTAGAACCAGAAAACACCCAGAATACTGAAGAAGTGGACAACAAGAAAAACAAGAGTTGAGTTGGGACCAAAAAAGTAGACCAAAAAAGCATTTAATAAGCCCCAGAAGAACAATGAGATAAATCAACTTTAAACATTGCCAGACCCAAAGAGCATAAAACTATCAGGGAAAAAAAAAAAAAGAAAATCTGTCTCTTCTCTCCTTCTCTTGTAGTTTCTCCATTCACACAGGCAAGCTCCAAAGGCATTGAAGCTGCAGTTAACGACCTGGATGAGTCAAGTCAGAGAAAAAAGGAAAAAATCCACATATTTTCCCTAGTCACGAGTTCTCCCCAAACTTTGGCATTAGTTGTAGATGCGAAAGAGGGTCTCAACTTTCAATGTAGATTGAAGCGTGGCTTAATATCTTGGACTGTGTTTTAAGATATTGATACTGATTGAGAATGTGTTTTGAGATTTTTAAGTCACTATAAGATTACTTATAGTCATGCTTTGCTTAAAGACAGGGATATACTCTGCAATTCCGTCCTTGTGTGAGCATCGTAGTGCTTAGAGCATACTCACACAAGCCTCGATGGTATAGTCTACCGCTCTGTAGGGGAGGACAAATAATTTTCCCTCTACCCTTCTGGATTCTTGGCTGAGACCCCCCCACGTAACAAAAGACAGATTAACAGTAGAAAACTGAAGTTGAATAACACATATACCTCCTGTGTATGTGGGAGATACCCAGGAGTAACTCACCAAAATGGCTAAAGCCACCATCTTAAATACCATTTTCAGCTGAAGAGAAAAGATGTTAAGGGGGAATGGGGTGGGTCAGTTAGAGGAGGTTACCAGGCAAAACCCTGTAAACAGGGGTCAGGTTGTTGTGCTGTTGGAAGTCACTGCCTTCTGCACAGATATGTTTTTAGAGAGGAGGTCCTCCTGTTCCTCCCCTCTTCCTGTGATAGCAAAGGAGACACCCGTACAAATGGAGATTTTCCTTACAAATCTAAATGTCTTTTGCAAAGGGTAACTTCTACTCTGTGTTTAGAGCCTCTCTTATAATTGCAGTTTCTTAAAATTAGCCAGCCTAGAATAATACCTAGGACAAAGAGACATATTTTGGGATGACAAATTCTGTTCCTCTACAGCTCTTAGACTACAGACCTGAACAGCATGGTACTTGTACTGCATACTGTAGGTGACCGGGAAATATTTGTGCAAGGCCTTGCACTATGACATTATGACTGCTACACAAGGCGATGTGAGTTTTCAGTCCATTATAATCTTATGTTTGTCCATCCTCGACAAAAACATTGTTATGTGGTACATTGTATTAAATAAAAGTAAGCAAAATATTACAGGCCCAGACCAAGTCTGAATCCAAGCCCAGAAAAATCATTACCACAACTAGAATAACTATTAGAAGACAAGCATAAAATATGTATTTATTATGTGCATGAAGCGTTCTTGTTCAACATACCAGTTTTACAAATTTACTTTCAAGTATGTATGTACACTTTCACTTTACTAGGCTTTTACTATGAATTCAGTGCCATAATCTTTTTCACTCAATATTTCATAGATGTCATCTATTATCCAAAATCATAATGTTAATAATTTTTATTGATTCCTTAGTATTAACAAAAGATCTGTTCTTATTTATTTGCACATGTGTTTGTTTTTAAATAGTGAATGAGAGAATTAATATCATCTCTAAATGATCACATTTTAATACCAAAGATTTTGATTGATTAATCTATTGTAGACCAAGTAGATGCCTTTAAAAACACCCCTGGTAGTCCTTCTGCAAATGGACCTCACCCATATGTTGACGAAAAGGGGCAATGTAACAAATCTAACAGAAAGGAACCTCATAGGGTGATCAAATCACAAATTCCTAACTGAGCAGGCAGCTCATGATAGGTAGTCACACGCGGGCATATACCTTTTTTAGTAAAAGGTTTATCTTTGCAGGTCCTGGACACTGTCTTTCTACATCTAGGTTAACGTACCTTTGAAATAAACATAACTGTAACAGAGTGGAATGCTTCTGTGTCTCTACCTTCTGATTTACCATAATTTTAGCCTGCATTTCTTCCAGGGCCTTCAGGCACAAAATTGCTATTATAGAAATGCTAATTGACTAGAGGAATTCTGCAAAAACAGCCTCTTGAATAGGTGGGAAAAGATTGTTTATCAAAGATTTATAGGAAGCTCAGGACAGGACTCAGATCAGACTCTGTGTGTGTGTGTGTGTGTGTGTGTGTGTGTGTGTGTGTGTGTGTGTGTGTGTGTAGAACACCAAGAACCAACTGAGAACAGAGATTTGGAGATGTCCTCCTCTTCTTAGGATCCTACTTCCTGCCCTTACCTTGACATAAAAGAGGCCTGAATTCTGGGCTCTCTTAAAATGCTTGTAAGAAGACGAGAAATCTCCCATCTTCTCATGATGGTGCCATTTCGATAAGTAAAACCTTCCCTGATCCCAAACTCTGATCTATTGAATCTTAAATATTAAATATTTTATGCGCTGAGCACACACACCTTGTGGCTGCAACATAACCATATGGTCTCCAGAGAGCACATAACCTTGTGAACTGTCCTTTAATCCAATCCCTGCCTTGCTTTCTCCCACCTCCATGCGATCTTCCCTACTCCACTCCTTAATTTGAAATGCGTAAAAGAAACTGCAAAACCTTCATCCAAAGCATTTGAGGTCTTTCTTCCCGGCAGTTGTCATCAGTTTTAGCTCGAACAAACTCAAAAATTTGCTATATGTTTGGGTGGTGTTGTATGTTTTCTACTGTTCATTTCACTGTCTGAAATCCATTCTGTTTTAATAAGAGCTATCTACAGAAATGAAAAAAAGGGGAGCTTTGAAGTTAAACAGAGATAGGTGAAATCCTCCTCTTATTACTTATGTGTTCATGGGCATGATACCTAACTTTTTGGTTACCTAATTTCCTAATTTTTAAATAGGAAACTATACAGTAGCTGTTATGAGGATAAAATGTTTCCAGTCATGTAAAGCACACAATACTCAAAGAAATTTAATTTATTTCTTCTACATTATTTTCTTTACCCTGCTTGCCAACCTTATTACCCAACAGATAAATTTGCACTTCTCACCTAAAAAGGCATAATCAAATATCTTTGAATTAAAATCCCAGATTTCTTTATAGTTTTAATATCAGATTCTCTCCACTAGCATAATCTCTACACTGAAAATGGTTAAATATATTAGTACTCTATTATTTTATGCCCCTGGATTTCATTTTAACATCTTTCTTGATAGTCACATGGATTAAATCTATAAGAATTATTCCAGACTCTGAAAAACAATAAGCACTAAAATGTTGCACTGTGACTATTTCACATAAATGTATACATCACAAATAATTATGATTTTACTTATTTATTTATCTAATGGGGTAGGAAATGGACATAGGAGCCCTAGGGAAAAAGAAATTCAATATAATTTCATACTCACTATCCATATAAAACCAGATGTTCATTATTACTCATGTAGACAAATGCCAAGAAACCTGGCTGATTGGAAAAACAGGATGTTTGATTAATGACATTTTATAGTTAATTAAAACAATTTTAAATTATTTCAATCCCTATTGCTGAAACATATGACTGCATTTTTCTATCTTAGTAAATGTAACATAATAAATATGTCACTTTTGTAAATTCTTTTTTCACATAATCACAATTCTGATTTAATTCATATCAGATTATGAAGAAATTGGGAATTGATACAATCCAATTTTCAGAAAAGAAACTGAAAATATTTTTCTTTAAGAAAATTATTTTATTGTCTTTCATTTCTTTGAAATACAATGCTTAATTTGTGTTCATATTAATTGAATTGGTTGAGCTGAAATTTCCTTAACCTTTGCTCTTCTTTTACCTTTTAAATAGTATTTTTGTACTGAGATGGCATATCAATTGATAAAAACAAACAAACAAAAACTTTTCTTTTGTATTGTGAGTCACATGTGGACCTACTCATTCTAGAAAAATATAGTATAATACACGACTATGAATAATAAGCATCTCCCTGTGAGATAAATGAACGTTAAGTTCAATTTCCAATATTGTATTTTCTAGAACACATAGCACTGTCATTTATAGTTTCACATGTTGAGCAGCAGCACATTTTCAACCTTTATGTTGTAAAGACTGAATATGTTTCCATGTTTAGATTCACAGCTATTTGTTTTTTTTCACAGATGCTTCCACTACTAAGATGAGCTTTTAAGAACAGATGAGAGTGTCTAAATGCTTGTCTTTTACACAGAAAATAAAAATAATTTATATTTAAAATGATTACTTGTTTTAGGACCAACATGTATTGAGCTCTTTGCACCAGGACTGGAAAGTCATACAGACTCAAATCAAGACATTTCATAGGAGGTCATTTCAGAAATGAGCAGAGCTTAGATGTGCACGCCAATATTGGTTCTTCTCTGTCTCTCTTAAAAAAACACTAAATATTCAGATTACATCTACAGACAAAGCAAGAATCACTTAATTTCCCCTGGTGCTAATTTGTCTCTAATTTATACAAAATCATTTGTTCCTTCCATGTATAAGTGTAAAGCAAATAAGCTCAAATGAAGAGTTGGTCAGGATCTTATCCCATGAGCTCTATTCTTCCACATAAGATATGATTTTGATTTGTGTAATTTGAGTGAATTACTTGGGAATGAGACATATCTGGATTTCTCAACCTAGTACTTCTGGCTATGCAAATGGTGGTTAATTATTTAATTTATCTGCCCTCCTATTTCATCTCATTTGTACAACATTGGCAATAATGGTACCTTCCTCAGAGTTGTTTGAGGATTAAATTACATTGGATATAAAGTACTAGTACCGTGTTTAGCCTACAGTAACATGAAAATCAGTTTTTTTTTAAAGATTTTTACTATGTTCTTTTTTATCAAGAAATAACTTTTGCACATTTTGAAAACCAAAGTGTTAAAAATGTATATAAGAAACTGAGCCATTTCCCAACCTAGACCCCTAATTCCATTCACAAAACATAATCACCATCCAAAAGGTCATATATATTGGTACATAACATTTGCCTGTAATTAATTATATGCTTCATTTTTATACAAGTGGGAGTGTACTATCCACATTTTTAGTATCCTGTTTCTGAATTTAGTTAACAATATATCTTAAAAGCTCATACTACAATAATAGAGAGTAGTCGTTTAGAGGGCCAATTGGCCATCAATAATTAAATCAGCCCTTTATTAAGGATATTTGTGTTATTTAGATTTTGTGTTTATTATTACAAATAATACTCTAGAGAACCTTGAATAATGAACATCTTTAGATGCAATAGACAATGAATGTGTGAAAAAAATTTCTACTAGAGAAACTGTTCCATGAAAGAAAAGTATGCATATATTTAATAAATAATAGTGTATTTAATAAATAATAAATAAATAATGCCAGGTTGTCAATATGGTAGTGCCTATTTCTCTACATTCTACTTTCATCAAAATTTCATTTATGACATATCTTTTACCGTAGCTTTACTATAGCTTTAAAGTGGTTTTCCATCTAGGTAAACTTTCATATCAATACATTAGTAGGACTTTGACTTTAGGCAAGTAATTTATATACAGTTGTGTTTCTTTTTTCCTTATCTGGGAAATGGAATCACAACAGCAACATATAATCTACTGGGATCTTGTACTGATGAACTGTTACAGTGAATGCCAAGAGCCTTGCATATTTTTAATGCTCATTTAAAAACTAAATTGGTACTAATTTCTATTACTAAAGGATACTTATTCTATTATTAAAATCTAGTGTCCTGTAATAAAATTAAGTAGTTATATTTTCTCAGAATCAAGGGGAACAATATAACTCAAGTTTTAATCATTGCTGGGTTCATTACCTTGACTGTAAAAGCATTAAAAAACATTTCACCCATGCTCATTGTCTAGTATCGTGGGGGCTTTTCCAAACTGCAGTGAAGATAATTGGAAGGATCATGTTCATATTTATCAATATATCCATCTATCTACAGAGAATGGCTGACTTCAAATAGATTGTTAAAATGTTTTTGGCACGAAGGAGACCAGTGATGGAAATCAAAATAGTAGAAAAATGTTTAAATACATCCAGATTTATTAACTTATGACATAAGAATGTAACACAATAAAATTACTTTTTCCCCAGAAGTTTCATATCTCATTATACCATCAGTTTCAGTCCTTCTCATATCTGAAATTTCTATGTTAAAGAAATCAAGTCTGAATCAAAGGTAGAGAAATGTCTAATTACTGCCCTAGATTGCTGACTTCACACTAGCTTGAAAATGTGGATAAAGTAACTCAGTTCAAATATATATGCCTCAATAATACTTAATGTAAAATTAAAATAAATCCTTTGATCTAACTGAAAAAAGGTTAAAGTTATTTTATGATTTTCCTGATTTATATGCTAATGATGTTTTTCCTTTGGCCAAAACTCCAACCATTAATCTTGTAGTCTAAGCTCATGCCTGATACATACTGAATTATCAAATAAACCTATTGAATAAATGATAAGTATATATGTAAATAAATTAATTAAAATGTGTTTTTAAAATAATTAATATATAAATAATAAGTCATGGACTATACATAAATTATATGAAAATGCCTCTTAAAGCACTCAAATATATTAAAACAACTTAACAATGGGTAAGAGCATTATAATATTTTAATCATTCTACCATAAAAATGTGTAGCCTAAAACAAATGATAGCACATATTTAAGGTAAAATTTATATTATTTCCTCATGAAAAATAATCAGAAACAGAATATGTTCATTTAGAGAGGATAATCTTTAACATTCACGGACAGAATAAACTGTATTGCTATCATTCTAAAATACAACTTCTGTAGTCAATTTACTATTTTTGTTTCTGTGAAGCATTTAAGTAATTGGAGATCACACATTTCTTTCTCAGACTGGCTGGCTGCTGAGTCTGACAAAATCTGAAAATTACATACCTCTCTGCTACCTCAAACTTTATCTTTTTGAATGATTTGGCCTCTGTACTATCCTTTGGTCTATTGAAAGCTGAAAATTGAAATAAAATGCTTTTAAAAAGAAATAATCCTAGCGATGACTATAAGGAGTGATTTTAATCCCAAAGAGCACATTTTAGTGTTTTTTATCTTCTGTAAAATACCCCGATCAGAAAGACATGCAAAACATACACTGGTGAGATCTCCCCTTTCTTCTCATCATTTTACAGAATATTAATGGACTGTGGCCATGTCATGGACTCCCTTGTTTGCTTAAGCAGCCTCTTGGAGGTAAAAGATCTTATACCTAGGGTTCCTGTCAAGCATTAGCTCTTAGAAAGAAACATGTTTATTACATAAACATAGTGATTTAAAGCATATGGCTTTGGTAGCTCCCTGATTCACAGAATGCTTGACTATTGTGAGGTATGCCAACTTAAAAAGAGGATTACCACATGCCATCTTGGAAGCACTAATAGTCCTCTGGTTTATGGCTTTACAGCATCCCAGTGGGCATGCTAGAAGCCAAACTCCCTTCCAAGAAATTTACTTAAATTTCAACAGATTTTTCAACACGACAGGAGCAAAACAATTTCCCTCACTTAGACTTAGTTTAGTGTTACTTAAGAACTATTTTGGTTATCCAAACAATTTTTAAAACATATTATTTACTTAAATTGGACATTGGAAGGAAAATCCAAAATTTTTAAACAATGTCTCATTTGCATACAAATAGGGTATTATTTATTTAAGGGGAGCAAACATTAATGTCTATTGAAAAAAGTAATTTATTTTTTAAAGCCTACTGTTTCAGCAATAAAATGTGTGCAAACAAATTAAGGCACATGTAATAAAATTAACAAATTTAGTAACCAACATAAGAGTTTAGACTTTTCTTTTTATCAGAAAAGTATATGGACTTTATCTATCTATAATCTATAAAATCAAATAAAACATATCAATGTAATTATACAAGTAATTAAACAGTCTACATGAAAACAAAACATACAGTCTTAGACTCAGGAAAACTCTTTGAAATTCTCTACTGTAACAACGAAATAAAAAAGAATGGAACATAATTAAAGCATAAGAGATATATGAAGCACTCTTAAACAAGGAAAAGTAAGGATAAGTACAAGGAAGGAAAGGATAAAAATAAGAGTATATATCAATGAAAACTAATGTATAATTAAGAATACCTAAAAAATTGAAATCTGATCCTTTAAAGATTAATAAACATGATGAACCTCTAGAAAGGCTAGGGAGTGAAAGAGTAAGAGAGAAAGAAAGAGAGAGGGAATAAATTACTGTTATTAGGAATAAAAATGGGGACATCAATGCAAACCCTATAGGGCAAAAAGAAGAAGGAGGGAGAAGAGAAGGAGGAAAAGGAGGCGGAGGAGGAGGAGGAGGAGGGGGAGGAGGAGGGGGAGGAGGGGGAGGAGGGGGAGGGGGAGGAGGGGGAGGAGGGGGAGGGGGAGGAGGAGGGGAAGGAGGAGGGGAGGGGGAGGAGGGGGAGGAGGAGGAGAAGAAGAAATTATGAATAACTTAAAATGAATAAATTGCATAAAATGAAAAATAATGGACAAATACCTTAAAAACTACAACTCAACAAAGCTGGCAAAGAAGATAAAGAAAATATAAATATTTACTGTGAAATGAAATTGAATATTTTATTATAAATCACTGTCACAAAGAAAACACAGGCCCAGATATTTCCATCAAATAAAACAAAACACTAATCTTTCACAGATTAGAAAAAGAAGTAACTTAAACTAAATTTTATGAGGCCTAAACAGCCTTAATACTAAATCCCATAAAAGGATATTAAAGAAAAAGATTACAGACCATTCTACCTCATGGGCAAATATGGAAAAACTCAAAAGATAAAACACAACTTAAGAAATTTTAAAGAATAGAAATGATACACTATCTGCTCTCAGACCACAGTGGAATTAAAATAGAAATCAATAAGAAAAATATATTTGTAGCTGGAAAATCCCCCAAATACTTGGAAATTGAACAACATGCTTTCAATAACGCATGGGTCAATGAAAAAATTTCAAGAAAAAAAAAAGTAAAATATTTTGATCTAAATGAAATGAAATATGACTTAGCAAAATTTGTGGAATGCAGCAACAATATGATGTGGAGGAAAATCTATAGCATTAAATGTATATATTGCAACAAAAGAAAGATCTAAAAGCAATAATCTAATTCCCATTTAAAAAAAAATGAGAAAGAGAATAGCAAATTAAATCCTATGTGAGCAGGAGAAAAGAAATAATAAAAATTAGAGCAGAAATTGAAATCAGGAAATCAATTAGAGAAAATCAATGAAAACAAAAGTTGGCTTAATGAAAGGATTAATAAAATTGAGCAGCTTTTAGCCAGGATAACTAATAAAAAAAAAGAAAAAAGAAAGAAAGAGAGAAAAGAGGAGACATCACCACAGATTCCATGGATGTCAAAAAAGATAAAGAAGGAATACTATGAACTTTGCCCATAAATTCAATAACCTAAATGAAACTGATTAATTCCTTGAAAGACACAATCTGCCAAAACTCACACAAGAAGAAATAGAGAATCTAATTCTTGGTATTCACCCAAAAGGAGATGGAATCTTTTGTCCACACAAAAACCTACACACAGTTTACAGCAATGTTATTCATAATTGCCAAAACTTGGAAGCAACCAAGATGTGTCATTCAGTAGGTAAATGTATAAATTGTGATACATCCAAACAATGGATATTATTCAATGCTAAAACGAACTAAGCTTTCAAGCCATGAAAACACATGGAAGAACCTTAAATGTATGTTACTACATGCAAGTGGCCAACCTGAAAAGGCTACATATTGCCTATTTTTAAATGGGTGACATTCTACAAAAGGCAATTTACGGAGACAATTAAAAAAAAAAAAAAAAGTCAGCGGTTGCCAATGGTTAGTGGGAAGCAGAAATCATTCAGCAGAGCACAGAGGGTTTTTTAGGGCAGTGAAACTATTCTGTAAGATATTACAATGGTGCATACATGTTTATATATTTATCTAAATCCATAGAATGTATAACACCAGTGTGAGCCCTAATGTAAACTATGAATTTGGGTGATAATGATGTGAAAATGTAGGTTCATTGATTTTGAACAAAATTACCAGTGCTATGGGAGATGCAAGGAGTTGTATAGGTGTGGGAGCAAGAAGTACATGAAGCTCTCTGTACTTTCAGCTAAATTTTGTTGTGAATCTAAAACTGTTCGAAACACACACACACACACACACACACACACACACACACACACACACATGAATGCAGGCAACAAACAAACCATAAGAGAATATAAGTAAAACCAAGAGATACATATAAAGGATAACACATCACAATAAAACCAGGTTTACAAATATATGGTGATGGAAGGAGAACTGACTCTGGGTGGTGAACACACAATAGGATTTATAGATGATGTAATACAGAATTGTACACCTGAAATCTATGTAATTTTACTAACCATTGTCACCCCAATAAATTTAAAAAATAAATTAAACAAACAAACAAACAAACAAACAAAAAAGCACACAAGGTTTATTCCAGAAATGCAAGGGTAGCTTATCACTCAAAACTCAGTAGATATATTTTACCATATTAATTGAGAAAAGCAGGAAAATTATGATTTTTTTCATAGCCACAAATCAAACTTTTGTCAAAATTCAATCCCATTCATGATTTTAAAATTTTATTTAGTAAACCATAAATAAAATGAATTTTTTCACTTATCATATGCAATGATGAAATACTGAGTTTAAGAATGAAACAAAAAAGCCCACATTTGTCAAGATTGTACTAAAGTGCCTCATCACTATATTCAGTTAAAAAAATATAAATAGAAGTCATAAATATTGGATACCAGTTAATTATATAACATCACTAGAATTACTGTATACCAGGAAAAAATACTATGAAAATAAAAGTTTAAATATTATTTTAAATAACTAAATAAGATCAATCCCCAAGAATAATTTAAAGTTGTATATGATCTCTATACTGACAACTATTACACATTACTAAGAGAAATTCTAGAACTAAATACATAAATGGGAAGTTTCAATATTTTATAGCTAGTGTCTTTCCAAAACTTAAAGTGTCAATCATTAACAATCATAATTCATTCAGGTTCTTAAAATGGAAATGTATAACTAGATTTTAAAATGATTTTAAAAATGAAAAAGTGCAAAGACAAGCCAAACTTGAAAAAGAGTATAGCTGAAGGACTTAAACTACCAGATATTCACACCCACTTAACCTTTGGATATTAAGATAGTGTGGTATTGGCACAAGTTAAAACAAAACATGAGTAAAGATCCTGATCAATCCCTCACTTATGACAAAGGTGACACTTATGAAAAATATATTTTGACCTCTGTCACATAGCATACATGTGCATGCACGCATGGACGCACACAGCTTAGAAGCATCACCCATCGCAATGTGAAAGGTACAAAACACTGTTCCAGATGAACGCATGTGAGAACATCTTCCTGACCTTGGAATACGCAACACATTTTAAAACAAAACACGAAGACGCTTACCATAAATAAAAATTTTGGTAAATCTTTAAAAACTGAAACTTCTGTTTATCAAAGTACTGTTATGAGAGAGACAAGGTACCTCAATAAAGTAATAAATGTTATTCATATACACATAGACATAAATGTTTACACATATATCCACACATCTAAACAAGATCGAGAAACATAACATTACTGGTATCCAAGAAGCATTACTCATGTTCATTTTAGTCATTAGCAAAACCCTTTTCCCTCAAGGGTAACTCTATCCTGACTTCTAACACAATAAGCAATGCCTCATTTCCTTCAGATAAGTGCAATAGTAGAAATTATGAAATATCTGGTATACTTCACTTAATATATATTTCGTAAATGCATTCATATTGTTGTAAATGTTTAATGTTCTTTGTCTTTGCTGCATAAAATTCATTTATGATTATTCTACATTTTATTGATCTAGTCTAATGCATTATAGACACCTGGATACTGTAGACATAAGGATATTCTAGATGACACATAGACATCTGGAACTATTATAAATGGTGTTACTATAAAATTTGACAACCTGTATTTTGGTAAAGATACAATTAAATTGTATTGATTTTATACCTAAGATAATAAACTGGCTTACAGGCTTTATATGTGGCTAGTTTGAGAGAGATTTTTTTTTTTTTTCCAATTTGCATTCCCTCTAGCAATGCATGAGATTTCCAGAGGTACTTCTATATCTTCACCAACACTGTCACCAGTGGGAGAGTGGGTGACGTCATTGGGTGGAATTTTGATTATGTCATGGAGTTGATGGAGATGCTCAAAGAAATGATTATGGATATAATAGTTTGCTTGTGAAAGAAGGTCAATTCAGGATAGCACAGTGGAAAGATGTGGGTAGTGTACCTGGCTAAAGAACAAGAAACCAGAGCATTTGGGAGATAAAGTTGGTTTAGGGGATGTTTTTGCTCTGCCCACTGAGTGATAACATGGAATTAGGCACTGTGGGTTATTTGCAACAATTCTTTTGAGAGGTATTAGCACTGGGGCTAGAATCAGTAGACTTATCTCACTTCATATCACTTAGGTGAATGATCGTATGATCTCCAGGTGTTTGTCAAATAGATAACATTGGTAATAATAATGCTGACTTTCTAGATCTGTAGTAAAAAATAAGAAAGCGTAAGCTATAACAATATCTGGAAGGTCATAAGCACTAAATAAAATGCTATCATCGTCTATTGTCAGTCCTAATTTCCTCCCTTGTTGTCAGCAGTGGTCTTTTGGGATTTGGAAAGTGACAAAAGTAGTGAGACTATTCTGGTTCACTTACTCTATGGAGTCTCTTTGTTAAGGCCTTGATGCCTGGTGGCATCATAGAAACATGCTAAACCTTTTTTCTTTTTTCTTCTTTTTTTTTTTTTTTTGCCTGCAGGGTAAGCTTTTAGCAATATTCTCTACATTTCATTTAAATATCAGGTTTCTATATGGTCAATGCTAACTATGATAGCACTGTTTTTCTACTGAATAAAAAATTCTCAATGATTGCTAAAACTCATAAACATACTTCCCTTTCCATCTTAGAATGACTCCTTTTGGCAGCATTACTCAAAGAGAGAAGAGAAGAGAAGGGAGGGGAGGGGAGGGGAGGGGAGGGGAGGGGAGGGGAGGGGAGGGGAAGGGAGGGGAGGGGAGGGGAGGGGAGGGGAGGGGAGGGGAGGGGAGGGGAGGGGAGGAAAGGGAAGAGGGAGGGAGGAAGGAAGGAAGGAAGGAAGGAAGGAAGGAAGGAAGGAAGGAAGGAAGGAAGGAAGGAAGGAAAACAGTGAAGCAGGATATTCATAAAATAGAACAGAGATTTTATTAAGCAACAATAGCTGTAGAGACCAACAACCAGACTAGTGACCAAAGATAGCCATTCACACTAGTTTTCTAGTGGGTTCTCCAACTGCTAAGGAGGGCATTAGTGGGGAATTCAGTGTAGTGGAAACAAAAGAAGAAAGTAGTAGCTCTCTTGCTAATCTGTACCAAGTCAAAAGAGTCTCAGCCACAAAAACATTGTTTCTCATTTAAATTATTTCCTATTATTATACCATTCAGTAAAATCCCTGAAAATTTCTTCATGAAGATTTTAAGGAGGGGAATATTGTTTGTTCCATGCCCCTTTCTTTGTTTTTTCTAGATAAAGAATATTTTTTAAATTATACAAAAATTGTAACTGATTTATTCTGAGAAAGCATTTCTTCTTTAAAACATTCTTTAAAAGAATTTCCCTACTTTATCAAAGTCATTTACTTGTTTAGGAATTCAACAAAAAGAGTCTAGTTGCAGTTTTCAGATGAAGATACAAGATGGAAAAAAGTATCATTACACAAAAGTAAGTGCAGACAAGAAAGCTAAATTTATAATACTGAATGACCAAGAAGATAAATTGTCATGGTAATTCTTCCATTCTATGTGGATAGAATAAACTGCAGCACACCAGTTACTGAGTAGTTTTGTACAGCATTGAAAAATCACATCCTTTCACATCAGTTATATTACTTTCAGTTTGACATGTATTTGTCTCTTGAACGCTAAAATTGCAGTAAATTCTACGAACTGGACTGATCATAATAAAGATTTCATATTGGCTGAAATTCATCTTTGTAGCTGTGACACTTTCCAGATTTGCCCCTCTCGTTTCCCTAAGAGAAAAGACTAAATACTCCAATTGCAGAAATTTCATGACTTGCAGTCTTCCCATTCCATAAACTCAACTTGCTTCTCATTTAAATGCTTTCCTATCACACCACTCAGAAAATTAAATACCCTCATGCTCCCGGCTTTCAGTGCCTTCACTACTTTCAATCTTCCAAAACGCATTCCAAGATTATTTCTCACTTGGATCATCTTCCATCATGCCATTAAGAAAACTCTCTAATCTTTTTACTTTTACTGATCATGAAAGAATTGCTAATCTGCAGACACTGATATTTCGGTGTCGCTCAGAACATCAATAGCTCTCTCTTTGTGGCTCTGCATCCATCACTCATATCCCTGTTGTGCTATATTCAATCTCTTTTTCTTTAGTGGCATTCATTCCCCTCATTCTATAAAAAGTCTCCATTATTTCTCCTTATAATTGTTTTTTGTTATTCTTGTCTCTCTAATTACTTATATATCCGTTTTTGCCTGTTCTCTGTCTTCTCATCACATTGTTGGTATGTATTCTGCAACCTTTTACAACTCAAGCAAATTTTGGCTACATCACTTCCCAGAATCTGTTCTTAGGCCAAGAATCACTGCAACATTTTTAACACTAATAAATACACTCCTCTATTTAATTTATTGAAGTCACCTGTACCTATCCCTGTCATGAATTTTTGATGGAAAATTCAATAGTGCATGGAAATACAGAGATAAGTTGCCTGCAGTAAAATGTCTGGACTCCAAGATGGATTTTCCCATTCCAGAGTGGAACTCATTTGGCAAATTCATCCTTCTAGGGTCTTATATAAATTTTCAGGTTACAATGTTTATTTGATTAGGAAATACAATTTATCAGATTCAGGAAAGCATCCAAGAATGGCTGTATAGTATACTGTTTAAAGCACAGATTCTGGGCCAGGCTGCTTGGGTTGAATCCTGGTTCCACCACTTTCTAGCCATGAGACCTTAAACAAGTTACTTAACTTCTCTGTTCTTCGGTCTTCTACGCCATGAGAAAATAAATAGAAATGTTGTAGGATCACATGGGACAAATACAGATAAAGCACAAAGAGCAGTGCCTTCTCATTACAAATGCTTTATAAGTATTAACTATTATTTAATGAACTATTAACGATT
The DNA here is from genome assembly GCF_057876585.1 of Rhinolophus sinicus. NCBI lineage: Eukaryota > Metazoa > Chordata > Mammalia > Chiroptera > Rhinolophidae > Rhinolophus > Rhinolophus sinicus. The sequence continues at coordinate 120,685,414 of NC_142515.1, read as the reverse complement.
AGGATTTTAACCTGAAAAGCTAATAAGCGAGTCGTAAGTGGCAGTCTGATATAACCCTACACCCTGAAAAACCATTTTGAAGGTCACTGGCTAACTTATTCTTCTTTCTCCATTGATCTGTAATTCCACCTCTGTCATATATAAAGTGTTCACAGATACATGGGTCCATATCTGGGCTATTTCTTCAGTGGCATTGATTATTTGTCTTCACCACAACAAACTCCCAATGTCAATTACCATTTCTTTATGGTACGACTTAACTTGTGTCACTGCATTGACTCCCTCCCTGCTCTTCCTTGAAATTATCTTGTCTGTCATTGAGTCTTTGCTAGTTCATATGTATTTTAAAATCAGCTTGTCGAGTTCCACTAGGAAAAAAAAAGTGAGATCTTAATTAGAATCACAATGAATGTATTCCATAATTTAGGAGGAATTGACATCTTTTTGATAATAAATCTTTTTAAGAGCAAGCACAGTACATATCTATTCAGTTGTTTATATCACTTTTATGCCACTAATAGAGTTTAATTTTTTTCCCATAAAGGACTTGGACATCTTTTATCAAATTCATTCACATGTACAGCATATTGTAAAATTTTATCCTTTTAAAATATTATGCTCTTATTCTTTTTATCCAGTTAATAGACATGTAATAAATTAAAATAATGATTTTGTAGCCAAGAAACCTCCTTAAAATCTTATCCACTCTTTTAATTTGTCATTATGTTATCATTGTTCCTTCTCCCCAGACCCTACAATGTTTCTTATCTTTGTCTTCCTGAATTGGTTAAGGCCTGGATATAATGTTGAATTAAAGTGGTTACAAAAGACATTTGTTCTCATTGTTTCCTTTAAAGAATATGCTTCTAACATTTTACCATGAAATAGTATGTTGCTCTTCATTAACTTTAGGAAGTGTCCTCAGTTTGCTAAAAGTTTTTATGATAAATGGGTATTGACTTTTAGTAAAGTCTTTTCCCCACAATTATATACCTAACACATTTTTTTCTTCTTTAATTTTAAATAGGAAAAATTATATAAGTAGATTCTCTAATAAGCCTAACCCATCCCTGCTTGCCTGGAATAAACCCTATTTTGTCACAATACACTATATTTAATATATCACTGGATTTATTTTGTTAGTATTTGTATTTTGTTAGTATTTTGTTAGTATTTTTCATACTGGTATGAATCCTAAGATGACCATCTCAGATTTTCTGCCAAAAAACAAAGAAAGAAAGAAACAGACAAATAAATAAATAAATCAGTAAAGTGAAAAAAAAAAAAAAAAAAAAAGGAACACATAGTATATAAAATTTTCAAGGTGTTTTATATGCATCTCCTTTAAAACATATAGTAGTTTTCTAGAATAGGTAGTCTTTTATTACTCATTGGGTGAAATTTAAGGAGGTGGAATAACTTTCTCAAGGACTAAAATTGTTTGATGGCAGATGCAGCATTCTAAAAAAACTCAATTATGTTAAGTTAGACTCTTCATTTGCTTTAAGCACTGCTTCAATGGTAGATTATATAAAAAGCCTTCATAGACACCTCAACATTTTTTGATTACTTCTCTGTCTTGCCTACTATCTCTATACTTGGTCTTCTGAACATAATGCCTTTGTGACTTTCTCATCCCCTTCATTTCACTTTGTCTATAATACAATTAGATCTATACTTATGATTTTGACTTGATTGTAAGCTCTAGAAGGTCAACACTGTCCCTTATCTTTTTTAAATTAATTCATTTTTATTGTTTATTGTTTATTAAATTTATTGGGATTATATTGATTAGTAAAACTATATAGGTTTAAAGTGTACAATTATATAATACATCATTTATATATTGCATTGTATGTTCACCACTCAGAGTCAGATCTCCTTTCATCACGTTATATTTGACACACTTTACCTTCTTCTACTACTCTCCTTCCCCTGCTTACCCTCTGGTAACCACTAAACTGTTGTATGTGTCTGAGTCTTGTTGGTTTGTTGCTTTCAGTTTTATATATCACATATGAGTGAAATCATATGGTTCATGACTTTTTCTGACTTATTTCGCTTAGCATGAATATCTCAAGATCCATCCATGTTGTTGTAAATGGCAGTATTTCATCATTTCTTATGGTCAAGTAACATTCCATTTTATATATGTACCACATCTTCTTTATCCAATCATCTATCAAAGGACACTTTGGTTATTGCCATGTCTTGACTATGATGTATACTGCTGCAATGAACATAGGGGTGCATATAATTTTATGGACAAATGATTTTAGATTTTTGGTGTAGATACCTAGACAAGGAATCATTGGGTCATATGGTAATTCTATTCTTAATTTTTTGAGGAAACTCCATAATGTTTTTCATAGTGACCATACCAATTTACATTTTCACTAGCAGTATATGAGGTTTCCTATTTTTCTACAACCTCTCCAATACTTGTTATTACTTGTCATATTGAAAATAGCCATTCTAACAGGTGTAAAGTGCTACCTCATTGCAGTTTTGATTTGCATATCCCTAAGCTAGTGAAATGGAGCATCTTTTCATATATCTGTTGGCCGTTTGTAAGTCTTCTTGACAGAAGTTTGTGTTCAGGTCCTCTGCCCATTTTTAAATTGGATTTTGTTGTTGTTGTTGTTGTTAAGTTGAATGAGTTCTTCATGTATTTTGGATATTAGCCCCTTATTGGGGATGTTGTTTGCAAATATCTTCTCCCATTGGGTTGAATGTCTTTTTGTTTTGTTAATGTTTTCTTTTGCTGTGCAGAGCTTTTCAGTTTGATATAGACCCATTCATTTCTTTTTGCTTTTACTTACTTCTTAGACTAAATCATAAAGAACTGGATAATCTAAATAGATCAATCAACAGTAAGGAAATTGAAACAATTACCGAAAACCTTCCCAAATGCCAAAGTTAAGGCTGAGATGACTTCACAAGTGAATTTTATCAAACATTCAAAGATAATTTAATTCCTGTTCTCCTCAAACTCCTCTAAAAAATTGAAGAAGAGGCAAAAATTCCTAACTCATTTTATGAGGCCAACATTATCCTGATGCCAAAACCTGGTAAGGATAATACAAAAAAAAGAAAACTGCAGACCAATATATCTGATGAATACAGATGTAAACATTCTAAATAAAACACTAGGAAACCAAATACAACAATACATTTAAAAGATATATCATGATCAAGTGGGGTCCATTCCAGGGGTGCAAGGATGGTTCACCATAGGCAAAAAAATCAATGTGATACACCACATAAACAAAATAAAGGATAAAAAGCATACGATCGAATCAATATATGCAGAAAAAGCACCGGCAAGATACAAGATTCATTTATGATTAAAATACTTAATAAAATGGGCATACAAGGAAAGTACCTCAACATAATAAAGGCCATACATCACAAGCCCTCAGCTAATATCATGTTAGTGGTGAAAAACTGAAAGCTTTTCCTCTAAGATCAGGAACAGCAAAAGGAGTCCCCCCTCTAACCACTGTTATTCAACATAATATTTGAAACTCTTGCCAGGGCAGTCAGGGAAGACAAAGAAGCATAAGGCAACCAAATTGGAAATAAAGAAGTCAAAGGGTCACTTTTTGTAGATGACGTGATTCTTTATATAGAAAACCCTAAAGACTCCACCAAAAAACTATTAGAAACAATAAACAAATACAGTAAAGTCTGAGGAAATAAAATCAATGGACAAAAGTCCATATTGTTTCTATCAACTAACAATGAAATTTCAGAAAAATAAATGAAAAAGACAATTCCTTTTGAAATTGCAACAAAATGAATAAAATACCTAAGAATAAACTTAACAAAGGATGTGAAGGACCTATACACTGAAAATTATGAGACATTAGTAAAATAAATTGAAAAAGACACAAAGAAATGGAAAGATATTCCGTGTTCCTGGATTGGAAGAATCCACAGTTAAAATGGCCATATTACCCCAAACAATATACAGATGTAATGAAATCCCCATCAAAATCTCAATGGCATTTTTCAAAGAAATAGAACTGAAAATCATCAGACTTGTATGGAATCACAGAAGACCCCAAATAGCCAAAGCAATCCTGAGATAAAAGAACAAAGCTGGAGGCATCACACTTGCTGACTTCAATTTATACTAGAAAGTGACAATAATCAAAACAGCATGGTATTGGCAGAAAAACAGACACACAGACCAATGGAACAGAACTGAGTACCCAGAAATAAACCCACATGTATATGAGTGATAACTTTCAACACAACAGCCAAAAACATACAATGGAGAAAAAAAAGCCTCTTCAATAAGCCGTGCTGGGAAAATTGGAAAGCCACATGCAAAACATGAATCTAGACTGCTATCTGTTACTTATACCAAAATTAGCACAAAATGGATCGAAGACCTGACTATAAGACATGAAACAATAAATTGCATAGAAAAAACCGCAGGTACTAAACTTATGGACTTTGGATTTAGCGAGGATTTTATTAATTTGACCTAATCTGTTTTTTAGAACTGTATGCAGTGCCTTGCATGTTACTTTGTAAATGCAGGAGGTGCCAAAAACATGTATACACATGACTTGTATTCATCTTTTGCTATAGTATATATGGAGTATTACAATTTTAATACAGTTTTTTTTTCTTTCTTTAAATGCATATATACATTTTTTTGGCACTCTCTGTATGCAATGATTATCAAAAGATATTTTCATAGTGATTTGAATTATTCTTCCTTGAAGCCAGAGTTTATATTTTGGAGAACTTGTTGGTTTTCCTTGTACTATATAAGAGAAAATTCCCTTGAGTAGTGAAGGAGAAAATTATTTTACAAGAGAAACAAAGTAATTAAGATATAAAACAATAAAGATAGTCAAAATATAAATAACATGACAAAATTAAAATGGCATTATGGAAAATATCAAAGTCATAAGAATCAAAAATAGTGAACTGAAATCTCAGCTTATTTAATTGCATAATTAACATTCTAAAAATATCTTAAATGGTGTTTCTGCAAGCTCTGTTTGGGTTAAGTTACCAGAAACGCAGGTAATTCAAGATCCCAAGAAAAAGGAATGAGTAAATTGAAAGGAAAATGCAGCACTTTATCAGCCTAGGGGAATGACTACGTACAAACAATCCAGAGGGAAGAGATAAAGGAAATAGAGATAGAAGCACCAAAATCTTTCATTTCTGTTGACTAGTTCTATTTTGTTATGTGAAATCTATTTTTATTACTGTTTCCCTGCAAACAACTGTAACTTTGAAATCACAATATAAGAAATAAAATATTTCCCCTTATCTAACAGTCTTCTTACATTATTTTAAAATGTTTATATTAATAAAACAAGCAATAGTGTGCATTTATAATTCAGGTTGTATTTATTGTCTCTTTCTATGAAGATAAACATATATTCAAAGCATATATTTGAGGTACAATGGAATCACAATGTCCACATGTCAGTCATCTCATTTATGTACTTTAAAATTACAGTCACAATTTTAATCAGTCATTTAATAGGATTTTATTTGTATATTTATTTTTCCCATTGGAGGAAAGAAATATGGCATATATGCATATACGAGGTCTGACAATTATTGTTCGTAAACTTCTCCTAGAAAAAGTGCTACATACCTTATTGCTGAATACCACTATGGTCAGCTTCAAAGTACTCCCCTTGGGAAGCTATGTACTGATGCCAGTGCCTAGTCCACCCTTCAAAGCCATTTTGGAACTCTTTGTCTGGAATGGCCATCAGAGCTACCGTCCTATTATCCTTGATGTCCTGAATGTCATCAAAATGTCTTCTTTTCAATATTTCCTTTAACTTTGAGTAAAGAAAGTAGTCATTGGGGGCCAGATCAGGTGAGTAGGGAGGGTGTTCCAATACAGTTATTGGTTTACTGTATAAAAACTCCCTCACAGACAGTGCCATGTGAGCTGGTGCATTGTCATGATGCAAGAGCCATGAATCATTGGCGAAAAGATCGGTTTGTTTCATCTAACTTTTTCATGCAGCCTTTTCAGCACTTCCAAATAGTAAACTTGGTTAACTGTTTGTCCAGTTGGTACAAATTCTTAATGAATATGCCCTCTGATATCAGAAAACTTTAGCAACATCGTTACAACTTCACGGACCTGCCACTGTGTGCTTACATTGGCAGCACTGTACAAACAGCTCGGTAAGGTTTCATAATGCTGGTATATCAGGGTCTCAGCTGTGTTCCTGTCGACGTGTGGCAGTGTCTTGCTGAGTGGCGTTCATTATTGTGGTTGTATGTTTTTGTGTGCCATCACGAGAATCTCTGAGCTTGAATTACAGGAACGAACAAACATTAAATTTCTTGTTCAAGTTGGCAAGAGTGGACGTGAAATCAGGGACATGTTAGTCCAAGTTTATGGGGATAATGCTGTGAAGAAAATTGCGGTGTACAAATGGATTAAGTGTTTTTCTGAGGGGAGAGAATGTATCACTAATGAAGAGAGGTCAGGGTGGTCAGTAACGAGCAGAAGTGACAAAAACATTGCAACTATCCTTTGAATTGTGCATCAAAATCATTGGCTGACTGTGAGAAGCATGGGAAACCAAGTAAACATCGATAGAGAAACGGGGAAATCTTAACTGAAAATCTTGGTACGAGAAATGTGTGTGCACAAATGGTCCCAAAGGAGTTCTTGCATCATGACAATCCACCAGCTCACACAGCACTGTCTGTAAAGGAGTTTTTACCTCGTAAACAAATAACTTATTGTAACACGCCCCCCCCTACTCACCTGATCTGGCCTTCAATGACTCTTTTCTTTACCCGAAGTTAAAGGAAATATTGAAAGGAAGACATTTTGATGACATTCAGGACATCAAGAGTAATACGACGGTAGCCCTGATGGCCATTCCAGAAAAAGAGTTCCAAAGTTGCTTTGAAGAGTGGACTAGGCACTGGCATTGTTACATAGCTTCCCAAAAGGAGTACCTCGAAGGTGACCATAGTGATATTCAGCAATGAGGTATGTAGCACTTTTTCTACAATGAGTTAGCGAACATAATTGTCAGACCTCGTATATATATATATTTGACCCTTGAACAATGTAACCCTGCTCAGTTGGAAATCCACATATAACTTTTGACTCCCCCAAAACTTAAGTCATCCTTTTGTATCCATGGGTGATTGATTCCAATGATTCCAAAAATCCACTGTTGCTCAAGACCCATTGTCGTACTGGGAGGCCTGCGGGGTCTCTGCTCCCACTCCCCACATGAGAACGCAGGATATGGTGAGGCCAAAAAGGAACACCCAAGGAGCCATAGGTAGGGGAGTCATACCACTATATTCTCTCTGGCGGCACTATACTCTCACTGGAGGCTGGATCCACACTGTCCGCAAACCGCCATCCACGCTTGCCAGCCCAGCCGCCATCTTCTTGCTAGCCCCTATTCTTCCTCCTCTCTTCTCTAGAGTAGCCACAGCAGTTATATTAGCGGCCAATGGCTCACTGGTTACAGCTGACGGCCAACTAGCCACAGCTGATGGCCATGCAATCACAGTTGGCCATTTACTACCTGAGCCAGCACCTGTCTATGTGAGGCCGAGAGCCTGGAAACTGCTTTCTGGGGCTCTGCCCCCACACCCATATATAAAATGGCATAGATCAATGCATAGAGTCAGCCCTCCAGGTCTGCGGATTCCCAACTGTGGATACTCTTTCCAATTAACAGTAAAACAATATTTCAACTGTAGAAAATACATACTTTCACTATAATTACAATTTTAGGGATAGTTCCTTAAGAAAAATATTCTAAATACACTTCTGCTTAATGTAAAAGCAACGTTTAAAATTCCATTATTTAGAAGTTAAACTATAATCTGAAATATGCATTTCAAAAAAAATATGGCTAACTTGGAATAGTCAGGCTCAAATAAGTTCTTATGAGAAGTCATTAAAACTAAATTAACACAGTTAAAAACTTGAGTTGCACTTACCTGAACTATTCCTTTTATTGAAAATTTAACAAAAAAGATAATTATAAAGAGTAACTTACTCTTGTCTATTCATATATTACTTTCCATGCCAAGTAGTAAATCTTCTGATCTTTAATTATGTGTGCTAACAGCATCCTCACAAAATCTAATACTGATCTGTAAATATGAGTTAGAAATATTTGTAAAACTTGACATAATGTTAATTTACAATTTTCTGCAAGTGTTTGCCTACATAACGGATTGAGGTGTTGCTGTTACTATGATCTTTGTTTAATTAGACACTCTTGGCAATTTAACACAATCGTAGGGGGGAAAATGACAAATACTTTCTTCTTTGCATTAAATATAGTTACATAGCTATTTGGAAACACATTTTCAAAAATCTTCCTCATGCCACTGTAGATTTACCATACCATCTAATGAGAAACCACTGTGCTTAATTTTGTTATAAAATATTCACAATTAATTATAATAGTTCCAGAAAAAGAAGACTAATGGTACTGTTGAAGGGAGGCATTAATAACACAGATATCACTTTCCCCTTCGTAGATCTATCACACACACACACACAAACACACTAAATATATATATACATATATATATACATATATATACATATATACATATATACACATATATACATATAATGTATATATGTGTATATATACATATATATGTGTATATATATACACACATATATATGTGTGTATATATATATATCTTTCTTCTAGAGATAATAGAGAAAGAGGTGAGAACACAGATCTCCAATTTAAAATATTCATTATGAATCTGTAAAGGAAAACTGGGATAAATATGGTTCTAAAGTTCAGGATTAATTTAGTTTTCTCTCACAAAAACTTGTGTATGTACCCATACACAATGACACATTTGCAAATACTCCACTAAGAGAATGGAAATAAAGTCCTCCATCCTAACAACAACAAAAATACCAAAAAAATCACATCCTCAGTATACAAATACAGCAGTCTGTGTGCGTAGAACTATCTCGTATTAGAATCCTCTTTATTATAACATCATAACACCTGACACTAAAGAAAAAGTTCTTCCTATGAACATAACTTCCAGTCAAACTTCTTATTCCTTCATTCTTAAAAGCTAGGTTTTTAAAAGTATGAGAACTTGAAAGGAACCCCAGAATAAACAAAGAGAAAATCTATCTTCAAAGGTACATAATATTACCATAAGATATGTGTGTGTGGGTGTGTTTGTGTATGTGTGTTTGTATGTGTGTATTTAAGTATCTTCAGAGAATTTCAAGATGTTCAAGAGACTAAAGAAGTTCTAAGTTCCTAACATAAGGACAAATAATTAGAAAAAAGGAAGAGAGCATAAAAAAGTGCTTTTGCAATGCTAAAATACCATCGTTGTCACAAAAAATGTCTCCCAGAAAGGTAAATATTTCTATAGGAGGGAGGGCAAGAGGCTCACTAAGCACTGAGTTACAGACAATGTGAATTTCCTTTTTTAAAATTCACAATATAGAGAAATTATTGCAGGGTGTGACACATTAAAGACAAATACGATATTCTAACCCCTTCCAGACAGAATAGAATAAAACAGCAGACAAATGGATGTTCAAGAAACAAGCATCAGAATAGCATCATACTTTTCATCAGTGAGAAGACATATTAAGAAACGAAGCATTGGAGAAAGGTCTCAAAGCAGGAGAAGGAAAGTGGGATAAACTCTAGAATTCTATAGTCCACCAAATTATTATCATTTTTTCAATTGACAGGAAATGCTCATTAATACAAAATCACTGAACATTTACTGGTATGGAAATGTTCTCTCCGGGAAATTATTTGCATTTTAACTCCAAAAAAGAGTAAAATCCAAGAATCATGAATATATTTTCTTATGATCTTTATTCTTAACTTCTCTTCATGCCTTATTCTCTAAAAGCAGCAGTAGGGAACTATGGTAGTGGCAAGTCAATTTTTGTTTTTTTTTAAATACTGCTACAGAGTATAAACATATATGTTAGACATGTGAAGGTAAGCACCAGAACAACTCTGAATAGAGATAAAGTCTTTGCATATAGTTGGGAATGCCAGAAGTTTAGGGCAAGGAATTGTTAAGTTTTTGTTTGTTTGTTTGTTTTTTGTTTTTAACTCCATCAATACCATTTGCTTCTATTTCTTAAAAAACTAAGTATATCACATTGATATGATGAAGTGACTTTTGACAAAAATCGTATTAAATGAACAGTTCTGATAATTTTAAAAATGAAAAATGTCGTGTTTTATATTGCTATCAAAAAGGGAATTGTTGAGATCTCTGGAAAACACTTTTGTCAATGTTTTAATATTTCATACATTATTTCTCTATCATGCCAGTTTTCATTTATCTGAAGCTAAAAAATATATAACTATACAATAAATTCCACCTACAAATACTTTTCCTGTGTTTTTCTATTAAATTTTTTTTTTTTTTTTTCCTTTCTGTAAGCATAGTGATTCTGAGTTTAGGGTTTTGAATCTTAAAAACTCAGAAGATAATAAAATCATTAACTGAGTATGAGAAGTCAGGCACTATGCTCATTGGTTTACATGCATCATCTCATTTATTATTTACAATAACCATCTCAATTAGGAATTCTTTTGACTTCTGTTTTAAATACAATAAATTTGAAGCTAAAGAGGCATATAACTTTATGATGTTCAATGTAAGTCACATAATAATCACAAAGAAAATAGCTATAGAATATAAATAAAAGGAAATGAGAAAGAAATTTAATTATTTCAGTACAAAAAGTCAACTAAACACAAAATATGACAGTAATGCGAGAAACAAGGGACAAAAAAGTTATAAGGCTTATAGAAAATAAAGAGCAAAATGACAGAAGCTAGTCCTCCTTTTCAGTAATTATTTCAAATACAAGTGAATTAAACTTTCCAATCAAATGGCAAAAATTGGAAAAATGGATTTAAAAAACTTGACCCAACAATATGCTGTCTGCAAGAGAGTTATTTTACATCAAAAGATAAAATAGGTTGAAAGTGAAAGCATAAAAAAAAGATAGTCCATGCAAATAGTAACCAGAAGAGAGCAGTAGGTGACTATACTACTATCAGACAATACGGACTTTAAATCAAAAAAGACTACAAAAGACAAATAAGGGCATTATATATTAACAAAAGGTTAAATACAGCAAGAATACATAACAATCATAAACATGAACATACCTAGTAAATTAACATCAAAATATATAAAGGGAAAATTGAAATAATTGAAGAAATAGATAATTCTATAGTAATAGCTGGAGACTTAATACTCCACTCTCAATAATGGAAAGAATAACTAGAGACCAGACAAGGAAATAGAGGACTTGAACAACACAATACAACAACTAGATCTAACAGGCATTTACAGAACACTCTACTCAACAATAACTGAACACACATTCTTTTTTAATGCAACTGAGAAATTTTCCAGGATTGATTATATGTTAGGCCACAAATCAAGCCTCTAAATAAAATAAAAGTCATACAAGTAATTTTCTAGATTGTAACCGAATAAAGTTAGAAATCAATAACAGAAGGAAAACTGAAAACAATTCACAAATTTGTGGAAATTAAACAACACAATCTTAATCAATGAATCAAAGAATACATCACAAGGGAAATTAGAAAATATTTAAGATAAATTAAAATGAAACACAACATGAAAACAGCAAAAGCAGTGCTAAGTGTGAAATTTATAGCTATAATCACTTTCATTAAAAAAACAAGGTTACAAATCAATAATCTAACTTTACAACCTTATGAACTAGAAAAAGAAGAATATACTAAACCAAAAACTAGAAAAAAAAAGAAGGAAATAGTAAACATTAGAGCACAAACAAAGTAGAGAATAGAAAAACAACTGAGAAAATCAATAAAACCAAAAGTTCAACTTTTGAAAAGGTCCGCAAAATTAACAAACCGTTAGCTAGATAAACTAAGGGGGGAAAAAGACTCAAATTACTAAGCTCAGACATGAAAGTGGGGGCATTACTATCAATTCTACAGAAATGAAAAAAGATTATGAGAGTATTACAACCATCTGTATGCCAACAAATTGGATAACCTATATTTAAAGGACAAATTTCTAGTAACACAAAACTTCTGAAGCCTAAAGGATGAAGAAATAGAACATATAAATATTCCTAGAAGTAGTAAGTTGATTGACATTAGTAATCAAAAATCTCCTGAAAAAGAAAATTCCCAGAACTCATGGTTTCATTGATGAATTCTACCAAACATTTAAAGAAATAATATCAATCCTTCCAAAATATTCCCAAATAATTGAAAAGGAAGGGATACTTCTTAATTCATTCTGTGTGGCTAGTGTTACCCTGATACCAAAGCCAGACAAAGACACTACAAGAAAAGAAAACAACAGACCAATATGCTTAATGAACATTGATTCAAAAATTCTCAACAAACTATTAGTAAATCAAATGCAGTGGCGTATTGAAAGGATTATGCACCAAGACCAAGTGGGATTTATTCCCGGAATGTAAGGATGGTTCATCACATGAAAACTGATCAATGAACTATACCACATTAACAGATAAAGAGAAACAAAAACATGATTACCTCAATTGATATAGAAAAAGCATTCGGTAAAATTCAACATCCATTCATGATAAAAAACACCCAACAAACTAGGAAAAGAAGAAAATTACCTTAACATAATAAAAGCCAAATATGCAAAAAACACAGTGAATATGATACCCAACACTAAACACTGGAAGCTTTTTCTCTAAGATCAGAAAAAAAGGAAGGATGCCAGGTTTCAACATTTCAATTCAACATAATACTGAAATTTTAGCCAGTGCAATTAGAGCATCATAAGAAATAAAGTTAAAAAAAATTAGAAAGTTGCAAAATTATCTCTGTTCAGAGATGATATGGTCTTATACATGTAAGATTGTAAAAATTACACACATACACACACATGCCAAACACACACAATTTAGAACTAATAAATTCAGTAAAGTAGAATAATACAAAGTTAATGCACAATAATCAGTTGCATTGCTATTCACCAACAATGAACAATACAAAAATGAATTTAAGAAACAATTCAATTTACAATAGTATCAGGAATAATTAATTAGGAATTAACCAAGGATGTGAAAAATGTACAATTAAAACTACAATACATTACTGAAAGAAATCATAGAAATAAAATGCAAAAACATGGCCCCTCATTGCAAAACTTAATATTATGATATCAATATTACCCAAAATGTCTATATATTCAATGCAATCCCTATCAAAATCTCAATGACTTCTTTTGCAGAGATGAAAAACCTATCCTATAATTCACATGGAATCTCAAGGGACCTGAATAGCTAAGATAATCATGAAAAAAAACAACAAAAAAACAAAGCTGGAAGACTCACACTTCCTGATTTCAAAATTGCTACAAAGCTAAAATAATAAAAACAATGTAATACTGTCATAAAGATATATACATAGAAGCAATGGTGGAACAGAGAGCCCAGAAATAAACCCTTGCATTACACAGTCAAATGATTTTGACAAGAGTTTCAAGACCATTCATTGGGGAAGGAGGATGTTTTCAACAAATAATGATGAGAAAACTGCACATCCATATAGAAAAGTATGAAGTTGGACATGTAGATAACACCATATGCAAAAATTAACTCAAAATTAATCCATGACCTAAATGTAAGGCCTAATACTATTATTAGAAGACAACATAACGCACAATTTCACAGCACTGGTCGTGGCAATAATTTCTTAGATATGACATCAAAGGCATGGGAAACAAAAGAAAAATATAGACTAATTGGGATTCATGAAAATTAAAAACTGTTGTGCATCAATGGACACTATCAACATCATGAAAAGGAAATCTATGGAATGGGGAAATATTTGCAAATCATATATCTGATAAGAGATTAATATCTAGAATATATAGAGAATGTCTAAAATTCAACAACAACACAAATATACCTCAATTCAAAAGAAGACAAAGTATTTCAACTCACATTTTTCTAAAGATGATAATCAAATGGACAATAAGCCCAGACCTACTATAATCAAAACAATGTAATACTGGCATAAAGACGGGCATATAGACAAATGGAATAGAATAGAGCACCCAGAAATACACCTTTACATATATGGTTAAATGATTTTTAACAAGGGTGCCAAGACCATTGATTGGGGATAAGACAATCTTTACAACAAAATCAGAAAATAATCTTAATATGTGGAGAAATTGATGATGTGGAGAAACTGTAATGCTTGTGTACTGTTGGTGGGAATATAAAATGGCACAACCTCTGTGGAAAACAGTATGATGGTTCCTCAAAAAATACTGAAAATAGAATTACCATATGAGGCAGCAATTCCACTTCTGGGTATATACCCCAAAGCACTGAAAGCTGGATCTCAAAAGAGATATCTGTACACTCATATTCATAACAACATTATTCACAAAAGCTAAAATGTGGAAGAAACCCATGTGCTATGGATACATGAATAGGTAAGCAAAATGTGGTATACACATACAATGGAAGAGTATTCAGTCTTAAAAGGGAAGGAAATTCTGACACATTCTACAACATGGATGTACCTTGACAACATTAGGCTAAGTTAAATAAGCCAGTCACAAGGACAAATACAGCACAATTGCACTTATATGACATACTTACAATATTTGAAATCACAGAGACAGAAAGTGGAATGGGGGTGATTGTGATGGGCTGGGATAATGGGGAGTTATTGTTTAATGGATGTAGAGTTTAGGTTTGTAAGATAAAATTGTTCTGGAGATAGATAGATGCAGAGCAATATGAATGCACTTCATATCACTGACCTATACATTTAAAATCGTTAAGATCACAAATTTTATGTTTTATGCATTTTATCACAAAAAATAATTTAAAAATTATATATTGATTTATATATAAATATGAAAACCCATATCAAAATTTTGAAAAAAAAATATTTCTTGACAGGAGATGAGATTTGTGTACAGAATTGTTGATAACTTCAAAATAAGTATTATTACTAGTAATTATTGATGAAATAGCAAAAAAATAATTTTAATATAATTATAATTCTTTGTATGGATTTATACATGACATCCACATCAAAGAACTACATAAGTAACTATGTGCTAATAAAACAGTATAAAATTTAAAGAAACAAGAATTGATGATAGTTTTACACCAATTATTCTGCTGTCGAATCTTTTTTGTTATTAATGACAGACTAGAGCATATCAAATAATTGTAATCTTCAGAATAAGAAATAAAAACTGAAATAATATTAACTAGAATTATAAAATAGGTAAACACAAGTTATTTGTTGATAAGGTCAGAAATACATTTTATATTCTGTAATATATCTGAAAACTTCAAATTTATTAATACAACCATGAGTTGGAATGCACTGTATGGTACAGTCAAAGCAAATACTCAAGGGCTCCCTGTGTCCAGCTCTTGTATGCAATTGCTGGGAAGTGTGGCTTTTCATTTTACTCTTTGTAGATTCCCCTTGTATTTGGCACCAGAGGTAATTTTTCATCTTTGTAGTTAAATTATAAACTTCCCTTGCCACTTCTTGCCAAATTGCACTATTCTGTCTGTCGAAAACAGCTGGGCTGAGTAAGAAAATAACTGGTCGATTAAAAAAAAAAATGCAATCTAGAAATGTGAACTATTTGATTACACTAAAATAGAAAGCTTAAACTAATCATTTACTAATCTTCTCACATCTTCTTTGAAACAGCTTTTGATGAAAAGGTTAGCAGAAACATCAAATTTCTGGGTTCTGAATGGTTTGTTTGCTGGGAAAACATACACAGTATTTTCTAAATGTGTTGTTAAGTAAACTATGGTTGATTTCAGTGAAATTATTTTGGTTTCAAGAGGGATTCTGCATAAATACTCACAAACTGAGCTAAATTCTTTTCAACATCAAACTACATTTGAGTTAATTTAGTGTTAGTCATTTTAAAAATGTAAACAAAAAAATCTAAAATTACTAAATTTGGATCTAGAAATGTAAAATGTTCATGTGTATCTAAATTGCTCATTGCCTTATGTTACTAAGGAAGAACTGTTGCAAAACTCATTTCCTATAATGAGTTTCTTAGGATCAAGAGTAAATTAAAATACAAGGATTTGCTGCTTATGCTCTTTTGGTTATGAAGTTATTTTCCCCACATACTGTCTGCCAGGCTTTGAAAAGCAGAGGTGCCTACTTTAAACTTTATGTTAAGTAGTCCCAAATAGAATAGTGGCATATGCCTCCCAAATCACTGCAAATATGAGTAACAACTAAACATAAACCACATAGCAAGAGACAGAAAGAAAAGGAATAAATAAGAAAAACACATACAAGATAAAGGCAGTAATGCCAAGTATATAACTCATAGCTCTAAATATAAAGGGTTTCACTCCTATATTAAAAGGGCAGTATTAAATTGGATTTTTAAGAGGTCCAGGCTGCCTAGAAAATACACACTTGAAAGAATAGAGATGTATGTAAACAACAGAATCACAGGCATGAAGAAAAATAAAGCGGAGGTAGCAAAGTTAATCTCACACAAAGTACAATTTAAGATAAAATCAGCACAGAGGGTAAAGATGATTGTTTGATCATAATAAAATTTACAATACCTAATAAGTGCATTATATTCATAAAATTGTACAGGTCAAATAACATAACTTCAAAATATATGAAGCACAAGTGTGGGGCAAGTAACAAGATTGACTGCAGGTTTTGTTCAGTGGGAAGCAGATTCTGAAAGAATTCCTTTAAATACAAAGGTCCTTGTAGAGAAGGGAAAAAGCAGGATTGGACAAAGAAGTCAAGTTAGATTCAAGCCTAACAACTTTGGCCTGTGGAGGTCTGTGGAGCTGAAATAGCATCTCTGAGTTATGTTGAGCTAGACGTTATATGCTCACTTTGACAAGGCATGGGATGTGGGCTACCTACCACCTAAGATGACTTTGAGCAAAGTGGCTCTCTACAACCAAGGCAATGCCTGAAGAGGCTACAGCAGAAAGCTTTTTGTTGCCAGCATTCCCTGCAGCCAAGGAAACAGGCCCTTCCTTGATGAGGGGTCTTGGGTAATGCATCTCTGTGTCTGTCATGGTCCACCCCACTCAGATTCATTTGCACATACATAGTTGGGGAGCAGTTCTCTAAGACTCAATTGAGCTTCTCGAAACAGACGAGGAAAGTTAGGGAGGTGAACTGGACAGCAGCTCATTTCAGGGCCATGAGGATACTTGTTTTGCCCCTACTCTACTATCTCTTCACCCTTTGCTGACACCTCTGCTGGCCGAGCTGATCCTCACCCCTAGGTGTCTGGGACTCTGGCTACCATGTCATTCTCAGTCCAGAGGTTCTTCAGTTGTATGCTTATTATCAAATTGGGGAAAGGATATGAAGTAGTATCCCAGTAGATTGTTTGGGTGCAAACATACTCCTTCCTGACTCCATTTTATATCAACGACTCTACCTCTCCTGATGATCACAATTACACCTGTGAAAATGAACATTCTCCTTCCTGCTGGATCATGGACAAACATGAGCCAGTGTCAGCCATAGCTCTATAGCTCAGTGGAGCTCTTGCTGTCCCACGCAGAAATGTTCTTCGTTTGGAAACCAGGACCTCATCTAATGCTGTGAAGACAGGAAATTCCCCAATCAGGACTGCTACTCTTTTCATTCTTCATGTGTAGACTTATGTGTTCTTTCTTTCACACTAAGCACCATACGTTCTTTAGTGAGAAATTACATCTTGGGGAATGACTTTCCATCCTTTTAATGTATCACTACAGAGATGGCACTTCAACTTTGACTCCAGCACACTACCCTTATGCTCTATCCAAGGGCAGCTTCTAGCTGGTGTGGTTTCTGAGAATGCCGGGGAATCCTATTGTCCTGGGTCTCCTTTACCATATTGTTGACTATAAAGTGACTCCTTGGGACAGACCGATTTTATGAGATCCCGTGCCAATGCATCAAACATGATGAGCCTTCAAATGCTGATGCTGGCTGAGGTCCTGTGTATAGAAAAAGCAAATGCGTACCTGGAATTCGTATCTGGTCTCATCAGAATAAATTTCTGGCCTTTCAGGTTGTAAGGAACCCAAAACGTCAACTTGTCATCAAGTGGCAAGTTGGTCTCCTTAGAGAATGATGCCATTTTGGGATCTTAACATGGCTCTCTGTTGCTGCCAGTTAGAATGAGTCAGTATTATATTCTGACTAACTTGGGTGCACCTCTTTTTCCCCACTAAGTGAATGACTAGGTATATAGCCTAAAGCTCTACTCATGAGAAGATACGTCCCTTGTCTCTATCTTTCAAGCCAGTCCTGAATGAGGCTGTAGTGCTACTGCCAGTTAATTTTAGCTTGCTTCCACATTTGAGCTGACCCATCTATAAAAACAAGATGGGCCATGTTCTTCCTTAGCGACTTGGTCATGACATATCCTCCATGTGTCTATCAGTGTAAGCTAACGAAATAGTGATGGCTTATATGGCCGGGGACGGGGGGTGGTCTTCTTATACATGTAGTTTGCTGTGCCTGCCAATCTTGCTAATGCTCAATCCTGGAAGTACAACTCTCATTTTAAAATAGACTATTCTTGGGCCCACCAACCCTTATTACCCATCTCATGATGGATAATTCCAGAACCATAATAAATCTATATCGCATGATCAAGTGCTCTGAATTTCAAAGGGCCCAGGAGAAAAACAGGAACTGTCATCAAAAGGCGTATCATCCTCTACTGCAGAGGGCATCCGTTGCTCCAGAAGCAAGGAACCTACAGTCTGATTCTCATCCTGGGGCTTGTCATAGACTCTGTATGTTCACAGCTGGTCTCTCTGACATTATAGGATATGCCAAGTTGTATGGACCTGATTGAAGAGCAATTCACATTGCAACCTGGACCAGATGCAAACACTTTTCCTACTCTGGGTCCCACTAAAAGATTGCAGCCTTTCACTCACCTGGTTCATGGGTCAGAGCAATGTTATCAGGTATAGAATATGCTGTCTCCAGAAACCAGGTAAGCTTAGTAAGAATGATGCTTCCTTAGTTGCTGAAAAATACTGTTGTTTCTTTTACTTTAAATGGAAACTTTCAGCATGTTCCTGACAACTAGACCTCTACAAAGTTCTTGATATGGCAGGCTCCTAAGTCCTCATAGGGTTTCCCTCTGACCAAAATGCATGTGTGTTACCAAGGCCTCCAAATTGCTACCTAATTCCTATGTATCAAGCCTTATTACACGATGCAAGCAACACAGTGGATTCATTTGATGTTCTACAGGATGTTCAGAGATTCCAGATCTTTCAACTATGTTATGTCAGAGGATAGGAGAGTTAATATAGCCTTGGGATAAAACCATAATGTACACTGTTGTCTGTTTCATATTAAAGCAAATTGTTTTAGATCATCTTATTTGACAAAAATTCTCAAAAATGCATTTGCCAAATCAATGGTAACATATCATGTACCTGTGGTTACGTTTATCTGCTCTAACAAAGATACTACTGCATCCAGCACGGTAACTGCAACGAATGCTGCCATATAGTGGAGTTTGCAGTAGTCTGTAATCCTTCAAGATGTCTGTAGTTTTTTCAGACTAGTAAATTAAGTGGAGATAAGGCTCATCACCCTGAATTCTTTACATCTTTAAAGGTGGCCTTAATTTCTACTATGCACCCTACTATGAGATGTGATGTTGTTTGTGAATTACTCTCTTAACTTGAGTAGGGAAGTTGATTTCCAAGGTTACCACTTGGCCTAGCCTACACTCTTTTACAGTTTCTGATAAAGTTGAATTCATTCCTACTCCAGCATCCAAGGATTCCACTTTTTGGTGTAGACCCAAGAGAAGTGCAATGACATATGCAAGAATGTTCTTAACAGCTTTTTCCTAACTCCAAACAAAAACAAACCAAATTTCCATCCTCAAGTGAATGGAGAAAAAGATTATTTTTTTTCACAATGGAATTTGGCATAACGATAAAATTAGCATACTTCTGGTAAATAAAAACATTGTTGAGTAAAAGAACGGACACAAAAGTGTACATATTTTGTGTTCCCATTTAAATGAAATTCAAGAACTTTCAAAACAAATCAATGATAACATGTAAAAATGTTACTTTGAAGGGGTAAAATTGTTCTATATATCTCGAGCAGCATAATGGTTCCCCAAAGATGTGAAATATAGTTACATACATAATTCTCTAATGTGGTTCATGTGTGAACTCAGAATTTGGCTACTGCCTCTCAAAATAAATTACTTCCTGCTTCTTCTTTTGTTTTCCTTTTGTCTCAACTGGACATAAAAATCAAATAAATGTTATTAATTCAAATAAGGTATTTGAGGATCTTCCTTGAAAGGGGACAGCATGTCACTTCGAGTAAGAGAAAGCTTAAAGAACATGGTAAAATAAGGAAAGGTTATGTCTTATTTCCACCAAATTCAAACTCAGCAACTACCTGTTCCTTCATTTCTTAGATGGCTACTTCTACGGGGCATCCTTGCATTCTGTCACACATCTGATTTCAGAAATGAACCCCTTCATTAACTGCACATTTGCATGAATTTATATCAAGATGAAGTCACTCAAATTCAGTATCCTTTGCATGGGCAATGCCAACCAGATTTAATTAAGTATATGATTATTGCAAGTTGTTTTTCCTGATGAGTTTTTATTCTAGTTATCAGTTACGCCAGACATATACTGCATAGGGTAATTTAAATACATCCTACTTTCATACGAAAGCGAAAGATGTCTCTGTAATTGACATTATTTGGGGTCCTAATTCTTCACAACTGATCTATTTCTTGAACTGTGGCAAATTGCTGTAACCTAATACTTGTTATCATTATTTTTATCATCACTGTGCTCATTTCTATGTGTTTTATTGTTGCTATTTTTGTTCTAGTTCCAAATCCAATATTTTTTCTGTATTCAGATTTCTTCTGACCATCTAATGCTGTACCCCTACTTGTTTTGTATTTAAATACTCTTCATTCAATTTTTACTACATTTAGATTCAGAAAGAAAAGAAAGTCTATTAACCATATATCATGAATATAATTCTCCTTTAAACTAAATTATTAACCTACTTATTAGCTTTAAAATGAAATGAAACACAGAACTGTCATTCAGACTTGTATCTTACTATTGATTTTGCTAGATATATTAAATTAACTATATCAGATCCCTATATAGATGTTAATATATTACTAGCAATAATATATACATAAGAGATTATATTGCCATTTCCTTAGGTCTTTAAGGAATTAAAGTATATAGACTTTTATTTTTTTTCCCGTTACCGTATGCCTATGTTATATCTCAACTGATTATATGATATTGTATTAGAAATTAGTAAAAGTAGATTTTATCTCTGGCTGTACCACTAAATTGCCACATGAATTTGTACAAGCTACTTCATGTGTGTGAGCAATTTTTTTTTCTAATTAGCTTATTGAGTTCACAGTCATATTCTATTCATTTCATATTGAGAAAATACAAATGCCCCTCCAAAAGAGACTACTAGTGAAAGTACTCCAGAAATGTTATATTTTTATTTATAAATAGGGTAAGCAAATTTTAAAAGCCAAAGTCAGTGAGTATTATATACTAAACTCCTATTTAAATACGTATTGGTGGCTGGAGACAACTCCACTGATATATTTCAAGTATTTTCATATAGGTGATACTAATTAAAACCTAATTTCTAACTAACAGGACACCATCTTTAGTATTGACATAGGACAAAATATTAATTGCATTACTTAGGTTTAAATACAGAACAGTATTATCCTCAACTTACCTGCTCAATAATAAATTATATATTTGACATTCATTACCTTTCAATTTTTATTTAAAACATTAAGGCAATATATCTCACTCAGCATTTCTATAAGAAAATACTTTAATCAATAAGAAATATCTGTCTTAATTCAATAACCAGCACTTGGTTGTAAATTATAAAATAACGGAATTCTAAATTCTGATTTTTTTAAACATGAAATTAATGGTAATGGAATATCTTCACTATAATAGACTATCAGGAGCAGCAAATTTTAAATGTAAGATGACTTAATTTCTCACTTCACTGTGAGAAACATTTTACTGTGGTTAGATACAATTTTTTAATAAACTACAGAATCACTCATCATCATATGTCTGTGTGTATGTTAGTATTCATGTTTTGACAGCTTTGGTGTGTTTTGGTTTATCTAGAGTAGCTGTATTATATGTATAAAATTATAGAATTGCTCAGTGTGATGGTCGATTTTATGTGTTGACTTGGCCAGGTCACAATACTTTGTTTTTCATCAAATACCAGTCTTGATGTTACTGTAAAGGTGATATTTTAGAAGTGACTAACCAGTAGCCTTTGATTAAAGCAGATTACCTTTCATATCGTAGGTAGGTTCCCTAAATAAATTCATTGAAAGCCTTAAGAGGAAAAGCAGGTTCCCTAAAGAAAAAGAAATTCTGCCTCCAGACTGTTTTGGAACTAGAGATTACAACATCAACTCTTCCCTGGGACTTCAGTCTGTCAGCCAGCCCTGCAAATTTCGGATGCACCCCCACCTCATACTTGCATGAACCAATCCCTTAAAATAAGTCTGGCTCTTTTTCTCTCTCTCACACACAAACAGGCATATTTGTGTGCATGTGTGTCTCTGTGTGCGTATGTGCATGTGATATTAGTTATGTATACATAATATGTACATTTTGTTTATTATTATTAATACACAGAAGCCCGAGAGAGAGAGAGAGAGAGAGAGAGAGAGAGAGAGAGCAGCTATAATTGCTTAATGGTTTCTTGGTAGCAGGAAATATTCAACATTCACAACTTAGTATATAGAGGAAAAACATTTCATGTGAGGACATAACCTATTGTAAAATATGTTTATAATATTGTCAACTGGCATTTTTTCATTCCAATCAATTCTTATAGGACTAGTAATGGGCATTGAAAGAAATTTCCTACCTATAGTTCAAGGTATCAAAAGGAGTCCAGTATATCAGAAAAGAAAAATAATTATGAAAAACATCAGTGTTTTTCCCCCCAAAAAAACAAATAATAGGTAAGAAAAATAGAATATCTTTATGTCATGGCAGCAGGTAAATGCTTACTATGTTTTTCTAACAATAAATGTCTTGCACACATTGATAATTTATATTTTTTTCGTATGAACATCTGTTGTTTAATCATTGTTTTTGCAGCAGAGCAAATGTAAAGCATATTTTACCTTAATTAACTCATTAAGGGGGGAAATAGCCAAAAGCATAAGGCTTTTGAGAACACTGATTTTAACTGCATCACTAGGAATAGAATAGTACCTTGTTCTCTTTATAGCTGTTATAGCTCCCTGAATAATTCAATTACAGTACAGCATTGAACCATATCTGCAGATAAGTGTAGTTAAGCTTTGCAGTCTCTAGAGGTCTCTGCACATCACTTTTTCACTCACTGCATCCTTGGAACAAAACCTTTCTAAAACAAGCACTTCAGCAGTGAGTAGACAGAACTCCTGCTCTCAATGAACTGAAAAAAAATTCTTCACTGAGGTGTCTGCCTCATCCTCATATCTTATAAAGGAAATTACAAGAATATAAGAAGAACCAAAAATATTCAAGAGCAAAAAATTGTTTTCTGCTCAATTATTTTTTAATCTAAACAAGAACTTTCATTCCTATAATTATGTCACATCTCCCTAGTTTGAAATTGTTCCAACTACATGAAATATTTCCCAAAGTGTACATAGTATTTAATGATTCTTTTTAATATTACCTACAGTATGTAAGGCCCAATTCAGTTCAGTTCACAAGTATTATTTTTTTTATTCTATCGAGTTCTTTAGGATGGGAAAAACAAATTAATGCCACAGTTCTGCATCAAATGTTCAGAACGTTGCAAGGATGCTGATTCCAACACTTGAAGACGATCAGCTCTTTCATCAACACTCTCATAAAATCAGCATGGTGTTAGAGAGCAAGACTTGTGAATAAACTAGCATTTGCCATTGTAGCTCAGATCCTGAGGACAGAAAATAGAGATTCATCTTCAAGGCCTAAGTTTCCTTTTGCTTAGTTCCTTTATCATATGCCATGATAGATCACCCCTCCTCCCCGGGAATCTGGTTTTGTGTGGAAGGTCACACCTTTGTGTGCGACTTGCAAAGCACAACATATCCATCACCTAGGCATGTAGGCCAGCAGGAAGCAAGCTGCACATTTTCATGGAGTAATGAGAGGAACCTCAGTTCACAGGAGAACTAGCAGTGTTGGGACAAAGGACGGGCTTATTGGGAAGAGCTATTTAAGACCTTTACTCTAGAGTTATTATTGATTGATTGATTGATTGATTGATTGATTGATTTGTCACACTCAACATTCACAACCAAATGTTCCTTTGAGTATAAGAGTTAAAGCTTAATATATTCCAGACACTATGAATAGTACATATATTACCCATTTAATTCTTATAACAACCCATTATGCAAGCACTATTATTAATAACTCCATTTTAAAGACAAGGAAACAGAGGCAGAAGAAGGCTAACAAATTTTCTTAAGGTTGTATAAGAAAACAATGCAGCTGGAATTCAAACCATACAGTCTGTCTTCAGAATCTGAACCCTTAATCCCTACAAAGCACAATTACTCTAGTAGATGTACTGTACTGAAGTTTACAAGAGGGAAGAGATGAGATCAACCAGTTGTATCATATAAAAGAAGCATCTTTAAAGTTTATGTGTTGAGGCCAGACCCCTCCCCCCCAAAAAAAAGCAGTGAAAAATCTTAACAAGCTTCACTATCACTGGTATCTCTGAAAGAATGGCTACATTATATTGTACTATTAAGTGCAGACTTGTCTCTCCTTGGAGATAAATATTAAAGAAGTATTTATTCCTTTATTTCTTAGATATTTACTTCTTAATCCAGAAGACATATCACAGAAATATATAAACTACATATAATATATTCTTTATTCAATGGAATGGTTAAGGAGAATAATCAAAACATATCTTTATGTTGTTTAGGTGGTCCCAAAGAGACATTTGCATTGAGCTTTTAAAATTATAAGACTTTTATATAATTCTATTGGAGCTAAGATATTGAGAGAGAGACAGAGAGAAAGAGACAGAGAGAGAGAGAGAGAGAGAGAGAGAGAGAGAGACTATAGAACATAGTATATTTGTTTAATTGGTCTGGTCTTGGTGGTAGGAAATATTCAACATCCACAATTCAGGGTACAGAGCAAAAAAAATATTTAAAATGAGGGCAAAACTGATAACATTTGTGAACTGTGTAACATCATTAGTTTATGAAAGTCAAAAGTAAAAGAATGTGTTTAGCCAAAATTCCTATAAGAAATGTATCCTCTGCTTTTTGTGAGACCTTTGGCAACTTCCCTAAGTAATCTGATTTCTAGTCCTCTCATATTCAAAATGGGGAAAATAACAATACCTACTTGATTTCACTGTGAGGATGAAATAAAATAAAATCTTAGCAGAAGGTCAGGCAATAAATGTTGATTTTAATAATTTTACCTGTGTGGATGATGGTGGCGTCTGACATCTATTACTTATAATTAAGCTTGTCATGTGTAATATGAACAGTTGTCACACTCTCTCACCTCTTCCTATTCCCAGGGTGTTCTTGCTGATTGTTAGTAGATGACTTTACATTTTATTTTATTGGAAAGACAGAAATCTCAAACAAGGAGTTTGGAACCCAGCTTCATACCCTCAGAAGGTCCCCAGTGCTCTCCCAAGGCTTTCGGTCCTCATTTTTTTCCACATTCTGCTGTGAGTTAATGGGAACTTCCACACCATCTTCTTGCTGATGATTATTAAACCTAATTCCTATCCCTCTGACACATCAAAAACTCAAAAGACACGAATCAAGAAAATAATTTTCATCCACCAATCATCACTATTATTCCAGGCTCCAAACCTAGAAACACTCCGGAAAATTATTTGACTGGTAATTCTACTTAATTTGTACATCCAACTCATCATAAAACTGTGTTATTTTTTAATTGAAATATCATATTTTCTTTCCTCGTTTATGGAAATAATAGCAAAAACTATTCATGATTTGCCATCATTAATGATTATTAATTAAAGAACTGACATCTAGCCAATTATCTCTTTCCGGGTATTGGGAGCTGTAAGTAAAAATACAACGTGAAAATTTAGTTTGGAGCTTCAAGGAGTTTAAAATCTAGGTACAGAGACAAAATAAATAAATAAATATACCAAACTATAAATAGAACAGAATTTCTAAAAATAAAATGAACTGAGGAAAATCTTCACCATAATTGCTGTGTGGAAGCTCACTCTAGCTAAATCTCCAACAGTTAATATCTTTTTTTTTTTAATTTGGGCTTAAAATATAGGTAGAAGTTAGATAGGAATAACTGAAGATCAAAGAATTTTCTGGAAAAGAATGTCGGATGAATCAAGACATGGTAGGAAAAAGCAGCACTCATGTTGTTTACCATTCTGTTTTTGAGCAGTTTTGAAAGCTGAGGAACTTCTGGATAATTTTCAGATAAGGTCTCATGAATTTGTTTTGGTGTTCTCAGATGAAACTGATTAGGAAAATGAAAGCTCCAACTCACTTATAAAATTCTACCATGCACTAAAAACAAACAAACAAAAAATGCTGATGATGACCATAGTCCCTAAAATATATTTGGGGAGAGATGGTCTCTTTAGAAATTTAGAAATTACAAAAAGAAAAGCATAATATGCTCAATGTCTAAAAATTACTACAGTGTTGTCATAACATGAACATGAATACTATATTTGTATACTTATAATACACAGAAACACGAGACAAATTCCATCCAATAGACTCATAAATTTTCCCAAAAATACACCAACATTTTAAAAGGAACAAAGTCACATGAAAAGGTAGAAGGTCATATTCATTAATCTTATGTGTAATGACAAAATCCACCATGGTCATTCCTGTACAGCGAGGATTTGAAAGTCTGTATATGAAGTACATATGCAGTTCTAGTCTGATAGTTGCCTATTATCTGGAACTATAGGGTATCTAAAATATCTCTGGCCTAATTTAAGCAAAATATATTTAATGATCTCTACAAATACTTTGAAAATATAGAACGCTAAATAATCTTTTGTATTTTACCACCATCATAAAGTATTTAAATACATGGGAATCAATCATCAGTAGAATCTCAAGATTCTGTAATATTAGTCCTTATTTGTTTGACTTTGTTTTTGTTCTTACTCCTCCATCCTTTGAAATCTAATCTTTAAATAACCCATTTAAATATCTCTGATATTAATTTTTCTCCCAGAAAATATGATTGTCTGTGCAGGCAAATTGGATTTCCAATGACATTATTAATCTTTCTACAATTTCCCAGTCTTCTGGCTCTCATTACTTTCTTTAATTTATTTATAAACACTTGCATTTTTCTATGTCCTTGACATACTAAAACAAATAAGAGTTTCTATTATAAATCATGAGCATTACTAAGGAAATGCAAGTGGCAGTTAGCTATATAACCTTGTCATCTTTATGTATGCACACACACAAAAAAAATCTAAACACAATTTCTTAAGTTTACTACAGAAAATACATAATTTGAAAAGACTAATTATCTATGCCCTCACCTCACGCACACACTTGCATAAATTACCCTAGTTGATATTTCCCAAATATTTTTAATTTTATAACAAAAAAGAATGAGAGGGAGATGGGGTAGGAGAGGGGTTAGTAGATAGATGGATCGAAAGTATAGAAAGGAATAGAGTAGAATAGAATAGAATAGAATAGAATAGAATAGAATAGAATAGAAAGGAATAGAGTAGAAGAGAATGGAATGGAATAGAATAGAATAGAATAGAATAGAATAGAATAGAATAGAATAGAATAGAATAGAATAGAATAGAACAGAACAGAACAGAATAGAATAGAATAGAATAGAATCGATAGGCAGATGGATAGACAGCAACTTTAGCTTCCTGCGAGTCCACCCCAGCACCAGCTATCTGTCAGTTTACCTGACATATTTATTTTTAATTGATTTTATTTTTAAATGAGTTTTAACTCTTTCCAATACCCGTTACATAAGCAACACTATTACACTGAGCAGGTAAGCACTCTCCATGTATAGAAACACACATGCACACATGTTTTCATATACTGATAAAATCAAAGCAGATGAAAAACAGCTCTGCCATGAAATCTCACCACTTCATATATCCATCTGTCAGACGTGGTGCTCACACAGTTCCCATCAGCCTTCTGTTGATATGGTCTTAATACTCTTAGTTCTTCTGGAATCCACACTACCTTGGCTACTTAAGAACATTGCTCTGGTGACTCATGTTTATTTGTGTCCTTTCAACTTTTTATCTCTTTATTAACAATTTTCATGAATATTCAAACCAGTCAACATTTCTCATACAGATTAAGAAAAAAAAATCTTCTCTTGACCTCACATTCTTCTTCCCACTTATCACAACTTGCTATGAGCGTCATTGCCTTTAATTGACTTGTTTACCTCTTGTTTTCTTCTGACACCGTTCTAGTAGCTTCAATCAGCCATGCTTCCAACAAAATTCTTGTGTGTATGTTTGTGCGTGTGTGTATGTGTGTAACTTTTTTACAAATCATCAGGGACTGTCAATAGTGCTAAGTCTAATAGTCTATTTTATGTCACCAATCTACTTGATGTGTGAACATTATTTACCCCATAGATTGCTCCTTAACTTAAACATTTCCTTAACTGTCATTGGTTTACTCTGATTACCCCACTGTCCTTGATTTCCTCTGATATCACAGCCATGCCTTTTTGGTATCCTTGACTGGTTCTCTCTCATCTTTCCTACCAGTTAATACTGGAATGTTCTAGGATGCTGTATATATATATATATATATATATATATATATATATATATATATATATATATATATATATATATCCTTGAGTGGTTTCATCCATTTCCCCGACTTAAAATAGTATATCTATGTAGACAGCTTCAAAATTTATAACTTCAGCACAGACTTTTCCCCTGAATTCCAACCATATAATTTGAATGTCTACGTTATGTATCTACATACCTTCATAGTTAATGAATAAGCAAATCAAACTTAACATGTTCAAAATTGAACTTCACACCTTTACCAGATGCCACCTGCTGCATTGCCTTCCCTGCTACACAAGTGGCAATTTCATTCTTCTAGCTGATTAAACCCAAATCCCTGCATTCATCTTTGATACCTCTTTTTTTTCATACCCCACTTAAAATCAATCAGCATATCTTACAAAAATAACGAGAATCCAATCACTCCTCGTAGCAACTACTACTAAAAGCCACCATCATTTCTCATCTGGATTATTGCCATAGATTAAAGTAATATTCTGATTCATCTGCAGTCTACCCACATCACTGGGCTCACAATCCATAATGATTCTGATAAGACATAATTTAGTGCATATCATATATCTGCTCTAAACCTGTTAACATCTTCCTATGTGACTTCTTAAAGACAAATGATGTTACCATGCTCCAAAAGCTACAAAAACTGGATTCCGGTTACCTTTTGACCTCTTCTCCTACTATTCTCTACTTGTCTAGGTTCTCCAATCACAGGGACCCCCTCTTGAGCTGACGAGACATGCCCCTGTCTGGAATGACCCTTGGAGATGTGTGGATCCACTTGACAGATCCTCTTACTGAATATCTGCATTTTACATCCAGGCTTCCTTAGTGTCTATGCGTTTATTGCTTTACTGAGACTCAGAATTTAAATTCCTTCAAATCTATGGCATAAGGAATTCAATGAAACAATAAGATGGTGGATTAAGCTTATTTGAACTTTGGGTTTTACACTATTAGAATTCAAAAAGAGGAGTTGGGATAACAAAACTCTGTAAATTTAACCTTTCAGAAATATTGATGGAAATGAAATGCTAATGTTAGAGGCTTAGTGTGTGGGGGGTGGGGGGGTATAGTGAAGCATATAAATAAATAATTGATGGGCATAATTTTGCTTTCCAAATATCCTTTCTAAAGTCACCATGTCATGCTGGAAAACGTCCACAACTGTCAGATCAATTGCCAGAATTCCAGAGTTTAGAAGATAGAATCTCTTTCTCCCCTTACTCATAAATCAACCCTGTCTTTATATATATAAAAAAAAAAAAAAAAAAAATTACAAAAATTTTTTAAAAAGTTAATAAATGACTAGAACTAAAAAATAATTTAAAAAATTAATGCTGCCTTTTCAACCGGAATCTCCATCTTCCAGTAATTTGTGAAAATGACCAAAACAAAGGGAAAGAGGAGAGGCACCCACTATATGCTCTCTAGGCCTTTTAGAAAACATGGAGTTAGTTGCTCCTTTGGCCACACACATCCGAATCTACAAGAAAGGTGATACTGTAGACATCAAGAGACTGGGCACTGTTCAAAAAGAAACGCCCCACCAATGTTCCCATGGCAAAACTGGAAGGGTGTACAGTGTTACCCAGCATGTGGTTGGCATTGTCGTAAACAAACAAGTTAAGGGCAAGATTCTTGCCAAGAGAATTAATGTACGTATTGAGCATATTAAGCACTCTAAGAGCCAAGATAGCCTCCTGAAATGGGTGAAGGAAAGTGATCCAAAAAAGAAGAAAACCAAAGAGAAAGGTACATGAGTTCAGCTGAAACACCAGCCTGCCCCACTCAGAGAAGCACGTTTTGTGAGAATCAATGGAAAGGATTCTGAGCTGCTGGAACCTAGTCCCTACAAACTCATGGCATGATAAGTATAAAAATATAAAAGATCTCTGTATTGTTAGAAAAATATTAATGTTGCCAGTAGAGAAAGGCCATAGCACTGATGTGAAAATCAAGGCCAAGAACCACTGACAAGTACAACAAACCTCAAACCCTTTTAAGACTTTGCTTCCTGAGCTTATTTTTCCAATAGAATAGCGGGCATATGTAAAATTATGAGACACATTCAGTCAGACTGAGACACACAGTATGAATAATTCTTAGTTGTAAAGAAAGGCCACTTGAAACTATATTTGACTACACAAATTATTTGAGGCTTGTAGGAAAATAATGGTATAATTTTCTCATAAGTTTAGCTAATAAAAGAAGGATTAAGAAATACAAATGACATGGTGAGGTTAGCAGATTTCCATATAAATTAACTGATTCATGGGTAGAATTTCAGAAGAAAATAAGGTGTAGTTATTCCTGATTCACTATCCCCATGTTGCCCATTGAAGATGGTGATAAGGGTGCTTACCCTATATGTGTACACATTAATAGAGGTGTAAGAAAAACTTTAATTTCCTTAAGGATGGCAGGATTCTGACATAACAAAATCAAAATAAAATCTGGTTTATGATGATATAATTTAGAGTTAATAAAACTTTTATGATAAAACAAATATATTTTGCATGATTACAGAAGTCTGGAAATACAACTGGATAATAAACTTATAAAACTGGATTTTTAAGAATGGAAAGAACAGTGAGATGGCAAATAATATATTTTATTCTCTCTAGGAGTATATTG
Source organism: Rhinolophus sinicus (assembly GCF_057876585.1). Taxonomy (NCBI): domain Eukaryota; kingdom Metazoa; phylum Chordata; class Mammalia; order Chiroptera; family Rhinolophidae; genus Rhinolophus; species Rhinolophus sinicus. The sequence continues at coordinate 120,653,822 of NC_142515.1, read as the reverse complement.
CTTGTTCAAGTAGATACATGTTTTACTCTTGAATAAATAAACACATAAGTACAGCAGAAATAAATGTTTCAATCATGATAAACTACAGATACATTTCCCGCCCTTCTTTTCTCTCTCTCATTTTCCCTTTATCTTTCACTATATTTTTATTATTTGAATCATAAACATATACCTTTTTCACAAACTTCCACATTTAAGACAATTGATATCAGAAATAAACAAAGGAATAGCTTATTTCTCCCTAGTGCTTGTTTTTAATAGCATAAAAATATATTAATAATAATGCATATTTTTCAGCCAATCATCTCCAAGTAAGCTGCTTAACTAAATATACACAATAATGAAAAACATTTTTTCTAATTACTACTTGATAGTCTGAACCAAAATATTTTATACCTTTTGTTTTATAAACTAAGCTTTTTTGAGAAATATGCTGCTAGAATCCCCATCCATTAGCAGAAAGTGAAACAATTTTGATGAGCAAGAGATAAAAGCTGATAAAAGATGAAAGTCAAGAATCAAAGGAAAAATTATTAGGATAGTAAATGAGAAGAAAATCACAAATGAAATAACTATGCCTCATTCCATAGATTACCTACTATTTTTCATTCTTGTTTTAGGAACACAACACATATAAATTTGATGTATAAAATATGGTAAATAAGTATTATCAGGAGCATGGGTTTCATTTGGGAAGCCGCGCTATGTAAATCTGCGTGAAGAAAATAATTATTGTTCCTTAATCTTTGCTCCCATTCAAGGTAAACCCAGAAATGAGGTCTGATAGTCAAAATATATTACAAAAAATCATGTCTTTGTTATTATGACCTGGAAACAAAGAAATTTAAAAATATCTGTAATACACCAATGTTTTCTGTTATTACCAAGCATTACTCACTTTTAAAAGAGCTTTCATATAAAGCAAAAATGTATGTATTTTCTATAACTTTTATAGATAATATATCCTAAACACATATCAGTGTCAAATACGAAAAATCTGTACAAAACGTTTTTCAGTTTAAAGATAATGTATTTATCTGATTCTGACTCACATTTCAGTATTCCTGAAATCAATATATCTCTTGAATTGATTGTGAACTCTCAATTCTCCACTGTGCATTCTTTATGAGTTACTTTTTCAATGATAGTTTATTTCACAATTTGTGGTATCTTACAAATCTAGAAAATACAATATGATAAATCCTCTAAATAAGTCTTGTTTTTAAAACAAAGCATTCTTCAAATATTCCTATTGTTTTATACATGGACTGTATTATTTTCTTTTACACTGGAACACAACTAGCTTAAGAACAATGAATGCAATGAATCTTAACAGCGCCTGAAGAATGATAATAATTTCTAATTTTTCCTCAAAGGAATCAAGTTTATGAGATGTAAGCTTCTGATCACTTTCCCATTTTCTATTCATTTTATAAGTGATAACATAAAAAGCAATAAAATATTCAAATAATTGCACAAATGCTGCAGCACAAAGATAGCTAGCAGGCAGCAGTGCTACTTGATGATTCAAAATGATAATGGATCAGCTTGAACATAACAGTCAGAATTTGGTGTAAAAATAATAGATTAACAGTGTCAATGTTTAATCTATGAAAAATGTTGACTGTATAAAATTTAGCATATTGAAATTATGTCAGTGCATAAGATTTTATTCCAATTCAACTTTTAGTCCATTGGTTAAAAGTTTTACTGTTAAATGGTAAATATATATTAATATTTAAAAAGCAGAAAGTTTCTGGCATTTTGATTGGAATTATTTGTTAACTAGGAAGTTCCTTTTTCAAGTACCACGTGCTAAAACACTACTACTGTTTTTGATACGCATGGAACAATTTGATTGGGATTAGAGGCAAGTGTACATAAAAAAAACATGTTTAAATGGTATAGCACAGAGACCAGCTATGTGCCAGCTACCATGCCAGCTGACTATCAGCTGAATATGCATGCCAGCTGAATATCAGCCATGATAACAGATGAGAAATAAATATCTGCCTCATTGTTAATTCTGTAACTATCGGCATTAAAGGATATGGCATAGACTGAGTATTTATGTTCCCCCCAAATTAATATGTTGCAACCTGTGAGGGAATTTGGAGGTAGGATCTCTGGAAGTGCCCTCATAAATGGGGTTTGTGTCCTTATAAAACAGACCCATTGTGCTTGCCTGCGCCTACTGACATGTGAGAACACAGCAAGAGGATGGCCATCTCGCAATCAAGAAGTAGGCCTCACCCAACACAGAATCTTCCAGCACTTTGATCTTTCACTACCCAGCCACCAGAACTGTGAGAAATACATTTCTGTGGTTTACAAGTCATCTAGTCTATAGTTGTTGTTGTGATAGTAGCCTGAATGGACAATAACAGCAAATATATTTATGCTTTTTTTTTTTTTTTTCCTTCAGAAATTAATTCATTCTGAGGCTGTGCTCCTTCACTGCCCCAAGTACAAGGGGGTTGGGCCACAGGGAGTATATAGGCCCTGGGGCATGGTGGCTCCATCTAGATTTTAAAGGACAGGGCCTCTCAGCAGAACCTTGAGGTCATAACCCCAGCTCAGGAAATTCATGGGGTCCAGAAAGAGAACTGCTTTGGGTTTTCCCATCAAGCAATGGGAATGATGTTGTCCCTTCAGTGGGACCAGAAGGCAGAGTGAGCCGAAGAGGATTATTCTTGAGCCGTAAGGATTAATGTTCACCCATTAGGTTTTGGATTTACCTGGGACCAGTCACTCTTTTTGTCCATATCTCCTTTTGGGAATGGAAATGTCTATCCTATGTCTATCCCCACGTTGCATTTGGAAGATATGATTTGTGTGGTTTCATAGGTTCACAGTTGGAGAGAAATTTTGCCTCAGGATGAATCTTTGAGTCTCATCCATATCTGATTTGGATGACATTTAGATAAGACTTAAGACACGATGGGGTTGTTGGGATGGAATGAATGTATTTTGCATTCAAGAAGAACATGGATTTGGGAGGCCATGGGCAGGATGCTATAGACTGAATATCTGCCCCTCCCCCCACAGCAAATCCATGTTGAAACCAAATCCCTAATGTGGTGTATGGATGCCAGGCCTCTGAGAGGTAATTAGGTCACAAGGCAGAGTCCTCATGAATGGGATTAGTGCTCTTATAAAAGGGATCCCCAGACAGCAACCCGGGCCCTTTCACCAAGGGAGGATCCAGCAAATGGCAATCAGGAGACAAGAAGCAGTCCGTCACACAACGTACGACCTGCCAGTGCCTTGACCTTGGACTTTCCAGCCTCCAGAACTACAAGAAATACATTTCTGTTGCTTATAAGCCACCAACTCTATAGTTGTTTTCATTACAGTAGCCCGAACAGACAAAGACAGCATGTATATTTATGTTTGTTATCCTTCAGAAATTAATTCACTATTACCGTCTGGGCCTATGTATAACACTTTTCTAGTTGCATAGTGAATTTAAATATAGTTTCTCTGTGATAGACATATAAAAAAAACAGATACAGAACAATTATGACTTGATTATCCCAATTATCCAAAAAAAAAAAGGAGACAGGAAAACTAATTTATTGACTCAGGCCCACTGTTCTTTTCACCTCTCTAAGAAAAGTTTAGTGGCAGTTTTGCTTAATTAGGCACACATTAGATTTCTAACATATAACATTCTGTTCTATGTAAAGACCCATGCACTTACAATGAAGTGCTCATTTCAGAAATATTGAGGTGCAGTGGCTAATTGTTATGGCTCTGAAGTTAGAATGCCTAGTTTCAAATCTTCTCAGTGCCACTTACTGTCTTGGTTAAATCTCTTGGTTATGATCTTGGTTAAATCTCTACGTTTATGAAAGCCTCAGTTTTCTCATCTGCAGGATGGGAACAGTTATGTCTACCATACAGGGTTATTAAAAACAAGATAATGAAAGGCAGCTAGTAAAGAGTCTATAACAGAAAATTGCCAGAAATCGTTAGCTATCATGATTATCATTATTATCTTTAAAAACAGAAGAGAGTACATGGATACTGAAATACAGAATCTGTGTAAGATTTGTGTAATTTGTATTCAGAAGACTGTGTTGGAATCCTGGTCTTGCCACTTTTTAGCAATATAAACTTGAGCAATTATTTTACTTCCGAATGTTCATTTTCTTATCTCTAAAACAGGCAAAATCTTGTTTTTCCTGTTACCACACAAGGTTATTTTGAGTGTACAAGCAGTTAAGGATTGTAACAGCATATATAAAATGTACATCTCTAAAAACTATAAAGTAAAAACCAAAAAGTTAGAAACCTGGAGATCCCCTGTAGCAATACAGAACTTTTAAGTTACCTAAAATAATAATTTATGAGTAAATTTTAAGAACCAACAAATGTTCTGAGAATGCTTTGTAAAATCTCTACCCAATTTATCTAACTTAATATCAATATTCCATTTACCCTAACATTAAGCAATAAGTTAAAAAATAAAATTCTAGTACAGCAAAATATGTACAGCCAATTAAGGCACAGAAGAAGCATAATTTGCAAAGTAAACAAACTACAACTTCATTTTTGTGTCTCCACTACCCTCAGTTCAACTCCTTAAAATTTATTCAGTGTGGGTAATTTTTTCCTACCTTTGGATGAAAATTTGGGCATACCTATTACTTTTCCTTTATTCTTGCTAATAACTGGTGCTATGATACCTGACATTTCAAACATTTTTAATTTTGCAATTGTAATGGACAATGCCAGATATAAATTAAAACTCGGGATGTGACTGAGAGATAAATCTTTCCCCCTAGCTTGGACCTACTTCAAACTAGTTTTGTCTAGAAGAGGGATATGGTCATTTTTCTACCCTCTCCGTTTTCACTCTTCCCTCAATTGTTTTTAGTTGTCATTCTACTGTCTCTCAACTCCAAATCAGAAGAAGGAAGAGGTACCATAGGTGGGCTCTTACTTAGTTGAGTAGCTTGGCCACCTCTGTGACTGACAGATGGTTAAGACTAGATTTTTCTCCTGAGTGATACCTGATGAGCACCTCTCTCCCAAATTCGCTGGACCAGGAGGTTGCATCCCCATCCTGAATGGTCACTCACAATTTCTTTAGCTCCTGTGTGTCCAGCAATTTATATCCATGCTCTTTCAATATAGGACCCCTTGCCATTCTGGGGCTCTAGGAAATAGAAGCCAAGACTACCACAAATCTCATCAGTTCTCTTCTTTGGGGTTTAAATATAGCCCATGTAAACACTCACCTATTCCTCACCCTAACAGCTGATGGATAGACCTCTCAGGATGCCCTCCAAGGCTCTGCCACCGAAGCCAGCCCTATAAATTTCTCAGCACAGATCAATCTCTGGTCCACAATCTGCGTCAGCCTTCTTATTTTGGTTAGGCAGGAGTTTTTCACTTCTCCCACCTGCAGTAAGCAGGTCAATGTTTACAAAGGCGTTCCATTGGCTACCCCCTCATTAGGGGGAGGCCAGAAGGTGGCAACACCCTACCTACTCTGAGACTCAGAGCATGACAATCCCTTCCTGCAAATAAATGTCTTCCCTAATCCAGTGACTATTTCTTTATATCTTTGAGCTGGTGACAGGTTCCTAAACCATTTTCTTTTATATCTAAATGACAATGTCTGCTTCATGTTCAGTGTTGTTATCTGCCATTGTACTACAGACTTTGAAACACCAAAGAGTTAATTTAATGTCCTGTTACTTATGGAAGATAATCCTGCTCGTCACAAATTTAGAGCTGCTTGCAGGTGCTAAAGTTGCCCTTCAGTTTGAAAGGCTGTGTCATAAGCACAGTTTAGGTCATGTGTTTATCAAAGAATCTCCCCCAAGGAGAGCATGATGTGGTATCACAATAAGTCTGGTAAAAAGAGGTAACTATCACAAGAACAATTTTCTCATAGATGAAGTAGACAGTTCAAAAGGAAGAAACTGCAGAAGACATTTCCTAACTGGATGGCAAGAGATACAGTATGTGTTTTATTTGTAAGTCAAGTCTGGAGGGCAAAAGTCAGCCTTAGATTATCAAATGAAAGCTTGGCTTTCTTTTTGAATCCTGGAAGATAAGAATTGATGCATCCTTTCTTGGTGTTACCAAAAACATTTCACAGCACTGCAATGAGATACAATGATTTTAGGAAGATTTTACCAGTCAGACTTGCCTTTATGCTCTAATCCTCTTATTTTATCTTGCACCAGCTGTTATACAGAAGAATATGTGCAGGACAGTGTTAGGTAAATAGGAAGTAACAATAAATGCCCTATACCTAGGAGCACTGTGTGCTTTATGAATGTCAGTGAGAATGGAGAAAATGTCTCAAATTTTCTATCTGGAACATGCATAGAAAATGGGATTTCTGAGAGGGAATGATGAATAGGTGGACACAGAAAAAGTTGGATTAATCAGGATCTATTCTCTATGTTTCATATAAAGCACCAGAGGATTGAAAAAAAAAAAAAAAAATATATATATATATATATATATATATATATATATATATATATATATCCCCTTCTATGTTAAATCGTGAACATAAGGAATAGCAGGGAGTGTTTCTTAAAACCTTTGAAGCTTAACTCTGAAATTCAATGCCTCTCCAAGATTGAGAACTTATAGTAATTACAATAATGGTGAGGTCTCTAGGAAGATCTTTTTCTAACACATCTGCTCATTTACTTTATAATGACCAGTCTCCACAGGCTCATCTGTGAAAAATATCATATTCTAGGAATTGAAGCGTAGAGGACAAGGCTAGGGGTACGGAGCTCCCCACTTGACAGGACTGCGTTAAGAACCTAGATGCAATAATGTGTCATAGGAAAGTTTTACAAAATTAAATCCAAGTAAAGTGAAATAACTCTCCTGCAGGAAGCTAACTTTCACCCCAATCCTTTCTCCAAATGGTTACAAATCCCAGAGAGGCCAGAAATCTGTGAAAGGTGAGCTCAGTGGACACTGAAAACCAGGGGGCTGATTCTGTGTCCACACGTACACCTATATTGGTGCCAATAACTCTGCACTCTGCTTGAGCGAGACGGCACACACAAGAAGCAGAACACACTTTTAATTTTGTAGCTTGGCCATAGTTTTCTGGAAGAGTAGCTCAACTCTTCCCTCTGAGGCTTTATTTTATGTCCTAAGTGCCACACCAGCCCCTCACCCTTCACTTCAGCTTTAAAGTGTTCAATCTAAAATTCATTTCCAGATCAAATGGGATATTGAACATAAAAAGCTCAGATAAGTTAGGATTTAATATTAGGAATTAATCTTGCAGAGGGAATAACTCCTAGAAGCGCTCTTCCTTAACACAATCTCAGAGTTCCATTAAAATTCCTTTCCAACTTTGAATTGGTCAAGATAGAAGCATCCAGAATGGTCTTCATAAAATGATGGACTTCAACTGTTTTTTTTCAGTTTGGCCTCCTTTTGATGCTGGCAAAACATCAATGAAGAGATACAGAAAGCCAGAGAGTGAAAAGCCCAGCAGGAAAAAGAAGAAGCAACACATGTTTGAGTTTTTTGTTTGCTTGTTTTTTGCCCTTTGTTTTTGTAGGTTCTTGTTTCCGAAATAAATAATCACATTTTCACTGTTTCTCAGTAAGAAACAAAGTAATGACAGAGAGAACTATCCATTCAACTAACACAAAGAAGACTAAAACAGTAATTAAGATGAAATCATGCAGGACAAGGCAACGGAAGATGGAATAAAATAGGGCAAAACAAACAGAAAATTTCAGAACCCAAATCTGAAATCTGAGGCTCTAGTATATGTAACTAGGGAGTAATATTCATCTTTCCTTAGAAAACAAAGCAGACAGAAGCACGACATTACATAGTTGGCTATCTGAACCAATGTCTTAGCCCTTTGATAAAACTGTCACTTAACCAAAGGATTATTCATAGTTCCATTCAAGGAATTCTTTCCTTTTCATAACAACCTTGATTAAAGCAAGCAAGAAAAAAAAAATCATGATACAGAAACTCCTAAGAATCTGTAGACCTTCCATCATCCAAGGCAAGGATTAGTTTGACGGGCTAACATAAGTAGCTCAGCTTCACCAACACATGCCTTCAATCACAATTTAAACTCTTTCTTTGCTTTGAAAATATTTCTACTGAATTATTATTGTTCTTGCAGGGATGAAATAGCAAACAGCTGTGAAAAAAAATAATTGCATTCTTTTCAGAGTTTCAGACTTACTCTTGGCTTTGATCTTAAATGATCAAACGCTTGAAGAGGACATGTGCAAATATTTTAGACCTAATATATAATATCCAGTTTCTTCTTAAGAGAGAAAAGAAAATTAATGGATGGCATGCTATATAATTATTTTATAGTTTTAAAAATTATTGAAATAGCCAAGCAATCCTAGTTGAAACTATTGTTACAAGGCAAGAGAGTATTACACCGGTTGGTTCATTTTGATTATTAAATCTTGTAAATATTTTGGATCTGGTTTCTGTTCTCAGAAGATAAGATTTTTTATCTCTACTACACCATTTGATTTATTTATTCACATTACTTTGGTTCCTTCAAAGTTAAGGTAAAAGAGATCAAGTTACTCTGGTTAACACAGGTGATGAAATATTCTAAATATATACTGTCAAATAAGTAAAAATGTCTCAGCAGGTCTCAAGACAGCACATGTGTCTTGGTTGTTTTCTCCCTGTGCACTTCCTACTAAAGAACATCTCCATGTAATAATCCAAAAACAAACTTCTGCCATGAGCTCTCAATGTGTCTCTTAGTCATTTTCTAATTGAGGGCATATCTGTTGGAAATTATTCTCAGAACTTGCAGCTAGCTAATTTATAAACACTTGTCTTGAGTTCATGCCCAGAGTTCTTCTCTGATAATCTATAAACCTGAGATGTGGCCTTCATATACTCATATACTGAAAGGTATTGTGGTCTATATATAGGGAATAGTCCACAGCTAATTTGCTGTCACATGTGTTTTATACCTAAGTCGTGGATGGCCTTATACCACCACAGTCTAAAGTCAAGTGGCTTCTATGCCTGGTAAGTAGGTTACAAATGAAGATATTGTGGAAGATGAATCTGAAAACGTGGGTTGAAATGCAGTGTTGATGAACATTGTATGCCACATTAAAAGACTTTGATGTTCTTTCCTATAGGAATGTGGGATTATCGTTATTTTAAACAGACGTTCCACATTATTAAAAATATTGTTTGGTTTCTCTCTAAATACTAATGTAAACATTTGGTCTCATTCATTGCTACTCTCCTTATTGCCCTGCCCTCACACAGAGACATCCTACAGCTGATCCTTTGTTCTAGTTATTAATATTTGCCTTGCCTGAAATTCCTACTCCATTCCTCTCTTTCAATTCCTGTCCTATATTTATTTTCAACTGTAACACAATGGCATACATTAAATGCCATACTCTGAGCTTTATTTTATTTTTCTTTGTTCCCACAACATATTTATTTTTCTTTTAAATAATTAATGCACACACACATATATATGTATATATGTGTATATGTGTGTGTGTGTGTGTGTGTGTGTGTGTGAACAGTGTTGATACTTGTGCCTTGCAACACTGGGTGTTTGTTATACTTGTATGAAATATGTTTGTTAGTTTGTTTAATTTTCATGTGTATCTAGAATGACTCTAGACTTTCTCATCAGAATGTTCAGTGAAAAACCATAGCATGTTTTTTTTAATTTTATTTTTTATTCTTTTTTTCCTTTTCAGGGGTTCTGTTTTGTTTTTAATAAAGAATCACTACTGATATTGTTGGAAAATATCAGATTGAGGAGTCATTATGTAAGATTATTTCCCCCTCTATATGAATTCACACATAAAAAAACAAAAATATTATTATTTCTTTCCTGTTCGGAAGACTTTTTTTTTTTTCAAATTAAAGTTTGTTGGGGTGACAATGGTTAATAAGGTGACACAGGTTTCAGGTGTAATACATCATTTACATATCACATTGTGTGTTCACCATCCAGTCAGTTGTCCTTCAAAGGCTATGTATTCTAATTTTTGATTTTATATGTCTTCCCATGTTCCTCACTAAATAGATTACAAACTTTCAAAGATAAAGATTATTTTTACTTTTTTATATTTCTGGAACCCCGATTAAGTGTTAAATATACTTGAGGAAATAATATGGATGTGGACTGCTCTGGGATTTGCATTTTTCAAATTTGAAGAACATGGTGGTACTTGTGTACTTAAAGAGAAACAATTTAGCCCTTTGTTTACTATTATAAATTGATTTTTTAAATATTAGTCATGACCCCAATATCTTTTTAAATGACTTTTTCAGTTATTGCACAAGGATCAAAGGTCATTCCTCCATTAGAAAAGTAATAGTTTTTAAATAAGAGTATGAAGGAGCTACTGTGTTTCCCCGAAAATAAGACCTAGCCGGACAATCAGCTCTAATGCATCTTTTGGAGAAAAAATTAATATAAGACCTGGTATTATATTGTATTATATTATATTAGACCTGGTCTTATGTTATAGCAAAGTAAGACCGGGTATTATATTATATTATATTATATTATATTATACCAGGCCTTATATTATAGTAAAATAAGATGAAGCCTTATATTAATTTTTGCTCCAAAAGATGCATTAGAGCTGATTAAATGGCTAGGTCTTGTTTTCAGGGAAACATGGTAAATGTAAAGGAGGCCAATTGTAATAAGCCAGGCAATTAAAGGAATGGTAGCACCAAACTACATCAACTAGAGGATTTTGCAATACAACTTCAGAACATAAATATTAATAATTGGAAATTTTCATTTAAGTGTCATATTTTAATAAGTACAAAGAAAATAAACACTTTTGAATTCTGATTATGAATATACTCATAAAATTCATTTGTTACTGATGTCGTCTTACAGAAAAACAAAAAATCGTATTTTTTAATATTTAAGAGGTTAATTATTTTTCAGATTGTCTTGGGTTTTCTGAAGCCATCCTTCTAGAGAGTATCTTTTCCCATCAATCAAAGGCAAAGCTACACCTCTCTGTGTGGACCACACCTAAAGTAATCAGCAGCATTGAAGTCATAACAGTCCCTGCAATTAAGAGGCTGCAGCAACACGGACACAGCCAACACCAATCCCATTTTTCCTTCCAAATATTTTCATTATTTAAAAAAATAAAAAAGAGCAAATAGCTCAGAGTTAAAAGGTGGCCATACAACCTCTAAAAATCTCAGTGATAACAGCAGAATAGAGTGGTGTGCCTTCTATTAGCTGCATGTCATATAAGCTACACAGGGATGTTGATGTAAACAGGCTGAAGAAAGCCAGGTTTTACAATGTTTTAATACTGTCAAGTCAGCCAAGAACTGAGAAGTCAAACATCAAAACTTAAAGATGTATTCAGTTTGAACGTCAACTATAATTGTTTATATATATATATGTAAATAGTCACAAGACCATATATACATATATATATATATATATATATATATATATATATATATATATATGACCATATATACATACACATATGGTCACAAGAAGTGGAGTACAGCATTAGGAATAGTGGAAATTTAACAGCTGTATGCGATGTCAGAGGGGTAGTAGATTGGAGGGGGGGGTTACTTTGTGAGGGGTGTAAATGATAGACGTCTAACTATTACATTGTTTTGTACACTTGAAACTAATTTTAGAAAAATCATAAATCAGATCAGGTGACCATTCTTACAAAGAAAAAAAAAAAAGGATGTATTCAGTTTTCCTCTCCCATCACCACTGTGAGCCCTACTTTGCATTTATATAGGCCTTTCTATGAGGTCCCCTTACTCTCATTAAGTAACACTATTAGACCTTTGTGACTTCAGTCCACCAACTACATTTAACTTCTACATCAGAATACTTTGAAAAACATTTCCACTGTCCTCATTTTGCTTTTCTGTTGAAGATTTTTGGAGGATGTATTAAGCAGACATAAATAATAGGTGATTGTAAATTAAAATATATACATTGTAAATTATTCTTTTCAATGAACACTCAAAAATGAGAACTAGGTTACTTTATTTTTGGTGTTATTTTATAAAATTCTATAAGAACTTGGAAATTAATCTACTCAGATTATGTTATAATATAGAATGGACATTCCAGTTTTATTTCACTTATAAGATTCAGCATGTTATCAATTTACTATAATGTAAAAAAAGTGACATCATTGCAACTGAGTTGTCCTGAGTTTAGAATTTGAAAAGTTAAGAGTAATGGGAGACTATTTAGCTAGAGTGAAAGCTAGTTGTGCTTATTCTGAACACCAATATGAAGTTTCCTTTGGCTTGGCTGGTATATAAGAAAGTTTGATGGTTCTAATTGTTTTCTGAAATGATTACTTATTTAATCACTAAGGAGTTTTTGAAGAAGAATGTCTCACTTTGAATTTGACAGTCCTATATAGAGCAGAGTTCTAAACAGAAGCCTCTCAGCATTGGCAGTCAGATCTTCAATCAAAAAGTATAGAAAGATTACGTTAAACCAGCTTTATTTCTCAAATCCTCCAATCTTATCTATGTCTTTCCACATCAAAATCCATCCATCTCAATGTTATCTAAGGCTATGTTTTAAGGCACAAAAATGGTTGTAGAAGAATTTTTATATTTTATGACATATTATTAAAATTCCAGGAGATTGAAAAACTTTTGGACATTTCTTCAAATTTAACATAACTTTCTTTTCTGAAACCTGACATGAGAAATGTGTATGTCATCACATTCTCTACCTTTCTTACTCCAAGAATTATTGGTATCAGTTGTGGAAGTCAAAATTAACAAGGAAAGGGAAAGAGGGAAAAAAATCCCCTATATTAAGTGCTTATTTTCCTTTTAAGTTTGCCTTAAATGTTGCAGATATATTCAACACACAAACAGCATGTTCAAATACAACACAAATTATGCACCATTTAAATTATAGTTATATATGCATAATTTCAAATTTGATTCTCATATACACTGAATTTAGTAAAACCATTTTTATTTTAGGCATAAGGAAATTGCAGTTGAGAATGGCAACATTATATATCTAAGGTCCCAAAGCTTGAGTATTACTTCTTTCTTGTTTTAAATTTTTTTTATTTGTTTCATATGAACAAAACACTGTAATAGTTCGACATTTATCATTTATACCCTTCACAAAGTGATAATCCCCCTCCCCAAATCTACAACCCCTCTGACATTGCATACAAATGTAATGGCTGTACTTCTTCCTTTTAATGTGAGAGAATAAAGGGTCAGAAAAGTGACGTGACTTCTACACAAGTTCATACATCTTTTACAACTGAAATTAGAAGTCAATGGTATTGCAACAGTTACATAAGATGCCAGACGTGTAGTAGATGGGGGTGGGGGGATGAGGGGGTGAAGGGGTTGCCACTTTGTGAGGGGTGTACATGCCTAATCATTATGTTTTGTACTCCTGAAACTAATATAAAATTAAATTTAATTTAAAATAAAAGAAGTCCTCCTCCTACCATACCACTCTGCTTCCAAAAAATAAGAAGATAGAAGTTTTATTAATTGAAAGACAATTCTGAGTCAAACAATCTACTGGGATTCTTATATCATCATGCATAATCACAAAACTCTGCAAACTAAGTGCCTTTTATCCTGTATTGTATTTTGTTTTATTTTGAGTTTTTTGTTTGTTTATTTTCAAAGGTTTGCAGTGATAGCTAGAAAAGTTAAGTAACTTTACCTAAGGTCAAACAGCTAAAATTTCAGATTTTGATTCAGTCTCTATTCTATCTGCTTCTCATCTCCACGCCCGCCTCAGACAACATCATTTATTTAGCACTCATTGTTGAATAGACATTGGTAATACGTCCAACTACCTGTAACAAAACCTTAAAATTTTAGATTCACAAAGAACACATCAGAGATCCACCCTTGTTGTTTATTCTCTACAATAGCCCAGATAGAAATGGTTTAGGGAATTTTCTCACAGCCCCAATAATTTCTCAGACCAAATGAGTCAACTAGATGGTTTGTTTTGTTCCCTCATTCCATAAAATAAACTGGTCAATATTTTTCAACTTATAATGGGGAACCACCACTAACTACTCCATAGGTAGGCAACATATTTTTCTCTATGTAAAAAAAAAATCCATTTACATCATATCCCAATAATTAAAAATTGATAAAATAAATATAAATAAAACTAAACAACAGCAAAACTCCTTATGTAATTCCTTCTCTGAGTGTCTCACAGAATTGGTGCTTAACCATCTCATTACCCTTTCTGAGTACAATACTTATACAGGAAGAACAAAGAATCTTAGCCATCATTTGAGTCACTACAGTGCCTTCAAGTAAGTTTTGGTCACCCTGAGTATAATTATGTCCATTATTATGTTCCCATTGTGGGGATCTGTTGTATGCTAAATTTTTGAAATTATATTTCACACATATTTTGTAGGCCAAACTTCATTGATCAAAATACTAAACAGGAATAGTACATTTGCCAAATATTTGTGATAAATCAGAGTTGATATAGTTTACAAGAAACTACCCCCATCACATCACAGTCATACTTCAAGGCACAAGTTGAAGTGCTTTTCGGTTGACTCATTGGGAATCAGGAGGTTTGAGAGTTATTTTCTACTTCACTGGCACCCTCTCTTTCTACCTCCTATTAAATGTTCTTGTTTTGGGTCTCAACTTAATGACTTTGTATACTTGAGGCGTTTCTGAACAGGTAAATAGTCGTGGTGAGTTTACTAAGATCGGGGATTTGAATCTTCATCTCCGGAGTCACTCACTTAGCCAAGCCACCAAACTGCACTAAGTGGCATTACCAACACAGTACTCTAAATGTCTGATCTTTCAAGGCAATGAAGCTGCGCTTCAGTCTTCTATTTTTAGGATGGTTTTTCCTGCAGCTGTCTACAATTCCAAAATATAGCCTTCTTAGGGATGCAATTAAAATGAACTCTTTCTCTCGTTTAGGATTTTAAAGTTAAAAGAGGAAAAACAGAAGCATCTGCATATCTTGACGGAGCCTGCTAAGCATAAATTGTTAAATGTTATTTATTATATCATAATTAAATTAACTAATAATTTAAATAATTATTATTTAAATGTCTTGCCCTTTTTAGTGTAACAAAACTACTCTGTGATACTGTGTATGTGTTTCTGTGTGTGTTGTGTGGTACGTGCATGTGTGTGTTGTATGTAATAAAAACCATATATAATACACATACTCTTCAGTACTATTCTTTTGCTTCACAGTATATTACATTTTAGGTATTTTACATGGCATTAATTATTCTGCCACAAGCTGTTTGACTTCCATACATACATTCTGTTGTATGTATCAATAACTGCATGAAAGTCATTTGGGAGCTGCTTTAAAAATAATAGGTTTTCAGTACCTGCCACCAGAAAATTTGACTCTTAGGTTGAGTGAAATAGGAAAATCTGTAGCTTTATCAAGTAAGCTCAACTGATTTTGATGACCACAGTCTCAAGAGTTACTACTATAATTGTACTGATATTTTCTTAATCAGGCCTTTATTTTGAGATATTTGGGCTCTCTACTTTTTCAAAATTATAAACTGCAATCTTTTGTACACACGACTGGCTATGTTCCTGAGATAATTTCTCCAAGTAGAATTACCACAATGCTTACCAGGTGTTGCTAAATATTGCAGCTTTTTTTCTATTATGCAGTCTCCACCAGGTATGCTCACAGTAACCCAAGTAACTGTAAATGTGTTAGCTACTTCTAAATGATATTTCAGAGAATTTTTGCTGATGGCTTAAGATTATATTTTTACTTTTTTTCTCAGCCTAATTGACAGTTTCACTTTGCACAGCAAAAATTGAGCATTTTAAGAGGATTCAGATGTTTGTGTGTTTGTTTTTTTATTGTCCGTCTTTTCTACCATAATACCTCCGTGAAGGCAAGAATTTTTGACTATGTTGTTTAGTGTTATATCTCCAACAACATAAACAGTTCCTGATCCTTGGTAAGCATTCAAAAAATATTTGTTGAACACGTTAGTGAGTGATTTTTCTAAGTGTCCGGTTAATCGATCTTAGAAATTTGGGTCATCACTTTCTAGATTCCACCTTCTCTAAATCACTCTCTTCCACCCTATATGCAATGAATTGGATAGCTCTGTTGTTTTTGGCCCAAAGCAACAGAATTTGTCCTTTACAATGATTTCACCATCTGTACTTCATATTTTGAGTTTCCTAGTTTTTGTTTATGTTTTTGTTTTTTGGTGAGCAAACCTCTTTGGCCTCTACTTCCAACACTATTTTATACTCAACAGAGTAAACCTTCTAATTGGATTTCAACATGGCTGCAACTTCTCATCCATGTCTTATTACCAGTTACCCTCTCCCATCATACACATGTGCATACTCACATCAAATTTCTCATGGACAATTGACCATCTATTTCTCTGTGTTCAAGCTCACGGAATCTTTCTTCTGTTAAACTGCTATCAAGCCCAATTAATGATGTTTTAAATTTTTTATTCTTGATTTTTCCCCATGATTTTCATTTTTTTAAATTTAAATTCCTTTGCCACACTTTTCTTTAAAGATTCTTTTAATTTTATGTGTATATTTAGAATAGCTGATTTACTGTGTCTTCCTGCTAAATTCCAAATTGGGTCATTTTATCATTATTTTCTATTAATTGCATTCTTTGCTTTTTAAAAACAAACAAGAGCTATGACTCCCATTTTTTTTAGTTGTTTGTATGTCTGATAATATGTTAATTATACTGGACATCATTAATGATACTTTATAAGGAAGTTATATTATTCTGTCTCCTCCTGAAAATTGCTCAGTTTTGTTCAATAAACTTGTGTAAACTTGATTTTATGCTCTGTTGGATAGATGGATGGCAAGTCCAAGGTGCTCTCCAAAGCCCTACAAGTTATCAGCACCTGCAGGGCTTGTGAGGTTTGGTTTTTGGCTTTTTTTTCCGGGTGGTGTTGAGCAGGTCTTATTCGAGGGCGTGGACATGACTCATAGAACTCAACCTCTCTAGTATATTAGATATATGCAGAAATGGAAATGGGGACTTAATATGGTCTGCCTGCTCTTGCTTGTTGGGACCTCAATGCCCTCTCCAGGACTGCTTGATCCCTAGTATATTCGTTCACTTTCTAACCTTGCAGTACTTATTCTAAAATAAGATTCCTGTAGTCTCACCTTGCAAATATGCAACACAGCCCTCGCCCCATTTCTCACGGAAAACAACACACAGAACTGGTGGTCTCCTCTCTGCACTATCACCTTTTCTCCTGTCCAACTGACAGGAAAATGAAATCCTGATTTCTGTTTCCTCGTCTCAGTAAACCATTGTGCTCTTCTTGGTTCCTAATTTACTACTCTGTGGTTGGGAAATGGTCTCTATTCATAGAGGTAGGAATATCATGGGGCTCGCTGCATGAGTTTACATTTTCTCAGGAATAAGTCATATACTTCCTATAGTCCAGTTTCTAAAACCAGTTGCTTCATGTTTTCTGTGCAGTTTTATGGTTATGTATGGGGAAAGAGAGTCTTAACACCCATCATGAGGTCATAATCTTATGTGAAATCCTCCAAACAGCCTGTTATTATTATTTATTTTCATTTAAGCATTTAATTTTATAGCCCATACTAATCTGTCAGTCAACATTTGCTAAAAAATTATGTGGGGGGGAGGTCTGAAGAGAATTTAATAGTAGCAAGCGGCACAAGCCTCTAAGATGCCATTTAAGATTTTAAAATTATGCACGTAAACATTTTAGTATCTCAATGAATTTCCTTTGTTGCAATCATAAAATCTCATAGTTAGCCAATTAATTTTTCATATAGCTCAATGATTGCAGTACATAACTTGCTGAGGGAGCACAATGCGTCATTGTAACAGCTTGTTTTCCAGATCAAATTATCTGAAACTATCTATTGATGATCCAATACTACAGTTTAATAAATAAGTTTCCTTGCTCTTTTTTGCTTATTTTGCTGTTTCAGTAAATTGTTTAATTATAATGTTTGCTAAGTTTTACTGACTAAGCTATATTTTACCTCTTGATTTTACATATTTTGTTGCTCACATAACATATTTCACAGATTTATCTCATGCATATTCTAGGTGGTTGACAATGTAATATACATTAGCAATTATGAGGGTCAAGTTATCTATTGGATTTGCTCATTTGCATAATTTGCTAGGTGAGTTATGTATTTAATCAAAGTCTGACATTTGCAAAATAATACATCATACAAACATCTTATTCATAGAATTCATTGACTTATAGAACAGTAATTTTCCTTTCATGCCTTTATTTTACATTTGTACTTTAATATTATTTTTCTTGAAATCATTTTGAAGATAATGTCTTTAACTATTTAATTGTAATACAGTCAATGTAATAGAGGAGCTATTGATCTAGAAATAAGCTGAAACATGAACTTCTAAAAACTGTGTATGGCATCTCAAATAATTTTTAATTATTTAGTGAAAAATCTATGCATTTTGTAGGAAATATGTTTTTCTGTTGATGTTATTTATAGTGTTCCGTGAAAAAATGGCTGAGTCTAAAGCTGGTACAGGAACATTTTCCATATGAAACTGGAATAACTTATTCAGAACAGAAGGAAGTGTTCAAAGAACGACTGAATGTGATACAGGGCACAGAGGCCAGATTGAAGGGGCTCCACTCCCTAAATCTAAAACGATTTGAGCATCCAAGTCGATAAGAATAATAAGAATAGATTATAACATACTGCACAAAATGGGAAAGTTTCAGTCCACATGGATATCACTTTTGAAATTGACTATTTAAAAGTTCAATAAGAAATCGAATACTAGAAAGTTATTTTGGTTTCTGCCCCCAAAACACTTATGGAGTCCCAGGGAAAGGAGATGAACTTTAGAGTGGAGAAAACTTGCTGATACCATTGTCACTGAATCATCAAATTTAGCATCACAGTAATGGCATGAATTCATAGAGAACACCACCTAACAAAATGCAATAAATGGAACAAACACATCACTTCTGTGAGATTCCTGTAGAATCGAATCAAGAGAAAACATGAGAAAAACGTAAAACCAAAAACTTTTTTTTAACTAAAGCTTATTGGGGTGACAATTGTTAGTAAAGTTACATAGATTTCAGGTGTACAATTCTGTATTACATGCTCTATAAATCCCACTGTGTGTTCACCACTCAGAATCAATTCTCCTTCCATCACCATATATTTGATCCCCTTTACCCTCATCTACCACCCCCCTCCTCCCTTACCCTCTGGTAACCACTAAACATTTTACAAAATTACCAGCCTATAATCTTCAACAGTGTCAAGGTCGTGAAAGTCAAGGGAACACTAAGGATGGCTTCAAATTCCAGGAGGCTAACATGATGCAGAAATGAAATTCAACAGGTAATTTTCAACTGATTCAGTTTACTATAAAGGACATTATTGGGACAATTGGTGAAATTCGAAAAGAGTTTCAGGATAAAATGACAGTAAAATATCAGTGATGACTTCCTGATTTTGATGGTTATGCTGTGGTGTTACACAAGAATGTCCCTTGTAGAGCATTAAATTGGCAACTTATTCCTGAATAGCACAGGAAAAAAAATCTTTTGCATTGTGCTTGAAAATTTTCTGTAAGTTTGAAACTATTTCAAAAAACTTTAAAACAGTATATTTTGCAAATAAATATTAATTCATGGATTTAAAAAACATGAATGTATATTTATAAAATGAAATCATTTCTCTATAATTGAAACAAAATCACTTGCTGATTTCATACTAGCAAGCTCAGAGGCATGACCATTGATTTTGCTCTTTTTCTTTCTGTTTTGGAATGGATATATATATATATATATATATATATGTGTGTGTGTATATATATATATATATACACACACACACATATATACACACATATATATAATGTCATATATTATATATATGAAAAATATATACATATATGAATATATATATATACATATATATATGAAAAAGAGAAGAAAGCTAAAGATATTTTCAAAGTAATTCATTACATTTTAACTAATTGTAAAATGGTACTTAGGTGAATCCCAGTGCAGAGGTAAAGAAAGAAATCACCATGCTTAATTATTTCTAAACTGTTCTATTGCCGTATGCTACACATGTGATTTAATATTTCACACTTTAAGTAAAAGACATGTTCCCTTAAGGTATCTCATAGCAGAAGTTTAGTCAGAAAACCGAGCTTTTTAGACTGCTTAGCTACTTTGTCTTGTGTTTTTCAAAACTGGCAGGTAAGCTGTATTATCAGGAAGTAGCACAATACCTTGCAATTACAGACAACACAAATAATATTGTTGAATCAAAGAAACTGATACAAGTAAGTGGCTAAGGGCAGGGTATAATATAAGCAAGAGTCATGAACTTTGCAGTATGACATATATGAGTGTTACTAACCATTCTCTATCATATTCATCTATGAAATCATGGGCAAGTTGACAAACTATTCTGAGTCTTGAGTTCACATTTGGCAAAAAAGAAATATGTCACAGAGCTGTTTTGGGATTAAGTGACATAATAAATGTAAAGTTTCTGGCAGAGGACTGTTTGATTTGTTGCTTTTCTTTTTTAAATGGATATGAATTATTGATTAACTTTCATTTAAATAATCTATTTGACAAATAGACTGTACTTCCTCATGAATTACTGGGCTCTGGATCAGTGGAATGCAAAAATTAAGGATTATGTAGTGTGTGTCAGATAAATTATATACAATTTCTTTCTTGGTACTGGATTCAAAAATAGGACCTCAATGTCTCCTGCTAACTCTATGGTCTGCTAAAAAAAACAGAGCCAAATGTGCTATGAAGGTATCATAAACCTAATTACACACCTTCTCTTAGCATTTAGCTGAGTCTCGAGGAATATACCACAACTGATCTTCGTTATTCATGAATTCTACATTTACAACATCATCTAGTCATTAACATTTATTTGTAACTCCTGAATTAGTATGTATGCATTGCGGTCATATGCGGGCATACAAAGTACAATAGAAAGCTTGACTCTCTAACATGTGATTTCACAGCTGAGGTCAAATATGGCAAAGCTCTGCCCTGTTGTTTGAACTCCCACACTGTCAGGTGTGTGCCACTTCTGTTCTCATCTCTTCGTGCTCTTTCTTGGTGATTTTTTCCTTTAAAATGTCTCCCAAGCATAATGAAACATCCGTCTGCCTCAGTCTTATACAGACACATGTCATTGGATTGAGGACCCATCTGGATAATCCAAAATGATCCTCTCATGCCAAGATTCTTAATTCTATCTTTGAAAATGCACTTCCCCAAAAAATATAAAATTCACAAGTTTAAAGAATTAGGACATATGTTTTGAAGAACCACCATTCAATCCACTGCAATCTTCCCTGTGGCCCCCAAAATTCACATCCATTCCATGTGCAAAATAAATTCACACCACCTCAATCTCCCAAAGTCTGAATTCATAAACTTTAACTATTATAATGGATGAGGTGTGATCAAAAGATACGGTGAATGTCTAAATAAAAAAAAAGTTATTAAAGTAGAAGACACATTGCCATTAACCCCCTCAAAATACTTCCCTCTTTTCAAACTAACTTATCTCATCATTCTTGCCACCTTCTAAAGCAGTTCTGGAAGTCCTCTTGCATGACTATCTTTACTTCATCCTCCATGACAACGCTGTGTGTCATATATCACTTCTGCCATGGCAATTTCTGTCAAATAAAAACATTACGGTATGTCCTCATCCACCTTATTCACTGGATCTGGCATCGTGTGACTTCTGACTCTTCCCCAAAATAAAAAATGACCATATAAAGTAAATATTTTGAATCAATTCAGGACATTGAGGCAGTCACAACAGCGCAACTAAAGACACTCACAAAAGAGGATTTCCAGAAATGTTTCAGAAAGTAGCAAGAATGATGAAATAATTGCATCCAAAGCAAGGGGGAGTATTTTGAGGGGGGTTAATGGCAATGTGTCTGTTAGTGTAATTCTTTTTTTTAAATTTAAACATTCACTATATTGTTTGATCACACCTCCTATTAAGTTAGACATGCGTATCATAACTCCTAGATCAACCACATAAAAATAAAACTATGTAAAGAGCTGTACACAAAAGTATTATGTATATATTAAAATTCAATATTAAAAGACATTTATTTTATCTTTAAAGGCAATAAAGGGGAGAGGATCAAAACATGGGAGAAACAAATGAAAAAAAATGAAAGATTTAATTCAACATATCAATAACTGCATTGAATGAAAATGGTCTTAATATATCAACTTAAAGACAAGATTGTCAAGTTGAATAAAGAGTTATAATTCAATTATATGCTATCTATGAGAAACTCACTTCAAGTACAGCAATGTAAGTAGATTAACACATAAGCATAAAACTATATACCATGTAAGCACTAATCAGAAAAAGCTGGAGTGGCTATATTAATATCAGAGTAAGCTGAAAAGCAAAACTATACAAAACAAAGGATTAAACAGGAAATCACATAATTATAAATGAATATATTCCACAAGGTAACATGACGATCCTGAATGTAAATGCACCTAGTGAAGCTTCAAAATACATGAAGCTCTAAATTGGCATAACTAGAAGGAGAAATAGACATATTCACAACTATAGTTGGGGACTTCAATACTGCTCTCAGGAATTGATAGAACCACTGAAGAGAATATCAGCCAGTGTTTTACACTTACTGTGGGATGTAATGTTTATATTCTGGACACAGAATGAGATAGGAAGAGTCCCATTTTAGCAACCTGATAAATATATGTGTGTATATAAATGTTTGTATTCAGATAGAGAGATAAAAAGGGAGGGAGAAATGAAAAGAAGGAAAAAAAGGAAACAAACCATAATAAAAGGAATATTTCTGAAAGCACATCTATCAAATTATTAAAAATAATTAAATCTGGAGACAGTAATACAACATTTATTTCAATCTTTAAAATTTTTGTAGTAGTTGAATGTTTTATGGTAATAATACATTTGTATAAATTAAAAATGGAGAGTAATGCTATTTCTCTTTTGAAAAGTATGACTGATGATATTATTAAATATGATAATACCTTTCAATTGTTAAAAATGGTCTTTTTCCCATGTAAAGTTTCAAATAATAATGGTCTTTGTAAAGAAAACACAAAATTATACTAAATGGATCTTAAGAATAAAAAGAGGCATATATTACTCATATATTGTTTTATTCTCTTTCTGTAGAAATCTATTTACTGAAAAGACATTTACCATATAAGCTAACTATACTTATTAACCACTTCTCTGTGAAAAACTTCAAGTATGGAACAAAATAATCCTTAGGTATGACATGGTTATTTTAAATACCTTGGTGTTTTTTGTTTTTTTCTCCTTTTATAAATTTCTACCGAAATGTCATTTTGTACATGAAAGTTAAACATCATTCTATTTCTAAAAATTTGTTTTACTATTGTACATTTTCATTGGACTAGAATGCATGATTGATTATCCATGAAGACAATGTCTAGTTAAATAATTAAAATATATTAATCATGTCTTATGAATAAGGATGCTTTGTTGCATTAGAGGAAGGTATAATTTGTTGCAAAAGAGAAGGTATAATACTAACTATTTGTAGAATGTTTATGTTATTTTAAAACATAATTTAAGAATTACAAGGCACAACCATGTTTGCTAATAAGTCTAGTGAGTTTACTACTTGGCTGATACTGCTTTTTTGCGTTAAAGTTAGTACATTTAATATCACTTGAGGTTTTTAAAAGATTATCTCTTGACTTAAAAAACAATCAATCATGACCACATGACTCATGTAACCACTCTCAAATCAAGATACAGAACTATTCCACCATTCCAATTGCTACCAGTTATAGACACACAAACCCTCCCCCTCCCTAACACAACAACCACTAAAATGTCAAAACCAGTAGCCTGTAATAAGTTATGCATACATAATTAAATATCTAGAGTAAATAAGTGATAGAAAGTGATACACTCAAAAATACTACAGATAAATCAAAACAGAATTTTAAAAAATGTTTAAGTAATCCACACTATGGCAGGGAAAATAAAAAAATGAATATAAAAATAAAATGATAAACAAAGAGAAGAGGAAAATAGAAAACGACAATATAAAATGGCACACTTCAGCCCTAATATATCATTAATTACATTTAGTGCACGGGGCCTAAATATATCAATGAAAAGATAAATATGTAGACACCAACTAGAAAGCTTCAAAATTCTTGAAGCAAAAACTGGTAGAACGAAAAGGAAAAAAAAAAAAAATTCACAATTATGCTTAGAGACATCAAGTCACCTCATTTGGCAACTACCTGGCAGAATATCAGCAAGGACAAGAAGAACTGGACAACACTGACAACCAAAAGGATTTAATTGACATTTCTAGAACACTTCACCCAACAGCAGCATACATATTTGTTAGATGTGCCATTGAAACAGTCAACAAAGTAGATCACATCAAAGGTGCCAAAACACATCTCAAAAAACTTTAAAGAATTTAAATACAGAATATGTTATCTAAATAAAAGAAATGAAAATACACAGAATATGACATCTGAATATAATGGAATCAATTGAGCAATCAATAAAAGAAAAATAATGGCAAAATCTCCAAACATATGTAAATTAACCATACTTCTAAATGGGCTGTAGGTCAAAGAGGAAGTCTGAAGGGAAATGAAAAAAAAAATTGAACTGAATGAAAAAGAAAAGTATTGCATATTTAAATGTGTGGGATGTAAATAATGAGGGGCTAAGAAATTTATAGCACTAAATGCTTACATTAGAAAGTAAGAATGGTATCAAATCAAGATTATAAGCTTCACACCTATAAAAACTAGGAAAGAAGGGCCAACTAAAGGCAAAGCAAACATATAAGAGACTGTTTAAGAGGCAGATTTTCCCAGTAAATACCGTCTTCTTAGCAAAAGACTAAATATGTATTTTTTTGGAGATGATAAAACAGATAATCTGTGTAATGGCCTGTTTTAGTCGACTTGGATTGTCATAACAAACCACCATAGACTAAGTGGCGTAAATAACAGAAATTAATTATCTCACAGTTCCAGAAGCAGAAAGTCTGAGATCAGGATACCAGCATGGTCAGGTTCTAGTGAGAGCTCCCTTCTTGGCTCTCAGATGATGTGTCTTCACATGGCAGGGGGCGGGGGACAAAGAAAAAGATAGAAAGACGGAGAGGAATGGGGGGGGGAGAGAGAGGGAGAGAGAGAAAGAGAGAGAGAGAGAGAGAGAGAGAGAGAGAGAGAGAGAGAGAGAGAGAGAGAGATCGATCTATGATGTCTCTTTTCATAAGGGCACTAATCTCATCACAAAGGCCCCAACTTCATGACCTCCTGTAAACCTGATTATCTCCCAAAGGTCCCTTTGCCATATACCATCACACTGGGAGTTGGGACTTCAAAATACGAATTTTGGTGGGACAACAGACACAACTGAGTTAAACAGGTCTATATGAAATGTTGGAAGATTATGTGACCATTTATAAAGTGAAAGGATTTACTTGGGGCCACATTATCCCCAAGGAGATTTTAACAATGTATGACAGCCATAAACTTGATTTGATCCTTGCTTCCAGGCTAGGATTAATTGGCTTTCATCTCTCATCTGTGTTCTCAAATTTACGTCCTATTATTTAAAGAGCTGAAGAAGTTGCCCTTTCCAGCCCTGCAAAGCGTTCTCTTTCTTGCTCTATTCCCTTTTATTCCAGGCAATTCTTCCCTGAGCTCATCTTTTTCATATAAAACCTTGATAAAAGCAGCCCAAAACTTATAACACATACCACTAATGTCTATTTGTTACATGATCTGCTTCCAGAGTTATTGCTGAACTTTTAGCAACTGATTTGCTACTATGTACCATACTCACCATTTTTTTCTAGCCACCACTACAAAACCACTAAGGTAATACCACATGTGAAGGTATTTCTTATGGCAGGACCATAACTCTAGGTACCAAAGTACTTATCAACTAGGTTAAATTACACTTTGATGATAAACAACCCCACCTGTTTATCAATAACAACAAAAAGTTTCTTGTCCAGGTGTGATCAAAAACTACAATTAATTCTGCTGCTGAGCGCCATCCAACAGAAAGGCAGGGATCTTCAATATGGGAAGTGGCACATTGAACCTTAGGAACAGTGTGTGACAAGTTGAAACTTGTTTGGTGCAGACAGTTGGGCGTGAGGTATGGCTGAGAAAAGGTGTGTTTTAAAGTGTGAGGTAAGTCATCCTTTGTCATGCCAATGCTCCATGTCACACATCGCTTCTGGTAATAAAACCATTACAGTGCATCCTCATCCACCTTCTTCACTGGATCTGGCACCACGTGACTTCTGGATCTTCCCCAAAGTCAAAATGACGATGAAAGGTAAACATTTTTAATTGATTCGGGACATGGAAGCAGCCATGACAGGGCAACTGAAGACACTCGCAAAAGAGGGCTTCCAGAACTGCTTCAGAAAGTGGCAAGAACGATGGGATAAGTGTGTTTGAAGTGAGGGGGATTAAATACAAAACATATTTTATATTTATTTGATTTCCTATAGCACAAAGTAAATATTGGATATAATCACTGCTTCATTGAGCAATAAAAACAAAAGCAAAATGAAAACAAAACAAAAAGCACTAAAACCTTTCCCTCCAAATATGAAATCTATATCCTTAAGTTGCTTATGTAGTATTAGATGAAAATAATTGCCTACAGTTTCCCAAATAAAAGCAGAACATGATTGTTTCTATTTTTCTGCACTGTTTAAGCTAAATAATAAATTTACTTATAAATTTATCATCAGTAGATAATAAAACCATGCATGGGTCTCCTGATACATTCCAGATATTATATGCATTATAAACATATGAAGGAAATAGAAGAACATTCAAACATTACTTCAGAAGAGAAAGAAATATGAAATATGTACAATATTCTCAGAGTTCTAAACACCTAAATAACTATAAGTTCTACTTGGTGTATAAGGAAAACAGGGAAAGTATACAATTAATCTGTGATTTCAGAAAGGGCTAAATCTCAGGGGGGCAAATCACTAAGCAAACCAGGGGGTACAAATCACTAAGTAAACAAAGGTTATTATTGCATCATCTTTCCTCATTTTCCCTTACTGTATACTCTTTTTTCTTTCTACCTCATCAGCCTACATTCCCCAAAACTATATCAGGTTGTCCAGGGAAATTACTTCTCTGCAGTGAACTACTGTTAACTTTCTTTACTTCCACCAAAACAAGCCAGAAAAATTCCAATCTTAAGTTTGTCACATAAATCCACAAGATTGCAAGCAAGGGCAATATAATTTTGTGTAGATGTTATTGTCACCAAATGACAAATGAGTAAATTGAAGATTAAAAGTTTGTGCAACAGAATTACTAGAACTAACAAATTGAATGATACTTATTCAAAAGTTTTTAAACTTTTATTTCTATCCCATCATGCTGTCATTCAGCCATTATGAAACCATGCTATATGGGCAGTTAAATAGAGAGTCTTATAGCTAATAACTCAAGATCATATTGTGCATCAAATACCCTGTTTACACTTTAGCCAACATAAAAAAAATTCCATAAAAGAAATTCACATATGAAAAACAAGCTGACAAAGCATTGCATCAAGTTTCTATTGTACTGTATCAAATTACCAAACATTTTATCACTTAGAACCACGCAAATTTACTTCTCAGCTTTGCAGGTCAGAAGAGTAGTTTATTGGGCTGGTTTCTCTGCTGATGTCTCACAAGACCAAAATCCGAGTTTTAGCAGGGCTGTGTTCCTCCCTGGAGGCCCTAGGGGACGATCTGTTTCCAAGCTCAGTCAAGTTGGTGGCAGAATTGTACCATGCAGTTGAGGCCCCATTTCTTTGCGGTTTGTCACCTGAGCCTCTTTCCTGGGACTTGTACGTGGGTCCCTTACATCTCAGAACCAGCCACCACAGGTGGAACACTTCTCACAATTCTGTCTCCTCTGTCTACTATCCTTCTGTCATACCGGTCTCTAACTTGAGCAGGTGAATTTCCTTCACTTTGAAGGGCTCCTGTGATTAGATGGGGCCCAGCAAATAACCAACATAATCAACTCATCTCAAATTCCATCATCTTTCTCACATCTGCAAAATCCCTTTTTACAGGTATACCATATTAACAGGTTCCAGAGATGAGGGTATGGATGTCTTTGGGGGAGGGCTGTGACAAAGTGTAACACACACAATTTCACTGACAGTCTAAAAAGCTTAAAAAGGGGTCAGGTTTTTTTCACACTGAAAACAAAAATCACCAAAATTGCTCTAATTCTCTTTCCATAATAGCATAGCATGCTATTGTTGTGTCTTTGGAGAATTCTTTTAAAGTAGTTGTCGTGACTACAACTTGAATTTATTTAAGTGAATTCAAAAATAGTTTTGCCTTTACTAAAAATATTAAAAAATGACTATATATCATTGTAATGACCTCTTTTATTTGCTAATTTAAATTCTGGTTCATAAATATTACAGTAGCTATTTTTTTTCCTTCCAAATGTGTTTCAGCACCCGGTTTTCTATACAGCCATTTAAAAGGAAAGGATTTGATGAGCACTGTATTATGATTTCTTTAAATGTAAATTTAAATCTAATTTTTATTTAGTCTGAATGAGAGATGTATGTGTCATGGAAGTTACCCATCTTCATTCTATAAATAAAAGGGAATAAACAACTTATAATAAAACAAATGCCAGAAGAGGTTGATTTCAAAAACAGTAGATTACTAATTGACCTTTTTCTGCATTTACCATACTATTTATCATTTCAGCAGTTTGCTATCTTTCTGACAAGTAAATTTCTTAAAAATATGTATGACATTTAGCTGGATAGAGTTATTTGTCATTGAATTATTTAATGTCATTTCTTATTGCTTCAATTTAAATGGTTGACCTAATTTTTATTTGCAACATACAATTTAGATGACTCGTTATATTGGTTAATATCTAAATACTTTAAAATGTTAAATGAATGTGCTTTTCACTTGTCAACATAATCAAATGGGACACATAGGATTGAGATTAAACAGTTGATTACATCCCATGATAGAAAACGTTTATTATATCCTCTCCCTTCCTTCTTGCTTATTCACATTTCCTCCAAATCTTTCCTAGAGCCCACTTTACATCTCTTGATCTACAATAATTTTATGAAATCATCAGGTGACCTCCTTAGATGGATATTCCCATTTTCTTCTTTACTTTATTCAAAGTTCCCGGGTTTCTATTTACCTTCTTCTTCAACCTTTTGCATTCGTATTACATCTCCTTTCCTAGTTTGCACTTTATGAAACCTATAGATAACACTTTATTGTTTATCTGTCTTTTTTTTACTAGCTATAGTTTTCATGGGTTACTAACATAGTTACATCTATTAATGGATAACATTTGTATCTATCAGCTTCCATTGAAATTAGTTTCTTCAATATTTTTCAATACGTTACGTAGTACTTTTATGAAGATAATACCTATTTTTATCACCTATTTCTGAGGTATCTACCACTAAATACACATTTGAAGATTGTAGATAAATTGCCACAGTACTAAAAGAGAGAGAGACAGAGTGTGTGTGTGTGTGTGTGTGTGTGTGTGTGTGTGAGAGAGAGAGAGAGAGAGAGAGAGAGAGAGAGAGAGAGAGAGAGAGAGAGAGGATACTAATTCATTTATTTTATCTTTTCTACTTTGTTTATGTTTAACAACATCCAGGCCAAACTATAATCTCTCAGTGTACCATTACATTCCTCTTTCTATTTTCCTTCTTGGAAGAGTGCCTCATACTGTCTACTCAGACTGCACCCAATCATCACGGGTTGCTAACATGACATATGTCTGCAACAACAAATACCAAGCTCATAGAGAAAGAGAACAAATTGGTGGTCGCCGGACGTGTGGGTGGAAGGTGGACAAAACAGGTCAAGGAGGTCAAAAGGTACAAAATTCCAGTTATAAAATAAATAAGTCCTGGGAATTTAATGCATAGCATGGTGACTCTAGTTAGTAATACTGTATTGTACATATATGTGAAAGTTGCTAAGAGAGTAGATCTTAAAAGTTCTCATCACACAAACACAAATTCTGTAACTATGTGTGGTGACAGACGTTAACTAGAATCTTTCATGATCATTTCACAATATATACAAATATTAAATCATTATGTTGTACACCTAAACCTAATATAATGTTATATGTCAATTATACCGCAATAAAAATAAATTTTAAAAATGAGTTGGTTATAAATGTGTACTATTTTACCCCTTAAAGATCATTTTATGAATTAGATTTTTCTAATGTAAAAGACAAAGCATTCTCATGAAGAAGAAAAGATCAAGCAACCAAGTATCCCCTGAAAATAAATTTTTTTGCTAGGTATTTATAATGTATTCATTGTATAAGTGAAACTATCTATACAGGTTTTTAAATGGCATCCATATTAGAAAACATTTTTTTTTTGGGGGGGTGCAGTTGTTTGTTCTTTCCAAGGCTGATATTCCACCACTATTCACCAGTACAGGCAATTATCCTAGGTACTCAGTGCTATACTATTAGGTTGGTGCAAAAGTAATTGCAGTTTTTGCAATTTTTAAATTTTTAACCTTTTAAACTGCAATTACTTTTGCACCAACCTAACAGTTATTTTGAGTATCATCTTGACTTTTTCCAACAATAATTGAACCAGCCTGCTATTCATGATACTACTATGGTTACTACTCATGGTTTCATTTTTAACAAATTCATACTCCAGAGAAACTTAAACTCTGGAGTCCCTAAATGTATAGAACATTTCAATAGACAAGGTTTTAATGAGCAACATAAACGAAATGGCCTTTGGATAATATTCAGCAAAGATATCACTAGTGTAATTAATTATCCACCTTTGCTTTTGACATCACAGAGCTGTTGAAACTATTTACAAAGATCTGGGCCATCATGTTCTCTTCTGGCAAGGGTGCCATACTCTCCACTGTGCCAGAGGGTACAGTTAAAATGCCATTTTGAATGATGTGAACTTATGGAGTATTCCACATTGAATAAACTTGTCAACACTCTTGGGCCTTGTCTAGGTCTCTTCAGGAATGCCGTAAGTGCAGGGAGATCATTGGCCCCTCTCAGGAGCCCCAGCCACCAGTGAACAACTTGCTGCAAAGACAGAAAGGAGAGGGTTCACACCTTTTTCTAGTTGACCTGATCTGCTATGCTCCTGGGCATATGGGTGGGCAGGGCATTGGCTGAGGTGCCTGCCAACAACACAGACAAAAGCAGCAGCGGTCATTGGGTCCAGAGCCATGTCATAGACCTCGTCTCAGATCCCAGTCATATCCACACTACTTGCAAGTTACTTTTTGCAGAACAGAAACACCATGATAGGGAAGTGGTAAAGGGATTTTAAAAAACCAGCTACCTGGGAGCATTTGAGATCTTGCTCCCAGGCATACGTCATCATTTTGGCTTAAATAAATTCCTACAAAAATTCTCAAAAATAAATAAATAAAAATAAAAATAAATAACCGGCTAGCTATATGGACTCCTAAATAAGTTTAATATACTCGTATAACAGTCGGAATTTAATATGACACATTTCTACTTCCTTCAAACACCTCAACCTTAAGGGGGGAAAAAATCTCACAAAACAAAGAAAGATTGCCCTACAAATTGCCCAAAGGGTGTCTAGCTAGTGCAATTACTAGAGTTATGTATATTTTTTATAGGCATAAACCCAAAGGAATCCTCCAAAAATTGAGGGATTTGCTGACATCTTCAGAAAATGTATTTTAAACCCATGCCAACCTTTTAAACTGGTTCTCTACTCCATCTGAAATGCAAGGTAATGCATCAGGATTCTACCATGCTGATTACATTTTAGTTTTTCCTTCTGTAATCTCAATAATTATAGAAGAGAAAAAACACTGAAAGCCATTGACATAAAAATAGTACAGGGAGTATTATTAGATTTATACTACATTTTCATAGACTTTTAGGGTGAAAGGTAAAAATCACAATTATTTTAATCGTGTGATGGAAAGGTGATACAAAGTGCTAACCTGTATTCCTTATCTCATCTCTGTGATTGTACTAAATGCATACATATACATATGTTCTTTTCTTTACCTTTAATATGAGTTGAATAACAATCAGACTCTCCTGAAGTGCAGTGAAGAATAATTAACAGAAAGGACTCCCTGAAGATTAATGATGTGGCCTAGGTTCCCAGCTAAAGTTACATAAACACTGCATAGAGGGAATGCATATAAATCTATCATACATATTTCATACTGAACAACACAGCCATCTGGGAGGATGCGGGAGATTTATTGCTCAAGTGCTACCATTGCATGTAGTTCTCTCAGTGTTTTTCACATCCCAGTAATTTTGTCTGGAAGGTTGCTTTAATCATAGTTTCTCATCCATTATCATTAACAAATTTCTAAGCTATGACCTAAGTCATCTGCACTGGCTATTTATTACATCATTCACTCAAGTTGTGGACAATTATTTTTTGTTGTTTTGAAATCCATCATAATAAAATTTTACCTAATGGCTTTAAGCCCTAAGTGTTTTGCTTATAGTTTTTCAAAGTCCACTCAATTTCCCTGTTTGTACATTGTTCTTAATGATTTCCTGGTTTCAGAATTGACAGATAAGTTTATGAAAATTATATGCCTAATGAATGTTATTAATAAAATGAAAATTTACCTTGCTTTAAGATTTCATTTTCTATAAATGGTTCAAGAATGTTGCTATTAATTACTATTAAAAACAATTCTTGACTTACATTTTTTAGACTGTATATATTTCCTCATTTTTTCTGGATACACACATATATATATATATATATATATATATATATGTGTGTATCCAGAAAAAATGGAAATATTTTATATATACCTTTTACTCACTTATTTCTTTTATTGCATCACTAGTAATAGAACTAAATGCTGAAAGAGATTGATTTAAGGTAAATCTGGAACTGGTATGTAGTAGGCAGAAATGAGTGCTAATCACATTGAAAATAAATATATTAAGAATTTTACTCTGTATCAAATGTATTAAGAATATTTTTTGTGTGTGCCTTTTTACAATTTATACTAAACATGCTCAAAAGTCTCTAATAACCATGGTGGGGGGAGGAGACTAATAATTTTAAAGGAGTTTGAAGATTTTTTAAAAACTTGTATTAAAATATAAAACCATTTTTAATAACAATTCAATGTATCTGCACACACCATATCTTGTTATTTGTGAGGAATGGAAAGATGAAAACTCCTGTCTCCTATAATCATAAAGAAAAGATCATTTGTGTCTTATAAGTAAGAAAAATAATGTCTATGTCTTCAGAAAGGGGTTACAATGCATGATTTTAGCGAAAAGATAAGTTATATAAAAGTCTTTGAGATCTGAATTGTGGTTGGGTAAATTGGAAGAAATCACCACTAAGTCACTGAGGACTGATTCAACCAGAGCTCAGTCATTTACTGTGTTACTCTATCCCAGATAGGAGTAGACTTTGTGGAACAAAGATGAATACAAGATAATTCCTAATTTGAAGGAATTTATGATCTGATAATTCATGTATCCAGATCTCACAAGAGAATAGCTCAGTATCATAAGACATGTACAGAAAAGAAAAAACTATTAAAATTCAATATATACTGATAACAAAAGATGAACATAAGTCACATGTGACTTCTGCAATGACAAGAGGTGCTCAAAGTGGTTACCATCAGTGTAACTTTAACACAGTTTTTTTCCTTTCTTAAAATGTGTATACATTTTTTGGTATCCTCTGCGTGTGTGTGTGTGTGTGTGTGTGTGTGTGTGTGTGTATTTGTATTCTCAATACAAATAGAGAATTACACATTAGAGTATGGTTTTATTATTCTGTTGATGTGGAGGGAATCAGGGAAAATTTTAAATAAACTTCAAATGACCTTGAAAGATGAAATCAATTTTGGCAGAGAAATGACATTCCAGGTGGAAGAATCGGCATGCACATGAACAAGATACTGTCTAGAAAGAAGTTTGGTCGCAGGTGTCTAACATAGCAGCAACCTGAATAATAAGTGCGAATATATTTCTGGGGAAATATGCATTTTATCTTTTTTAATTCAATAAAAAAATTAAAAGTTACTAAAGGCCTACTATAAAATGTAAATCTCTTTCCCTCATATTCCACGTCAGAGAACCAGGTCACAAGTTTCTTATATAGCTTTCCAAAAATATTCCATGTGTACACAAGCATATACATTATTAATTCCTGTTTTAACATTTACACAAATGGTAGCATGAAATGTATTATCCTCCTTTGTGACTTTAAGCATAATATCTCCCTTGGATTGTTCCTTACCAGTTATATTCTTCTTAAATCTACATAAAATGAAATTTGAGTTGACTAGCTTCAGCAAAATAAAATGAGTCACTGTCTGATTGCAAGGATCTTAGAGTAAATTTTTGACCAGAAAGTGGAGACATCTCCAGTAGACTACTAGAATGTTGGTGAAAGAAAGAGGCAAAATGAGACAATTACTCAAAGAGCTGTTTTAGAAGGGAGCAAAGAATAACGGACCTAAATCAGCTTTGGTGGTAGAAAGGCTTCCCTTTAGTTCCAAATTCTAACATTATTAAGTCTACAACTTTGGAATAATTACCTTTCTTGAGCTTCAGTTACCACATTTGTACACTGGAGAATATCAACAAATTCAGAGGATCTTTGTAGCGTGTAAACAAATGTTTAGTTCCTGGCCCATAACATGCATTTCATGGTGTTTTATCATTATTTACTAATTATGCATCATTTTAAAACAAAAGCTTATGTCATGTCTCCTAATTATATTTGCTATACTTGTGTTTAGCTTTTATCAGTGGTTTACATATTTAGTTATTTATTTAATATTTTCAATTAAATAAAGTCAAACATAGTGATTAGTAGTTTCGTTGCGGTAATGCTAGCTGCTGGAACAAGCAAACTTCAGCACAGTAGTGGCTTCAGACCATATTGGATTTTTCACTTATGAACTAGCCCAACGTTCCGATGAGTGAGTGGGTTTTGCTCACACTGTGCCTCTGAGACTCCGGTCCCTAACATCCTCTGAGTTCCCAGTACTCAGGGCTAAGAGTCCTCTCCTTCCAGACAGTGGAAACAGAAACTGTAGAAATGCTCTGTCAGCTCCTGAAATGCCCTCATCAGAAACAGATACTCGTTATTTTGGTTCACATTTCACATGGCTACAAATGCATGTGAGAAGCGAGTTGTGTGTCAGTGACAACTCTGCACTCTGGAAGAAGGACCATAAAGTTCAGTCAATAGCTGACCTTTCCAGTCACATTAGAACTAGGATTGGTGCCAAAGTAATTGCGGTTTTTGCCATTATTTTTAACCTTTGAAACCGCAATTACTTTTGTACAAACCTAATACAATATTGTCATTCACAAATGAAGCTACTTAAGACCCAGCAATTGTTGGTTCAACAGATACATTTATTGTTTCTTTTATGGTGTTCCCTTGATCTAATGTTATTTAATAATACAACGGGTAAAATTTTGTTGAACAGCGAACAGTGTGAAAGGAGAAAACGATAGATTCCTGTACAAGACAAATAATGATGTTGGTCAACATACTTACATTTAATCATAGGACACAGAGTTTCTTTTTCCTTTTAAAATAATTATTTAGTGTTACATAATTACCACAAAATATGGCATTGTAAGGAAGGTCTATGATTTTGGTGCCCAGTCTTCCTTTAGGAGCTTAGCACCTTGGTTGCATACATCATGATAATGAAAAACCTTTATTCCGCTTTATGCTGTGTGCAGAATAAATAGCAAAAAAAAATGGGAACTGCTGTGCTGCATGAAACACAGTATAACTGTGCAGAATACAATCTAAATGGAGGATGCTACAAATTTTCAAAGCTGTATTTGCAAAACTGATTCAAAAGTTCCCCATTAATCAGCATAAATATTTTTCTAGATACACTTTTGAAGTTCTTTGCATCTATGCTCAATTATGAGGCAGCAGGAAAATTATGCTCTACATGTACAAAATATTGCTAAGTTATTTAAATAAGACACTATAAGCTATTTAAAGAGGATAGTATAATAAAGAAAAAATCTCTTATGCAGATGTGTCAATTACTGGTATCTCATCACTGTATTTATTGGGTTCTTTAACATGAAAATAAGTGTTTTCAAATCTGGGTTGAATAAATAAAGAAGGAATCTTGTATTATATAAACAAAGAATTATTCATTCAACCACCAACTGAACACCTACTGTGTGCCGGCACTGTTCTGAACCCTAGAGATACAGCAGGGAACATAATACATGAGTATCCCATTTACCCATTTTTCGTTTATTTTATAAACTGGGAACTCTTTCTTTAAGCACCAAAGTAAGAAATACTACGCTCAATAAATCAGGCAGCTATTTCTGAGGAATGAATGTGCCTGGGTTGCCTACTTTGCACATCAGAACTTTCACTAGGTGTGGAGTAAAAATTCAGATGGACAACATTAATTAGAATAGCTAGCAATTCCAGCAAAGGGATTCCACTAAATGGTGAGGGGCAACCCTGCAGTACAGAGACACAGCCAGCAGAGGGAAATGAAGCAGGTTTGTGAGACAGGCTCTCAGAAAATATCTTTAAACGTACTATGCTTCCAGTACTAAGACGCTGAGAAATACTCATTGCAGGCTTTTAAAAGACTGTACAATATCAAGTTTTTTGGTTATGAGAATTTACCAGTGGCCAAATATATAATTTTAAAAT
Organism: Rhinolophus sinicus; assembly: GCF_057876585.1. Classification (NCBI taxonomy): domain Eukaryota; kingdom Metazoa; phylum Chordata; class Mammalia; order Chiroptera; family Rhinolophidae; genus Rhinolophus; species Rhinolophus sinicus. Next base: position 120,616,967 of record NC_142515.1, on the reverse strand, counting down.
TATTTTTCTTTGCAGAAATGGCCTTCTGATATATGGTGCCAGGTTTCTGGTTGGAGAATTTAGTCAAGACATGTGTTACAACTCTATAAAGTAACCTTGGCTTTTTGAGTCATGAGTTACACATATTTTGGTCATACTTCACAATTACTTGGTAATTCAAAAGTGAATAATCCTATAGCAAAACCAGTTTGGGAGAAATGAGTCAGTTTTTAAAGTTGGTAACGACATAAGACTTAATATATTTTAGTAACTGGAAGACTGGTTGATTGAAAGATACTATAATTCCTACAAAATTCATGAAACGTATAAAATGTTCTGTGTCTTGGCTTATCATATATATATATATGAAAAATCTTTATGCATCAGAAGTTCGTAAATATTTTTAATTATTTTATTATGCTATTGTTTATACATTCTATTCCATTACTCAATGGTAAACTGTAAGTTTATGTGCCTGGGTAGATAATAAACACAAGTGATATTTAATTATAAAGCTATATAATATATATTGGACAATATCCAGTTTTTAATTCCTGGGCCTATTTTAACAAGAACTTTACAGATTATATTGTGGTTTTTATTTTCCTATATTAACATCAACATTGTGCATCATTTGAAAATGTCACTAATAAAACAAAAAGGGGAATATCATCCTAAAATTCCTGTCTGAGGTAATATAGCCCATAGTTTGTGCCCTTTCTGTTTAAAGTGTGGTCCACTTTATTGGGTTCTTTAACATGAAAATAAAAGGGTTTTCAAATCTGGGTTGAATAAATAAAGAAGTAATATTGTATTATATAAACAGAAAGACTTATTCATCCAACCACCAACTGAATACCTACTAAGTGCCGGGCATTGTTCTGAACCCTAGGGATACAGCAGGGAACAAAATACATGAGTACCCCATTTACCCATTTTTTGTCTATTTTAACAGAATCGCCGTCACCTTGGAGCATATTAAAATCAGAATCTGCATTTGAACAAGATCTCCAGGTGATTGTATGACCATTAAAACAACGAGAGGTCCTGGTCTGGTTTATGCAATAACCTACTTTCTGCTTCCTCTTTGCTAATAGGACTCATTGTGCTTACATTTTTGGTGGTCATGTCAATCATGATCCCTTCTTCGCCCTGGGGGACAAAGGTTGATTAGACTAAGTCAAGCATGAAAATTTAATGTTTCGCTTAAATGTTCCTTTCCTCTGACTGTTTAAGTACAGGCATGTGATAATGCAACCCTAAACAAAGTATTTTAGGAAACATTTTGGGAGCTTATAGAAAAATAAATGTCACTACTCTCAAAAACATACACAAAACAAGGACATGACTCTTCACTTCCTCTGGATATTTTCTTTCTATAAGCAGAGTCTGCAATGGCCATGGCATTTGTGGGACTGGAGAAGACAAGGGAATAGCAGCTAGCTGTTCACCCACTTTCAGTTGCCCTTTACTCAACCAAACAGGTATATTAAACTAAAATAATCTTTAAGATCCATAGCTACATTAACCACATTCGTTTTCTTTAAATGTCTACCTTCTGAGTCCACAGATAGGACAATGTTCGTGAATTTGTGATAGTGAATTATAGACAGATGAGGAGATAGTCCCAAAGGAATGGTCGCCTCTACATGAGAAGATTGACTTGCTGGATTATGACTGAAATAGAAATTCAATTTATATCTCCCTATGTGGATTTTCCTGCTATTTAAAGATTAAAATTGCTGGTTTTCTATACTCTGGTCTATCAATTTGTAAAAAAAAGAGCAAATCAGTAGCTCAAATTTCGATCATGTTAGTTTTAATTGGTTTTTTTTTGTTTTCAGTTTTTAGCGACTTCCCTAAATAGCTCATAATAATGTAATTATTGCCACATTTAATTTCTCATAAAACTCATTCTGGGAAAATTTAACTTACGAGCAAAAGTAGGGCTTACCTTCTACTTTTAGTGTACACAGCTGAATAGGGTTTTTCATTACATATGTTTTCATTAGATTTATGTTCATTAGATATGTAGAATATGAATTCTACTGGACAGTGTTGAGCTAATACATTATACAAGACCTTTAGGATGTATATATATTTAGGAAAACTTTGTAAATTTTTAGCACACTAGGCCACTGCCTTTTCACTTAGTATTTTTATGTGTATCTTATTTCTTTGGTTAAAATAATTACTATTTATAAGTGTGGCAGATGGTATTTTCTAAGATTTGCCACAGGATTATTTCTGGTCCCATATGTTTTTCCAGATTATTGCCATTTCCTTTCAAGGGTGCAGTTTATTTCTGTTTCTCTTAAACTTGGGTGTGCTTGTGACTGCTGCAATCAACAGACAATGGAGAAAGTGTTGCTCTGTAACCTCTGAGCCCAGCTCAGTAGAAGGGCTTCTGCTTGAGGTTCTCTCCTTCCTGCTGTGCTTACAGCAGGAACTCAGCCACTTACTGTAAGGAAGACCAGGCTACATGGTGAGGCCACAGGTAGTAGGTCTTGGACAATAGCTGGTATCAGCCACCAGAAAAGTGAGTGAGTGATACTTCAGTTGATTCCACTCTCTCAGATGAACCTTCTTGTCCTCTGACCGAAGCCCCAGACATTTTGGTGTCCAATCCCTTGGAATGTGCCCTAACTGAATTCTTGACCCTCAAGAATCTGTGAACATACTAAATGGATGTTTGATGGCATTAAATTTTGAAATTTTACAAATCAATGAAATATACTCACTCAAATTTTAAAAAGAAATTTCACTCAATGGGTATGTTAATGTAAGACTTTGCTAACAGTGAATCAGCCAGTCAATAGAGAGACGTGGGGCTTTATGTCAGATAAAGTCAGATGTGAAATCTGATTCTGTGGATCCTGCTCAAATTACTTCAACCTTCCGCCCTATAGATTCCTTACCATAAAAATAGAGACAAATATTGCTAATTCAGAATTGTGATGACATTATGATTAAATATAAACATAAAACCTAGGGCCTAACACATCACATAGTAGATAATGATGCTTGTTATTGTAACATAGATTTGGGATGACTAGGAACTATATAAGAATAATAGTAATTATGAACGTTTACATGGGTGCTTACTATGTGCCAAGTACTAGGCGTAACGCTTGGCATGTGTTGTCTCAAGTAGAAATTAATTTTTTTAATGCATTACATTATTTTATATGCATTGGATTTATGTATCAGAGACTCATACAATTAACTTATTCTAAGTCTTTGCTCCAAATGCTGTGTCAGGTACTCTAATAAAAATAAAACTGATAGCATTATTTTTTAAAGTATAGGTGAAATATCAAAATATAGAATACAAATAGAAAATCTCAAACTAGGAATTATAGTTTAAAGAATAAATCTAAAGTTCTAGTAACGTAAGAGAGTAATACTAAATAACAGAACTTACATAAATTCAAAACCAGTGCCTATCTTATGCAAAAGGTACGTATTGCATAATTTATGAACATTTGAATTTAAAACATGTAATTAAGTACAAAAAATAAACTGGTTGAGTTTTAGCACACATATACTCATATGGGTTCTATTGATAAAGACCCAAAGTATTACACTAATGGTGCTTTATTCCTTGATTTCACATTTGAAACATAGGCTGAGAAAGCTAATCATATGAGCACATGCATTTTCAGAAACATGTAACCATCTGGAGAAGCTTTGGCAGCAGAAGCCAGTATTTGTGCCGTTATTTTCATTATAGGCCTTTCAATGAAACTCTCTCCAGACAAGTAGGAAGCTAAGAAAAGAAATTAGTGGCCATTCAAGGACATGGCTCAAAGACAACCCCATTCTATTAGTGTATGTATAGCTTTTCTTAAAGCTGTGATAAATTTCTCCAAATTGTGGTTTGTCCAAGAACAATATCTATTCAGACCATAAAAAGGACAGAAAAAAAGAAAAAAAACAAAACTCCATGGTTCATTTAAACAGCCTTCTTAATGTCAGAGAATTTTTAGCTGAAGAAAGACATCGCCTTTAATGCTGGCTAATGTTGAATGAATAATTCAAAATGAAAGCAGTTGCAACATAATGATAGAATTACATAAATCAAAGGGTAGCTGCTTGAGCCAAATATCTGCTTGAGCCAAATATCACATTTCCTACTCTTCTGTTTACTTAGATGGTTATTTTGTTTGTGCAGATGTTCCAAAAACTATCATTATACGTTTTTGTGATATTTATAACCAACTCAAAATGCTTGCTCTAAGAAATTTAACTTCTCTGTTCACCACATCCTTTAGCATTATTTGTTTTTTTGTTGTCCAACAGAGTATGTACATTAATGGCAAGCAAAGTTCAAGGTAAATGATCATTTGAGACCAGAATACAGAGTGAGAAAGAGGGAGGAAAATAATGATTATCAGGCGCCTGTTCTGGGTAGAAGGTGGGTTACTATTGTTTTTTTCCCCATAATAGCTTTCTGGGTGATAATAATTATTCTGATTTTTTCAGATAAAAGTAGCTTAGTGTAATTTTTATTGTCTAAGATCACACAAATACAAAGTGGTGGAATCACATTTGAATAGTCTGACACAAACTTCTTGTTCTTTCCCATATTTACAAGAATAATCCAAACATTTTATGTCATCATTAAAGCACAAGTGACTTTCAGAGAAAATCTTCTTTAAAAAACAGAAATTACAAAGTTTTTAGGCCCAGAATTTGAAAATAGGATGACCAATACTTAGATAATTTAAATACAGTTTATTTGAAAAGTCTTGACTTTTGGGGGTGCCTTTCCACAATGTGATTTTTCCCCTGGTTAAGGCAGAATCACATTTTAATACATGGATTTCTGGACTTAACTTGCAAAAGAAATCTTAGCCTGAAGCTCACTGCTTGGAAATGGGCCTCTTCTCTGATTAGATTCACGCTAAAACCCACCACATGTCAAATCGACTTAAGAATAAAAAGTCGTATCTGCACAATTGCCTGAATAGCTTATTGATTCAGATTTTTTAAAATAGTGAGTTCAGCAAAATCAGAAGGGCAACAAAACCAATCATTTCAGCTCACATAGTCCATCCCTCGCTGCATCCAGTCACCAGTAAAAGAGAGGGCTATCTCCACCAACACAGGCTGTATATTGCCACTCACTGTGTGCATTACCTCCTACCCTACCGAGAAGCAAATCAATGCTGACCCTTTTCTGTTGGGCATTGATTGAAATATTCATAGAAATTTATTCTTGAGAAGGTCAATTTTGATGCATACATTTTTATATTCTAATTGCTTATGTATGAATTATTATAGTGTTTCTGGATAAAATAATCCTTAGTAATAAAAATATTATTTTTAGCCACTATTGATTTTTAAAATACATCAAGTTCTGTGCTGTTTTCCTTTTTCATGATTCTGTAACAAGGCAAATAATTGCATGGAATTATTTAAACTTTCAGTAAAAGGGGATTAGAGCTCACCAGACCCAACGTCCACATGGGTGCCTGAAACAAAGAATTATCTTGAAAATTATCTATGTTATATATTTATTTAACTTCTGTATGGATGCTCCTAGTAAGAACATGTTTCTACCTACATAGCAAAGATACCTTTTCTTTGACTTTTTGTTTTAAGTTTCTTTTTTTTTCTTAAACTTTTATTTATTTTAAGTGATTTTTTTTTGCTGCCCCATCAGCTCCAAGTCAAGTAGTTGTTTCAATCTAGTTATGGAGGGCACAGCTCACACTGGCACATGTGGGGATCGAACCGGCACCCCTGGTGTTACAAGCATCGTGCTCTAACCAACTGAGCTAAACAGCCGCCCCTTGTTTGACTTTTGAAATCTTTCATTCCTTTCCTCATACTTCATCCGTTTAGACCTGTATTTACTATTAAAGAGGTCTATATCCTCATTTACATGCCAAAATATATTTGCTATGATATAAGTTAAAAAGAAGAGCACTTACTGAAGTTGGAAAACTACCATATTTTGACCTAATAAACAGAATATTGATGTACTCCATTTTTATTGTTCTAGTACAAGTACAGAGATTATTATTTTATGTAGAAAGCCATAATTGTGCAGCTTGTTATTTGGTACATTAGGCATCTGAGAGTCAAAGAGAAAGCTAGAAAATAGGAGGGTATTACATTTTCATTTAATATGTGATACGGTTTTAGATAAAATAGAACTGGACAAAATAATAATTACTGTATCTTCAAAAAAACCTCAACCAATTATTGCCAGATAGCTAATATTTAACAGAAGATGGAAATAAATTTCTGGTAGCTAATACACATTTTTTTTCAAACCTCTACTGTTAAAAATTGGTGCACTTATCAATACCAAATTGATATTTATTGATAAAGTATATTTATCAATAATCTCTATTGGTCCAGTTTTTAAATTTCACCATTCAGATTAGTTAAGAGAACTATATTTTATAGCACACATGATGTATTTACATCTGCTACATCAAAATAAAAAATAAAGACGCCATTATATAACTTGTTATTTTATACATTCCTGTCTTTTGGAAATTCATAGAAAATGAAGATTTGATGCTCTAAATTTGAGATGCAGTTGCCATGACAACCAAGAGGCACAATACTGCATCTACTATTCAAAATGTGTTTGAATACCAGAAAGAATCTACTACATTATGTATTATTCTTTTTCTGGATCTAAATAACAATAACATAGTCCTTTATTTTTGTTTCTATATATATGCATATGTTATAACTTTAGCACATGAGGTAGGTTTAAGAAAATGTATATAGCTATGTCACAAATGAGTCATGATAATTTCTGATTTGCATAAATATGCCAGTGTGATTTTCCTTTATATAAAATAAAAATGTAAATAAATATAATATTCAGTGACTTAAATGGCTTTATGATATTTACTCTAATGTACATTTCTTTTAATGCACATATCTAAGCCTATCCCCTCCTCAAATCTTTATGGTCACACTTCTAACTATGCCTTGTTGTCTCCACTGGAGCATCTCCATAAGTAGGTCAACATATTTCCAAACTGATTTCCAAAATATATTAGCTTTCCCTAAACCTGCCTCCTTGCACAGTCCCTAAATTTTGCTACCACCAACACTGTCTTCCAAATGCCCAGGTTCAAACATCAGAGTCATATTTGACCTTTTCTTTTCCTTGTCATTATTTAATTCATGACTAATCCTATTGAGTTTACCAGGAGAATAACAAACTTTTAATTTAAACATTGGTTCAACATTTATTTTGTATGGTGAGAAGAAAAAATAATTTTCTGTTAACAAATGTTCACCTATTTTTATGTTAAATATACATGTCTCCTAAAGTAAGAGCTATTGTAGTGACATAAGCATGGGGAGATGAAAGAGGGACAGGTGATAGCAAGACTGAAATAGCATCCATGGTATACTGCTTGGTTTTATTCTGTAATTGTGAACAAGCCAAATGAAGGTTTTCAGAAGGCAAATTACTTAAAATGTTTTTTGTAGAAAAAAATTCTTGTAGAAATATGAAGAATGATTTAAAGGGAGAGATTAGTGGCAGAAAGTGAGATAGAAATCTCCTACTGTAGTTCAGAAAATAGACAATGAGGATATGAAAAAGGGTATAGGAAATACCAAGGTCATTTCTGCATATTGAAAATTACATTTTTTTAACATATGAGACTGGCCGAGATTCAAACTTTGATGTGCACTGTTTTGGAAAAAGGAAAGAGGCATCATCCTGCACTGTCAATGGAATATAAACTATTTAGAATGCAATAGGTGGCAAGTTGGCAGTTTGACTTAGCAATGTTACTTTTTAGTATCATATTTCATTGATTCTAAGATGCACATATTGCTACCATTTTTATTGATTTTAAGAGATATTTTAACATCTTTAAAATCAAGGTATATTTTATAATTGATGGTGCATATCATTTATATGGTGGCGTTATTCTCTTTCTTCATGGTACCAAATATAATGGCATATCTTGATTAGTAAAGATTTGGTGAAATGTGTTATTTCTCTATAGGTATATTTACCTAGGAATCCACATACACACACAAATACAAGTAAGTATTATCATCAGTTGTAATACCAAAATACTGGAAACCATAAAACTCAAAAAATAAATTGTGACATACATATATAATAGAGTAGTTTGCAGTCTTTAAAAAGAATAGGTAGAACTATATGGACATGATGGAATTGTTTTACATTACAATATGTGGAAAAACATGTCAAATACCCTATAGAAATATTATGATTGCTTCTGGGAGGGGAAAGATTGGGTGATAAGAGAAAAATACTGATTTTTCTATTGTGTATCATTTTGTAAATATTGAATTTATCTCCAACTATAAGTTTTATCTTTCAGGTAATCAAATACATATTTTAAAATATTTTCCACTATTCTATCCATAACAACTTTCTCCTAACTTAAGCAATCCCTTCCAATTTTGAGATTGATTACTGTCATATGGCTCCTAAACAAGTAGAAATTATTCTTCTTAAAATTAGAGTATGAAGTCATTATTTTTCTTCTTCTTTGCATGTTTTTCTAAAGTCAAGTTAAATGTTTACTGACTTTCTCCTAGATCTCTAAGGCACACCTACTTCATTTTTGTGTCTAACTTTAAAAAATTACTTAGAATTTTTGATTTGGAAATTGTCCTATGGTTAAAAGGGTTGCTGTACATCTTGTAAGAAACCTACATTGTGGGATCTGGAAATCGCTTCTTTCCTTTCAGAAAGGGAAATGTGTAGAGTTTAATGATCAGCAATACCTTCAGGACCAAGAGCCTCAAGAGTTAAGTGTGTAAATGATGTTAACCCTAAACAGTCAATGGCAAGCTTCTAAATCCAGCAGCCCAGGAACAGTCTCTATGGAAACTGGAAAAGAATGGACGTTGCCTCAGCCACATGTTGCCTTCTACATCTATTGTTTGTGTAGTAGGAACCAAAAAGCCTCGCAGATACATCCTGCAGTTGTTCACTATCCCTTACGAGGACAGAATCTCACTTTACAGACTTATGTAACTTTCTTCATTGCCACTTTATAGTATGTGCTTCAGTGGACCATAAAAATGCTCACTTCATTGTAAAAGGAACCATCTGCTTCTTTAAGAGGTTTGCTTTACACAGAGCTTTATACGACTATCGTGATTTTCCTCATGTTGTTCAGTACTTTACATTTTTATTTTTCCTTTTGAGTCCCTTTGGAAAAATAGAACCTGGTGTCTTTTTGTATCTTTAAATTTTTACTATCTGCTTCCATCAAGAGTAGCCATGATAAAATCATACCGAGGTTACTTATTTGGAAATCTAGAAGTATATATGATACGTCAACATTTAAATTAAATCTTGAAAATCTTGCAGAAGTGACTTAGCACACATACAGTAGGAAACTATAATCACATGGTGAAATGAAAAATGCAAAGAAAATGCCATGCACTTCTCAGCTGTACTTAAGTGTAAGTGTTCCACAGAAAATGAAGTGCTGGCATTAACATCATCAATGTGTTTATTCTTGTGAAGAGTGAACATCTTAATGTCATCCTGAATAAATAATGTGGTTTGTGCTGAATTGATCTCTGAAGAATGTACAAGGAATGTAGTGAGAGGGACCTGATTTACTCTGGTGAATAAACTTGCATGCTTGCGTGGGTGTCATATTTATATGAAGATGAACTAAACACCTGGAATCTTAAAAATAAACCGTAAGCTACGTAAACACTTCTCTTGGCATTTAGTGTACTGATATATATCAATATTCACGGAGGAAAAATCACCCATTAGAAACTAATGATTTTAATTTACAACTATTAGTAGTAATTATTTTATAAATTATATACATTATATATTGACCTTTCCCATTTATAAAATTCCTAATGAAAATTCAGTGGAATGGCTTCGAAGAAGAGACAGGTTCAATCCTCTAGGATTTTTGGATGTCATTCAAATGCTCACCAATAGATGGTGGCAGAAGTTGAATAACCATGAGTTGTTTCTACTTTTGATACTAAACATAGAGAGCTCTAGATATACAGCCCCCCAAATTATAAACAATCTGTATATAAAAAGGTATGTTGGCTGGGCCTGAGACCTATCGCTATTCATGTTTGGAAATGGTTCCATCCAACCCCTAATACCTACGTTTGAATTTAATGCTTAGAAGATGCTAGCAAGATGGAGTTTCTCCTCCCCTTGTTTCTACATATTGATTTATATCTGCTAATTTACATCATCAACTGAAGAGCCCTTTGGAAATAAAAGATATTTGGATTCAACCCACATTGTAGCTACATCGTATAAAACATTTTGGAGGTGAACCTGAACTGATACAAGATAAACAAACTAAAAATACAATTCTATTGTGATCATTGAAACAGCACCAACACTGAGGGACAAAAGAGAACCAGTGATGTGTCCAGTGTCAGAACTCCATGTCATCTAGTCACTGGGTCGTCATCATTTTGGTGGTGGTGCTGATAGATCTTTGAGGTAAATATTCATGTCTTTCTGTTTGTGTCTGTGACTCTGTGAATTGAAAGGAATTCATGCTTGATAGCTGCTATTTATTGTACGTAGGCAGCTTTGCTGTGGAATGCTTCCTGATTATACGTAACACAGACTTATGGAGCTTTCACTCTCTTACATTAAAGCTAGTAATGGCGTGTGTTAATTGAAACACCTACAATATCCATGGTTTTCTGGCTTGGTAAGGGGTTTGCCAGGGAGGAGACCCAATGGCTCCTAATTCCACAATATCACAAAGGATGCTTTGGGCAGTTAGTTCTCAATGAGAGCAACTGTATGTGGGGCTCATCATCCCTTCAAGCCTCCATGGAGGAGATTGTTCTCCTACTGCAGTCAAACCTAGAAAACTATACCTCAGTCTCATCTGCAGCAATCATGGAGATTTCTATAAATTTTGAAGGCAGAAGTTCCTGGTTAAGGCTGCTATCCCTACAATCAATCAATCAATCAATCAATCAATCAATCGGTGTAAGATCAGAGCACAGAAATCCAGGTTACTTCTGTACATGTGACTTCCCTATATCCATGGACGTGAACTCTGGGTCTCAGAAGTTATCCATAAATGCAAATGAATAATCAAATGGCACATGGGATTTTTTTTACCCTCTATATCCCAAGTAAACTATCACTGTTTCTTAATTCTGGTGACCTCTTGACTTACACATGGGTTTTCTTTCTTGTTCATATCTGTGAGTACTTTTGTTGTTTGAACTTAGAGTTTGAATTTTGAATGCTATTTGAATGAAGTTACTTTTCCAACTTAAACCTCACACATCTTTTCCCCTTCACCTCCTCTCCCCCCGACACTGATTGAAGATATTATCTTCCTGCTAAGGCCTCCCAAACTGAATATAAGGACATGTCTAACTATTAAGACAAGGTTGATTATTTGCCTAAAAAAAAATCATTGAAATAGTGCCACATTGGACACATATACTATAGATCTAGTTAAAGAGCTAATAAAAAAATACCAGTAAGAGAAAGGCAGGATCAGAGATGGACATAGACATAGACAAGCAGAAAGGAGGAGCTCTATGTGGGCAAGAAGAACTGGACAAGACACAGCATAGGGCAAAACGTCCCAGGTGAGAGAACTGAGAGGGAGAAATAGAACCTCACAGAACACTCCAATTCTAGTGCTGAAAATGAAGAGGCTCTGAAAAGAACTGGTAGGCAAATCCATGACGTTCATTGGTTTCAGAGATTAAGGCAGAAAGGATGACCACATATGGGTATGTAAATGAGCGGAAGAAATAAGATATAAATCTGAAGGGGAAGATTACTGTGAATTAAAAATTAAAGTTTGCATGCATACCTTTATATGTCCATTTATATCCATACACACACACACACACACACACACACACACACACACACACACATATATAAATAACTAGATATTTATAATGACCATATGTAGTTTTATGATTTAAAGATGCTCTATATAGACTAGTGAATATTAACTCTATGACATGGATATAAGTAATACTAAATAAAGGTGATAAGAGACAATAGGAATTGCTGTTTATATATAAAAAATAGAAGAAGATTCTTTCATTTAGAAGATATTCATATAAATATAGTGAAAAAATGTATGAATTTCGTATGAAAATTACTTTTTATATAGTGTCAAATAACTTGCCAGAAGTAGCAATGCAATGTTCATACCAGTAAATACTGCCAAAATAGTTTTTTTAGCATTGAGTAATGTATTTTGAAAGTTTTCCCAATTTCCAAGGTGAACATGTTATTGTGACTGTTTATATTAGCATTTCTTTAATTCCTAAGTGTGCTTGAACATTTTCTCAAATGTATATTGGTCATTTGCATTTAGCTTTCAATCGATATATATATATATATATATATATATATATATATATATATATATATATATATACACATATACATATATACACATACATATATATTGTGTGTGCATATATATATATATATATATATATATATATACATTTCTGTTTAGATTTCCATATTTATTTAATGTAGCAGATAAATAATCAGTAACAGCATCCACTTCCTTGGGAAATTGTTTTCCTTTAGCAAAATATTTTCACAGGTTACTCCCAGGCAACATGAATTGGAAGGAAACAACAAAATGATAGTTCAGAAGTGAAAAGTTAATCACGGAAGGTCGGGCAAAGAAAAGAGGAGGGGGAGTATGGAGTGAGGGAAGAAAAACAGGATTAGGAGGCTCTAACAAACTGTAGAAAACAGCAATTTTTTCCAGTGTCAGGATAACCCAAGACTCTTAAGAATAGAGGTTTCTCATATTCACAGTTTCGATTGTTATAATGAGTATCACTTTTATGAATCAAAAGCAGAGATAATGTAAACCCCTTGAAATTTGTGTAATATTGGGGACAACACTGGCCTTGCCATTAGAAGCAGGATTGTGACTTTAATCTCTAATTTTTATTATAAAGTGTGACTTCAATTGACCTCCAAGTTGGCATAGTAATTACGGTTCTGGAATCTCCCTAATTTGGTTCTTATCCTGGATTTCACAATAACTAGACTTATCAACTCAATCTCTCTAAAGCTCATCTCATCTGTCAAACGCAGATAATAGTGGTACCTACATGATAAGGTTCTTATGAGGATTTAGTGAAATAATCCTGAAAAAATCCTCAGCTCAAGGTCTGAAACAAAATAAGTACTCAGTAAATGTCAACCATCATTTACCGTGTTTCCCTGAAAATAAGACCTAGCTGGACCATCACCTCTAATGTGTCTTTTGGAGCAAAAATTAATATAAGACCCGGTATTACGTTATACCTGGTATTATATATTATATTACATTGCATTATATTATACCCGGTATTATATATTAAAATAAGACCGGGTTTTATATCAATTTTTGCTCCAAAAGACACAATAGAGCTGATGGTCCGGTTAGGTCTTATTTTTGGGGAAACACGATATATATTTCTGTTTATATGTATATGTTATATAATTGGGGGGGGGGGGATTGTCACAGAATAGAATTTTGTATCTTCTACTCTTCACTAAACAGTCCATAAGTATCTTTTCTATATGCTTTAACATTTTCAAAAGTATAATTTTAATATTATATAGATATGTCTTATTTTACTTAATATGTTACAGTAAAACTAATTTACTTCTCTAATTTTTACTATATATCTATATATGTAGATATAGACATAAATATTTGCCTGTATTATAAATGAAACTATTTTAACTTGTATTTGTTGAATAACTAATGTAATAAAAATATTTTTTATCACTTATTGGCATTGATTACTTCTTTTTTTAAATTGGCTGTTTATATTCTGTTTTTGTTTTCTTTTTAAGTTGAGCTGTTGGTATCTGATCAACATTGTTTGTTTGTTTGTTTGTTTTAAAGATTTTATTGGGGAAGGGGAACAGGACTTTTATTGGGAAACAGTGTGTACTTCCAGGCTTTTTTTCCAAGTCAAGTTTTTGTCCTTTCAATCTTAGTTGTGGAGGGTGCCGTTCAGCTTCAAGTTGTTGTCCTTTCAGTCTTAGTTGTGGAGGGCGTGGCTCAGCTCCAGATCCAGTTGCCATTTCTAGTTGCAGGGGGCACAACCCACCATCCCTTGCGGGAGTCGAACCGGCAACTTTGTGGTTGAGAGACACACTCCAACCAACTGAGACATTTGGGAGCTCAGCGGCAGCTCAGGTCAAGGTGCTGTGTTCAATCTTAGTTGCAAGGGGCGCTGCCCACCATCCCTTGCGGGACTCGAGGAATTGAACTGGCAACCTTGTGGTTGAGATCCCACTGGCCCATGTAGGAATCGAACCGGCAGCCTTTGGAGTTAGGAGCATGGAGCTCTAACCGCCTGAACCACCAGGCCGGCCCCCTGATCAACATTTTTAACATTACTGAAATAAAAAAAATATATACATATGTATTATGCTCCAAACATATAACTAACAGATGTACGTTTTGTATTCAATCTGTCAAAAATGTGTGGATTACCTGACTGCTTTTTTTATCTTATTTGCTTATTTGTTTATATTCCAGAGATTTTTATAGACAGAATTAAGGCCGCTTATAAAAATGTTAGCATTAAAATTAGAGAGCTAAATAAAAGTTAGGACTGAGTCTAAAATACATAACATATAACTTAACAGATGCCTCTTTACCGACTCAGGTTAGATCTAAACTCCAGCAGTGAAATCGGGAAATGAAAATTTTGATCAAGTAGGAAACTTGCAAATTGTATAAAGTGCACGTAAAACTAAAATTATTCCTATGGCTGAAAACAAATACTAATAAAAAACACATATCTTTTTCAAATATGCTCTATTGTTTTGTTTTGCTTTTTCTAATAAATAATATATTTTGCTTTTTATTATGCATACTGTTTGTGTCCTACAATAGAATGTAGGCTCCATGACACTATGGAATCTTACTCTACTCAGCAATGTATACCAAGATTCTACAAGAGTGCTTGACACAAAATTGTTGCACAATACATACTTTTAAATGTAAATGTTAACACAAACAAAAATAAAACAATGAACAAACATATATGCACCACCCAGCCACAGGTGAGGTAAAGAGCCCAGTATATACATATGCGATTGAATCCTCCTTCCCCTACAGAATAAGATTATTTTGAATGTTTTATTATTATGCAGTTATTTGTTAGTTTACCACACAGTAGTTTAGTCTTAAGCAATAAATATTATACATTATTATTTCCCATAGCTAAATACTTTTTACTTAACATTTATTTTGTTTGTTAAGGGTCATGTTTATTGATGGTTCATTCATTTTCACTGCTCTATAGTGATCCATTATATGAATATGTCACTGTTATGGACTGAATTGTGTCCCTCAAAATTCATATGTTGAAGCCCTAACCCCCAATGCGACAGTATTTGGAGATAGAGGTTTCAAACAAGAAATTAAGATTGTATGAGGTCATAAGAGTGGGGCACTAATCCACTAGGAGAGATGTCTTTACAAGAAGAGGGAGAAAGACACCAGGCATCATATACAGAGAGGAAAGGCCACGTGCGTGGGGATACAGGAAGAAGACAGCCATCCATGGGCCAAAGAGGGAGGCTTCAAGAGACACCAAACCAACCACCTACACCTCGACTTTGGACTGCCAGGCTCCAGAATTGGGAGAAATAAACTTCTGTTGTTTAAAACACCAGTCAGTGATATTTTTTATGGCATAATTAGATGATTAATACAGTTACTATTTTTCGATTTTCATGTTAGCAGAAATTGGTTTGGATTGTTTCTAAGTTTCGCCACTAAAAACAATAGATAATATAATTGCTTTTCTTTTATTTGTTACCTTGTGCATATATACAAAATTTTCTCTGGGCTGGATACCAAGAGGTGGAATTGTGCCTTAGAATTTGTTCATCTTCAATTTTATCCTATATTATTGTCAGCTTTAGAAACATCCAAACCTGTAGAGAATTTTTATGAGTTTATTTGAGCCAAACTTATGGCAGTTGTCGGGAAGCAAAATCTCAATGGATTGAGAAAATACTCCAGAGCATGGCAGTTTTGTAAAATAGCAGTTTTGCCGCTTATTTTATACATTTGAATCAAAGGGTGAGACATAAGGAGGGCTACATGAAATCACTGGTGGCATATTAAGGGGGTGGGAGAAAGCAAAGTGGGAAAATCTGTGATTGTATAATAAATGAAATGGAGAGACACATACTTCTTTTATATTGGTGAGTACAGGATACTTAATAATTAACATTTACAGCACAGAGCGATGGTATTCGGGGGACAAGATAACAATGAGGGGTTCTGTGGCCTCCTACTCTGGTGAGGTACGTGTGCCCTGAGGAGTCTGGAAAAAGGAGATTACTCTGACATTCCAAGGGTACTTTATTTTAAATGCAAAAAGACAGTAGACAGGCCCATTTAGGGTGACGATTGACCTTCATCAAGGAAGCTACAGGCCTACAATGTGACTACCCACCATGAGGCACATTTAGTTAGGGATTTTTATGTTCAGACCATCCTATGTAGTTAATTTTGGGCTCTGAGTTTGTAGAACCCACCATGCTGTCTTCCCCTGAGCCTGTCAGGTCTAGTATGTGGCCCGTTTTTTGTCCACCTTACCGTATTGTTTTCTGATATACCGTGTTTCCCCGAAAATAAGACCTAAGTGGAAAATAAGCCTTAGAATGATTTTTCAGGATGACATCACCTGAACATAAAACCTAATGCGTCTTTTGGAGCAGAACTTAATATAAGAACCGGTCTTATTTTCGGGCAAACATGGTAATTGTGTCAGTCTACACACTCATCATGAGGATATGATTTCCCTGTTTTACCACATTTAAAACATTTGGTGGTGTCAGACTTTAATGTTTTCCTAATCTGATGAATGGAGAATAGAATTGCATTGTGCCTTTAATTTGTAGTTTCCTAATTATTAGTAAGAGTGACTAATTTGCCATAGGTTAGCATCCATTTATGATCTGTCTTATGTGAATATCCTTTTCTATCTTTTGTCCGTTTTCCTACAGTGTTGTCTTCCCTTATTGACTTGCCAAAGTCCTCTAGAATCTGAACACTAACCATGGTCAATTATGCAATGCAAAGGTTTTCTGTCTTTTGGTGATTTGTCTTTTATATTATATGAGATCCTTTACAGGACAGGTATTTTCAATTTTGTCATAGATACATTTATTAATAATTACCTTTGCTGTTTATACTTTTAATGCTTTAAAAATACCTTTATTACACCAATTAATACAAAGAATCATACTTATTGATAAAATTTGTGAAATTGTGATTTTAAGGTAAGACTTTCATCAACCTAGAAATTGTTTAAATACTTTGTAAAGCAGGGACCCCATTTTAATTTTTACCCTTCTAACCTAATATACCGCAACATTTATAGTAAAGTTCATGTTTTGCCACAGTTGTACATTTAACATTTTTCTGAAAATTACAATTCTCGCGTTGCTGATATTTAAGTATAGTTTACTTTTATATATTTACTTTGCATTAAATTCACTTATTCAGTAATAATTTATTAACTTTCATAATTTGAGTTTCATAGGTTTTTCATATTTACATTGATATAGTTTGCAAGTAATTAAATATTTATTTAATTTATTTATTATAAATCTTTTGTGACGATTATATTATATGAGATAATACCATGGATTTCTAATGATCAATAGTAATTAAAAAGACAAAAATATTCAATCTCGCAGGAAGTAATAATTGTTTCATAGGTTGCATAGAATATATACCTAAGAATTCATTTTCATTCACAGATCTAGCTGGTGTTTATTGAATCCTTACGAGTGAGTGAACATACAGAGATATTTCAATCGAGATTTGCACCCTGATGTTATTCTCTAGAGGCAGGAAGATAAATAAATAATAATAGCAGAAGATGCCAATTGAAATAGGAGCCAAGCAACTAAGGCCACAAATCCTGCCTAAGTATACCAGGAAATGTTTCAAATGTGAGGTGACAGAAGAATAAAAATTTATACATATTTTAGATATTAGGAACATTGAAAGGGGGAAAAACAAGGCAACTGCTTTTAAAAATGCCCTAGTAACTCAATCAGAACATTTCAAAATCAATGGTAGAGAAAAGGAAGTTTCAACCCTGCTGACCTCTTAGACAAGAAAAAAAATAAAAAAATAAAAAAATATATATATAGCATACTAAATGGCATGTTCTGGCACTTGAAATAAAAACATATTAAATTATAGAATTCCAAAATGTAATTTCCATTCATGTGGCTTTTACCAAACTCACTCTACTGTGCAGTCATTCCAGTAATTCAAAGGGCAAAATCTATAATATTGGTTTCAAGCTGTCTTTTTACAGGTTGTTGAATTAGCTTAATGAGCTACAGGCATTAGCTAGTGCTTATTTCTAAGCTCTGTGAAATTCCTTCATAATATTTTCTTTTCTTTTTCTCTAAAAAGAAAGTTTTAGTAGATAAAGTGTAAACAATATTGAGAAATGACTTGCAGCTATTATAAATATACCTGAGTGGTTTACAAGCAAGATGTGATGTTTTGCTCCCTTGGAATGAGTATGACAATTATTTTTTTATTCCCCAGTCTTTTCTCAGAATGTGTATGTCATGCAGGGTGGCATGCGGGGTCTCAGCTCCTGCTTCCCACATAAGAATGCAGGATATGGTGAGGCCAGAAAGAAACATCCACGGAGCCATAGATAGGAGAGCCATAGGCACTATATTCTCGCTGGAGGCTGGGTTGGAGACACAGGAAACAGGAGTCATACTATCTGCAACCTGCCGCCCACTTCTCTGCAATCCACAAACCACACTCTGCCGTGTTAACTGCAATCCACTATTGTTAGCTCAGGCACCATCTTCTTGCTAGCCCCCATTTTTCTGCTAGTGTAGCCACGGCAGTTATATTAGTGGCCAGTGGCTCACTGGTTACAGCTGACGGCCAACGAGCCACAGCTGATGGCCACCCAATCACAGCTGATGGCCATTTACTACCTGAGCCAACACCTTTCCACGTGAGGCCGAGAGTCTGGAAACTGCACTCCTGGCTCTGTCCCCACACTTGTGCTCTGTCATTACCAACTATTTTTCTTGCTTCCAAAAGTTACCACAATCTTGATAATTTCTTTTGGGGACTTAGGGCAACAGCAAATCCAGATTCAACTAAATCAAGCATCTGTGATTAAACTTAATTGACGCTGAGCTTCTGTAAGTCAGAAAGTCAAAGTACATTTAACTAAAACTTGCTATTGGATTCCTTCAGGATCCCAAGCCAAATGTGGTAGATTTACCTAGGGCATCTTCTTTCTCATGGAAATTTCTGGATTCCAGTTTTTGTTGCATTAGTCCACAGGGCTGTCAAAGCACTTCTTACATTCATAGCCTCTCAGTCACCAATTCTGAAATTGACAAACACCCCCCAGGGCTAAAGCAGTTCTAAATGCCAGGCTCATATTGCTTGAATTGCATCTTCTCTAATCATTGTCCTATTACCGTGTTTCTCTACAAATAAGACCTAGCCGGACCATCAGCTCTAATGCGTCTTTGGGAGCAAAAATTAATATAAGACCCGGTATTATATTGTATTATATTATTATATTATATTATATTATATTATATTATATTATATTATATTATATTATTATATTATACCTGGTATCATATAATTCCTGGTATTATATTATATTATGCCCGGTCTTATGTTATATTATATAAGACCCAGTCTTATTTTAATATAACTTTTGCTCCAAAATACACATTAGAGCTGATTGTCTGGCTAGGTCTTATTTTAGGGGAAACACGGTAAATCTTCAGTCTTGCTAACTTGCCTATATATAAAATATTTTCAAGTAAATTATCCAATTTAATCTATTGAAAATTCTCAGAAACTAATGCTATTCCTCCATGCTAGAGATGGAGAAAATGAAATTAAAATTACTTAAGCAACTTAGCACATGTTATTTAGTTCTAAAGTAGTTGAGCTATGATCCAATCATATGTCTTCTAATTAGTTTTTCTTGGACATCATAGATAAAATAAAATACCTAACACTGACATTCTACAAAAGAGTGACTTGGATCTGGGGGATATAGCTACTCAAGAAATAAATTACTCATAGTTATAATTGAACAGTATGTAAGATTATATCAAATCTATTTCCTGACTCTTTGATGGCAGGTACACAGCCTGCCCAAGATGTTATTTAAAACAACAAAGCATATTTCAATTGTGCTGATTTAACTTAGAGAGGCAGGAACCACACATTACAAGTGTCACTCTATGATCTTTAGAATAAAGAAAAAAAATTGAATATCCATCTATCACAACTAAGCTTGTCCTTGCTGGGTTGAATCAAAGTCATACCAATCACTGAGAATCCTGCCTGTTCACACTGTATTAGCAGAGAAATACAAGCAGACCATGAACTGAAAAATGGTTGAAAAAAAATCAAAGTGGTTAGTCCTATGCAGTAATGGTATGTATCTTTACTTTCTTGATTTCAAATTTTCTTTCCTACATTTAACAGAAACATGAGAGGCACGGAATATTATCATTTGTCCTATTTCCAGGCACTGATGATTCTTCTTTGATAGGACCTATGAAGTTTCACTTTAAAAACATACAAAAGAACTAGTATTATTACAATTCATTAAATTGATGTCAGGTTCAATACTAAACATATCAGCTGTTAAAAAAAATGTTCCAATAAAGAAACAAAAACTCATTGATACAGACAACAGTTTAGTGGTTACCAGAGGGCAAGGGGGGAGGGGGAATGGCAGAAGAGGGTAAAGGGGTTAAAATATATGGTGATGGAAGGAGAATTGACACTGGGTGGTGAGCACACAATGTGATATATAGATGATGTATTGCAGAATTGTACACTTGAAACCTATGTAATTTTACTAACCATTGTCACCCCGATAAATTTAATTTAAAAAAATAATAAAATAAAATACAAAAAAAAAATTGTTCCAGTGAAACTATAGTTGTTTCACCCACTTATATCCTACTCAATGTTTAGTCCCTTTTATTCATTATTTTAATACAAATATATGTGTAATTACTAAATAATGATATGGTGATGTAAAATATCATGCACATTCTAAAGTCTGATCCTATTAATCATTCACCCAAAGTCCCTGACAGAGAAGCATTGCTCATTAGAATAGAAACTATTTAAATATCCTCTTATGCCATGTGTTAGACTGGCGGAACAAAGAGTAGAAAGGATGATTCTTATTTCTAAATGTTTTCTGAAATCTATCTTTAAATAGAAAGCAGGTGGTTATGGGGTGGAGGACAAAGCAATGAATCATGATTCCTGAATTCTGCCACTGACATTGAAGACTAGCTCTACTTTAACCATTGCTTGACCCTGGCGATTTTCTTCATCACTCTGACACCTAGTTTTCTCGTAAGAACAGGATATATTTTACGCTCTATAGTTCTTCATGTTTTATAATTGAATAACTTTTAGTCAGAAAAAGTTTTGTAAAAAGGTTTCAAAGCAATCATCTGAGGTTTGCTAACACATACTGTTTCCTGAGCTTTGGACTAAACTCAGGTATTGTTTTTAAAAGACAACAGAGAAAAAAGTCAGACATTCCTTAAAATTCTTTAAATTCTCTAAAGAGCCAGTGAACTTTCCTATAAGGTAAAAGACACAGGGTATTTCTTGAAAATTATAGATTTCAGTACATTTATATAGAAGAAATTTACTTTGTATATGGTGATATCTATTACCATTCACTTTTCTCCTAGAAACTATACCATCATTTTCCAGCTCATAGTGTCAGATGATTAATACAACAGGTTAAAAATGTTGAACTTTATTATAATGGTAATGAGGAGTCACTAAAAGGTTAAAAAGTATGTGAGCAACATAACTGGATTTGAGTTTTAGGGATATGTATATAGAGATTGGATCAGAGAAGCACCATATATGGCCACCATGGGAACCCCAGTTAAGAGGTACTCCCAGAAAGAAAAGATGGCTGCCTGGAGGAAAGTGGTTGCCCCAGAGTGGGAAAGGCATGAAGAGAATGGAGAGCAATCCAGTTGTGCCCCCTCTCCTCATCCTATGCTTTCTGATTGCATATCGATCAGTGATTGAGACATTTGGTTAACTCAGAGACCATTTTCTCAAGCTGTATCCTTCAGTATCACAGGACTAGCTGTGAAATGATTTTCCCCCCTTCCTCTGCTGCCGATTTTAGTGAGCATTGGTAACAGTCTAAAGGTTAAGTCAGACACACATTCCTCTTCCATTAGAACTTCAAATAATCATGTAGAATCTGGGGACCACAGCTCACAAATGGTAAAGATAAGGAGCCTTAAAGTCTTAAAAAAATACTTCATATTCTAAGAGTAATACATATTCAATTTCTTGAGTGTTTTCTTGAGTTGCCGCTGTTGTTGTTACTGTTGTGTATGTGTGTTTTGCACGTGGTCTACAAAACAAAGAAGAGTACATACCTCATAAGATTACCATATTAAATTTTTTTAAAAATGTAAATCATGTAATATAGTCCCTGGCAAGGAATAGATGCTCAATAAATACTCACTCCTTTCTTTCTACCCCAATCCCTTCTTAGCTAATAGCCAGAAGGTGAAGGTTGTCATTGGGTGACTAGATAAAAATATATATTAGTAATCTCTAAACATGGTATTAATGACAAAGAATAGAAGCCCTAAAGAACTATAGCTTTCAGTTTGCCTTAGAAGAGTCCATGTATAATTTATCATGCTAAATATAACTAAATTCTTTGTTTTAACCAATATAAATTTGATGTTCTTTCTTCTTTGTGCCATATATTTACCTAAAGAGTAGCTATGCTATTAGTGACCTTTTTATATACTGAAATTTTTAAGTAAAGTATTTCTACTTCTCTTCTCTGAGAGTTTTTAAATAAAATCCTGATGAAAAGGAATGGAATAGAAAGTTAAAACCTAATCAACGTCCATGTGTTGCCACTAGTCTGTGATTCTCAGAAACATCATCCAAAATTGTAAAAAACTTGGCTCTCATTACTATTATCCTCCATATTCTGGAGGCTCCCAAAAGTAGAGGGAAAAATATGACTAACTTACCCACATATCATACAGTAACTTTGGCAGAAGTTTTTAAAAATTACATACAGAATACGACGAGGTACAGAAAAGTGGACAATAAGGCTGTCAATTTTAACAAGATGGTAATGATATATTGATACCCAGTGAATTAGTTACCAGAATAACAGAATAATTCACTTTCTCTGCTTAAGACCAGATTTAACTATTAGAAATTGATATAAATTTTTTTCTTTATATATCACTTTACTCTTAATGATTCTTTGACGCATCTTTCTGTGAATTTCCCATTCCTCTTTCCAAACCTTTTACTTTTCCCATCAAAATACTTAATGTAATTCCTAAAAAGATCATCAGTATTTAACAAAAGAACAATATGTCTTTCATTTATCTTCTTACTATGAAGTGAACAGGCTCTGGTTTTGTGCAATGCTGAAGAGATATTCAGGAGGGAGTCCATACTGAGTGCATTCATTTAGCATGTAAAATCCTGTCTAGGCAGCTTGCAATTGTACTTCTTTCTCTTTATTTACAAGTCACTTTCTCTCTCTCTCTCTCTCTCTCTCTCTACCTTAAAGAGTGTTGGGGGTAGGATATTCAGGTAAAAAAATATCAAGAAACATATCAGGTATCATTCTTGTAAATTCCCTCAGAATGCTGGGAATTAATTGAAACCCTAATCTAGAACCATTTTTCTCACAGAAAGTCCCTTTAATCTGAACTGTGAGGAGGGGAAAGAGGAATTTTTAATCTAGACCCACCCTCCAACTGCATCCCTTAGTTACCACTCTGTTTTTCCTTGAAAGGTAGCATTACCTCCTTATTATGCACTCCCCATCCCAGTGTATGAATATTCTTATACGCCAGCGGGAAAAGTGTAAAGAAGTGCCACTACGCAAACAAGAGCTAGAAAATAAATAAAATATGCAATATTTGTTTAATAAAAGCTAACAATGACCTTGAACAAGTCATTAAAACTCAT
Organism: Rhinolophus sinicus; assembly: GCF_057876585.1. Classification (NCBI taxonomy): domain Eukaryota; kingdom Metazoa; phylum Chordata; class Mammalia; order Chiroptera; family Rhinolophidae; genus Rhinolophus; species Rhinolophus sinicus. The sequence goes on along the minus strand of NC_142515.1, from coordinate 120,592,935 downwards.
TGTTAACTTGTCTCTGCATCTGAAAATGAGTGTAACTCTGACCTCTACTATCCCTCCAAAATGATATATAATACCTAAAAAATCATTAAATTCCAGTATCTTATATAGTAGTTTCCTGAAATGGTTTTCCTTTCATTGGTTGAAAATTCATATGAGGTCAAAATTTTATCATAAATCCTACTATTTAATAGGGGTCAGTCTCCAGCATGAGAAAAAAGCATGGCACACAGAACTAGAATTTAATGTTCAACTGAATCAGATGCTTACTTCCGGGTGCAATCCTTTCTCATTCCCCAGTCTGATTTGAAGCCTTCACTCTTTGCAGTTGATGCCACTAGGGAATTATTTGAAGAAGTGAAGGGAGAAGACAAAAAATCAAATTTGGTATCATTAATTTAAACTGTGCTGCTAGATAAGAACTCCCACCGCATCCCTGCTTCCACCAACACCACCATTTCTCAGGTGTGTGTGGATGAGTTTGAGTGGACTGGAAGAAGCATTTTTACTCCTTTCTTTCTTACTTAATTCTTATGAAAAAAATCAATAGTTCTTTTCTAAGAGCTAAGTAAACAGGAGTGCAGATTATGATAAAAATATTTCCAACACAGGGCTGTTTGAAGGTCATAATCTTCTCTTATGTTACATGAATCTATGTGAAAATATATTTTTATATCTGTCACATAACAATACTTATATAGTGATCATACATGTTACTTCTATATTTGGAACATGAGACTATATAGTCATAAATTAAGTAATGTGTATATTTTAACCCTCATGGATACATATTTTATATTACTTCTTGAAGTGATAAGAGAGTAATAAAACTTAATTGAACTGTGAGGCTTAAAAATAAAAATCCTTATATAATTATGCTTGGATAATTAAATAATATGTTATTGGTAATGGAGCATGGTGAGAAAAATGTGTTCCAGAAATGTTTTTTAGGAGGAAGATTGTCTGAATTCATAACTGTGAGCTTTATACACATTACCCATTAAGTATGTACATAGTTATAAATATTTTATTCCACAACAAACATTTATCTATTAAACTACTACAAAATAGCTCTTCGTGTGTGTGTGTGTGTGTGTGTGTGTGTGTGTGTGTGTGTGTGTTGGGGGTACAGGGGGCAAGAAGTACTCATTTAAATTTCTATAGAAAATGGCTAAAAATACCTCAAAATATCTTAATGATATGTTTATACCAAGCTGAAAATGCAAATATTTCTAAAATTTTTAAATGTTAAAGATCAAATAAGGTTTATAAATAGCAAAGTGAAATACCTAGAGTTTCCAAGGTCATATTTAAATATTGTAACCCATCTATAATTTTAATTTTCTTTTTTTTAAATGTCATCTGATAAATAATTCAACCATTGTAAATAAACTTCTTTATAGAGTTATGCTAAATGATGTGATAAAGGTATTACTTGATATATTTAATACCTTTATCTCTCCTTTATTTTTGAAAAGATTTATAGTTATTTCTGTATTTAGCCAGCAGATGTGACTTCAGGATGATCTGTACCCATCAGAGAGTGCCACATGTTTCTTATTTAAGTCCATTTCCATGGAAACTCGAACACGCTTCATACATCGTCTTTCAATTTCCTGAAGAAAAATAACTTTCATTATTTTGGCACGATACAACCTTAGAATGCCCTATGTCAAGAATAATTAGAATTTCACTTTTCAGCATCTCCTGTAGGATATTGACTGTCTAAAGGAGCCTTGCTGTCTGGTGTCTGATAAATTTATTCTTGAGTGTATGAACTGAAGTGAGTTTGAACCAAACCAGTTAGAGCTGTCCATGTGAAAATCTAGATAAAGGTGCTGCAGAAATGTACATATTGAGGCATTTATTAATTCACTTCATGACTATTCCATTTATTAAATAGAGGTTACTTTGCGAGAGTAACTCAAATGCTATTCTACAGAGAATAAGAAAACATATCCAACTACATGGTTACCATGGTGTTTGCAAATTGAGTTTTAACTGTTACTATCATTTCATGAAAACAAAGCATCAGATTAGCATAGGTCCTAAAGATTTCTGCAAACAGTAAGGATGACAAAGGAAAGTTCCTATAAGATACTGGAAGAAACAAAGATAGGAAGGGGGAGAGAGCAATTATTTCAAACAATGTCACACCAAACTCATGGTACCTGACCTCACACTGCATTTTCACATCAACCTGCCATTTTACAAGTCATCCTTCTGCCTGAAAGGTTTGTGCTGTCTCTCTTTCCAGACATAATCCAATCTTTTCCTTCTCTAACATTCCAAAGCTTCTAAAGGTTGTTCTTCCATTGCCTTTCCCTATCCCTTATTGTGATGTTTATCACACTGTGTCACATTATATTTATTTTTTTGCCCTTTACATTTAAGCATTTTGAATACAGTGGCATCTTGCTTTTTTATATACATTCAGAAGTGCTTGATACAGAGTTCATCCTCAAAAAAAATGTTTAATGAATTAAATAATGATTGAAGAAAAAGAGGAACAAACACATCTTACAACACTGGATAGAATGAAAACTCTGCATTCAGTGCCAGTGTCCGCATGGAAAAGGAGTTTCCATGGGTGCTGAATTCAGATATGGATGTTAAATTCTAAAGAAATGCACTCCAGACATCATTTTAATATTAGACTATATCTGTAAAAAATCTGTTTCCCAGTTTATTATAGTATTTGATTTGTGAAACTATAGCACTTACCTGCAAACAAAAAAGATGTCTGAGCGATATAACCTAGTGGTTGTGGATCATAGAAAATACAGTTAACAAATAAAACTAAGGAGCCAGGAGTAAGAACAATGGAAAGAATTTAATAGCTGTATCTGTTAACATATTGAAAAGTGATGGGCTTTTCAATTAAAACCTTAGTAATTTAGAAATAACATGATAGAATGGGGGAAGACTTTGTAGAAAATAAAATTGTTGAAGAAATTCTAAGATGTAGCTCTGTAACAGTAAGATGAGAATAGTAAGCAGAAATATTAGTTTTTCTCAGTTAGCCCTATATAAATTTTGAGAGCTTTGGTGAAAATAGTACCTGTTTAAATAGGAAGGAAAGAAAAAAATTATGATCCTTATTTCAGAAAGAATAAGCAGAGGTTGAGGATGATATGAACATGTGGGGATTAAATGAGAAGGTGAGTCATAGCTCCAAGGTTGTTTTTTGCCCATGAACTGTTTCTACTTTAGAACAGAGATTGGCATTGAGGTAAGATGGTCCTGAATCAAAAATGTTCAAATGGTATGGTTTTTCGGGAAGCTAATAAAATCAGCCTTGACATGCTAATTTTGAGGAAGAATTTGTATATAAAGGTGGAGAAACCCTGATACAGTTGAAAGCACCAGGATAAAGAGAGGATGAGAATGTTTCAAGTAATCAGTTTAAGGTCCTTGAATGTATGAGTGTTACAAAGGAAAGAACAGAAAGTAAAACACAGACTCAAGAATTAAATATGGGGTTAATGAGTAAGGTAACAAAGACAAACCAAAAAACCATATAAGAGGCAGAGAACAGAGAAGATCTAAGAATCATGAAAGTATGAACACACCTTTCCAAAGAAATATCCACATAGAGGAACCAGACAACTTTGTAATGTGCAGAGTAGCTAATCGTGATAAGAACTGAGTGAGTGTAGTGGGTACACCTAGGGTCCGATCAATAATTAATGCTAGAATGGTAAAGAAAAAAATCAAACAGGAAGGAAAAAGAGAGAGAAGCAATAGTGAAAATTAAAATGAGCTACATGCTCAAAAGGGGCTTAGCCAATATACATACTTATTTAATTCTCACAACCTTATAAAATGAGTATTGGTTACGTAAAAAACTGAAGAAGGCAAAATTACCCATACAACTGGATCCTCTTATATTACTAGATAAATACAAGGTCGGATAATTAAGTTTGCAAACTTGTTACAATGATGTTGCTAACCTTTTTTGATATCAGAAGGATTTTCCATTACGAATTTATACCAACTGGACAAACACTTAACCAAGTTTACTATTTGGAAGTGCTGAAAAGGGTGTGTGAAAAAAATTAGACGACCTGAACTTTTCACCAACAATACATGGATCTTGCATCACGACAATGCACCAGCTCACACAGCACTGTCTGGGAGTGAGTTTTTAGCCAGTAAACAAATAACTGTATTGGAACATCCTTCCTATTCATCTGATCTGGCTCCCAATGACTTCTTTCTTTACCTGAAGATAAAGGAAATACTGAAAGGAAGACATTTTGATGACATTCAGGATATAAGGGTCATACGACGACAGCTCTGATGGCCATTCCAGGAAAAGAGTTTCAAAATTGCTTTGAAGAGTGAACAAAATTGCTTTGAAGGCACTGGCATCAGTGTATAGCTTCCCAAAGGGAGTACTTTGAATGTGACCGTAGTGATATTCAGCAATGAGATATGTAGCACTTTCTCTAGGATGAGTTCACGAACTTAATTGTTACACCTCATAGAAATGGATAGGAGAAGACAGGCTCTCTATGGCTTATCAGCATTTAATCTAAAGGGATAAGAGAAATTAAGATATAAACTATCCAGAACTATCATAAGCCCAAGTTAAGTTTTTGTTCTAGACTTTTTAATTTAGAAGAAAGCCAAAATTGGCAAATATTTGAGGACAAATAGACCTCAAATAGTAATAGAATTCTGGGACAAGAGGGAGTAACATTTTATTGTTCTCACAAAAATAGTTCTTGAAGACCTATAGTGATAGAGTAGAGAAAACTTTGAAAGAAAGCGAAATGCAAAGGCATTGCAATTTATACAGAGAAAAAACTTATACAGCAAGATATTCAAAATGCTACCTTGTATCTAAGCATGGGAAAGTCATATTGCTGAGGTATGTAAGAAAGCAAGCTCCATCAAGGATTCTATTCTTATAAATAAATAAATAAATTTTTAAAAAACTGAAAACAATTTAAAAATGAACAAGCAATTCCTGCCTTTTGGTGATAAAGCAGATGATTCTGAAAATTGTTAAAAACAATACCTGCTAAGGTTAATAGGCTTGCTGTAAAGTTGGAAGTTAGGAAGTCAGCCAATTTTAAAGAGGTATACCGTGAATGATATACCAGAAAATTCTCCAGGGTTATTTATATTTTTGTTGGTTTTGTTTTTGTCAGAAGAATGTGTACATCATATGCTAGCTTCCTTCACCTCACTGAGAACTTTTCTGGAATAATCTTTTTTTAATAGCTTACATCCTGATTTCTAAAACAATTAAACTAAATTCTATTATATTGAAGTAGATAATGAGTGGTAGTATTATTTGAATTTTGGAGTTTCATTAAACATTTCAAAAAGTTAACCTTTTAGTAAGGGTTGGCATGAGAAACAGTTTAAATCATAATTTCACAAATTAGTATCTTGAAAGTTTCTTTCCTTACGTGTAAATATGAGCACAATTATACCTACAGTGTGGAGTAGTTCTTAGAATTGAAAGGACTTGTAAATCGACTTGAATAGCACCTGTCACATAGTAAAAGTATTAAAAGGGTGATAATGGGATTGAAAGGCAAATTGAAATGATATATTAAAGTATATTTTAATTAAATTTATTGGGGTGACACTGATTAGAAAAATATGTAGATTTCAAGTGTACGGTTCTATAATACCCCATTTACATATTGCCTTGCATGTCCACCACCTAAAGTCAAATTTCCTTCCGTCACCATGTATTTAACCCCTGTACCTTCTTCTACCACCCCCCACTCCTCTTACAGCTCTGGTAACCACTCAACTGTTATCTGTATCTATGAGTTTTTACCTGTTTGTTTGTCTTGTTGGTTTGATGCTTTCAGCTTTATATCCCATGTGAGTGAAATCATATAATCTTGATTTTTTTCTGTCTGACTTATTTTGTTTAGCATGAATAGCTCAAGATCCATTCATATTGTCGCAAATGGCAGTATTTCATCTTTTCTTATGGCTGAGTAAATACTCCATTGTATATATGTACTACATCTTCTTTATCCAATCACCTATCAAAGGATCCTCAGTTTTTAGCCATGTCTTGACCACTGTGAATAATGTTGCAATGAACATCAGGGTACATATATCTTTGTGGATAAATATTTTCAGATTTTTTTGGTAGCTACCCAGAAAAGAGATTGCTGGATCATATGGTAATTCTATTCTTAATTTTTTGAGGAACCTCCATAGTGGCTGTACCAATTTACATCCCCACCAGCAGTGTATGAGGGTTCCTTTTTCTCCATAACCTCTCCAATACTTGCTATTACTTGGCTTGTTGATAATAGCTAATCTAACAGGAGTGAAGTACTATCTCATTGTGGTTTTGATATACATTTCCCTAATAGCTAGTGAAGTTGAGCATCTTTTCATATTATCTGTTGATCGTTTGTATGTCTTCTTGGGAGAAATGTCTGTTCAGGTCCTCTGCGTATATTTTAATTGGATCGTTTGCTTTTTGTTGTTGAGTTGTATGAGTTGTTATTTTCTAAAATGTAAGAGTATGACTCTTATCTAAAAATAGTATGAGCACGTTTTAAATAATGCAGTTTAATTCATTAATTAACGAGAAGGTATAAAATATGTTACATCTGTTCAATGAGTATCCTGAAAGCTGACACATATATAAGCAAACAGGAATACAACAATGAAAGGCTTTAATAGATAAATGAACTTGACTGTTCCACAGGTTTTGTGGAAATCAATCACACATGCTTTGTCAAAATGCATTTGTATGATATGGACAAGAATTATCTACATCACTATCAGTTATCTACTGCTTACAAAGTAGTAAAAAAGTTCAAAGATAATGAGAGACAGAGATAGTAGGATGCGTGCGCTAAACAAGACACCCAGTAATATTTTTTGCCCATTTCCATTTGTCTATTCACACTTACTTTATTGATAGTCTTCCCACCTTATGTTCATCATAATATCAAAGAAAGATCACAGAGAAATAGACTGGTTTCTTTAGGTTTGGTCTGGCTATTTTTTTGGTCCAGCAAGAGTTTTCATTAACGCTGTAGGCTTTCTTTAGTGTTCCTTTGCAAATTAAGTGCCATTAAGTATCCAAAAACCCACAAGGCCACAAAATTCATTTCTGTCCGAAAGTTTTTATAAAGAATCTCAGATCATATTTTTAAATACTTCAATGTATTTGCTATCCAGAGAATAGGAAAACAGACCCAAGAAACTATCTCCACAAGATTTCAACTACGGTGCCTAGACATTTGAGTGAATTATTCTTTCCAAGAAATCCCCAAAGCATCCTCAGGCCCTGACCTGCCAGGAATTTATTTTCCTTCACACAGAAAAGATCCAGCCCTGTAAACCAGACACAGAGCCAGTTTTTTTCTGACAAAACTTTGTAGGCATTGGCTCGGTCAATAAAGCCAACATTGTTATTTAAAACTGGCTTGTCACACCGGATTCAATGAGCATCATTCTCAAATATGACACTCCAGGTATGGCTGTGATTACACAAGTTGTCAATTTCATACTAGTAAAGGAGGAGAGATTTTTATGGAACTTCTGCGACTTACTTTTTTTTTTTTTTTGAAAAATAAGGAGACTTGGTAAGTTTTCATGAATTTTGAGAGGTCACTGAGAATCAGATATCACTTTTAAATGTCTTATTTCAATGGATAGGGGTAGAGTTACTAAATTGTTGTGGGCTATAAATAGCTTAAGAAAAAAGATAAAGGAATTCTGCATTTGACTGGGAAAAAGAGCATTAAAACAACATCAACAATATTCCAAATAAATAAACGTGATGTGATTTCTCTCATCAATTCATTCAATCCCATGTACTAAGTTTTTGTTCTGTTCAATCCTGGGTTACTCATCCACTCACAGGTGGCTAAATTCTGCTGGACTACAATGAGTCATGGATATCATGGCTGTCTGCTGGCATGGTCTGCCAGTGACTAAGTGACGTCTGCCTCGAGCCTATACTCAGAAGTCTACCCTTTGGTGTCAACAGTTTGAAGTGCCTGATACGGTAATTTTCCTCAAAACTCTGAAACTTCCTTCCTTTCTTGAAAACATATTCTCTTGCCTTCGCTTGTAGCAAAGCCTTCAAGAAAGCCTAATAGTAAAATAAAAATGATCTGTAAATGATATAGGATTAATTTCTGGCTATGGTTAGTTTCTTTCTATAACCAATAATATCAGGATAGAGGAAAGCAAAATTCTGTGTGGAGGCTTACATAACTATCCCATAGGAGTTTTGATCAGTGCTCTCCCTGAGGATAAATACATAGTATGGAAAGCAGCACGCTGACAAATCTCCAGTCTTCTCATAAAGCACAGTGTTTCTAAACTATTTATATTGATAATATTATAGCTATACAAATTTACAGAAGGCTGAGAATATCTTCTGATCTGACAACTTTCTATACAACTCTTAAAACACTAACACGTCAAACAAACCTAATGATTTCTAGCATCTCCATATATATATGACATATGCATTATTTCCCAGGACCTGTCTGGAAAACCTCAAAGATAATTTTAAGTGGATTTTTTTTTTTTTTTTTTTTTTACAAGTTGAGTGTTGATTTTGGAAAAATGAAATCAAAACAGCTGTCAAAGTCTCATGCACTTCATTAAGATGGAATCATGGTTCCTGAGAAGCAATAGTTGCTTTTATATTTAATCAAAGAGACAAGAAAACACTTTAAGGAAACATGGAAATAACACAATTGTAAAGAACTACCACTCTTGCATAAGTGAAAAAAACTTTGGTCTCTGTTTTCTTCTTTCTTTAAGTAGTAAAGAGGATTATAAATTTGGCATAAGGCACAGGAAATTAATCTGATACAATACAGAGTCTTTATTACCAAGGCAGACAGCATCAAATTAAAAAAAAGTAAATAAATAGCCTCTTCTATCGTAGCTAAAGGCACTAATTAGAAACTACGGAAGCAAGCCTATCCAGATTGAGTGAACTTTGCTTAAATTTTAATGTATTTCATAGCTTTTTTTTTTTTTTTCAGGCACAATTATAAGCCAAGACAAATAAAATTATCTTCCCAAATATTATCTTTCATTATGTTCCTTCATTATCTAGAACCAAAGGGAAATTTATTTTAGAACAGTGGTTCTTTCAAGGGCTCTGCAAGGTCAAAACAATTTTCATAACAATATCAAGATGCATTTATGTCAAAATGTAACGTGTTCCTTATCACCATCTTCAAATGATGTGTTAAAAGTGTCAGTTTTTATTTCCAATACAATTAATATAGGTAGTTAGCACACATAAACAAAAGCCTTTTGGGGTCCACAAAGGATTCACACTAAGAAGCCTGAGAACTGCTGTTTAGGAAAAACCTACACTTTTTTCCTTGATAAACAAAAAGACACACACATTGTATTTCTTTGTCACCATTGCTCCTAGTATAGGTTCATAACTTTTAATCAAAGTAACTAATATTTCACAGAAAAAGCAAGGGGTTGGATAAATGAGATCTGTCTGTCTTACTCAAGCATTTACCCGACAAACAATTCCATGGACAGACAATGAAACTTTCTAAGGTCACACACGTCTCATTGACACATTCATAATCCAAGGCTAGAACCTCTCGATAGAATATTAAGGTAAAAAGACATAAAATTAAAATGGTGCTTAGTAACCTTATTTGGCATTTTTATCTTAAAAATTACTTAGACATACAATGAGTATCTATTAATTAAGGTAATGCATATAAGATTGAGGTTTCAAAATATTTAAAGATCTCAAAAATTTCCTTTGCGTTGACATACCACAAAACATAATTACTATAGAAATAACATATTTGACAAAATAATTATTCAATTTAGTTGAACAAATTTGATGTTCTCTTCATCTTAAACATTACACATGAATATTTTTACTTTGAAAAAGTTGAGCTCAAATACATTAATAATTATGTGCCCACAGGAAGGAAAATGGTTCTTTAACATCTGCGTTTCTATGTTTACTCTTGAGCCATGGCTGAAGTTACAGATCTAAAACTATAAACACTGTGTCTATGGTTTTTAGTGTCTGTATTCAGAAAATAAAACAATCAAAAAAGAATAACAAACCTTACTCTTTGTCATTTGTAACCCAACAGACAATAGGTCGCTCTAATCCATCTACAGAGATCACTAACTAGATCATAAAACCAAAATGCTAATCATTGCTGTCACCAAAGGCAAATAAAATACACCAGTGAAACACGAACCAAAACAAAACACAAAATCAGTGGAAAAGACAAAAAAATGAGGGAAAGACAAAGTCAATACAAACTTCTATTGCCACTGGGGTTTCACTAGGGGAGCCAAGAAAAGACCAGCCAGCAGACCAAAGGCATGAAGTGTATCCCCTTGGCACCTGATCTGCCAGGGGACACAATTGAGCCTCTCAGTAGGATCTTCAAGATTTTAAAGAACATTTTTTTAAGGATAAAGTCATGACTCTCATACAGATATAAAATGTACATGTGTCAAAATATTTGTTTAACTTTGTTAATTAATGAGGGGACCAGTAAGATATTGCAAAACAGTTGAAAGGAGAATTGAGAGACACATTAAATAATCAGGAATATTGAAATGAATTTGATCAATAGATGGAAAACTCACTTCTTTGGGAGAGACAAGAAGGAAATTAATAGTACCTCGACTGCAGAAATTGTGTTTTGCATGCCTGTGAAAAACATCATAACCATTGTTATCAGTTATGTACAATTCAGAGGGGTAACAGAGCTCAAAGACAGTGAAGGATGAGCTAAACAGAACACCTAATGATCTTTTCCGCATGCTTCAAAATCATTCATAATCATTCCTCACTGTATTATTGAGAATAGTTTGCCAAATTGTTCATTTAAATGTCCTGATCTCTAATTTTAGATAAAGAACAAATGAATTTAATCAACAAAGTTTCCAACAGAACCAATTATATCTCAATGAAAAATGTAATGAAATATAGAAAATTGCATATATTCAGTTTATTTAAAAATTGGATGTGGTGGGATGTGATCAGGGATAAACTTTATTCTTCCTCATAATTTCCCTTTTCAGTGCATTCTGTACATTGACTTTCTTTACTAACTATAAACAAAATCTCAGAAGATCTCATTGATTCCTGGTTCATTTAGATATTAATTACCTGTCAATCTAACATCAAATCTTTAACTTCTTTTCAAGTCTACAAGTTCTCTCTCTTCAGCTCATAAGCAAACAAAGAGGGAAAAGGGGCATAGTTTCCTTGTCTTGATATCCTGCCCTGGACTGTGGCGTTTTAGGGAACCCTCCAAATTTGGAGCAAGAGTAGTTGAGAGAGATAAGGGTCAGTTGCCTTCTCGTTTGCCTGGGAAAGTTGTAATCCATCATTAATTAGTATAATCTGGGTTTAGTGTATGCCAAAAGCTAACTCTTTCTCTTGTGACACTCTCTTCGAATGGCATAGCTGCCTGGATTTCCTAAAGTTGGTGATGATCCTTTTGTCATGTGATTGCTTATGTTCCCATCACTCATATCCCATCTCCTATAGGCCAAGTTAGACATCCATGTTTTCCTGTGGAGGTTACCTCACTACTGTAATAGTTGGCAATTTACTTAGAAAGGGTTCTTTAGAATGGCTGACTGTTGCTTCTCTGCTTGGCAGCCAGTAGAAGTACAGCTCTCTCTCAATCCATTTGATCTCGTTATTCCAAAGACATCAGCTTTGACCTGTTACATTTAGACTTTTCAGACTTGAATGTAGACTTGGTTCACTTCAAGTATACTTTCAGTTGGCTTGAGATAAGAAGGAGGCACTCCCTCACCATAGGAGGTTAGAGGAAACCCACAATACACCAGCAACTCTTCATCTCTAAAGAAGATCTCTATCACAATGTCTTCACCTCCATATTACATGTTTTCCACTGCTCTTATTTAGTCCACAGGAACCTTATGTGTTAATACTGGCATAGTTTTCTCATACTATCTTAGAAACTCCCTGGAGGATTTCCTCCTATAACATTTACCTTCATGACTTTCTGCTGAAACTTAGAAAATATGTTCAAGATCACATTTAACATTTGTTCCATGTGTTTGTTTTTCACATATCATGATATGTATTGAATTATATTGTTGGAAAGTCACTGAGTTATTTATCTTAGTTTATACAAATTTAGCTTGAATTATTTAAGCAAATGTCTTGGGAATAACAGATATTATGAACATTCATTCATATGTCACCTTCTCAGTGTGGCTTACATTCAACTCCATATTTAAAATTAAAACCACATCAACTTCTAGAACATACTTAGTTGCCCTTCCTAGCTTATTTTTTTTCCCCACAGCACTCATCATGACATAATAAACCTAACTATGCTATATGTTGTTCTTATTCATTATATGTATTTTGTAGCTAAATAGAAAACACCACCAGGGGTATTTTTGCAGTATCCCAGTTGAGATAATGATGATAGTGAAAATGGAAAAGAGTGATCAGTATTAGTATATATTTCAAATGTAGAGGTGACAGGATTTATTGATGCATTGGATGTAACAGGTAAGGGAAAGAAATAAATCAAATATGTGTTCTAGTTTTGGGGCCAAATCAATCAGGAGTCATTGTTGTTTGTTTGTATTTAACTGTTGTTATTCAACAATTTACTGAGAAACTGAAACAATTAAAAATGTGTGAACTTTGGTGAAGTCACCAAGCTTTCCTGAGAAACTAGAACACAGTGAAAATCTGATGGAAAAGGCAAGGAGACCAAGCAGGAACAGCAGAAGGCTAGAAAGAAAACAAGGAAAGTTGGGACAATGATGAGATATTGAAGATAGAAGAAGGAGCCAATTCTGTCAAATGCTGCTTGAGTAAGACAAAGAAAAACTGGGAAAATACCCATTGTATTTATCGATATTAAGGTTATGGAATACTTTGATGGATTTGAAGGAAGGGTTGAGGGCCAAATCCAGAATGGAGAAGTGAATGCAAGGTGGGAAATAATCAAGCTCGGCGATTCATTTAAGAAATCGGGATGGTACCAGTGCAGACAGGTAGAAGATGACAGCTGGAGAGGTATGCAGGTTAGGAGAAGGGATCTAAGGATTTTTTTTTTTTTTATTGCTGTTTTTAGTGGAAGATATCTGGGCCTGTTTATATACACACATAGAAATGGATCAGTGTAATCACAGAATACACAAGAGAGAACTAATACTTTTAAGGGTAAGTTTCTGAACAAACAATCTATGTACTTTATAGATATAACTATTACCTGTACAGAGGCGAAAGGTATACCATTATTATAAATTATACATGGATGATGATGATGATGATGATAAAAATCGTATTAGTACTAACGCTGCAGGAAAAAATGGTAAACATTTTCCCTCTTTTTATCTCAATTACTTGTATCATTAAAATCTATGAAGCAATTACTATTGTTATTGCCATTTGTAGTTGGAGAAACTGATACTGAAAGAGATTAAAAGATTTGCCTAAGGTCACCCAACTAGCAAGTTCTTGGATCTGGGATTCAAGTGTAAGTTTTCTTGACTGTAAAGCACAAACTCTTAAATCCTTGAAGTACAGTGGTCAGGAACACTAAAGGGAAAAGATGAAAGGAGATTTTTCATCTTTATAACAAGACTAGCTGATAACAATATTTGACACGTGGAAAGAATAATTATGCATTATGAGGTTTTATTTTTTTCCCTAATTATATTAGAAAGCTCAGAATAACTCAGTGGATCATAATTACCTTAATTCAGATCATTTATGGAACTTTATGAAAATATGTGCCTTCATTTTGCAACAATTACACTTCCCCAATGGCTCACTTGCTTTAATAAAGTTATTGAATTTCCATAAATAGAAACATTTACAATGGTAAATGTGTGTGTGTGTGTGCGTGTGTGAAGATATATATATATATATATATATATATATATATATATATATATATGCATTATTATGTATATGATAATGCATCTTACCTCTTGATTTTTGATCATGTGTAAAATATAATAAAAGAATGAAGGTCACCGAACAAATTTCAACAAACATTCCATGGGTTTAATAACAAGCCCACCAACTGCATACATTCCAACATTTCACCTATTAAATTGCACAGAACTTAAGTAGTGTCTAAAGGCCATTCCACAAGCAACAAAAATTACCATACATACATATTAATATGCATGGATTGATAAAGTGACTCCGATTTGCATTCCATACATAAAACTGTCAACTCACATTTCGATGATAAGTCATGAAAAGAATAAAGGGGTACTCAGGCATAGGAGCTCTGCATATATTTTCTGGGCTGGCAAAGGCATTATCTCTGTGTGTCTGATTCATTTGTTGTGCTAATTTTCAAAACTGACATTTTACCAGAAAGTTAATGTGGTAGGTATACCTTAAAACTGTCATATTGAAAAATATTGCATATTTCATGTTTTCACAAATCTACAAAATATGGGTCATGAAGTTTTAATTTTTTTAAATTCTTATGTCCTAGTGTATTACACAGATTTCATAAAATCCCTATCAAAGAATCAGAAATTAAAGAAAAATATTTACTCTAGGCCTCAAAGTATTAAATTAAGATAGAACATAAGCGTTCTTATTATCTAAAAATACCATCATATCAAGTAAGAAGAAAACATAGTGATGTTGACCTGTTTTATATAGCTGGCTCCTATATAATGAATTACTATGTGTAAAAAACACTTAGCAAAAGCATGTGTGCCTACGCATCATACACAGGATATCGAACAGACATCACATCAACATTTCCTAAACTGAACTCCTTATACTCTCCTCCAACTCAATCCATTGCAATCTTCCCTGGAATATGTCACTTCTCACTACTTTCAAAGATACTCCATGATTTGAGATAGTATCATTCCTCTTCTGCAATATCCTCCTAACTAGTCTCCCTGCTTCTTCGCCTGGCCCTGCTGATACGAAGTGTCAATACAACAATTATACTGAGATTCCTTTAAAAGAGATCATGTCACTCCTCTGCTAAAAATCCTGCAATGCCGCCATGTTTAACCTAAGCAAAAGGCAAAATCCTTTAAAGGGCTTATGAAGTCCCTAGTGATCTAGCCCCTCTTTGTCATCCTGATAGCACCTCCTACCACACCGCAATCTCCCAAACATGACCCCGTCAGTTACACTGGCCTCTATTATGCTGACTTGTCTGCTGGAGCTCTTTTCTCTGCCGGGAGCATTTTCCCAAACTCACCCAGCCCCAGGGAGGGACATGGCTAACTCCCTAATCGCCAACCAAGTCTTTACAGAAGTGTCACCTCAGTGTGGACTACCCGGATCACCTTATTTTACTTTGCCACCCCAATAGCCTGTCACTCCCATTTCTCTTACACTGTCTTACTTTCTCGTATTCCAATAATATTTATCATTTTCGAACATTCTGTTTAATCCGTATATTCATTATATTTGTGTATGTCAATTTGAATATAACTTCTACCAAGCAAAGCATGTTGTCTATCTTGTTCAAAGCACTTTGCATTTCAAGAACCTACAACAGGACTCTAGTGGGTATTCAACAGATATTAGGAAGACAATGAATTCTTGGAATTTATTGTTAGTGATATACATTCGAATTTAATTCCAGGAAGAGTAAGATAAGCAAAACAAGAAACATAAAATACTCTTAGTTTTGAAGGAAAAGAATATATTGATTTGGATCTGAAGAAAAAAAATAAATGTTTTACAGAAGATTTTATTTGAGATGAGCCTTTAAAGATTGGTACAATTTTGATAAATGGATAATCAAGTTCTGGCCACTGTAAGTATTAATCAAAAAAGGAATTTAAGATAACACTAATTATTGCTTGCTTTTTATATTTCATCACTCTACTTAACACAGGGAAAACAAAGATGGATATCCTGATCACTGATTTCAAATTGTTTGTTTCTAGTGAAGTGTGTGTATGTTCTACTTCTATCAATCAATTAATGAATCAATAGTAAAATAAAGTGCTAAAATAAAGAATGTTCAGAAGACGTCTCAGAGGAAGGTGCAAAATAACAAAAATGTACAAAACATTTTTTCAAGTCAATAAATAAACTTTATCCATGGAATACTTGACAATGCTGCCAAGGGAATAAAATGGCACCACCTCTGGACAGAGTCTCAGTTTATGTTTCCATGGGTGTTCAATGCAGCCAACTTTATAAAGCTTACTTAACTAATAGTTAAGTTTGAACATAATGTTGACAGCATTGCAGATTCTAAATCTGTTTTTTTTTTTTTAATCCAGCTATAAAGATTGGCTTCCAGAAAGATGGATAAAAGGGAAGTTTCAGACAAATCCATGACTTTTATTCCCAGATAGAAACTTCTACTTTCTTTCCATTTCTTTTATTCCAATAAAAGTGGCTGAGCAACTTGAAAAAGACAAAAAGGCCCTTAGCATTTACCCACAACTAAACTTCAGGCCAATCCTAAGCTTTCCCTCTTCTAAGCAAGTTTCCACCTCATCAGAATCTTCTAGCATTCTGAAATAAAAATTACTTCCCAAAGGTTTTCCAAAGGTGAGAGGAACAAGTGGAGAAATGAGAATGGCTTACATCGTTCCCCAAGAACCCACGAATATACACCAAAAATTCTACAATCACTTCTTAAAACTTCCTAGGAAAAAGAACATTCATAGGCTCTACATCTTTTGCCTGAGTTTCATTTTGAGTCATTTGTCCTTTCTGCCAATGCTAGATCTTTCTGTGTGTTTTCAACTCCCACAAAGATGAAGAGAAAAGCAACCGCTTCTCTTTCATTTTTTCATTGTGGTTAACCCATTTTCTCTCAACGTGTATTCAATAAATTCTGAAAGAAGAAATATAATCACTATCAAGGAAAGGAGAGGCTTCCCTTCAAAATCTATCCTCAGAATGGCCAAATTCTGAAAGAGCAGCAGCTGCATTTTATGCGCAAAACCTTTAGTAACATGGATATTATTAACATGTTTTTTTAAGGTGAAATGTTTATAAACATCTTATATGTTATTTTTTCTATATGATACTTGAAATAATTCTATAATCTGAATGAGTCTGTGCATGATTACTAGAGTGAAATGTTTCAGTGGGAGTATTTTCCCGTGGCTTCTCTCTCCTTTGGTATCAACTGCCGGACACTGTTATCCCCTGATAGAGTCTGTTTCAGCACCTTTGGGCTATTATTTACAAAACAGAAACTAAAATACACATGCAAACTGGCCAAGTATTTTAAAGTATGTGTATGCTTAAATGGATTAACATACTATTGCAGACAGGAGGAAAATAAAAATCTTTTTGTTTACCATCTTATTTTCCATGGAAGAAACTCAAGACTGAAACTATTAAATTATTTCCAAAAGAACCAGGATTGGAATCCGGGTTTCTTACACTAGTTCTGTGTTCTCTTCCCACGCTATCATGTTCTATGTTGCCACCCAATAATTTATGGATGATACAATCATCCAAATAGAAGAGTACTCCATAAAATTATAACATCTCCTAAATTTTTATACATCAATATAATCTTTATTTTTATTATTCTGTTAAATCTGTAGTCTCTTTTTTTAGGTACTTTTGGATACTGGAGATACTATATAAAATATTTCATTATGTAATATTGAACATGTCACATAGAAGAATGATGTACTTCTGGAGCTTTGAGGAAGAAAAGAAAACTTCATTGAAGGCAGAACTAAAACAAAAAATAAATAGGAAAGTTCTCCCGACACGAACATAGTTGCAGCTGTCAATTACTACAGTTCAGGGTTTCCTTCCCCAGTGTTGTTTTCAGCAGTGGTTTCTGCTTGTCTGTCTGTCTGCTCAGAACGCTGTGACTCCCTGTATGTGCCTGTTTCTCTCTGCAGTCTTGGACACAGCTGTTTGCCCCATGACTTTCCCTGTCTTACAAATCCCAGAGGAGTTGTAGATTTTTCAGTCTGTTCAGATTTTTACTTGTTAGGACAGAATGCTAACTTCCAAGTTCCTTACATATGGAACCGGAAATTGCCCCAATCCTTAGTTTTTTTTTTTTTTTTTTTTTTTTTTTTTTTTTTTTTTTTTACTATTGCCTTCTTCTGGAGCTCCTCGCCAATAGAAGTCATGTCACATCTCCTCACAGTTTAATATTTTGAAACTCACTTCAATAATTCCCTTTCCAATATAATATTTTTCCTTTTCTATTCAAGATATTTAAACCTACATACTTTTGCTAAAGAAATGGAAGTAGTTGGGGGGTCTCTGGGGACAGACATCTAACTCCTTACCGGATGCTTTCCTCTCCTAAGCAAGCTTAGCAAAAAAACATGGTTAGCAAAGCACCTCAAGGGGATGAGAAAAGAAAAAAAGTTATTTTCCCAAGGACTGTAGGATTGGAGACACTGGGCATATTTCCAGGCTCCCTCACATGTCTTTTGGCTCCAGTGTAGTAAAATATCTTCCCCTAAACACAGCCATGCCTGAGGGTTAGTTAGTTAACGTTTTGATCACCATAATTTTAGATCAATCTAACATAAATTAGAATCATGGATCACTCTGGTAATAGTAGAACTGCTTTGGCATGTTAGGCAAAATTTACTCTCAGAAAATCCCTCACTGGTCATGTATCATGCATTCACTCGTATCATTCAAAGAGAAGCTTGGGGGTAAAATTACTTGTTATATACATTTTAGCAATGATAATTCTGTTGCAAAAGTACTTTTGACTCTACACTCAGAAGGAATATGGTCTAAGTATAAACTCATTTCTGAGATCCAATACTCTGAACACACTCTTTTTAAATTTAAAAAAAAGTATATGCACATATATATAAATTACATGTATGATTATATTATACACAGTAACTGTATGTAATTAGTTTTATAAGTCATTAAGATGCATGTTCACACCTCTTTCAGAAAAAATGCCAAAAAAACAGAGATTAGATACTCATGCATATTAAAACACAGTTAATACTAATCCCCATACTGGAAATTTTCTTTTCTTTACTCTTTGATCTCCCTCTTTCTTTTCTCCTCTACAGGGAGCTTTGAGATAGGTAAAATCAAAGAACTTCTCCACACTTTTACATTTTGTTTATGACAAATTTCTATTTCAGAGAGGATAGGGTCGAGAGGGTCCTCTCACCCATCCACAGTTCTAATATTAACATACCAAGTATTTATGCACACAAATGTAAAGATCCACAGTTTTAGTGCTTGTTTTGCTTACCTATTAGATTCTTGGTCTAGTGCTTCTCGGTTTCAATCTCTGCTGGAGACTCAGGCATCTCTATTTCTTTAGTTAAGGCCAATGGACTCTAGAATCTGAAGGAGATATGTACAGTTCAGGATTTTGTACTACCCTTTATTTTTAATCCAATATGCTAGACTGACTCAAATATTGGGAAATAATGGCCATATTCTACTATAACAATCATTCATCACTGGTAAATATTTATAGGATCTTTGCTTAGAATGATCTGGATGCATTCCTAGCCTTCTAGTATCATTTTCTTCCCAAGTTTTCTGTTGTTTTCTTGTTCCTAATTCCTTCAAATCAAACTAATATTTATGTTCTGGGTCTTTATGCTAATTCACATCCTGACACCAACCTTTGAGGTTGATAGAAAGATTGATGGAAAGATGTCGACTGACAATGATAAATGATATAAATTTTCTTAAATGAAAAAAATACCAAGACAACTATACAAAATTGCTAGTTACTTAAATATGAAGTGATTTCACCTGATTTATCCAGTTACACTATTTACATTGCTCATATAAACTAGTAAATTTTTCTATTTCCTCTCTAGCCATTTCTATACATAGATTACATTTTGCTCCATCAATCTTTATTTAAGATTATGCAATGACATCACAAAAATTATTTAAAATTGCTTGAACATATTAGAAATTGAAGACTATCCTCTATTTAATTTGAAAATGCCCTGATCACCACCCATGCTCTTTTCCTATCTTTTAGCTTACTTTCCTATCAAAAAATACATAGGTGTCATTTATTGATTAATATTTTATATTGAATATGATTTATTGCATTCTCTTTTATTAGAGACATGTCAAGCACATTAGATTTTAATGTATTGGCTATTCTGTACCATGGTACATAATTTAACTTTTATCCCACTAATCATAAATTTTGTAATAAATTTGTGTCATGAACCTGTTTTCAATAAGTACACTGAAATTAATTTGCATTGACCTCAGTATTTAAGAGAGATTCTGAAATATGTTATAACTATAAATCAAAACCCAATAGATATTGAAAATCACTCTATTATTATATACCAAGTTTTTCCTTATTGATAGTTCCCAACAAACCAAATATTTACTGAGTGCTAGGGTGTTATCTTTTGTTGTCTCTAATATTAACTTAATTTCTAGGTGGATGTAAAACCAGCAGTAACCATGGCCTCTTTCCATGAGATACTTAGAGACTAAAGCCTCCTTGGATGTAGACCAACAATCAAAGATATCCTCGCAGATTTGACACATTGAGGATGGGTATACGAATAATATTTGCAAAAGAAAAAAAAAAGTTTTGCTTTGTTTTTAGAACTACTTGGAGATAGTATACTTTATTACTTTAAATGGTATCTTTCTCTTCAATAGTCCTGAGTTTAAAAACAAAAATCATGTCTTCATGTTTGTCGCTTATCACTCCTCTCTGTAACTGGAAGTCTAGAGTCTTAGAATTCATCTAAATCAATTTCCTGTATCCTAAATCAGTAAACATAACCTTTTAAATAATATTAAATGATTTGATTGGAAATGGTATTGATTAATGAAGAATATGTTGTGTAATAATTTAGCAATATTTGTTGAACACCTCAAAACCAGAAGCTGGAGTAGGTGTTGGAAAGAGTGTGACAAACAAAGCAAACACAGGCTAGTTCCTCGTAGAGCTCAGGGTCTAGGGAGGGAGAGGGAGACCTGAACTAAATGTGTTATGATATAAATGCAAAGCGCTGTTAGTACTGTGGTGGAAACAAAAGGGAACTACTGAAAAGATAAGTAGGTGACCTCGCCAAGCTGCAGAGTCCACTAAAGCTTCTGTGAGAAAAATGGCCTCTTACATAAGATATGAAGGAGGAACTGATGCATTGAGTCTATGGTGCCCTTTTTTTTTTTTTTTTTTCTGTCAGGTTTTAACATTTCTGAATTCAGGACATACTTCATAGTCATTAAATGGTAGTCTCCCTCTGCCACACGGGCTTCCCCTGCCATGTGGGCTCCTCTCACATAGCTCTCTCTCCCTTCTTTCCATCCTTCATTCCTTCTTTATTTCTTCACAGTACATAAAATCTTACTGTAAAACCAAAATAAAATATCACTACATATCCATAAAAATGGCTTTACAAAGTAATCCCAAAAGCTGGCAAGGATAGGGAGAAACTGGATCACTCATACATCACTTGTGGAAACGGAAAGTAAAATGGCACAGCCACTCTGGAAAAAATTTCGCTAGTGTCTTACTAATCTAAATATGAACTAACCATATGACCCAAAAACTGCACTCTTGGGCCTTTCATCCAGAGAACATGAACATTCCTAGCTGCTTTATAAAAAGCCAAAAATCGGAAATCACCTAGATATCCTTCAACAGGGGAATGTTTAGACAAACTGTGTTACACCTATATTGCAAAATACCACTCCCCCGTAAAATGAAACAAACCATTGAAACATTCAGACATACGGAGCATACCTAGCACCTAGAATTTAGTTTCTATTACCATTCTTCAATAAGAGGAACCAGGGCTACTTAGATAAATGGCTGACTCTAGGACTGACGAAGTAAATTGTAGGATGAGACTGGAACACCTTGTATTGCTGGCAAATGAGGAAGTCTCAGCAACCACTACCACAAGGAAGCAAACAGACAAACACAATGATGGGGGTATGTGAAAGGGACACGAGCCAACTAAAGAGCTTTCAATGGCCAAAGCTGGAACAATGTAGGTGACAAAGTAAATAACGTAGTATCAGAATATCACCCAAAGTATAAAGTAATTACCCATGAGTCTACAATAATTAAGTAAACGATTAAATAAATAAATAAGTGGAGGAGAAGAGACAAATCTCCTGATTAGAAGATTTCCATATAATTTATGTAGATACTACACCCTCGAGGAGGTGGGACATCTCCTACTTCTTAAGTATGGACTGAACATAGTGACTTCATTCCAAAGAGTATCATTTGCATAGGCAGGGAAAAAAAAATTTAGTACAGAAAACTGACAAATATTACCTCAGGTGAGTAAGGTTAATACAAACAGTGGTAAGTCATGTGTTATAACATATACCCCTGATAAGATGTGATGAAAGTGAAAATCATGCTTTACCTTTCTGGTCTTCCTACCCCAAACTCATAACCCCAATCTGATCCTGAGAAAAAATATCAGACAAATCTAACTGAGGGCCATTCTTCAAAATACCTGAGCAGTACTCCTCAAAACTGTCAAGGTCTTAAAAAAAAAACAAAAAACTGAGAAATTGTCACAAGAGGAACCTAAGAAGCCTTGACAAGTAAATGTAATGTAGTATTTTGGAAGGGATCCTGGGACAGAAAAGATAACATTAAGATAAATAATAAGGAAATACGAATTTAGCATATATTAGGTTGGTGCAAAAGTAATTGCGGTTTTGGCAATTATTTTTAACCTTTTAAACCACAATTACTTCTGCACAAACCTAATACTTTAATTATAATGTATGAATGTTGTTTCATTAACTATAACAACTATACTGTATTAGTGTAAGATAGTATTCATGGGAAAACTGGGTATGGGGCATACTGGAACTCTCTGAATCATCCTCATAATTTTTCTGTAAATCTAAATGTGTCTTAAAAATTAAAAAGTGTATTAACAAAAGAAAAAAAATGTGGCTATAAAAATGTGTAACGAGGGACCCTTGTGTTGGAATTGCTCTGTATATTGGTTCTGGTAGTAGTCACATGACTCTACACATGATAATATTGGATAGAAATGTACACACACAAATAAGTGCATATGAAACTGGGGAAAATTTCATTATGTTGGTGGAGTAGCAACATTAATTTCCTGGTTGTGATACATACTGTAATTATGACAAAGGTTACCATTGGAGGGGACTAGGAGGGAAGGTGGACAGAAGATCTCTGTACTATTTCTTAAAACTTCATGGGAATCTACAGTGATCTCAAAATAAAAAAGATTATTTCAAATATTGCATCTTACAATCATGTCAACAGATTTAATGCTGTACAGGTAGGACAGGGCATTAGGTACCAAGTAGGACAAGGCCAAGGTTGTAAAGACCTTTCTAGACAGAAGGGATATCACATGTAAAAAGACATGACATAGAAGAGATCATGTTCATTCATTGACCAAACACACCAAACAGCCCATGAGACTGGAGTCTCAGAGTCTAGGAGATAACAGTTCAACATGAGGTCGGCAGGAGGCAATAGTGACCAGATCTCATTCAGCCTTTTAGGACACATCAAAGATTTGTTCTTAATTTTAAAGGCCTTTGTAAGTAATGAAAGTGGAAAAGATTGTTTAGCATTAACTTATTTAGAAGATATAGCCAAGGAAAATTTTCTATTTTAGAAATGCTGTGATACTAAGAAATTCTTCCTCTTGTAAAATTAATTATAGGTGCTTCTTGGCCAGATTTTCCTATATTGGTACTGCAGGTTCATACCCTTGCTGATGTTTGACCTTGAGCTAGTTACTTAGTCCTTGTTAACCTCAGCTTTGCATGTTTATTTACACATTGCCAACCTGGTGATCATCAGCAAACCCTCATGAGCATATGACCAGGATTCAAATAATCCACGTGTAGCACTTAGCACACTGTGCTACAAGTATTAAGTTTTACACATTAGCTATTAATTTCTGTTTCTCACAGACTTTTAAGAATTATACAACTGCTATAGGTTTATTGTATAAAACGTCAGAAAGATGAAACAAAATTTAAAATACGAGTTAGGGCACCCTGCATCCATAATCACTGTTAAATGTTCATGTGTCAATTATAATGACCAAGAAGGATAGTGAGGGACTAGGAATCTGCCACATCAGTCTTCCTCACTAGGTGTAAGGGTTCAGAACAACACTTTGCCCCATATTTCCAAAACAGAACAGAGTACAATAAATATTTGCTAAATGGATGGGTATATTAAAATTGATATATAACGATCTCCGTTTTCCCTGGAGGCAGGGTTTTCAATAAACAGAGGACTAGGCGAGAGCAAGTAAGAGGATTTAAGGAAAGTAATCTTTGAAATAACAGCTACAAAAATAGGTATAAAATATAGCTAGCAGATACACAAAAAGGGTCAATGCTAAAAAGTGTAGAAGTTCCATCTAAATATAAAGACTATACAGGTGCAGTACCAAAAATGAGGTATTTTTTCTGTAATAATCTCTCCAGTGATAGCCTAGGATTAAAAGCAGAGAAACAGGTAGCTGAATTGAGCCAGTAGTAAGAGCAGGCAGAGCAAGAACAGTGAGAGAAGAAACAAGATTTGTGGGTGTCGATTAAAGAATGGATTCCACATTAAAACAATAAAGGACAAAGATGGGGTAAGCTGTATGTTAAAAACAACAAACAAACAAAAATGGATAGCCTTGATGTATACAAAGTTGTTATAATAGGAAAAAGAGTGAAAGAATAGAATGCTAGAACGCTGAAAATGGTGTGTTCAAATTGTTCTGTACTTCATCTTTGGACAGAGATAAATAAGGTTCCGGTAAGGTATTAAATGTATTTTGTTCACTTTATTATCTTTGTATATTCACAATTATTTTTTCCTATCTTACATATTATTAAATGAACTGTTTGTATCTAGGTCAAATTACAAATATAGAAACCATTGGGATGGGCACAATAATCATTTAGATGTGTATTTTATGTTTATTTAATCAATCAGTATCTTGAAAATGTTTCATAATGTATAAATGTATTTTAGCAAATATATAAATAAGCAAATAGAAATATGTTGAGAATACAAACCATGATATCTTTAATTATTGGTTGCATAATCAGAACAGATTTGAGATTACTGAAGAGATCAAAAGAACAGATGTCAGTAGATAATAATTAGATATTAATAAGATGACAAATATTAGAAGAATTGAGTGGGAGGTATGGAATAATTGTTGGAAATTAACACTAATTTTAAGTTTAATCTGACATATATTTCAGGAAACATTTATGTTTTCTTTCATGAACAAGGAACAGCTTTCAAAAGAAGTGTTAAATGAAAAAATGTAAAGGGCCAGTTTGGACAATACTGTAAATAAATAATAAATAAATAAATACACATGCCCCAGGGAAAACCATCTATGCTCCCTGTGTCTCAATTTCCTCATGTGGAAATAAAAACAATTGGTTTCTATTTTTGGTCAGAATTTTTTTCCAAAAGTTCTTGAAGACGGCACAGAAAATAAATATGATAAAATGATTTTTTTTTTCAATTTAAGGATAATCTGAAAGAAGGGTAAAAGAAGGTAGGCAAATTAGACAAAAGCACGAAAAATAATCTTACTTATATGAAAGATTATTAGGATAAAATATTTTCAAGTGTGAAATTATTGTGTATGTCATAGTATATATAAATGCAAAGAATTACTTTCGTTACTTAATAGGTGAGAGAAGAGAACAGAGGCTTTTGTATGCAAAGCAACTGATATTTCTGACATCAGCCCTTAAGTATCAGTATGACTTAAGCCGCTTATTAATGCAAGAAAGAAGCAAAGATCTTAGAAGATGCCTTTAGTTTTTCCTCTCATGCACAAAAATGACACAATTCTCTAAAACAAAATAAAGTTCACCGATACAGCAACTCATCTCCAGAGAAAAGGGATAGAAAGAGCAATGAAGCAATAGTGCCAACAGAGAAAGACGCTGGTGGAATGGCCAGATAAGCCACGAGTTTGAACCATAAGAGATTTGTCGGAAGAGATTGAGTCAGTCTTTTATCTTTTACCCAGCTGGTCAAGGAATAAACTACTTCCAAAAGTATAATCACTGGCTACTTCACAGAACTCGTATAACAAGAAAAAGAGTTTTCAAGTGGCTAAAATCATTTTCAGACTTTCAGACATTTCTTTTTTATTATTATTATTCAGTTACTTGAACATTTTATACTATTATTTGAGATTAAATTTTTGGTCTATATGGAATTTAGTAATTTATGTATAAAGTAGTATGTGGCACACAGATATAAATATTAAATTGTACCCACTTCTTGGTAACTTTAGAAGTGGTGTCTGTAGAAAAAAAAAATCCGCATAATAATAATTATTAGCATTTTTGGTACCATCTATATGAGTAAATATATGAACAAAGTTGAGTGGCAAAACAAAAATAGATCTTAAGATACAGTGTATATAAAGATGTGATAGTTCACAAATTTTAAATGTAAATATCCAAAGATAACAATTTATAAAATGTTTGGTATTTGGCACTCTTTTTTCACTTTTTGACAAACAATTTTGTCCATTTAAGTATATTAGTTTTATAATCATTTATTTACCATTACTTTATGATTATGTTACATATGACTTTACTATCCATTTATTATTATTTAAAAGAAGGGTGCCGTCAATGAGCGCTGCTATTTTTTCCAAAGTACATATACCTATGTATCTTTTTGTGTACCTGTACTTACAATGTAATTGACAACATTATTTGAATGAGCTAAATTCTGGAAATATCAGATATTTTTGCTGCATCTTTTCCTCCGTTTCTCCTGACTGTGCATTATAAATTAGAACTACCTGTTCTGATACAAATTTCCCAGAGTGGCTATTCAAATGTAGCCAGCAGATGTCTCTCTTAGACTCATCCAATCAATGTAGTTTGTCCCTTTCTCCTCCTTGAGTTGGAACTTTCCATGCAGTGAAACTTTGCTTGGGAAATTAAGGTATAATGTTACTTATCAGATACTTGTTTCTTGAGGTATGATCAGTATAATTTAAGCAGACTGCTAAATGTCAAGATGACCTAATTTCCAAAGCAAAGAAAAAGAAAAAAAAAACAGTTATTTTATCTTTACAGACATAACTGTCTGATTCAAGAAGAAAACAATGAGACATTGTGAGGCTGAATGGTTAAAAGCAAAGGTAACTATAGCAAAAAAAAAAGCCGCAATTCATACCTGTGAAGAAATAAACAATAGGTCTATCAAGGAAATGTATAACAAATGTCAACAATATGTACAGCATTGTGCAGTATTTGTGTACATACATATTTAGTATGCGCTCAATTTACTAAATTCTGGTTTTCAAACGAGCAAAAACTTCAAGGATTGAAATTATGTGCGTAATCAGTTGTATGTATGCACAACACAAGTAATTTAGAATTTAGAGTATGTTCAATTTGTGATACTCTATTTTTGCCCTTTATAGATACCTCCACTACTTTATGTAGGAAAAGTAAGTTACTCCATACAATCCCTATGCACTTACATCATGTCACAAATTGTAATCAAACTTGCATGAGGATTCACATTTATAAAATTACTGAAACTAGAGCTAATTTTCAAAGTTTCATAACCTTGCTATATATAATTCTTCTTTCAGGGTTATCCACTTTTCTTTTGTTTTGTTTTTTAATGGTTATATATCCCTCCAATTAACTTTTGAACATACAGCTCTAAAACCCTTTGCCATGATGGTTGGATATATCCAAATGAATACATCTGAAATGTTTATACATAAAAATAGTCATTCATATACAAAGCAGCTCAAATTGTTATTATTAAATGAATAATATAGTCAAAATATCTACTTTTTGTTTTTTGTGGCTTTCTGACACATTTTGTGGAAAAAAACAAACTTGAAATCAATTAACGCACTGAAAGAGTTAAAACCTAACATCTAGATACATTTCCAAAAGTGGAAAATAGCAATTTTTCTTGATACAAATACCATAGTTATGTTAAAATTGGCACTTATCTTTAGCTCTAAGTTGGATCATTCTATTTGTTGGTTTTAGTAGTTATTTTTAATCATTTTCACAAACAGAGCTTACTGTCTCCTTTAATTCCTGTTTTTCATTAAAATCTCATGCCTATTTTACAGCTAAAATCTATTTCATGCACCCCTGTCGTCTTACAATCAAAATATTTATAAACAGATACATATGGCACTTTATAAATCACGTAGGTAATACATGCTTACGGAAAATGTTAAATAACATACAGGTTGGTTTTCCTCCCATTGCTAACTGTCATTTCCCCAGTTTCTCTATCCATAGAGAGGTTTCGATACTGTTATTTTTACTTTATAAAAGTATTGGATGCATTTTAAGCATATTTACTGTTCTTTCAGATACAAATGACAGAATACCACATTGTGGGAAAACAAAAACTAATAATCAAACAAACCTGGTTAAATCCAAACCTTCACCTTCTCTGTGCATAGAACTGAGCATCTGGACACAGCTGGGGAAAAGCACACATCACACCGCTGTTCTCACTTTCCCAAATACACCTGAGCCCTTAATTGTACTTGGTAAACACAATTTTCCTTAGTTCACTCACTGTCTCAATCCCCAACATGACTGTTTTATCCCTCTTTCTTTCTCCTTAAATCACAAAAACCTTCTTTACTCTCAACTGATGACTTTGCTCTCTATTTCGCTGAGAAAACAGAAACAATCAGAAAACATTTTCCGCATTTAATAACCTCATCTACACCTGTCCCAGGTACTCTACCTTC
The DNA here is from genome assembly GCF_057876585.1 of Rhinolophus sinicus. Classification (NCBI taxonomy): domain Eukaryota; kingdom Metazoa; phylum Chordata; class Mammalia; order Chiroptera; family Rhinolophidae; genus Rhinolophus; species Rhinolophus sinicus. The sequence continues at coordinate 120,564,243 of NC_142515.1, read as the reverse complement.
TTTCCTATTACAGTCATGCACTGATTAACAATGGGAATACGTTCTGAGAAGTGCATCCTTAAGCGATTTTGTCCTTGTGTGAACATCACAGAGTGCACTTACACACTCCTAGATGGTATGGTCCAATGCACACCTAGGCTGTATGACATATAGCCTATTGCTTCTAGGCTACAAGCCTGTACAGCATATTACTGTACAAAACAACATGAGATTAAATCAAGTACATGAGAAACGATGGTCAAGATACTCATGCAGTAAGCATGAGATGTCTGAGACTGCTGCCAGAGTAACATTGCATACTGTTTACAGCAATTATTTTTAAATATAAATAGAAAGAGTACACGTTAAATAAGACCTAGCTGGACCATCAGCTCTAATGCGTCTTTTGGAACAAAAATTAATATAAGACCCAGTCTTATTTTAATATAAGACCCAATCTTATATAGTATAAGACCGGGTATAATATAATATAATACAATACAATATAATATAATACTGGGTATAGTATAATATAATTCCAGATCTTACATTACTTTTTGCTCCAAAAGACACATTAGAGCTGATGGTCCGGCTAGGTCTTTGTTTTGGGGAAACACGTATAATCTCAAGGGCCCACCATCGTGTATATGCAGTCAGCCCCTGACTGAAGCACGCTTATGCAGTGCATGGCTGTATTCTGGATGAGCTCCCCGACCTCCTAGCCAAGAGTCACTACTCATTGGTGCGTTAGACACCACATCTTGTCTACATAGGCTTAAGTCTGGTAAGTCTCTTTTTCTACTACTTCACTAATTGTTCCCTCTCTACTAGATTATTTTCATGATGTCATTTCTGTTATTTTAAAAACCAATCATGTAAACAAACAACCTCTCTTGATCCAGTATCCTCTCCAACTATTGACCTATTAGTCTGCTTCATTTACAACAGTTATTTATCACCAAGACCACCTTCCATTTCTGTCTCAAATATAATTATATACAGTAAATATAATTATATCCATCATAATCTAATTATTACATGTAAATAGAGTCAGTGGACACAGGAAAATCAGCTATTTCTGAAATCATATTGATTTGCTATATTAATCATGTTATTTAGGTATTTTATACCCTTAATTTTTACTTTTTATTTATTTGATCTTTTAAGTAAAGAGGTGAAATAATGTCTCTTGTTATCCTCCTTATATATTTTGTGGGCTTTGCATCATGATCTTTGATGCTATGTTCTTTTCTCAGAGTTATTCATTAATGATGCCTTTAATTATCTATCATACTATATTAGTTTGCTAGTACTGCCTTAACAAAGGACAACAAACTGGCTGTATTAAACAACATACATTGATTTTCCCACAGTTCTGGAGGCCAGAAGTCTGGGATTCAGGCGTCAGAATAGCTCATGTGCTCCAAGGCCTCCCCTTGGCTTGCAGTCAGCCATCCTCTGCCTCGTCCTCATGTGGTTCCCTCTGTACCTATCTGCATCCTAATGTCGTCTTCTCATAAGGACACCAGTCAGATTGGATTAGGAGCTACTCTAATGACCTCACTTAACCTTATCACCTCTTTAAAGGCTCTGTCATCAAATAACAGTCACATTCAGAAGTTCCTAGGGTTAGGACTTCAACATGTAAATGTTGGGGGGACGCAATTCAGCCTATAACACGCACTTTTCATAATTGAAAGCTTCCCTCTTTGCCTGTTTAATTTAATCATAAAATTAACCTTGTCTATGTTAAGATCACATACCTGACTGCATTTTGGAGTCAATATTTGTGAGCTATACTTATGTAACTTATTTTAAAATGTTGGCTATTATCATTTCCCTAATTAGAAAATATATGACACTATATTATAGTGAACTGGGAAATACAGAAAACTAAAATTATGATGACAATATTATCCGTAATTCTCAAAACTTGTTAGTGTTAAATAGATACTTTCTCTCATATACACTCATGTGTGTGCACACATGCACAGACACACATACACACATTTGGATCATAGTAACAATTCAGTCTTGCTTCATACTATTGTTTATTACATGCTAGCAATCATCCATATGATTTTTTTTAACAATCACAGTGTTAATGTATGAATAGCATTCTTCTATATGACAATAATGTCACTGATAATTTCAATTTTCAACTTGTACATTGAATATACATAATTCTTGGAATATATTTTTTTCCTTTTGCTACCCTGACCCTGAATAAATATTGAGCAAGCTCTTCTCAGAACTCTCAATAATAAAGCTACGCACCGTAATGAATCCTTATAAAATACCATCCCAATTTGATAATAACTATGTCTCGTGTCACGTAATATCAAAAATCTGAAATTGTTTAAATGTTAAAAATATGCTATATTGAAATGTTACTTTTTGTCTTCCACCTTTTCCAACTTAAGCTTTAACTTTTTCCTCTTCATTACGGCAATCGTGGTTTCTGATCAGTCCATGGGAGAATGAGCTGCTTGGGGCCCCTTGTCTCCGTTGGTCTCTCCATTGTGGTTCCTTTTGGTTAGGTGAGTACATTCCTTTCTAGAAGCCTCTTACCTCCTCCTCAAACCCTAGGAATCCAACATTCCACCTCCAGTTTCTACTTTGCTGAAGCCTATTTGACATTAATATTGAGACTTAGCTGTAAGAATTGTATTTCAAGGGCAATATTTCAGTTCCTGGGAGAAGTAACATTTGACAGAACCATATTAATAATAAATAATGTACTTAAATGGGAGGATAAGAACTCAGGTGTCAGGGTCAGGAGCTGTGTTATGGATATAACATGAGCCTGTGAGACTATGGGGGGGGGGTAGGGGATGGGTTCCAAGGGCTGAAATACTATTAATAGGACCCATGAAACAAGGACTAACAACTTCATTGATTCAATGCTGGGAAGATGATCTCTTATCTTATTTTAATGATGCAAAATAAATTTCTCAATCTGGCTCTGTCAAGCACATATGAAATAAGGCCAGGTCAAGGCCTGATTTATTTTACTAGTAAAGATATGAGTCACTTTTAGATTCAGAGACTTTATTACTTGCAACAGAGAAAGAAAAAAATATTAGCAAAAGGTGCCAACTTCCCATGGTCGCTGTCGTAACACCAAAAAGAATGACACTGAAACAATAGGGGCCAAAAAGCTACAACATGAGCAGTGGGATACCCTGTAGCTGAAGAACTAATTCTAGACTGCGGCTTTTATGTTTTGAAGATTTACCGTGTTTCCCCCAAAATAAGACCTAACCAGAAAATAAGCCCTAGCATGATTTTTCAGGATGACATCCCCTGAACATAAGCCCTAATGCATTTTTTGGAGCAAAAATTAATATAAGACCCAGTCTTATTTTCAGGGAAACATGGTATTCTGAGTGTGGACGTCCAGCTGCCTCTTATCTCATCAGAACCCAGGAGCTGATGAGAAACTCTTTCATGATAACCTCACAAGGGAGATGAGGTGGGGAGCAGTGAGTGGAAAATTCTCTGTAGAAGCTCTTTCTAGGTTTTCTATCCTCGTGTTCTGGGAGTATCCCAAGCAAGGCATTTTGCCAAGACTCGGATTAGCTGTCGTTTAAATCTTTGCCTGAATGACCTATGTGGATATGTGCAAGTTTGCCAAGGTGCCATGTGGAGTTCCACAACGGCGCAACCAAAACATTTGGAAGTCACTGAAGATGTTTAATGTGTTTCTTTTTCATTTTTGTCTCTATAAACACTTCTAATACACCATATGAGAGAAACTGAATCAACTGTCACTTATTTTTACTGTCAGTTTTAAACATCTATCAGATTTTTAAAAATAATGTATAAAATAACATTATTCCTAGCACTCCACTTTACTAAATTTAATTGGTTAAGAGACTACCCTAACCCTCTATTCAGGAAGAGTTGTTTTCGCCAAATGTAACTGAGTAGTAGGCTCCACTGCAGTGATCACCTTTTTAGTTATTCCAGTTGAGTAACGATATTCTTTGCCCACCTTATTATTTGGGGTGCCATTACTTTGCCTCAAACAGTCTTAAAAATGGCTAAAGAAATCCTCAACAAGAGGCTTTTCTCTGTATAAATAATGCTTAACTAGTATGATTACCAATATTTTATTTTCTGCCTCCTTTTAAAGAATAGCTTTGCAGTATTTAAAATATAATACAAAATTGGTCATCATGGATTTTAATGCCCAGTCGTCTAGTATTTATTTCTATACTTTTTTAGACTTTAAACCTAAATTAAACTTGAACCATGCAATTATGCACAATGAATATTGTAAGGACAGTTAATGGACTCTATCATTTTGGTGCTAATAGCTGTTTTCTCCTTATAAATTCTACTCATAGATTCCATCAACACTACCAACCAAAATAAAAACAGGAAGTTAGAGGAGAGAAATGGAGCAATACAAATATTTTCCTTTCTTTGAAAACCAGAGCAATGAAAAACAACCAAATATTCAGGTGTATCTGAGTGTCTGAATTATTACTTTTTATCTTTAGTTAATGACTCCCTTTATCTGTATAAAAGTATTTATATTAAGGTCTACTTGATTATATATTGCTATTGCTATATGTGTAATACCTGGTTGATCCTTTCCCATTTCGTGAATTTTAAGCTTTCTTAGTCATTATGGTTTAGGTAAGGGTCTTTTAAATAAAATTTGGTATTTTATCAAATCTGACATCTTCTGTATATTTTAAAGAAGTAAATTTATATTTGGACTCATTCCAATCACTTTATTTTGTGTTTTATATATCTACTCATCATGTTTATTTTCCTTATTGTTTTTACTCCATTTTTGACTTCTCTAAAATTAATAGAACTTTTTATATGACCTTTTCCCCTTTACAAATTCAGATGTTATACATTCTATATTTTGTGTACTTGTATGTAATATGTTTACCCCTTTATAGAAATAGGTCACTCTTATTTGTACAACTCTATGCATTTTGACAAAGTAAGCATGTACACATAATCAGTCTCCAGATTAGTATCATAAACACCTGAGGAAATCTCTGGTGCTCCCTGAGTCATTATTACTCATTGCTTAGCTGTCTGTGTGTCATGTTAGGTGATTTCCTTAGCTCTATCTCTCAGTTCACTACTCTGTTTAGTTATGTCTAAACAGAATTAATTCTCTATTTAGCTATAGTCTTTCCATTGAGCCCTCAGTTCAATTATTACACATATATTACTTACATATTCTATTTTAGTTTTTTAATTGGCTTTTTTCATTTGTTATTTAGTCATATTAAACATGTATATTTAGTACTTTCCTTCTTATTATCCTATTATTTTTAGTTTTTAATGTCAATGTCTGCTGCTTGCATGTCCTAATTCTGATGGAAGCTCACTTCTCATGTTTTTGTTTTTGTTTTACTGAGGAACAGTGTGTTCCTCCAGGGCCCATCAGCTCCAACTTGTCCTTCAATCTACCATGTTTCCCCCAAAATAAAACCTAACCGAAAATAAGCCCTAGCATGATTTTTCAGGATGACGTCCCTTGAACATAAGCCCTAATGCGTCTTTTGGAGCACAATTTAATACAAGACCTGGTCTTATTTTTTGGGAAAAAAGGTAGTTGTGGAGGGTACAGCTCAGCTCCAAGTCTGGTAGTTGTTTTCAGTCTTTAGTTGCAAAAGGTGCAGCCCACCCACTCTGGGGAACTGAACCAGCAACCTTGTTGTTTAGAGCTCAGGCTCTAACCAACTGAGCCACCCAGCCGCCCTTTTCATGATTTATAATTGAGTTTTATGAGCTAATTTTATCACACTTCTTTTTTTTCTACATCTGATTATATTCTTTCAATTTTCTTATTTCTGACAATGTTATATAGGTTTTAATGCTCCTAAAAAATTTGGAGGTAAATATTGTAAATTTGAAATCTAGGTATAAATGTGTTTGGCCTCAGGGGTTCATTTTTTTTTTTCCAGCTGCCTTTTTTATTGTTATTCTCAAGACTCTAGACAAAACAGAAATTTTACAGCCACTCTGTGTGTATAGGGTTTTTCTAGTTTACTTTTAATGGATAGAGAATCTCTATGGAAGGATTTTCAAGCAGTATTGTATGCAGGGTTAGTAAGTGGAGTTTAACTATCTTCAACAGCCTGAGGTCATCTCTGTTGTCTTCCTAGGTAGATTAGAGGCTGGGTTTCAGCCTTTAAAGCCTAAATATAGGATAGACATCAGTATGGATGATAGGGCCATCCACGCATACCTTATTGATTTTTATTATTCGTTGTACTTGATTTTTTCCTGACATTCTGTTGTTGGATTACATATTATTTTTAGAGTTTTCTTTTATCTATGATTTCATGTTTCTAGCAGAAAGGAAATGATCTGAGTTAGTTTAAGTCATCATGTTTTTAATAAAAGAAAGCGGTGTAAATACTTACCTAAGTTCTCCTATTAAAGAAAATAAGCAGCTGGACTGCTCACTTGTATGTCTCCTTTACCATGTCTCTCTCATCCTTAACCCACTTGTCCCCTCTTCTCTTTTCCACATTTCTCTGTGAGCCTGTATTTTCTCTCCCAAAACAACAAAAGAGACCTACTCTCATCATTCATGGGTGGCAGTTCTTCCATTTTACTCGAGTTTCTCCAGATGCCAAAATTCTTTCCTGAGTTTCATTTAGTCAAATATAATTCCTAGAAATAATTTATCTTAAATTGACTTAGGGAAGTCAATTTAAAGCTTTTTCTAAATTATCTTTTTAATGTTGATTTTCAATAGCCTGCTCTCGAAGAGATACATTCTTTATTAGGGAAAACAAAAACAAAACCCATAAAAAATGAAATCCATAAAAAACAAAAACAAAAACAAAAAAAACATGAAAACCCTAACATTCTTTAAGAGATTTATAACTCCAAGATATGACTGGACTTGCAAAATCATGTACACACAGCTAACTATAAGGACACGTAAAACTATCATGAAAACCATTGCTTTGCCACAACCCTTGATGAGCTGAAGCAGCACTTTGTTAGATATCTTAGACCACATAAAGCCATTATCAACAAAGAGTGGAATCATTCCAATATCTATTTCAGATTTTGATTTTTGCTTCCTTTTGCTTGTATATTCTCTAGAGTCAAATACTTTCCCAATACTTTTCCCTTCAAGCTATTTGGTTTTATGTTTTAAAATGCACTATGCTTATTAAAAGTGAGCATTTTTAAAAGTTACACACATTGTGAATATACTAAATGCCACTGAATTGCACACTTTAAAGAGATTAATTTTATGTTGTGTGAGTTTTACCACACTGAAAAAAAAAGAGAAAGTGGGATTTTTCTCCCCACCAATGTTGATAGAGCAGACCAGTTGATTTCTGTGTATGCACTGAGTTCACTCTTGACTTAGTCTTGGCTGCAGTTCAAACACAGAAATGTGATACCTGAGAGATTTTGTCTGGTATCCCATAATTTTTGCTCCCAGTTTGTCATCAATATGACGTTCTGTTGAGTTGGAAAAGACTGACTACCTTTTGCTTGCTCTTTCCATCAGCTTACCTCCTACACACTTTTTAAGCCTCTATAACCTGGCTTTCACCTGTGCATTTCTAGGAACAGCTATTCCTAATGACAGTTTCCTACTGTTTGACAAATCCAATGGGTACTTTTTACTTTAAGCTTTCTGCAATATTAGTTAACAGACCTCTTACATCCTTTGCGCAATTTAAACTCACACAAAACATCTAGGACCACCTATTGTTCTGCTACATCTCAAACTAATGCAGTAAATTATACACAATCTCTACTGCTACCAACAGACTGCTGAATGCCTCCAGATTAAACACATTTATTTTCAAGAGCACCAATTGTATCTTCTCCAATCTCAACTTTGCTCTCAGTTATGCCTTTCTCTGTCTTCAATCAACTGCCTCTCATTCTCCAGAGCAAACACTCTGAACCTCTAAATACTCTCTTTAAGAAATTTCAATTAATGTAAATTCCATGAGAAAAATACCATATTAGCTATTCCCTAAGTATATTGAATGAATGAATGAATGAATGAATGCATGAATGAATGAATGAAAATCTATTTTACTTATGTATTTGGCACCTATATTTTTATTCAGTTCACCATAAATACTGTCTTCCCTGTCTACATTTCTTACATAACGGCAAGACACTATATACATATTTGTTCAATGATGCATGTGTGCAGTAGGTAAATTTTGTATTACAAAATAGTCTGTTCATTCTTCCTTGCTTCTGTCAGTAAACCTTAACTGAGATGCAGCCTAATTTCTTCTGGTAATTACTTCTTAGATGTATAAAAGCTCCCTTTAGACCGATGCCGATGTTTTTTACTCTAACATTACTTTTTCAAAGGAAAATTATTGCTGATAAATTTATAGTTAGGGAAGGAAGAGATGCTGTAATCAGTTTTGGGCATTAAATTAAGTAGTGAGTAATAGTAGTGTTCATTTGAAAGAAAACAATTTGTACCTGCATGTTTTCATTTGGCTATATAAGGATGTCATTTAAAAATTATGCAATGATTATGTTTGCTATCTTAATGAACTATCCCCATTTCGAAATTATAAAAGCATGAGATTTTTCTTAATTCAGCTTCAGTTAAATATTTCAGGTATATTACAATGCTATAACTTAGAAGATTTTATTCCAACTTATGATCAATACCATGTGACAATCAAGATAGAGAAGTCATAGCTCTAGTCTTTCAGTCTGTTTCACATGATTTTAAATTAACATCATTCTATTTTGCCCTACCATTTTAATGCAAAATGCACCTTTGTCATTAACTTATTTCAAATCATTTTTCCAATTCTTAGGTAATTTTGGGGCATAATATATTCTTGATTACATTAACATCCTTGTCGTTTTATTCAATCTCCCCCTGCTGCTAGCTTGATGCTTTTTCTAAGTTGATTCAAATATTCTGGCTTTCAAGCCATTCTATTTTCTCTACTACTTTTCTGAATAATTTTTTTGTACCTGCTTGCCTCTTATCCTTTTATTCCTCTCCTAGGCCACTGAAATTATTTAAAAGAAAAATAGATGTGATTTTAAATGTTCTCTCTTTAATTCAATCTATCCTGGCTAGAGGGTGTATGGAAGCTGACAATTTGGTTCAGAGCTTCTGCAAAACAATGAGTAAAGCTAGGCCCAGGCATCACAACACCAAGAGAGACGCTTCCCCTCCAGAATCATTGCTCTAATTTATCTTTCCAGGACACTAGTGCATTTTCATACCATCAACTGTCTTGATCAACTCCTCATGGAAACTCCTTATGCTACTGACAAGTTAAGTAGTGAATTCAGGATGATAAACATTTAGAAATATACAAATGCAAATATTATTTCACAATTTGGAACAAGAAGAGGAAATTAATAATAAAGAGAAAAATGTACTTAAAATTAATTCCTTGCTTCTGTCTTAAGGAGTCTCTATTTCCTCTTATTTCATAGATATTCAGGAAAAAAAAAAAAATCTGCCACTGAGTTATCTCACCCTGGATCTCCTACTTATAATTCCACAAAACATTGCAATTTTTTTTCTCGATTTATTTTGCACATAAATTAAGCAGGATGCTTATATTATACAGATATACCTATACTATAAAGATCTTTGTTTACCTCACACCTTCCATGTTTCAACGGCATTTACCTTTTTAGCCAACTTTGGTAAAATTCCACCTTGGCAGACTCATTCCAACTAAGTTATCTTTATCAGTAAGAGAAGTTTGTTTGGACATATAAGTGGTCTTGAAAGCCTTAATATAATCTTTCATTAATGTAAATTCAAACAATAAGCATGGGGACAAATTCTACCTCAGCATTTAGTACTTACATGAGTTTTGCCAAATTATTTGACCTCCACAAACCTAAGATTCCACAAACTTCATGCGATGACATGTCTTGTGCAGTTCATAGCCTAGGAAGTAATGTACGGCATCCCCAAAATATTTTATCTGTTGAGTGTGAGTGGTAATACAGAACTTAGTTATTGTGTCTTTATGCAGGGGAGAGGAAGATTAAATTATATAAACTAGGTAAGGTATTTAGAAGAGTGTCTTGAACACAGCACTTTTCCGATGATTAAGGGATATTAATGTTATTAGCTTTTATCCTTCATAACGTTTGCTACACAACTACTTTTAGAGTATGTTAAACTGCAGCATCCTATAATTCACAATTTTCATTTGATTTGTTATCTGTCACCACTCATTTTAACTAGTGCATGTGAGAAGTAGCATCAACATTTGCCACGTAACCCATTTTAATGTCAAAATTTTAAATATAAGAAATCTGAGACACTTTTTATGTAATAGTCTGAAAAAAATTATGTTATCATAAAAGGAATAATTAACCACATTGTAATGTCTGTGTCTCTATGAATGTATGATTACTTATTTTAACTTTATCTGACAATATCCTTTTCCAATAACACTTCATAGCTTGAAAGCTCTTTGAACACAGTGTATAAAGACACAACAGAAATTTGCTAAGCACTACTCCATTGCTCTACAATAATTCATCATAATTACCACCGAAGTTCAATAATTAACTTACCCTTGCTCTGCCTCAGTCTCTTCTTGAGCATTTTATGTTGGAGATGAAATGATATATGCCATAGAGAAAATGTTTTACTGCAGACAAATTGAACTTGCGATCAAGAGAAGAAAGACAAAAAGCACAATGTAACTATTAGTGTGGAGTTGCCAAATGTCCTTGGTCCTCCTTAGTTGTCTTTCAAAAGTGGGAGATTAAAAGGAGGTTTGGGGCTAGTCTCTGATTTGTAGCATTTGTTCTGAATTATCTGGAATTCTATTTGTTTTCTCACCCAGTGCTGACATAGATTTGATGGCTGTAAGTTTCTTGTCATTGTCCCCACAGGATCCTCTTTTCCTTATCAGCTCTTGGCAGATTGTGACCATTTAAGGAAAGACTTCTTTCGTACTTTATCAGCCTTATTTTCATAGCATCTTATTTCCCAGTGTCAAAAAGTATTATGTACATTTAAAAAAAGCTCACTCATCCATGCCAAGCAATTGTAAGTAGAATTACATTTTAAGTGATATAGGAAACAAAATCGACCTTGGTAAGCCTCATGACTTGTCAGAAATATGACCATTCCTTCAATTCAAGTTGTATTTACAGAACACAAGAGCTAAGCTTACGGAAAGTGGACTGTTTTAAGAAGAGAAGGGCATAGCTATTTCTTAAATATCACGCCAGTTGTGCCCTCTTCAGCAAATGACAGCCTGGTACTTTATTGGAACAAAATGACTAAATTCTGCTATTATCTTATGTCCCACAGAGGTGATTCGAAAGCGTGGTTCTCTGACCAGCAGCAGCAGCATCGCCAAAGAACTTGTTAGAAATTCAAATTCTGAGGCCCCAGCCCCAAAGAACTACAGAAACTCTGGATGGGACACAAAAGTCCAGTTGGTTTTAAACCGCCTTCTAGGTGATTCTGATGTACACTTAACATGTTGCGTACGGCGGGGTTTAAATCCCTCGTGAAGATTCTCGTGATCCGTACGCAACGTGTTAAATTTGAGAAGCACTAGAGTAAGCAAGCTCCAAACCATAATTACAAGCAAGATGAGTTCGTGTTTTTTAATTGCCATTTATTTCTACATCCCTGGTCATGAAATTCATTACATGAAAATTAATTAATTAATGAAAGGTCACTGAAAGCAATGCTTGGGAGAAAACTGGGAAATTATAGCTTACAAATTTGAAGCTCTTCCATTCACGTTGTAATAAAAACCTACCAAGG